>NC_057797.1:515956904-516556904 GCF_018294505.1 Triticum aestivum | reverse complement strand
CCCGAACGGAAGGTGGCAGCAGCTACCCACTTAGTACTTCGGGGAGCTGTGATGTAAAACCACTCTCGCTGCCATAAGTTGGACACCTCCGGGAAGGAACCCTTTGGCCATGGAGCATCGATGCCTTTGCTTATTATGGCACCTCCGCATTCCGCGTGTCGCGCATCGATCATCTTCGGCTTCACATTGAAGGTCTTGAGCCATAAGACGAAGTGTGGGGTGATGTGGAGGAAGGCCTCACACACGACGATAACTGACGAGATGTGAAGGATGGAATCCGGGGCTAGATCGTGGAAATCGAGCCCGTAATAGAACATAAGCCCTCTGACAAAGGGATCAAGACTAAAGCCTAGCCCTCGGAGGAACTGGGAAAAAAATATGATGCTCTCGTTGGGTTCGAGAGTGGGGATGACCTGCCCTTGAGTAGGCAGCCTGCGCAAGATTATGGCGGTCAGATACTTGGCTTCCCTTAGCTTCTTGATGTCCCCCTCTATGACAGAGGAGGCCATCCACTGGCCTTGAAGGTTGGATCCGAACATGGTTGAAGCTCCGAGGTGCTTAGCCTGAACCTTGGGTGTTGGAACTCGGGGTGGGGAGGGGAAGGATTGAGCGCGAGAAGAAAAGTACAGACCTTGGCCCCTTTATAAAGAGGATGAATATCAAGCGTCCTCCGCGTGGCCGTTCGGAACTTGCCTAATGTCGAGGAGTCATACCAGCAGGCGCGGTTGGGTTACCCATGCCTGTATTGATGAGAATCTCGTGATAAGGGGACACGATCTCTGCTTCGATAAGACATGCCAAGAAAACCGCCTCGCAATATATGCAGTAGCTGGTTGAGAAAAACGGTCGAATAATGATCGGGCCATGGCGTGATGTCACGTTAAGAGAAGTTTTCGGCAGATTAGATTTGTGGAAATATTGTACTCTCTACGGTGGTATGTGGAATTTCTTTTGCAGAGCCAGACACAATCCTTGCGTTCAAAATCTTCTATGGAGTATTCAGAGAAGGAACCCGCCTTGCAATGCCGAAGACAATCTGCACGCCGGACTCATCGTCATTGAAGCCTTGTTCAGGGGCTACTGAGGGAGTCCTGGATTAGGGGGTCCTCGGACAGACGGACTATATACTTTGGCCGGACTGTTGGACTATGAAGATACAAGATTGAGGACTTCGTCCCGTGTCCGGATGGGACTCTCCTTTGCGTGGAAGGCAAGCTTGGCAATTCGTATATGTAGATCTCCTCCCTTCTATCCGACTCTGTGTAACCCTATCCCCCTCCGGTGTCTATATAAACCGGAGGGTTTAGTCTGTAGGACAACAACAATCATAACCATAGTCTAGCTTCTAGGGTTTAGCCTCTACGAGATTGTGGTAGATCAACTCTTGTAATACTCATATCATCAAGATCAATCAAGCAGGACGTAGGGTATTACCTCCATCGAGAGGGCCCAAACCTGGGTAAACATTGTGCCCCCGCCTCCTGTTAAAATCCGCCTTAGACGCATAGTTCGGGACCCCCTACCTGAGATCCGCCTGTTTTGACACTGACAACTCCACGGGCTACTGTTCATCTCCACCATTGACCTCCTCTAGCCTCCACGGGCTACAGTTCATACACCATCGGCCTCCTCGAGCCTCCACCTATGACTGTTCATCCATGGGCTCCTGTTCATCCAGCCTCCACTGCTTCTCCACCGGCTATTGTTCAACCAGCCCTCTCCACGGGGTCCTGTTCAACCACCCCTCCATGGGCTACTGTTCATCCAGCCCTCAATCGGCTACTGTTAAACTAGCCCTCAGATACGTCTCCAACGTATCTATAATTTTTGATTGCTACATGCTATTATATTATCTGTTTTGGATATTTAATGGGCTTTAATATACCTTTTTATATTTTTTTTGGGACTAACCTATTAACCGAAAACCCAGTGCAAATTGTTGTTTTTGCCTATTTCAGTGTTTCGCAGAAAAGGAATATCAAACGGAATCCAAATGGAATGAAACCTTCGCGAGGGTCTTTTTTGGAACAAACGTGATCTAGGAGACTTGGAGTGGACGTCAAGGAAGCAGCGAGGCGACCATGAAGTAGGAGGGCACGCCCAGGGGGGCCAGGCGCGCCGCCCACCCTCATGGGCCCCTCACAGCTCCACCGACCTACTTCTTTCTCCTATATATACTCTTATACCCTGAAATCTTCGGGGAGAGCCACGAAACACCTTTTCCACCGCCGCAACCTTCTGTATCCTTGAGATCCCATCTTGGGGCCTTTTCCGGTGATCTGCTGGAGGGGGATTCGATCATGGAGGGCCTCTACATCAACACCATAGCCTCTCCGATGATGTGTGAGTAGTTTACCACAGACCTTCGGGTCCATAGTTATTAGCTAGATGGCTTCTTCTCTCTCTTTGGATCTCAATACAAAGTTCTCCTCGATCTTCTTGGAGATCTATTCGATGTAACTCTTTTTGCAGTGTGTTTGCCAAGATCCGATGAATTGTGGGTTTATGAACTTGATTAGCTATCAATATTATTTGATTCTTCTCTGAATTCTTATATGCATGGTTTGATATCTTTGAAAGTGTCTTTGAATTATCGGTTTAGTTTGGCCTACTAGATTGATCTTTCTTGCAATGGGAGAAGTGCTTAGCTTTGGGTTCAATCTTGCGGTGCTCGATCCCAGTGACACAAAGGGAAACAACACGTATTGTTTGTTGCCATCGAGGGTAAAAATATGTGGTTTATATCATATTTCTTGAGTTTATCCCTGTACATCATGTCATCTTGCCTAAAGCGTTACTCTGTTCTTATGAACTTAATACTCTAGATGCATGCCGGATAGCGGTCGATGTGTGGAGTAATAGTAGTAGATGCAGAATCATTTCGGTCTACTTGTCACGAACGTGATGCCTATATTCATGATCATTACCTTAGATATCATCATACCTATGCGCTTTTCTGTCAATTGCTCGGCAGTAATTTGTTCACCCACTGTAATACATGCTATCTTGAGAGAAGCCACTAGTGAAACCTATGGCCCCGGGTCTACTTTACATCATATAAGTTTCCTATCTACAATTCTAGTTTACTATTTATTTTACATTCTTTATTTTCCTAACTATACAAAAATACCAAAAAAATTATCTTATTATCTCTATCAGATCTCACTCTCGTAAGTGAACGTGAAGGGATTAACAACCCCTTTATCGCGTTGGTTGCGAGGTTCTTGTTTGTTTGTCCAGGTACTAGGGTACTAGGGTATTTGCATGTAGTCTCCTACTATATTGGTACCTTGGTTCTCAAAAACTGAGGGAAATACTAGCGCTACTTTTCTGCATCACCCTTTCCTCTTCAAGGGTAAACCAACGCATGCTCAAGAGGTAGCAAGAAGAATTTCTGGTGCCGTTGCCGGGGAGATCTACGCCAAGTCAAGACATACCAAGTACCCATCACAAACTCTTATCCCTCGCATTACATTATTTGCCATTTGCCTCTCATTTTCCTCTCCCCCACTTCACCCTTGTTCTTTTATTCGCCTCTTTTCCATTCGCCCTTTTTCCGTTCATCGCTTTTCGCTTGCCTCTTGTTTGCTTGTGTGTTGGATTGATTGTTTGTCACGATGGCTCAAGATAATACTAAATTATGTGACTTTACCAATACCAACAACAACGATTTTATTAGCACTCCGATTGCTCCTCTTACTGATGCTGAATCTTGTGAAATTAATACTACTTTGCTGAATCTTGTCATGAAAGATCAATTTGCTGGCCTTCCTAGTGAATATGCCACTACCCATCCAAACAACTTTGTTGATTTATGTAATATGCAAAATAAGAAAGATGTGGATAATGATATTGTTAAATTTAAGCTATTTCTATTTTCGCTTAGAGATCGTGCTTAAACTTGGTTCTCTTCTTTGCCTAAAAATAGTACTGATTCTTGGAATAAGTGCAAAGATGCTTTTATATCTAAGTATTTTCCTCCCGCTAAGATCATCTCTCTTAGAAATGATATTATGAATTTTAGGCAACTTGATCATGAGATTGTTGCACAAGCTTGGGAGAGGATGAAATTAATGATACGTAATTACCCTACACATGGTTTGAATTTATGGATGATTATACAATTTTTTTATGCTGGATTGAATTTTGCTTCTAGAAATCTTTTAGATTCGGCCGCGGGAGGCACTTTTATGGAAATCACTTTAGGAGAAGCTACTAAACTCCTAGATAATATTATGGTTAATTATTCTCAATGGCACACCGAAAGATCTACTAGTAAAAAGGTTCATGCGATAGAAGAGATTAATGTCTTGAGTGGAAAGATGGATGAACTTATGAAATTGTTTGCTGATAAGAGTGTTTCTTCTGATCCTAATGATATGCCTTTGTCGACTTTGATTGAGAATAATAATGAATCTATGGATGTGAATTTCGTTGGTAGAAACAACTTTGGTAACAATGTGTATAGAGGAAACTTTAATTCCAGGCCGTTCCCTAGTAATTCCTCTAATAATTATGGTAATTCCTGCAACAACTCTTATGAAAATTTTAATAAGATGCCCTCTTATTTTTAGACTAGTGCTAAAGAATTTATGAATTCGCAAAAGAATTTCAATGCTTTGCTTGAAGAAAAATTGCTTAAGATTAATGAGTTGGCTAGGAACATGGATAGAATTTCTCTTGATGTTGATTCTTTGAAACTTAGATCTATTCCACCTAAGCATGATATCAATGAGTCCCTCAAATCCATGAGAATTTCCATTGATGAGTGCAAAGAAAGAACCGCTAGGATGCGTGCTAAGAAAGATTGCTTTGTAAAAGCGTGTTCTTCTAGTTTTCACGATAATAATGATGAAGATCTAAAAGTGATTGGTGTGTCTCCTATTAAATCTTTGTTTCCCAATACAGATCTTGATAAACATGGGACTGAATATGAGTCAACTTTAGTTAGAAGACATCCCAATGATTCGGAGTTTTTAGATCTTCATGCAAAAATTGGTAAAAGTGGGATTGAAGAGGTCAAAACTTTACATGGCAATGAACCCACAATTTTGGATTTCAAGGAATTTAATTATGATAATTGCTCTTTGATAGATTGTATTTCCTTATTGCAATCCATGCTAAATTATCCTCATGCTTATGATCAAAACAAAGCTTTCACTAAACATATCGTTGATGCTTTAATGCAATCATATGAAGAAAAACTTGAATTAGAAGTTTCTATCCCTAGAAAACTTTATGATGAGTGGGAAACTACTATTGAAATAAAGATTAAAGATCATGAATGCTATGCTTTATGTGATTTAGGTGCTACTGTTTCCACGATTCCAAAAACTTTGTGTGATGTGCTAGGTTTCCGTGAATTTAATGACTGTTCTTTAAATTTGCATCTTGCAGATTCCACCATTAAGAAACCTATGGGAACAATTAATGATGTTCTTATTGTTTCAAATAGGAATTATGTGCCCGTAGATTTTATTGTTCTTGATATAGATTGCAATCCTGCTTGTCCTATTATTCTTGGTAGACCTTTCCTTAGAACGATTGGTGCAATCATTGATATGAAAGAAGGAAATATCAGATTCCAATTTCCATTAAGAAAAGGCATGGAACGCTTTCCTAGGAATAAAATTAAATTACCTTATGAATCTATTATGAGAGACAGTTATGGATTGCATACCAAAGATGGTAATACCTAGATCTATTTTTGCTTTTATGCCTAGCTAGGGGCGTTAAAACGGTAGCGCTTGTTAGGAGGCAACCCAATTTTATTTTTTCCTTGCTTTTTGTTCCTATTTAGTAATAAATAAATCATCTAGCCTCTATTATGATTGTGTTTTTATGTTTTAATTAGTATTTGTGCCAAGTAAGTCCTTTAGGATCTTCTTGGATGATTGTTATTTGATCTTGCTGGAAAAAACAGAAAGTATGCGCTCACGAGAATAATTTTCATTTTAACCAGAGAGCTATAAAATACTGATTTCAACTACAGTAGATCAATAAACAAATTATTTAGGTCGTCCTAATTTGGTAGAATGTTTGGAGTTACATAAGTACTCGAAACCTACAGATTACTACAGACTGTTCTATTTTTGATAGATTCTGTTTTTCATGTGTTGTTTGCTTACTTTGATGAATCTATGGCTAGTATCGGGGGGGGGGGGGTATGAACCATAGAGAAGTTGGAATACAGTAGGTTTAAAACCAATATAAATAAATAATGAGTTCATTACAATACCTTAAGTGGTGATTTGTTTTCTTATACTAACGGAGCTCATGAGATTTTCTGTTGAGTTTTGTGTTGTGAAGTTTTCAAGTTTTTGGGTAAAGATTTGATGGATTTTGGAACAAGGAGTGGCAAGAGCCTAATCTTGGGGATGACTAAGGAACCCCAAGGTAAAATACAAGGACAACCAAAATCCTATGCTTGGGGATGCCCCGGAAGGCATCCCCTCTTTCATCTTCATCCATCGGTAACTTTACTTGAGGCTATATTTTTATTCACCACATGATATGTGTTTTGCTTGGAGCATCTTGTATGATTTGAGTCTTTTCTTTTTAGTATACCACAATCATCCTTGTTGTACACACTTTTGGGAGAGACACACATGAATCCGAATTTATTAGAATACTCTATGTGCTTCACTTATATATTTTGAGCTAGATAATTTTGCTCTAGTACTTCACTTTTTTTTAGCATGCTGGTGGATTTATTTTGTATAAATTATTGATCTCTCATGCTTCACTTATATTATTTTGAGAGTCTTTTGGAACATCATGGTAATTTGCTTTGGCTATAAAACTAGTCCTAATATTATAGGCATTCAAGATGAGTATGATAAAAACTTTCATATAGAGTGCATTGAATACTATGATTCTAGATAGATGTTTTGACATATAAAGGTGGTAATGTAAGATTCATGCTAGTTGGGTAATTGTGAAATTGAGAAATACTTGTGTTAAAGTTGGCAAGTCCCGTAGCATGCACGTATGGTAAACATTGTGTGACAAATTTGAAGCATGGGGTGTTCTTTGAGTGCTTTCCTTATGAGTGGTGGTCGGGGACGAGCGATGGTATTTTCCTACCAATCTATCCCTCTAGGGGCATGCGTAGTAGTACTTTGCTTCGAGGGCTAATAAACTTTTGCAATAAGTATATGAGTTCTTTATGACTAATGTAAGTCCATGGATCATACGCACTCTTATCTTTCCGCAATTTGCTAGCCTCTTCGGTACCGTGCATTGCCCTTTCTCACCTTGAGAGTTGGTGCAAACTTCGCCGGTGAATCCAAACCCTGTGATACGATACGCTCTATCACATATAGGCCTCCTTATATCTTCCTCAAAACAGCCACCATACCTACCTATTATGGCATTTTCATAGCCATTCCGAGATATATTGTCATGCAACTTTCCACTGTTCCGTTTATTATGACATGCTCCATCATTGTCATACTGCTTTGCATGATCATTTAGTTGACATTGTATTTGTGGCAAAGCCACTTTCATAATTCTTTCATACATGTCGCTCTTGTTTCATCGCATATCCCGATACACTGCCGGAGGCATTCACATAGAGTCATATTTTTGTTCTAGTATCGAGTTGTAACATTGAGTTATGAGTAAATAAAAGTGTGATGATCATCATTATTAGAGCATTGTCCCATGTCTGAAAAAAAGAGGCCAAAGAAGCCCAAATAAAAAAAGAAAAAAGAGAGAAAAAGAGAGAAGGGACAATGTTACTATCCTTTTTCCACACTTGTGCTTCAAAATAGCACCATGGTCTTCATGATAGAGAGTTTCTTATTTTGTCACTTTCATATACTAGTGGGAATTTTTCATTATAGAACTTGGCTTGTATATTCCAGTGATGGGCTTCCTCAAAATGCCCTAGGTCTTTCTGAGCAAGCAAGTTGGATGCGCACCCACTTAGTTTCTTTAGATGAGCTTTCATACACTTATAGCTCTAGTGCATCCGTTGTATGGCAATCCCTACTCCTTGCATTAACATCAATTGCTGGGCATCTCCATAGCCCGTTGATTAGCCGCGTCAACGTGAGACTTTCTACTTTTTTGTCTTCTCACATAACCCCCATCATCAGATACTATTCCACCTATAGTGCTATATCCATGGCTTGCGCTCATGTATTGCGTAAGGGTTGAAAAGGCTAAAGCGCATTAAAAAGTATGAACCAATTGCTCGCCTTGTCATCGGGGTTATGCATGAGGGGAGCATTCTGTGTGAAAAAAATGAAGCATGGCCAAACTATATGATTTTTTAGGGATAAGCTTTCTTTGGCTATGCTATTTTGATAAGACATAATTGCTTGGTTAGTATGCTTGAAGTATTACTATTCTTATGTCAATATTAAACTTTTATCTTGAATCTTTTGGATCTAAACATTCATGCCACAATAAAGAGAATTACATTGAAAATTATGTTAGGGAGCACTCCACATCATAAATTCTGTTTTTATCATTTACCTACTCGAGGACGAGCAGGAATTAAGCTTGGGGATGCTTAATACGTCTCCAACGTATCTATAATTTTTGATTGTTCCATGCCATTATATTATCTGTTTTGGATGTTTAATGGGCTTTAATATACCTTTTAATATTATTTTTGGGACTAACCTATTAACCGAAAGCCCAGTGCAAATTGCAGTTTTTTTTGCCTATTTCAGTGTTTCACAGAAAAGGAATATCAAACGGAATACAAACAGAATGAAACCTTCACGAGGGTCTTTTTTGGAACAAACGTGATCCAGGAGACTTGGAGTGGACGTCAAGGAAGCAGAGAGGCGGCCACGAGGTAGGAGGGCGCGCCCCCACCCTCGTGGGCCCCTCGCAGCTCCATCGACCTACTTCTTTCGCCAATATATACTCTTATACCCTAAAACCTTCGGGGAGAGCCACGAAACACTTTTTCCACCACCGTAACCTTCTGTACCCATGAGATCTCATCTTGGGCCCTTTTCCGGTGATCTTCCGGAGGGGGATTCAATCACGGAGGGCTTTTACATCAACACCATAGCGTCTCCGATGATGTGTGAGTAGTTTACCACAGACCTTCGGGTCCATAGTTATTAGCTAGATGGCTTCTTCTCTCTCTTTGGATCTCAATACAAAGTTCTCCTCGATCTTCTTGGAGATCTATTCGATGTCACTCTTTTTGCGGTGTGTTTGCCGAGAGCCGATGAATTGTGGGTTGATGAACTTGATTATCTATGAATATTATTTGATTCTTATATGAATTCTTATATGCATGATTTGATATCTTTGCAAGTCTCTTTGAATTATCTGTTTAGTTTGTCCTACTAGATTGATCTTTCTTGCAATGGGAGAAGTGCTTAACTTTGGATTCAATCTTGCGGTGCTTGATCCCTGTGACAGAAAGGGAAATGACATGTATTGTATTGTTGCCATCGAGGATAAAAAGATGGGGTTTATATCATATTGCTTGAGTTTATCCCTCTACATCATGTCATCTTGCCTAAAGCGTTACTCCGTTCTTATGAACTTAATACTCTAGATGCATGCTGGATAGCGGTCGATGTGTGGAGTAATAGTAGTAGATGCAGAATTGTTTCGGTCTACTTGTCACGGACCTGATGCCTATATTCATGATCATTGCCTTAGATATCATCATAGCTATGCGCTTTTCTATCAATTGCTCGGTAGTAATTTGTTCACCCATCGTAATACATGCTATATTGAGAGAAGCCACTAGTGAAACCTATGGCCCCGGGGTCTACTTTACATCATATAAGTTACCAATCTACAATTCTAGTTACTATTTATTTTGCAATCTTTATTTTCCAATCTATATCACAAAAATACCAAAAATATTTATGTTATTATCTCTATCAGATCCCACTCTCGTAAGTGACCGTGAACGGACTGACAACCCCTTTATCGCGTTGGTTGTGAGGTTCTTGTTTGTTTGTGCAGGTACTAGGGGATTTGCGTGTAGTCTCCTACTGGATTGATACCTTGGTTCTCAAAAACTTAGGGAAATACTTACGCTGCTTTGCTGCATCACCCTTTCCTCTTCAAGGGAAAACCAATGCATGCTCAAGAGGTAGCACCCTCCACGGGGTCCTGTTCATCCAGCCCTCCATGGGGTCATGTTCATCCACCCCCAATCGGCTCGATCTTTTGGGGTCCTGTTCATCCAGCGGCAACGACCTCTACTACCACGGGGTTCTGTTCATCCAGCCCCCACCGAGAACTGTTCATCCAACCCCCCAACAATGCTCACTTTTTATCAAGAGGCAGCAAGTTCCATCCGCTTCAGTTAGCAGCAGTAGCGAAGGAATCGCTCGATCAGGTTCAGTTAATAGCCAGATCGATCGATCGCTCGGGTTAAGTAACGCGTAGCCTACAGTGCAATCGCTTGGGTTCAGTTGGCCAACGCCTCGCTCAGGTTCAGTTAGAGCCCAACGCCTCACACCCACGCGCGTACGTGTATGACAGAAATGCTCATCACTCGGCCCCCGACCACCCACCGTAACCGGGAACTCCCCGATATTTTCCTCGCCCTCGCTTTTACCATGATTTTTTCCATCATGGACGGCCCAAATAATGTCATGTAGTTGCGTCTCCATCCTACCCAGGACGAAAAGCCCATTTTCTATCATGATTTTTTGTCATAGAAGTAGGAGCCCACCACATCTATGATGATACCAGGTTTTGTCACAATTATCATCATAGAAGTTTCATAAGCATGACAGAAAAATTTACTCGGCCCAAAATGTCATGGATGTGTCTTTTTTGTAGTGGAGGGCAATGGGGAACCAGTTTTCCATGGCCTTGTTGTGGCTGCCCGCCACCAAAACACTGAGCATGTAAAGACGAAGGAACTATGCAGCGCCAAGGGCGTCGTCGTAGCGCGGGGGTAGCTCCGACGTGAACTTCACGGGCCAAGCCACCCTACGCAGCTCGCTGGTGAAAGCTCGGCAGCCGATGGTGCTTGGGGAAGCACCGCTTGCGTGTGTGGCGCGACCCTGACCGGTGCTGCCCGACAGTCCATGGCAGGCAAGTCACTAATACTCTCACTTTGATGGTGTGGTATAACACTCGTCTCTCCTATCTCATGTTTTGTAATTTCATCCTCACATTTGGTGGACTCACTCGCCTCTCCTCTCCTTTCGCTCTCAATATGTGTAATATTTGGAAGTGGCTACTCTTCCTCACAGTTGGTGGAATCACTCAAATCACTTTTCTTATCACTCTCAATTTGTGGAATTTTTGGAAGTGGGCACTCTTCCCACTGGTATGCGTTGGTGCTATACAAACGGTTTTTAACCCCTTTCCGTGATGACATTTGGAACCGTCGCCTAGTGAGTGACGACGATAGGGGGGTCCTTCCCACACGACCCAGAAACCATCGGGGATAGGGAGCCTTGATGCATACAGTTGTCCCTACAGAACCATTTCCGATATCTCGAATATCCCAAATGCTTCATCCTTGATACTCGTTTGTGCTCGCATTGCCATCGCAGTCGAAGTTTTGTGGTTTTACCTAAAACCAGATAGGTTCCAGGCAGATTCCAGGCACGGGAGTTATCCAGGCAGATTCCAGGCACGGGAGTTTTACGATGCCTGGCACATCACAAACAGTTCATGATTATAAACCGTGTATGATAGGTAGACAATCACACACACGTAGTTTTGCCGCACCGTATGTGATAGTGTCTGACATCACACACGCTTTGCAAACGGCAACTGTGTGCATTGTTACACACGTTTCCTCATCGTGAACCGTGTCAGATTATGATGTATATCGCACACGCTATGCTTTATTAACCGTGTGCACCGTAATGACCTGCACACCATAATTTCACCCAAATTTAGTTGCTTCTATTTAAAATTGTACCTAATTTAAACTTGAAATTAGGCTATAGCTTCATTCATATCCATCAAGTTCAAACTACCAATGCATTATTCGATTCACATGTACATATGTTTAAGAATTACATAAGCACCAAATAAAGAATGATGAACCAGGGTTCTATACTTGTACTATTACAGATGGTAAAGAAAGAGGCCACACACATTTCGGTTGCTGAACAAGGTGAAGCGGAATGGCCCTATTGTGCTCTCCTGGATGCAGAAGGCATGCAAGACTCTAGTCCAACCCCTTGTGATGGTCGGCCGCCAATCATGTAGTTTGAGAGGTAATCTTTAGTAAACTGCTTCAGGATCCACTGCAAAAGAAAAGATTCAGACATTGTCATCTAACACAACTCATTATAGGCAGTAAAAAGAAGGCGACAAGGTTCTTACTTACCATCCTGCAGTTCACTGTTGTCTTGCATAAAGTGTAAACAGATAGTTCAATTGACATCTTTTGACCCATTTTAATAACAATCTTTATCAGTTTCATCACTTGATGCTGGTTCATGATTATCTCATTGCCCCATACGCAGAAAGGGTCGAAGTGTCGATTTTTGGCAATGATATATGTACCTAAAAGAACCAAGTTAATATTATAAGCTAAACAACAATTGGAAAATGATGTAGTACAACACTCCCTCCATCCCATTATGTAAGATTTTATTACATGTATATCTAGACATCATCAGAACATTGAGGTACTCCCTCCGTTCCAAATTACTTGTCGTGGTTTTAGTTCAAATTTGAACTAAAACCACGACGAGTAATTTGGAACGGAGGGAGTAACACTATTCCTTGTTGCTATGTAGCCTGGGATTGCATATTTAGTCATTCAGTACAATGCATGTTGCTATGTAGCCTCAGATATATTAAATATGGCCCTAGTTAACCTACTGATAAATGTGTTATAAATATATTCAGTGAAATGTGAGATTCAATGATTAATCCCTCATCAGCCCCGGGCTATATGGTACCATCTAACGATATCCTGAATAGTGAGTACATATAAGCAATGCGATGAAAGTAACCTCGATGGAAAACAACACTATTCTCAATATTGTCCTGTATGAGTACATATAAAGGCATGTTAAGCACAACAGGCTAAACATCAACCAAATATATCCATAGTAGACAACATAATCTACAAATGATAGCTTCAGTGTGTAAGCATGCTAGTTAAGCAAAACAAGAAGTGGAAAGGTGTGCTAACTGCATCAGGCATAACATTTAAAAACAAGCAAATAGTCATTCAAACTGGTATTGTGCAGGTCTAAAGTACACTAGTTATTGTTAAAAAATGAAAAGGCATGTTAACTGCAATATCCTTAACAAAAACCAAATATTGTAATTCATAGTGGTGTTGTTGAAACTGTTATTGATGAAATTGAACTGCACGGCAAATAGTTGCACATATATAGCATCACATTGTGAAGAACTGAAATAAACAAGTCATAAGGCCATCTCTAGCCGATCCTTAAAAAGTTAAAGGACTAAAACCCTTAGTGGATATATATATATATAGAGAGAGAGAGTAGCACTATTCTAATCCCAGGATTAGAATAACTATTTGGATCACGGAGCGCCCTATATAGACGCCGTGGAGTGGATCCCGAACTCCCGGCTCCCCCACCCTCCCATCATCGCCCTGGCTCCCGCCGCCGCCCCCGGACCAACCCGCCTCCCGCCACCGCCCCCCAACCCCGACGCACCTCCTGCTTCCGGCCACCCGACCCCAACGCCCACCTCCTGCCGCCGACCACCAGACCCCAACGCCCAGCCGCTTCCCCCCACCGAAGCCGCTGCCCCAACTTGCGAGCTCCACCGCCGCTGGTGTAGCCCCCGCACCCTGTTACCGGATCCATCGGCCGCAGCGACACGACGCCCACCTCCGCCCCCTTCCCCCAGCGACCCCGACCCCATACTGCATCAGGACACCGCCGATGGCCTCGGATCTGAGCACTGGCCACTACTTCTGCGGATGCTCACACGGGGGTGTGCGACTCCGGCGAGGTCCTTCGTCCTCGACCACGGCGCGCCGACAATGCCCTCCTCCCTCTCGTTCCCTCTTCCATCCCCGAGCCCAAGTTCGACGAGCTTGTCAGCCGGCGAGCCTTGCTGTCCCTACTGCTGCCACCACCCGATGTCCATCGTGCCTATCCGCGATATACCTGCAGCTATAGGAGGGCTCGACCTTCAGCAAAAGGAGGGCACGAACTGCAGCTGCGTAGCCACATCCATCAGAGAAGATAGAGGCGGCTGGGTCATGGATCTTGCACGCGCCCCTCCGGCCAGGAGGCTGCCACCAGCAGCAGGTCGTCTTTCCACACCTCCCTGTATAGAACGCTGACGACTCCAAGCTTCTTAGTCCCTCTACCCTCCTCCAGTGTTCCTTTGCATAAAACGATCTCTGGTCCCAACAAGCTAGGAGAGGTTCGTGTATTGTTGCTCACAAGGAAAGTTTATCTAAGTTGACGCAAAAAAATTCATTTTGTAATTCATGGAAGTTTGATGCCTATGCATGTGAGACTGAAACTTTTTTCATTTCATGAAAAGCCAAAAAAAATTTGTGGATGTGTTGTAGGTATGTATCATGTTTGTTTGAACTATTTTAGAACTATTTTTGTCATGTTTGTTTCTCCATATTGGTTTTATAGTGTTAGTTTTCTATGTTCATGGAGTAAAAAATTATGAAGTTCAATTTTGAGAAAGCAGCAATTTCAACCAATACGAAAACACTAAAAAACATTGAATATAAACTTTTTTAGTGAGGTTAAAATTGGAAAGGCATGATGAGGGAGTCCGGATTAGGGGGTGTTCGGGTAGCCGGACTATACCTTCAGCCGAACTCCTGGACTATGAAGATACAAGATTGAAGACTTCGTCCCGTGTCCGGATGGGACTTTCCTTGGCGTGGAAGGCAAGCTTGGAGATGCGGATATTCAAGATCTCCTACCATTGTAACTGACTCCATGTAACCCAAACCCTATCCGGTGTCTATATAAACCGGAGGGTTGTAGCCCATAGGCAATCAACTCCATACACAACAATCATACCATAGGCTAGCTTCTAGGGTTTAGCCTCCTTGATCTCATGGTAGATCTACTCTTGTACTACCCATATCATCAATATTAATCAAGCAGGACATAGGGTTTTACCTCCATCAAGAGGGCCCGAACCTGGGTAAAACATCGTGTTCCCTGCCTCCTGTTACCATCCGGCCTAGACGCACAGTTCGGGACCCCCTACCCGAGATCCGCCAGTTTTGACACCGACATTGGTGCTTTCATTGAGAGTTCCTCTGTGTTGTTGCCTTTAGGCCCGATGGCTCCTTTGATCATCAACAACGATGCGGTCCAGGGTGAGACTTTTCTTCCCGGACAGATCTTCGTCTTCGGCGGCTTCGCTCTGCGGGCCGATTCGCTCGGCCACCTGGAGCAGATCGAAAGCTACGCCCCTGGCCATCAAATCAGGTTTGGAAGCTTAAACTACACTGCTGACATTCACGGAGACTTGATCTTTGACGGATTTGAGCCACGGCCAAGCGCGCCGCACTATCTCGAGGGGCATGATCTAGCTCTGCCCCCGGACAGTGTCCTAGAGGCCGCACACGCATCGGTTCCGACCCCTAACTCGGAGCCTATTGCGCCAATCGAGGATGAGCGGTTGGACGTCACCTCGGGGGATGCGATCCCAAAAGCAATCGAGCCGAACGCTAGCCCCGCACTCTGCACGACCCATGACTCCGAGGATCCGGACTCCTCCCCGGACTCCGAACCCCCCGCGCCCCTGCCAATCGAATCCGATTGGGCGCCGATAATGGAGTTCACCGCCGCAGACATCTTTCAGCATTCCCCTTTTGGTGACATCCTGAATTCTCTTAAGTCTCTCTCTTTATCAAGAGAGCCCTGGCCGGACTACGGTCAGCGAGGGTGGGCCACGGACGATGAGGAAATTCAAAGCCCACCCACCACCCACTTTGTAGCCACTGTCCACGAGCTAACCAACATTCTTCACTTCGGCTCCGAAGACATCGACGGCATGGACGACGATGTAGGAGACGAACAGGAACCAAGACCTGTAGGGCGCTGGAAGGCCACCTCGTCATATGACATATATATGGTGGATACTCCAAAAGATGGAGACAGCGATGGAACAGTGGGGGCTGACGCCCCCAAGAAACAGCCAAAGCGCCGGCATCAGTGGCGCCGCTCTAAATCCCGCCAAAGCAAAAACGGTGATTCCGGCACGGGAGATAATACTACCCCGGATAGCGCCGAAGAACACCCACCTCAGCAAGATTCGGCACAAGAAGATGGAGAAGCCAGCCCTCATGAGAGAGCGGTAGACCGAGAGGTCGAGGATGATAACTATACGCCTCCCTCCGAAGACGAGGCAAGCCTCGATGACGACGAATTCGTCATACCATCAGACCCCGCCGAACAAGAGCATTTTAAACGCAGGCTTTTAGCCACGGCAAGCAGCCTCAAGAAAAAGCAGCAACAGCTTAGAGCTGCCCAAGATTTGCTAGCTGACAGATGGACTGAAGTCCTTGCGGCCGAAGAGTATGAACTCGAACGCCCCTCCAAGAGTTACCCAAAGTGCAGGCCGCTACCCCGATCAGAGGAGGAAGCACCTACATCACCAGCGCATGACATGGCAGACCGGCCACCTCGCGGCCGCGACAGAGAGGCCTCTCGGCCCTCCACCGAAGCCATGCCCCGACGCCACTCAACTAAGGCACGGGAAAATGCGCCAGACCTACGAGACATACTGGAGGATAAGGCAAGATAAACAAGATTGATCTACGGATCGCGCAGGCGCCCTACGGCATGTGACAATGATCTTCACTCCGGATACAAAAAATCCGGCCGGGCCGAACACAACAGACATAGCTCTTCCGAGCTACGTCGTGATATAGCCCAGTACAGAGGCGCCGCACACCCGCTATGCTTCATGAATGAAGTAATGGATCATAAAATCCCAGAGGGTTTCAAACCCGTAAACATCGAATCATACGATGGCACAACAGATCCGACGGTATGGATCGAGGATTATCTCCTTCACATCCACATGGCACGCGGTGATGATCTACACGCCATCAAATACCTCCCGCTCAAACTTAAAGGACCGGCCCGGCATTGGCTTAACAGCTTGCCAGCAGACTCAATCGGTTCTTGGGAGGACCTGGAAGCCGCATTCCTCGACAACTTCCAGGGCACTTACGTGCGACCACCGGATGCCGACGACTTAAGCCACATAATTCAGCAGCCAGAGGAATCGGCCAGACAATTCTGGACACGGTTCCTAACAAAGAAAAACCAGATAGTCGACTGTCCGGACGCAGAGGCCCTAGCAGCCTTCAAGCATAACATCCGCGATGAGTGGCTTGCCCGGCACCTGGGACAGGAAAAGCCGAAATCCATGGCAGCCCTCACGACACTCATGACCCACATTTGCACGGGAGAAGACAGCTGGCTAGCTCGCAGTAACAACTTATCAAAGAACCCAGGTAATTCGGATACCAAGGACAAAAGTGGCAGGACACGTCGGAATAAGCAAAAACGCCGCGTTAGCAGCAACAGCAATGAAGACACGTGTAACGCCCCGAGACCGATGTGCCAGGTGTCCGTCAGTTATTCGCTGTCGTTGTCAGGTCTTTTGATTGCGTGTTGCATCTTATCATGTCATCATGTGCATTGCACCATCATGTTTTCAAAACTTCCATGCGTCCCGGCCTCCTCGTTCTCTCCATTATCCGTTCTGAGCCCAGACACACTTGCACGCGCCCGCGGCATGTCCGAAATATTATTTTATAAGTGGCCGGAAAATGTTATCAGAATGGGTTGAAAGTTGGCATGCGCTGTTGTTATGTTGTTAGTAGGTCGCCCGCCAAGTTTCATCGCATTCGGAGCTCGTTTGATAGCCCAACCGTTAAACTATAGCGGCATTATAGCCGGTCTAACGTCGGACGTTTTCGGTCTCCGGAGACAGTCGCTGGGCCTCCCTCTCTCCTCTTTCTCTCAGCTCGAGACCATCTACACCGCTCACTACCTACCGCCAGGTCCAACCTAACCTCTCTTGTCAGCCCGCACCCCCCCTCGCGCGCGTCCGAAAATTGTCCCGGACCCGACCCGAGCAGTCGTCACCGTCGTGTCCGGATCATCCCCAAACGTCTACAAAACGTCTCCGTTTCTTTATTTGGGCCCCCTAACCTATTTATTCGCGACCGTCCAATTACAATCGGAGGGACCAAATACCCCTAACCAAAATTCTCGTTGCTATATAAATAGATGGAACCCTAGTCCTGTCCCATCGATCCATCTAATCCTTCCGCCGCCGCCACCCATGTTCCTCGGGAGCTTGTCCCGTCGCCAACCAAATCCCCCTCGGGATCCATTCCCCACCAACCATCGCTCGCCACCAACTCCTCCTTGCCTCGATCCAGACCACAAGAGAGGAGCTCCTCCTCTGTTTTCTTCTTGAGGCCGCAACAACAGCGCAGCTCCCGAGCGCCTCCTCCTCACCTCGTTCCCCCGCTCGGCTGCGGGGGACCACGTCCAGGACCAGGTCGCCCCTCTCCCTGCTCTCCCACTCTCCGTTTCCTTCCCTGGCTTCTCTCCTCTCTACCTAACCCCTCGTTCTCTCCCTGTACCAGGTACAGGAGTTCACCTGCAACCCCGCCGGCGTCAAGGAGAAGATCCGTTGCCGGAGCGCTGCCGCCGGTGGCCACCTCCATCAGGGATGCCATGGACGCCCGCTCTGCAGGAGCTTCGTCCATTCCTCTGCCTCGCTCCAGTCGCCCTCTTCTGCGACGAGCACCACGCGCCTCCGTGTTTCTTCTGCAAGGCTAGCTCCACCGAGCCGAAGAACATCCTCGTGCCGCTGGAGCTCCATCCCCGCACCCAGACCCGCCAGATCCCACCGTCCCAGCACCTCCTTGACGTCCCCTCGCCTAAAGTCGCCGCGCCATGGCCCTCTGCCTCGCCTTTGTCCTTTTGAAGGAGGTAGGCGACGCGTCCGGCCGGCTTCGTTGACCCGGCCTCATTCAGCCTCCCGTGCCAGATCGCTCGGCCTGCATACATCCGGGTGGGCCTCAGCATGCTGTGTCCTGCATTGGCCTCTTCCACCAACCTGGGCCATAGCCCATGGTGAGAAATCCCCCTCCCAGTGCCTGTTCCTGTTAGGCCCGCGACTGGATTCGGCCCAGCGTGTTTTTATTTGCCTGTTGCGATTTTAGCTTTTTATCCTGAGACTGCAGTTTTTGCAGAAAAACCCTTGCTCAACATGCATATAATAACTCACAAACGATGCATCATACTAAAACAATTTATATATGAAATATGCTTAGATTTGCATCTAGCTTCATAATATGTCATTTTCATCCATGTTTAAAATGTTTAAAATGTTGTTCGATTAATTTTTGCTCTATGTCATGTTAAAATGATTTAATTCCATAACTAAATAACCGTAGCTCCGTTTTTAACAAACTTTATATGTAAATGGGGTAGAAAATTGCCTATTTTAACATGGTGCACTTTTCTTGCATGTTTAATAACTCTAAAAATGTGTTTAGGGCAGAACAGTACCAAACCTAATATATGCATATGAGGAGTTTCCGGAAATTGTTGTTCATTGTTTCTGGCCTCATTTAAACTTGAATAGATAGGTAGTTTTCATTTGCTTCACCTCTTGCTATGCTAACAACATTTAATCTTGTTGGGTACATAAACGAGAGAGAACTAAATAAGTCATGTGATGTTTCGTCAATATGCAACAGAGTTGCATATAGAGCTCCACTTAATCTGTAGGATTGTTTGTGCACTTTGCCATGCCATGCCATGTATCTTTCAACCGGACATGCATCATACTTGTTTGCGCATCGTGCCATGCTTATGTGGTGGTTGTTTACTATGTTGTTTTATTCTTTCCGGTGTTGCTTCTTCGGGTTGGTTCCGATAACGTCGCGTTTGTGAGGACCCGTTTGACTACGTCTGTTTGTCTTCTTCATGGACTCGTTCTTCTTCCTTGCGGGATTTCAGGCAAGATGACCATACCCTCAAAATCACTTCTATCTTTGCTTGCTTAGTTGCTCGCTCTTTTGCTATGCCTATGCTGCGATACCTACCACTTGCTTATCATGCCTCCTATATTGTTGAACCAAGCCTCTAACCCACCTTGTCCTAGCAAACCGTTATTTGGCTATGTTACCGCTTTGCTCAGCCCCTCTTATAGCGTTGTTAGTTGCAGGTGAACATTGAAGTTTTGTTCCTTGTTGGAACATGGAGATGTTGTTCCTGGTTGGAACATGTTTACTTGTTGGGATATCACTATATATCTTATTTAATTAATGCATCTATATACTTGGTAAAGGGTGGAAGGCTCGGCCTTATGCCTGGTGTTTTGTTCCACTCTTGCCGCCCTAGTTTCCGTCATATCGGTGTTATGTTCCCGGATTTTGCGTTCCTTACGCGGTTGGGCTATAATGGGAACCCCTTGACAGTTCTCCTTAAGTAAAGCTCTTACAGTAATGCCCAACATTGGTTTTACCATTCGCCACCTAGCCTTTTCCCTTGGGTTTTGCGGACTCAAGGGTCATCATTATTTTACCCCCCCCCGGGCCAGTGCTCCTCTGAGTGTTGGTCCAAACTGTCAGCTGCCGGTGACCACCAGGGGCAACTCTGGGCTGGCCTACCCGTACCTAGGACAATCTGAGTGTGCCCTGAGAAAGAGATATGTGCAGCTCCTATCGGGATTTGTCGGCACATTCGGGCGGTGTTGCTGGTTTAGTTTTACCCTATCGAAATGTCTTGTTGTACCGGGATACCGAGTCTGATCGGAATGTCTCGGGAGGAGGTCTATTCCTTCGTTGACCGTGAGAGCTTGTGATGGGCTAAGTTGGGACACCCCTGCAGGGATTTGAACTTTCGAAAGTCGTGCCCGCGGTTATGGGCAGATGGGAATTTGCTAATGTCCCGTTGTAGAAAACCTGAAGTTGACCTTAATTAAAAATGCATCAACCGCGTGTGTAACCGTGATGGTCTCTTTCCGGTGGAGTCCGGGAAGTGAACACAGTGTTGGAGTTATGCTTGACGTAGGTTGCTATAGGATCACTTCTTGATCATAGATTTCTCAATCGTGCTTTGTCTTCTCTTCTCGCTCTCTTTTGCGTATGTTTAGCCACCATATATGCTAGTCGCTTGCTGCAGCTCCACCTCATACCTTTACCTTACCCATAAGCTTAAATAGTCTTGATCGCGAGGGTGTGAGATTGCTGAGCCCCCATGGCTCACAGATACTTCCAAAACCAGCTTGCAGGTGCCGATGAGTCTGTGTAGATGACGCAACCAAGCTCAAGAAAGAGCTCTATGAAGATCTTGTCCTTTATGTTGTTTCGTTCTAGTTGATCAGTAGTGGAGCCCAGTTGGGGTCGATCGGGGACCTTTATCGCATTTGGGGTTCTTCTTTTATTTTGGTTCAGTAGTCTGACCCTGATTGTATGTGGATGTTGCAATGCTTTATTCATGTATTTGTGTGAAGTGGCGATTGTAAGCCAACTATGTATCTTTCCCCCTATTGTATTACATGGGTTGTTTGCAAAGATTACCTCACTTGCGACATTGTTTTCAATGCGATTATGCCTCTATGTCGTGCTTCGACACGTGGGAGATATAGCCGCATCGAGGGCGTTACAAGTTGATATCAGAGCCTTCCCCGACCTTAGGAGCCCCCACTGCTTGATCGAATTAGCGGACGAGTTGAGTCTAGAAAAATGTTTTGAGTCATTTAGGAATTATATATCGAAGAGTTTAGGAATTCTTTTTACTTCCCAGTCTCCCCATCGCTCTGGTAAGGCATCCTGACGTAGAGTTTTGACTCTTCTCTTCTCAAATTTCACAAATTAAAATTTAGGATGACGCGGGTATCTTGGAATCGTTCTGATGGTTTTGTGACGAGAACATTGTCTTGGTGCCTCCTGTCAGGGGTTTTGTGGCAGTGTCCCAGGGAGTTGAGCTCTGAGGTGTTGTCGTCATAATTTTATCATTGCAGTTCTGGAATACCTGAGTTTAGTACGCCGACATCGAAAATCTCTTTTATGCAGTTCGTTGGTGAGATAACCTCGACGCCACCCAGTACTGGGGCGGGAGTTCGGGAGTATTGCCATAACTTGTATAACGGATGCTTTTCAAAGGTTGAGGTATATGATTTCCGAAGGTTTCTTGGTTATGTGTTGAAGGATGGATACAACTGGATGTAGGATTTGCTAGTTTGGGTGAGATATTATGCTTCCCTGTATCCCCAACACCTGATTGCATAACCGGGAAAATTTCGGGAGTTTATAAGTGGGAATTCAAATAGCTCTTAGGATATCTTTCCGATGGATATATGATATGAAATAGGGGTTCAACGTCTAGTGGTCCGCCTATTCACGGTCGGTTTTACAGTGGTCTCGTTGTGTCTTGAAGAGTCCTTGGCTATGCCGACTCGGGGACGCTTCATATGTCATGTGCACTGCCTTGTACATGATGGTGCTGTACGATCGAGCCTGTGTAGGCCCCACCACGAAAACTTCGGACGAAATCTCTATCATATGTTTGTTCCGGCTTATTCTGCAAGCCAATCCTTTGTTTTTGTTTTGAGTTGTGGTATTCGAGTTGCTTCAAAGTCAAGTGTTGATTCCATACCTTTCCCCAAATGGTGTTCTCATACTCCGATGTGGATACCAATCCTTCTTGATCATCAAGATTGTCTTGTCAAGCCTTTTCAACCGGTGTGCTTCTCTTCTAGTGGATCCGAACATTTCAACATCCGCAAGATACAATCTCAGCTTTCTCAACGGTGTTGTTTTCTTCCATCCCAAGTTGCCTTTGTTTTCCCACCCACCCACCCTTTTTCTTCGAGGACTCGGATTTCTTTATCAAGTATCCATTTTATTATGGAAGTCTCTCCATTCTTCTTCCTTCATGTTCTTACCCGGTGATGCTCATGAAGATTTTAACGAAGTTTCTAGTTCACCATTATTCATTCTTTTTCTTCTCCGGTGGAACCAATTCAAGCTTTCGGTGTTGATCATATTATTTTCCGTATTTCAATGTTTTCTCATGCCGGTGCAATTCTTAATCGTTCACCTCTCGCTATTCTATTGTCCCGGAGTGCTCAAGATATCTCAGAAGGCTCTTTTTTCATTCAAGATCAGTTCAAACTATTCCGTGGTTGTTATCTCGTTCAAGCCATTTAACTCAACCGGTGCATTCTCTCTTTTAAATCGTTCTACGGTGTTTCTTTTTAGTGGGCCCTAACCCACAGGTCTTTCCCCAGGATCTTACCTAACTCTTCTTATTTCCCGGAGCTACCCTAAATTCTTTTGAAGTTTAACATAAGAATGATTTATCATCAGTCAAATGCCCTTGTCCAAGATCTTTCTAATTCTTTTCATCGTTGGCTCAACTTTTCCATTCTTCATTCCGGTGTGCCTCAATAATTCTTGGTGGTGTACTCGTCGTCATTCTCGGATGTTGAAGACCGAAGAAGAGTTTCTCTTTAATCTTGTTCTTTTCTCTTCAAGATTCGTGATTCTAGCTTGTTGCCATCCTCTCATAATTATTTTCGATTGTGAGAATCCTTTTCACCCATCCAGAGCAATTAAAGATTCTTTTCAGTTTGTTTCTCTGGAGCCTAGCATCTCAGAATTTATTCATTCTTAGCTTTCAGCTATGGTTCTCCAAATCTTACCAGTGCTTCATTCAAGTGATCTCTAATTAGTTCGTGATCCCTCCGTTCTCATGGATCTGAATTATCTCAAGCATCTTCATTTATTTTCTAATCCTTCCCGGTGTTTCTTCATGTTTTATTCGTTCTTTTTCAATTCTTACGGTGGCTTGTTCAATATTCCTCTTCTTACGTTATCATACTTCCGTTCTTTCAAATTCTACCGGTGGTTCTTTGAAGACCTTCTCAAGTTGGCGCTATATCTATCTTAATATTTTCTACGAGAATAAGTAATATGTCAAATCCATTGATTGTCATCAATTTAATTGGTGAAGGATAAACATATTGTAATTCTTATTCGTGTTTCATCCAAATGATTCAATTCCTTATTCCGGAGTGGTTCATCATACATATTCTTGGTTTCAAGTGCTCATCTTTCTTTCCCGGAGTTCCAAGCTCTCGCAATTATGTAATCACGGAGATCTATCTAAATCTGTACAAGGTTCCACCTTGTGTTTTCAACTACCCTTTCTTTCCATTTGATCATTCTTTTGTTTAACGGAGTTCTTCATGGAGGTTCTACATGATGGTTCATCAAAGATTTAATTCCTTCTAGAAGTGTTCATCAAGATTCTTTTTAGAGGAATTCAAGCATTCTTCATTTTGCTATCTGGAGTGCAATTCTTTCTTCTGTACCATTGGAGGTGGTATTATGTCATTCTTGGTAATCTGAGTTCATGTTCCATGATTCACATGTTTTTAAGAATGAGATACTTTAAATCCATCAATCTCGTCATTGGAGTTATCTTGGGTTATATTTCACCTAAAGCCTTCCCTAAGATTGTTGCTATTTTTGGTGCTTATATATGACCCAATTTCTTCATTTATCCTTCCAGTGATATAAGCGTCTCATCTCCTTGTTGATATCAATCCAATCTATCGTTTCCGTTAGTGGCAGAATTTCACCTCATAAGTTTGAGATGTGTTCCATAAGACCATATCAAGATTATTCTTTTCGTTGTTGGTTTTACAACAACTCCATTCTAGCATTTGTTAAGTGTGCTCTCTCAAGATCGTGTTCCCCTTCGTTCATTCCATACCATTCTTACTTTTGTTCCGGAGCCATTGTGATGTTGCTCTTTTCTCTCATCATCTTGGATCGCGTTCTTTTCGTGGCTATCCACTTAACCGGAGTGTTGTGCCCCTTTTTCTCAAGTTCTCTCATTTCATCAAGTCTTCATCTCTTTTCAACCGAAGTGCTACCCGAATCGGTTCTTTCTTATTCCTCTTTCTTAACAGAGTGCTTTCAACTTTGTTCTTCTCCGTTGTTTTCTTTCTTCCATTTTGCGCAATCTTATCAAGGTTATTTGGTTTCACTCGTTTGTCAAAGAAGCAACTTAGTTTTACCGTTTCTCTTCCTTTTCCGTTGTTCTTCCGGTGCCATTCTAGATCTCGGGACGAGATACTCTCGTAGTGGTGGAGTGTTGTAACGCCCCAAGACCGATGTGCCAGGTGTCCGTCAGTTATTTGCTGTCGTTGTTAGGTCTTTTGATTGCGTGTTGCATCTTATCATGTCATCATGTGCATTGCATCATCATGTTTTCAAAACTTGCATGCGTTCCGGCCTCCTCGTTCTCTCCGTTGTCCGTTCTGAGCCCAGACACACTTGCACGCGCCCGCGGCATGTCCGAAATATTATTTTATAAGTGGCCGGAAAATGTTATCATAATGGGTTGAAAGTTGGCGTGCGCTGTTGTTATGTTGTTAGTAGGTTGCCTGCCAAGTTTCATCGCATTCGGAGCTCGTTTGAAAGCCCAACCGTTAAACTATAGCGGAATTATAGCCGGTCTAACCTCGGACGTTTTCGGTCTCTGGAAACAGTCATTGGGCCTCCCTCTCTCCTCTTTCTCTCAGCTCGAGACCGTCTACACCGCTCACTACCTACCGCCAGGTCCAACCTAACCTCTCTCGTCAGCCCGCACCCCCCCCTCGCGCGCGTACGAAAATTGTCTCGGACCCGACCCGAGCAGTCGTCACCGTCGTGTCCGGATCATCCCCAAACGTCTACAAAACGTCTCCGTTTCTTTATTTGGGCCCCCTAACCTATTTATTCGCGACCGTCCAATTACAATCGGAGGGACCAAATACCCCTACCAAAATTCTCGTTGCTATATAAATAGATGGAACCCTAGTCCTGTCCCATCGATCCATCTAATCCTTCCGCCGCCGCCACCCATGTTCCTCGGGAGCTTGTCCCGTCACCAACCAAATCCCCCTCGGGATCCATTCCCCACCAACCATCGCTCGCCACCAACTCCTCCTTGCCTCGATCCAGACCACAAGAGAGGAGCACCTCCTCTGTTTTCTTCTTGAGGCCGCAACAACAACGCAGCTCCCGAGCGCCTCCTCCTCACCTTGTTCCCCCCCTCGGCTCCCGGCGACCACATCCAGGACCAGGTCGCCCCTCTCCCTGCTCTCCCACTCTCCGTTTTCTTCCCTGGCTTCTCTCCTCTCTACCTCACCCCTCGTTCTCTCCCTGTACTAGGTACAGGAGTTCACCTGCAACCCCGCCGGCGTCAAGGAGAAGCTCCGTTGCTGGAGCGCTGCTGCCGGTGGCCACCTCCATCAGGGATGCCATGGACGCCCGCTCTGCAGGAGCTTCGTCCGTTCCTCTGCCTCGCTGCAGTCGCCCTCTTCTGCGACGAGCACCACGTGCCGCCGTGTTTCTTCTGCAAGGCCAGCTCCACCGAGCCGAAGAACATCCTCGCGCCGCTGGAGCTCCATCCCCGCACCCAGACCCGCCAGATCCCGCCGTCCCAGCACCTCCTTGCCGTCCCCTCGCCTGAAGTCACCACGCCATGGCCCTCTGCCTCGCCTCTGTCCTTTCGAAGGAGGTAGACGACGCGTCCGACCGGCTTCGTTGACCCGGCCTCGTTCGCCCTCCCGTGCCAGATGGCTTGACCTGCATACATCCGGGTGGGCCTCAGCCTGCTGCGTCCTGCATTGGCCTCTTCCACCGACCTGGGCCATAGCCCATGGTGAGAAATCCACCTCCCATCGCCTGTTCCTATTAGGCCCGCGACTGGATTCGGCCCAGCGTGTTTTTATTTGCCTGTTGCGATTTTAGCTTTTTATCCTGAGACTGCAGCTTTTGCAGAAAAACCCTTGCTCAACATGCATATAATAACTCACAAACGATGCATCATACTAAAACAATTTATGTATGAAATATGCTTAGATTTGCATCTAGCTTCATAATATGTCATTTTCATCCATGTTTAAAATGTTTAAAATGTTGTTCGATTAATTTTTGCTCTATGTCATGTTAAAATGATTTAATTCCATAACTAAATAACCGTAGCTCCGTTTTTAACAAATTTATATTTAAATGGGGTAGAAAATTGCCTATTTTAACATGCTGCACTTTTCTTGCATGTTTAATAACTCTAAAAATGTGTTTAGGGCAGAACAGTACCGAACCTAATATATGCATATGAGGAGTTTCCGGAAATTGTTATTCGTTGTTTCTGGCCTCATTTACACTTGACTAGATAGGTAGTTTTCATTTGCTTCACCTCTTGCCATGCTAACAACATTTAATCTTGTTGGGTACATAAACGAGAGAGAACTAAATAAGTCATGTGGTGTTTCGTCAATATGCAACGGAGTTGCATATTGAGCTCCACTTAATCTGTAGGATTGTTTGTGCACTTTGCCATGCCATGCCATGTATCTTTAAACCGGACATGCATCATACTTGTTTGCGCATCGTGCCATGCTTATGTGGTGGCTGTTTACTATGTTGTTTGCTTCTTTCCGGTGTTGCTTCTTCGGGTTGGTTCCGATAACGTCGCGTTTGTGAGGACCCGTTTGACTACGTCTGTTTGTCTTCTTCATGGACTCATTCTTCTTCCTTGCGGGATTTCAGGCAAGATGACCATACCCTCGAAATCACTTCTATCTTTGCTTGCTTAGTTGCTCGCTCTTTTGCTATGCCTATGCTGCGATACCTACCACTTGCTTATCATGCCTCCTATATTGTTGAACCAAGCCTCTAACCCACCTTGTCCTAGCAAACCGTTGTTTGGCTATGTTACCACTTTGCTCAGCCCCTCTTATAGCGTTGTTAGTTGCAGGTGAAGATTGAAGTTTTGTTCCTTGTTGGAACATGGAGATGTTGTTCCTGGTTGGAACATGTTTACTTGTTGGGATATCGCTATATATCTTATTTAATTAATGCATCTATATACTTGGTAAAGGGTGGAAGGCTCGGCCTTATGCCTGGTGTTTTGTTCCACTCTTGCCACCCTAGTTTCCGTCATATCGGTGTTATGTTCCCGGATTTTGCATTCCTTACGCGGTTGGGCTATAATGGGAACCCCTTGACAGTTCGCCTTAAGTAAAGCTCTTCCAGCAATGCCCAACATTGGTTTTACCATTCGCCACCTAGCCTTTTTCACTTGGGTTTCGCGGACTCAAGGGTCATCATTATTTTACCCCCCCCCCTCCCCGGGCCAGTGCTCCTCTGAGTGTTGGTCCAAATTTTCAGCTGCCGGTGACCACCAGGGGCAACTCTGGGCTGGCCTACCCGTACCTAGGACAATCTGAGTGTGCCCTGAGAAAGAGATATGTGCAGCTCCTATCGGGATTTGTCGGCACATTCGGGCGGTGTTGCTGGTTTAGTTTTACCCTGTCGAAATGTCTTGTTGTACCGGGATACCGAGTCTGATCGGAATGTCTCGGGAGGAGGTCTATTCCTTCGTTGACCGTGAGAGCTTGTGATGGGCTAAGTTGGGACACCCGTGCAGGGATTTGAACTTTCAAAAGCCATGCCCGCGGTTATGGGCAGATGGGAATTTGTTAATGTCCGGTTGTAGAAAACCTGAAGTTGACCTTAATTAAAAATGCATCAACCGCGTGTGTAACCGTGATGGTCTCTTTCCGGCGGAGTCCGGGAAGTGAACACGGTGTTGGAGTTATGCTTGACGTAGGTTGCTATAGGATCACTTCTTGATCATAGATTTCTCGATCGTGCTTTGTCTTCTCTTCTCGCTCTCTTTTGCATATGTTTAGCCACCATATATGCTAGTCGCTTGCTGCAGCTCCACCTCATACCTTTACCTTACCCATAAGCTTAAATAGTCTTGATCGCGAGGGTGTGAGATTGCTGAGCCCCCATGGCTCACAGATACTTCCAAAACCAGCTTGCAGGTGCCGATGAGTCTGTGTAGATGACGCAACCAAGCTCAAGGAGGAGCTCTACGAAGATCTTGTCCTTTATGTTGTTTCGTTCTAGTTGATCAGTACTAGAGCCCAGTTGGGGTCGATCGGGGACCTTTGTCGCATTTGGGGTTCTTCTTTTATTTTGGTTCCGTAGTCGGACCCTGATTGTATGTGGATGTTGCAATGCTTTATTCATGTATTTGTGTGAAGTGGCGATTGTAAGCCAACTATGTATCTTTTCCCCTATTGTATTACATGGGTTGTTTGCGAAGATTACCTCACTTGCGACATTGCTTTAAATGTGGTTATGCCTCTAAGTCGTGCTTCGACACATGGGAGATATAGCCGCATCGAGGGCGTTACAACACAGCAGTCAATGCCGGATTCAAAGGCTATAAATCCGGTCAGCGGAAAAAGCCATTCAAAAAGAATACTCAGGGCCCGTCCAGTTTGGACTGAATACTCGATCGCTTGTGCCAAATACATGGCACCCCCGAAAGGCCAGCCAATCACACTAACAGGGATTGTTGGGTGTTCAAGCAGGCAGGCAAGTTAAGGGCCGAAAACAGAGACAAGGGGCTGCACAGCAACGACGAGGAGCCCAAGACGCCGAACAACAATGGACAGAAGGCCTTTCCCCCACAAGTGCGGACGGTGAACATGATATATGCAACCAACATTCCCAAGCGGGAGCGGAAGCGTGCGCTACGAGACGTATACGCAATGGAGCCAGTCGCCCCAAAGTTCAACCCATGGTCCTCCTGGCCGATCACCTTTGATCGAAGGGACCATCCCACTAGCATCCGTCATGGCGGCTTCGCCGCATTGGTTCTCGACCCAATCATCGACGGATTTCATCTCACAAGAGTCCTCATGGACGGCGGCAGTAGCTTGAACCTGCTTTATCAGGATACAGAGCGGAAAATGGGCATAGATCCCTCAAGGATTAAGCCCACAAGAACGACCTTTAAAGGCGTTATACCAGGTGTAGAAGTCAACTGTACAGGCTCAGTAACACTTGACGTGGTCTTCGGATCCCCGGACAATTTCCGAAGCGAAGAGTTAATCTTCGATATAGTCCCGTTTCGCATCACGCCCTGCTCGGATGAACCGCATTCGCAAAAGTTCAATGCGGTGCCGCACTACGCATATCTCAAGCTCAAGATGCCAGGCCCTCGAGGAGTAATTACGGTCAACGGAAACACTAAACGCTCCCTCCAAAGTAGACTTCTCAGGCAACTCTCCAGTCCGGCCATTAAAAAGCCAGACACTGCCAAGCGTGCCCGGAGTAACCCACAGCAGGACCACCTGGCACACTCTGAACAAGCGTAGCAATGCGGCCCCAACCCCAGCTTTCACGACATAGCGAAACCAGTACCTCACGTGCATAACTACGCCCTTGAAATACCATGGGCACAAGGGAAGGGGCACAATAACGGCACGCCCAAAACACGGCTTAAAACGTACTAGGGCTGCCGGATTCTTTTTTTAATTTTTTTCTTACTTTCAGGACTCCATACTTCGGACGACCTATTCGGTAATTCGACTGCCGCACAAATGATGCAAGATCCAGGGAGGCAGACAAGCCATGCCGCATTATGGAACTCTCAGGTGGTCTCTGTTACGAGCGGTATACCTGTTTTAAATACAATTCCGCGACCTGCCCCTGGTCAGGACATACTAAATAGTCCAATATCTTTTGCTTACCACACTATTTGTATCGTTCGGCTTTGATAAATAGCCTCTCTATAAACAATGCTGAGCTTCCTGTCTATTTTTTGCATTGTCTTCTTTTCACATTTTTGTTTATTAAATGACATGATTGCACCCATACACCATGGTACAGCAAACACGCCAGGGGCTTCAGTACCCCTCATAATGGTGTGAGAAGTCCGTACACTTTCACAAGTGCGACACCCCAAACTTATAACACTATATGCATCGGCTCTGAATCATGATTTGGGTCAATAGTTGGGTTTGCCCGGCTCCTATGTTTTGGTGCTTTACGTTCCGCTCTATCGGCTAAGGTAGCACTAGGAGAACCACTGCGATTGTGCCCCGGTTCAGCTGGGTTAAGCACCTCAGTGGAGAAAGCTAAAACTGACTATCATGATGTGGCAAGAGACCGGTCGCTGTTCGAGAGGTTTTTCGAGTCCCTAAAGGCTTATGCCGCTTCGAGCGAGGAGCTGGCTTTGTCCGGACAAGGCATGGATAGCGCCCCAAACTCGGTCTTCCGAACTAGGGGCTTCGCCGAAATTTAAAATTATAGAGTTCTATGGCTAAGTGAGAGTGTTCAAGCATTATAGTCTGATTGCCTGGTTCGTTGTGCTGAGCGCCTCCCTCGAAGGACCCAACTATGGGAAAAAGAGCGCTCAGGTTTATCCCGAACACCCCAACACTAGTGGCACGGGGGCAGAAGCCGACGACTGGCCATCTCTCAATTTTTGATAAACGGCCGCACAGAAAGTAATATTTTAAATTCAATTTGCATTGCTTAGCGCATATGAACAAGTTTTCAGCGCACAGGATAAACACGAGCGAGTTCATTCAAATATCACATCCTTGGTACATTCATCCGCCACAAGGCGGGCACCAGCAAGAACATCCTTGTAGTAGTTCTCGGGCTTGCGATGCTCCTTCCCCGGCGGCGACCCGTCCTTCACAAGCTTCTCACCGTCCAGCTTACCCCAGTGCACCTTTGCACGGGCAAGGGCCCGACGAGCACCTTCGATGCAGACGGAGCGCTTGATGACCTCAAGCCTCGGATAGGCCTCCACCAGCCGCCGCACTATCCTGAAATAGCTCCCAGGCAGGGCCTCTCCGGGCCACAACCGAACTATGAAGCCCTTCATGGCCTGCTCGGCCGCCTTGTGGAGCTCGACCAGCTGTTTCAGCTGGTCGCTCAAGGGCACAGAGTGTCCGGCCTCAGAATACTGAGACCAGAACACCTTCTCCGTCGAGCTGCCCTCTTCAGCTCGGTAGAATGCGGTGGCATCGGATACGCTGCGGGGAAGATCTGCGAATGCCCCTGGAGAGCTCCGGATTCGGGTAAGTAACAGGTAGTTCACTTTTATATTTCTGCTTTGCATAAAGAATGCCTTACCCGCTGCTATCTTCCTCATCTCCTCCAACTCTCGGAGGGCCTTTTGGGCTTTGGCCTTGGCAGACGTGGCAGCCTCTAGGGCCGTTGCAAGCTCGGATGCTTGCGCCTTCGACTCCAGCTCCAAACTCTCATGTTTTTTCATGAGAGCCTGAAGATCTTGCTGCACCTCGCCGACCTAAGCCCCAAGTCTGTCTCGCTCGGTGCGCTCCGCGGCCGTTTTCTTTTTGGCCGCAGACAGCGCCTGCTTAAGGGTTGCCACCTCAGTCGTGGCCCCTACAATAAGCAGTACAATCCTGTTACTTTTTTGCAATCAAGCCTTTCTATAGGCACTTTTTATGTAAGGTATTTCTTACCTTCTTCCTCCTCGAGCCGCCGCTTGGCAAGGCCGAGCTCTTGCTCGGTCCGCTCGAGGTCCTGCTTCAGGACACCCACCTCCGCAGTCAGTGCGGCGGTGGATAGCAGTGAAGCCTGCATACGCATATTGACTCTTTTTTGTTAGACTCCTGCGATATTTAGATCCTCTATTCGGCTTTTCTTTCCGAACGCCAAACAGAGCATCAGGGAGCTACTGTCTATGCGGTAACATTTTTACATATTTTTACTTACCTCGAAGCCTGTTAGAAGACTAGCGCAAGCTTTAGTTAGTCCGCTCTTGGCGGACTGAACCTTCTGGATCACCATACTCATAATAGTACGGTGCCCCTCGTCGATGGAGGCGTCGTCAAGCACCTCCGGCAGATTGTCCGGCACCTCCGGTTGGACGGAGGCCGCCGGCTCAGAAGGCTTGCTCCTCTTGGAAGGAGTTCGCCTACCGCGGTCCAAAACTGTGGAAGATTCCGGCGCGGTGTCCGGCATAAAGCCGGACTGAGAGCCCCAGGGAGCCTTATCCCCTTCACTCCTGGAGTCCGGGTGGTTGCCTTGCGGCTCCTCCGGGACCACCTCCTCCTGCCCCGGAGCTTGTCACGATGCCACTTCGGCGTCGTCTGCAGTGTGGGGGGAGACAGCGGGCGGAACTGAGTTCATGTTCGATGAGTCTAGGGAGCCGCCCAACGATTCGTCGAATTCGGCCCGGGGCGGACTGCATAATTACATTCGACATTAGGGAAAGCTATGCAACAAAGGAACATCATGAGTTACTCTGATATCCGAACTTATGATTTCGCCAGACGCTTGGCCCTGTTTGGCCACTCCTCTTCGCCCTCTTCGGCGTTGGGGGCATAGTCCGGTGGAGGGGCCTTCCTTTTCCTAGACCCCTCGGCCTCCCCCGTTGGGGCGGCCTTCCTCTTCTCTCCTCCCTCCGCTTGAGGGGGAGAGTTTTCTTCTTCCTCCTCCTCGTTTTCGCGGGAGAAGGGCGTCTCGGACTTGTCAGATGACGAGTCTGACACCACCACGTTGCGGGCACTCCTTCGAGTCCCCATGGTCTTCTTCTTCTTGGCCTTCTTCTCCGGCACCACATAAGGCGCCGGAGCCAGCAGCTTCGCTAGTAGAGCTGGGGCTGGGTCTTTGGGCAGCGGAGCCGGACGGTTAATCGGTCCGGATATCGCTTGCCAAGCCTGTCAAAGGTAAGGGAGTTTAGATCCCGCATAGAGTCAAACTATGAAAAAAGCTTAACATCCTGTAAAAGGTGTAGATGGCATACCTCGCTAGCGTGACGCTGCGAGCTGTATCCGCGGTCCTCGGAAGCGGATGCGGGAGCCTCGGCGCCCTTGAATAGCATCTTCCAGGCGTCTTCGTACGTCGTGTCGAAGAGCCTGCTGAGGGTTTGATGCTGCGCCGGGTCGAACTCCCACAGATTAAAATCCCGTTGTTGGCACGGGAGGATCCGGCGGACGAGCATAACCTGGATTACATTAACAAGCCGGACTGGCTTGTTCACCAGGGACTGGATGCATGTTTGCAATCCGGTCACCTCTTTTTCGTCACCCCACGACAGGCCCGTCTCTTTCCAGGACATAAGCCGCGTGGGGGGTCCGGATCGGAACTCGGGGGCTGCGGTCCATTTCGGATCGCGCGGCTCGGTGATATAAAACCACCCGGATTGCCATCCCTTTAGGGTCTCCATGAAAGAGCCCTCGAACCATAGGACGTTGGCCATCTTGCCCGCCATGGCGCCTCCGCACTCCGCCTGGCTGCCGCGCACCACCTTGGGCTTGACGTTGAAGGTCTTGAGCCAGAGGCCGAAATGAGGGCGGACGCGGAGAAAAGCCTCGCACACGACGATAAACGCCGAGATGTTGAGGATGAAGTTCGGAGCCAGATCGTGGAAATCCAGGCCGTAGTAGAACATGAGCCCCCGGACAAATGGGTGGAGTGGAAAACCCAGTCCGCGGAGGAAGTGGGGGAGAAATACTACCCTCTCATGGGGCCTTGGGGTGGGGAGAAGCTGCCCCTCTTCGGGAAGCCGGTGCGCGATGTCCTTGGACAGGTATCCGGCCTTCCTTAGCTTCTTGATTTTGCCCTCCGTGACGGAGGAGACCATCCACTTGCCTCCCGCTCCGGACATTGCTGGAGAAGGTTGAGGTGGGAAGTGCGGGCTTGGGCGCTGGAGCTCGGGTGCGCAGGAGATGGATAGGCAAAGGAGGAAGAAGGCGTAGGTAAAAAGGTGGATCCTTGTCCCCTTATATGGGCGGATGCGGTTGTGCGTCCCCACCTGCCTAGTAAAACTCGCTTGCCTCCCAAGCGCCGTGATAAGTGGCGCGGTTGGGTTACCCACGTCCGTATTGATGAGAATCCCGTAAAAGGGGGGTACACGATCTCTGCTTTGACAAGACGTGCCAAGGAAACCGCCTCGCAAAACACGCTGAGGTGGAAAAGTGAAAACGATTCGAGTGAAGGACTTGGCTGTAGTGTGTTGACGCACTGCGGAATACGTCAGCAGATTTGATTTGTGTTAATATTATTCTCTCTATGGCAATATGTGGAAGCTTATTTTGCAGAGCCGGACACTACTCTTGGTGTTTACAATCTTCTATGAAGGACTTGGAGGAGGAACCCGCCTTGCAATGCCGAAGACAATTTGCGCGCCGGACTCGTCGTCATTGAAGCCTGGTTCAGGGGCTACTGAGGGAGTCCTGGATTAGGGGGTGTTCGGGTAGCCGGACTATACCTTCAGCCGGACTCCTGGACTATGAAGATACAAGATTGAAGACTTCGTCCCGTGTCCGGATGGGACTTTCCTTGGCGTGGAAGGCAAGCTTGGCGATGCGGATATTCAAGATCTCCTACCATTGTAACCGACTCCATGTAACCCAAACCCTATCCGGTGTCTATATAAACCGGAGGGTTGTAGCCCGTAGGCAATCAACTCCATACACAACAATCATACCATAGGCTAGCTTCTAGGGTTTAGCCTCCTTGATCTCGTGGTAGATCTACTCTTGTACTACCCATATCATCAATATTAACCAAGCAGGACGTAGGGTTTTACCTCCATCAAGAGGGCCGAACCTGGGTAAAACATCGTGTTCCCTGCCTCCTATTACCATCCGGCCTAGACGCACAGTTCGGGACCCCCTACCCGAGATCCGCCGGTTTTGACACCGACACATGATAAAAAAATTGTTCTCTGTTCTTTACGGTAAAAATTTTATCATGTATTGGTTGGTTTCCCCAACTAGTTGATCTCTGACACACACTATATTGTTGCTTTCCTTCTCCTTCATGAAACCGTTACAAAAAATAGACCATAGAAGTTCAATATTAAAAGCAAAAAACGAGCATGCATTTCTTGAAGACAAAAAAAGGTTGATGCGAAGTTCATATTCTCTGCCGCGGAAAAATGTGCATAAAAAGGTGTGATTTCGAAAGTTCGGGTGTAACGAACATCGAAGTTCAAACCAAAAAAATCCAAAAAATCATGGAATTCAAAAGAATAAAAACTATGGAGTTTCATGAAAAAATTAGTAGCACGCGAAGTTCATGTTTCAGAAAATTTCGAAGCTCACGTGTACCACGTACAGAAGAAAAATAATCAAATGAAAAAAGGGACCGCCTAACCCGTTTCACCTAAAAGCAAAAAATGCATAAAATGTCGCGACAAAATTCTATAAGAAGTTCAAATTAAAAAACCGAAGCAGGTCAATGTTAAAAAAATGATGTTTTAATATCATAAAGACAAATTTGGAAGTTAAAAAAATTTGAGCGAGAAGTTAAAAAAAGTAGTTCAAAAATCTTTATAACGGGTTTTCCCCGTTTGTAAAAATATCAGAGAAGTTGAAATTATAAATAGGAGCATTTAAAAAGATAGTATAAAAACTGATTTTCCCCATTCTATAAAAACTAGAAGTTCAAATTAAAGTAACGGCACAGTATCGTTGTTTTATATAAAAAAGCATTTTCCCCGTTACTAACCAATAAAACTAAGAAGTTCAAATTTAAAACTGGTGAAGTTCGATGTCTATAAAACATTCGGATTTTTCACATTATTAAAAAAACAAGAAGTTCAAAATTTTAAAACAAAGAGTTTAAAAAAACTCGAGTTTCCTTGTTACTAAAGAATAAAACTAAGAAGTTCAAATTAAAATAACAGAGAAGTTCAAATTTCATAAAAATCTCAAATTCTCGTTCTAAAGAATAACTAATAATTTCAAATTAAAAAAATAAAACAACAAAAAAAGTTTTAAAAGTATTTTCCCTGTTTTTTAAAAATTTGGATTTTCCCCGATACTAAAGATTAAACCAAGAAGTTCAAAAATTAAATAACAAGAAGTTCAACTTTTAAAAATAGAGCGCTTCAAAATTTCATAAAAAAGATTAAGAAGTGAAACCAGGAAGTCCATATTAAAAGGATGGAGAAGTATAGAAAACTCTGATTTTCCTTGTTATTAAAGAATGAAAACAAGAAGTTCAAAAATTAAATAACAAGAAGTTCAACTTTTAAAAATAGAGCGCTTCAAAATTTCTTAAAAAAGATTAAGAAATAAACTAGGAAGTCCATATTAAAAAGATAGAGAAGTTTGATGATTATAGAAAACTCATATTTCCCTCGTTATTAAAGAATGGAAACAAGAAGTTCTAAAATAAAATAACAAGAAGTTCAACTTTTAAAAATAGAGCGCTTTAAAATTTCATAGAAAAAAAATAAGAAATAAAACAAGGAAGTCCAAATTAAAAAGATGCAGAAGTTTGATAATTATAGAAAACTCAAATTTATCTCGTTTATTAAAGAATGGAAACAAGAAGTTCAAAAATAAAATAACTTCTAAAAAAGTTGTTGCTAGAAGTTCAAGTGCTCTGTCCGGGGAAGTTCAAAAATTCTTGTGAGAGAGGTTGAACAAAAATACATGGCAGAAGTTCAAGATGAAAATAGCGGGAAGTTCAACTACTACACGAAATGCGTTTTAGATAGGAAAATAAGAATAGAAAATAAAAAGGCTTAAAATATTTTGTTGCTAGAAGTTCACGTGCTACTCCTGGTGAAGTTCGAGATCTCTAGTGTGAGACGTCTGACCTTCAGTTACATGTAAAAAACAGGCAAAAACGACATTGTTTTACGCATTCAAAAATATATTTTGAACCATTGCGAGTATGAAAAACTCATTAACACAAAAAAGTTGCGTGTTTTTAATAGCTTTCCATCGGTATATCATTTGCTCAATTACGGTAAGTGGTTTGAGAATTACGGGCAAAAAACATCACGTCAAAAAATAGAGTGAAGTTCAAACAGAACTGCCACAGAAGTTCAAGTACTTCACGCGATGCATTTTCGACGAATCTGTTTCGCGATAAAGGCAGAATGAATGATCTCGCCGTTTTCGAAATTACATGAAAACAGCTAGGAATCAGAGAAAGTAGTCAACATGAAAAAGTTTCACTTTTTCTGTAGCTTTTCAACAGTATATTATTAGCCCCATTCCGATAAAGTTTGAAGAAATTACGGCAAAAATACATTTTTCGCCATTTTCGAAACTGACTTAAAACCGTAAAGAATTGGGAGAAACAATACATACCAAAAAGTTTCGCATTTGTTCAAGATTTCCAACGCCATATCATTTGCTGCATTCGGACGCACGGTTAAAAAATTAGCTCGAAAATACGAACTCGGTAGGACTTGGAACATTTTCTAAATTACTCTTAAGCCATTCAAAATTAGAAAAAAAACCGTCAAGATGAAAACGTAGCACATTTTCATAAGCTTTCCAACGCCGTATCATATGCCTCCATTGGATTAGCCGTTTAGAAATGACATTGAAAAAACGAACTCAGCTGTTCGGTTTATGAAATTTTACGTTTTTTTCAAATTACTATTTAACCATAGGGAATTAGAGAAAACTTTCAACATGTGGAAGGAGCGGGTTTGTAGCAGCTTTCCAATGCCATATTATATGCCTCATTCCGATAAACGGTTTAGAAATGCGATCGAAAATACGATTCACGTTTTTTGTGCGAAGAAAAAACGGTTTTCAAAACTGCTCTTAAACCGCTTATATTTTGCAAAAAATTTAAGTTGGGTCAAGATATTGGTGTCCATAGCTTTCCAATGGTATATCGCAAGCCCCATTTGGGCAATGTTGGCGGAAGTTCAACCTAGTTCATAGGGAAGTTCAACGTACTACTAGCGGGGCAACCTAGTTCAATGGTATATCGCAAGCCCCATTTGGGCAATTGTGATCAGAATATTATTCTGATCCCGTGATCAGAATAGTGTTTATATATATATATATATATATATATATATATATATATATATATATATATATATATATATATACTCCGGCAATTTTTGGCCTCTTCTAGTCGATCCCCTAAACATAAGGTTGTAAACTTCAATTTGATCAAGTTCAAAGCAGGTTCAACCAAAAGTAGCATGCATTCAAACATAAACATAGATAGTGTTGCATGAACAAACATAAAATATAAATTTAAACTAAGCTAAACTACTTTCGGTCGAAGTAGAGGTCGAGCCAATCCTTCCTCGTCATGTACTGTGTGCTGCGAGCCGTGTCCGGGACGGTGCCGTCATCGGGGTCGTTGGGGAAGTCACTCCTCCACTCGTTGACATCAATCTCCTCGTCCTCGGGGCCCACCTCGATGCCCTCCGTGCAGCCGCCTTCGACCTTGTCATCGGAGGAGAGCGCGATAACCTCGCCGCCCTCTGTGCCGCCGTCCTTGCTGCCTTAGACCTTGTCATCAAAGGAGAGCACGATAACCTCGCCGCCCTCTGCACGGGCAAAGATCGCCCGCTCCGCCTCCATGAGCTCCGGGTGCTGCCGGCGGAGCTCTTGCATGTAGGCCTTGTCGGCGGCCTCGGCCTTGAGGCGGTCCCATGCCCCGTGGTCCTCCCGAACCATAGCTGAGCTCACCACCCCTGGCTCTGGCGGAATGAGGTCGACCGGACGTGTGCCGAAGGGGAAATTGAGCCTAGTCATCACGCCATGGTAGCGGACCTGCTAGCGGTCATACTCCATGGCCGTGAGCTTGGCCGTGTGGAAGCTACCGAGCCACTGGCGGGTGTGGGTCTCCCGATCTGTAATCTCGGTGACCCACCTCCCCCACCGCCGCTGCTGGACCCCGAGGAAGGACCTCGTCGGCTGCCAGATCTGAGGGAGAACGGGGAAGTCCTCGAACTGGCATAGGGGTGCGGCAGCGGGCGCATCGGGGGACTAGTGATGGTGGATCGAGCCCGCGGAGGACGACGGGGACACCTCGGTGGCCATCTCGCCGGTGTTAGGGGAAAAGGCCGCTATCGGTGTCAAAACCAGCAGATCTCGGGTAGCGGGTCCCGAACTGTGCGTCTAAGGCTGATGGTAACAGGAGGCGGGGGACACAATGTTTACCCAGGTTTGGGCCCTCTCGATGGAGGTAATACCCTACTTCCTCCTTGATTGATCTTGATGATATGAGTATTACAAGAGTTGATCTACCACGAGATCATAGAGGCTAAACCCTAGAGAGCTAGCCTATGATTATGATTGTTGTTGTCCTACGGACTAAACCCTCCGGTTTATATAGACACCGGAGGGGCTAGGGTTACACAGAGTCGGTTACAGAGAAGGAGATCAACACACCCGAATCGCCAAGCTTGCCTTCCACGCAAAGGAGAGTCCCACCTGGACACGAGACGAAGCCTTCAATCTTGTATCTTCATAGTCCAACAGTCTGGCCAAAGTATATAGTCCGGCTGTCCGAGGACCCCCTAATCCAGGACTCCCTCAGTCGCCCTTGAACCAGGCTTCAATGACGATGAGTCCAGCGCGCAGATTGTCTTCGGCATTGCAAGGCGGGTTCCTTCTCCGAATACTCCATAGAAGATTTTGAACACAAGGATCATGTCTGGCTCTGCAAAACAAATTCCACATACCACCGTAGAGAGTATATTATTCCACAAATCTAATATGCTGACAACTTTTCATAACATGGCTTCTTGCCATGGCCCGGTCATTACAAATTGTTTTCCCCGCCTGCCACTGCACGTGTTGCGAGGCAGTTTTATTGGCATGTCTTGTCGAACCAGAGATTGTGTTCCCCTTATCACGGGATTCTCATCAATACGGATATGGGTAACCCAACCGTGCCATCAATCGTGGCGCTTGGGGAATAAGCGATTTTATGGGGCAAGTAGGGAGGCACACAGTTTCTACCGCCTTTATAAAGGGACAATGATTCCTCTTTTTCACCCACACCTTCTTCTTCCCCTGCCCATCCATTCTCGCGCACTCGAGCTCCAGCGCCCAAGTTCTCATCTTCTCTGCAAAGCCATTCCAAAAATGTCCGGAGCGGGAGGCAAGTGGATGGTCTCCTCCGTTACGGAGGAGAACATTATGAATCTCCGGGAAGCCGGATACCTGGCCACAGACATCGCACACCGACTCCCAGATGCGGGGCAGATCGTCCCTACTCAAGAACCCCATGAGGGTTGTATTCCTCACCCACGTCGTCCGCAGACTGGGATTTCCCCTCCACCCATTTGTCCGTGGGCTCATGTTCTACTACGGGCTGGACTTCCATGATCTGGCCCCCAATTTCATCCTCAACATCTTGGCGTTTATCATCGTGTGCGAGGCCTTCCTCTGCATCAAGCCCCACATCAGCCTGTGGCTGAAGACCTTCAACATGAAACCGAAGGTGGTGGTCAGCCAGCAAGCGGAGGGCGGAGGCGCCATCGTGGGAAAAATGCCCAACGTCACCAGGCTCGAAGGCTCCTATGTGGAGACCATGAAGGGGTGGCAATTCGGGTGGTTCTACATCACCAAGCGGCGCGACAACAACTGGGTGGCGGCCCCCGAATTTCGATCTGGCATCCCCATGCAGCTCACCTCCTGGAAAGAGAAGGGCCTATCCTTGGGTTCATCGGTGAAGCTGACCGGACTCCAGAACTGTGTTGAAACTATGATAAGCAAGAAAATCAAGCTTGTCAACATGGTCCAGGTCATCCTCTTCCGCCGGATCCTTCCGTGCCAAAGACGGGCATTGAATATGTGGGAGTTCGACCCGACCAAGCACCAGACGCTGCAAGAGCTTTTCGACACGACACACCAAGACGTCTGGAAGGTGTTGTTCAAGGCCACCGAGGTACCTCCTTCCCTTACCGAGGATCGCGGACTCAGCGCAAAGCACCCTGCCAACCGGTATGCTCTTTATATCTCATAAGATGTTCCTTTCCCCAGAATAATCATGTGAGGGATCTGAGCCTCCACGCCATTTAACAGGACTGGGTAGCGACAATGGAGCGGATCGATTGTCTGGCCCCACTGCCCGAAGATCCAGCAAGGGCTCTCTTAACGGAGATGCTGGTTCCGGCGCCCTATGAGGCGCCAGAGAAGAAGGCCAAGAAGAAGGCCGCGGGGACCAGGAAAGGTCTCCGGCGCAAGGTTGTATCAGACTCATCGTCCAAAAACACCGAGGCACACTCCTCCCACAAAAACGAGGAGGAAGAGGAAAGTTCTCCCCTCCAGCAGGAGGAGACAAGAAAAGGAAGGCCGCCCCATCTGGGGAGGCCGAACATTCCAAGAAGGGAAGGACCCTCCTTCCAGACTACTCCACAACAGCCTCTTACAGCGACGAGGAGTGGTTTCCCAGGGACAAGCCCCTAGCGAAGTCGTAAGTATCCGGATACTATAATAGTTCTGGTATGTTTTGTTTTATTGCTTCTTATCATGCCAAACATGATCATGTAGTCCATCCAAAGCCCATATCGACGTATCCTCTTCGGATGAGTCTTTGGGCCAGTCAGCGATGAACAGCGATTCACTCCCGACAGCCACCTCCCCCCGGCCCACGGACGACATCGAGGTGTTGTCTCAAAGGGCACCGAACCAAGGGGAGATAGTTCTGGAGGTGCCCCAAGGAGACATCCCAGATGTTGGGCGCATGGGGGGCAAGACTCCCGTGGGCTCTAATGACGGGGGCCGCAGCAAGTTTGGCCCCTAGTCGGATACTGCGCCAGAACCTCCAGTGGTTCCGGATTCTACCAGGCGACCCCTCGCTAAGGGGGCGAGCCGTCTGTGCCGATGGCCTTTGTCCATCTAGAGGCATCAGACAACTTGCTGCGGCCCCAATGACGAAGAGCACCGCACTATCATGAGTGCGGTGGTCGAGAAGGTTCGGTCCGCCAAAAGCAGACTGACCGAAGCCTGTGCCAGCCTCCTAACAGGCTTTGAGGTAAGTAATCAAATTATGAGAAAATATCATAGGATAGACAGTAGCCCCTGATGCTCTGTTTGGTGTTCGCAAAGAAAGGCCGAACAGAGGATCAAATAATAATCACAGGAGTCTAATCAGAATATGTCTATGTGAATAAGCAGGCTTCACTGCTGGTCGCTGCCGCTCGTACTGCGGAGGTCTCCGGACTGAAACGGGACCTTGAGCGGTCCGAGGAAGAGCTCGGCCTTACCAAGAGGCAGCCCGGAGAGAACAAAGGTAAGTGATACCCCGTCTGTATATTGATAAAGAAAAAGTGGTTATTAAATCATAGGATCATCATGAATTTTGCTAGGGGCCACGACGGAAGTGGCGGCCCTGAAGAAGGTGATGTCCGAGGCCGAAGACAGAGCGGCCAAGGAGCGCATCGAGCGCAAGAAGCAAGAGGCCCAAGTCAGCGAGGTTCAGCAAGAGCTCCAGGAATTTCTCAATAAATACAAGTCCTTGGAGCGTGGCTCAAAGACGCAGGGGTCCGAGATTGCGAAGGCCCTTGAGAATGCACAAAATGCCAAGGCCAAAGCCCAAAAGGCCCTCCAGGAGATTCAGGCGGTCAAGAAGATAGCGGTGGGTAAGGCATTCCTTATGCAAAGCAAGCATGTGAAGGAAACTTTCCTTTTACTTACCCGAATTCGAAGCTCTCCAGGAGCGTTCACAGATCTACCAAGCAGCGTATCGAATGCCGCGGAGTTCTACCGGGCCGAGGAAGTGAGCTCGACGGAGAAGTTGTTCTGGTCCTCAATATACTGGGACCAAACATCTGATGCCCTTGAGCGACCAGCTGAAGCAACTGGTCGAGCTTCACAAGGCGGACGAACTGGCCATGCAGGGTCTCATAGTCCGGATGTGGCCTGGCGAGCCCCTGCCTAGCAGCTACTTCGGCCTAGTAAAGAGGCTTGTGAATTCCTGCCCACGGTTTGAATTCATAAAGAGGTCCGTCTGCATTGAAGGCGCGCGCAGGGCCTTTTCCCGTGCGAAAGTGCACTAGGTGAAGATGGACGCCGAAAAGCTGGTGAAGGAGGGGCCACCGAAGGGCAAGGAGCATCGGCACCCCGAAAAGTATTATGACAGCGTCCTGAAGGGTTCCCGCCTTGTGGCGGAGGAATGTGCTAAGGATGTAATATCTGAATGAATGCACTCATGTGATCCTGTAATATGAAAATGAGTTCATGTGCACTATATAACGCTTGTCGATTTATTACCTTTTGTGCGGCCGTTTATCACTCTCACTTAGCCATAGAAGTCTACAATTTTAAATTTTTGGCGAAGCCCCTAGTATTCGGAAGGCCAAACTTGGGGCGCTATATACGCCTAAATCGGACAAGGCCGATTCCTTGCCCGAAGCGGAAAAAATCTTTTAAGGATTTGAGACCTCTCGAACAGCGACCAGCTCTCGCCGCATCATGACATTCAGTTTTTGGCTTTCTCTACTGAGGTGCTCGTCCGGAAGAACCGGGACACAACCCCAGTAGTTCTCACAGTGCTACCTTAGCCAATATAGCGGAACGTAAGGTACCAAAACATGGGAGCCGGGCAAACCCAACTATTGACCCAAGACATGGTTCAAAGTTGATGCATATAATGCTATAAGTTCGGGGTGCCACACTATCGAAAGTGTTTTCTTGCCGTGTTATGGGGTACACTGAAGCCCCTAGCGCACTGGACGTACCAGAATGTACGGGTGCAATTTGTCGTGAATAAGCATACAGGGAAAAAAGATGAACAAATGCAATAATAAGCTAATGTTGTGCGTTGTTATTTAAATGATACGTCAAAGCGTATGTATACAAGTAGTGCAATAAGCAAAATATAGGACTATTTGACATGTCCTATCCAAGGGCAGGCTGTGTGTGGGTATGTAAAATAGGTATAGCGATTGTTATCAGAGACCACCTAGGATTCCCTTATACGACAAAGCTTCTTGCTTCCTTGGTGTTCCCTTCCCGGTGATGGGTCCGATAATCAGGGTATCGGAGGGGGCCTTCAGAGAATAGGGTCCTGAAAGTAAGAAAATGGTAAAGATATACGGGTCCTGAGGCGGTTGAGCCGCATTGTGGGTCATGCCAGAGCCGTGCCTCCGCCTATGCCCATGGTATTTTGAGTGCATAATTATGTACACGCCGTGCAAATTTCGCTGCTTGAATGGGACTAGGACGGAGGCCGAATTGCTAGGCAAGCTCTGAACATGCCAAGCGATCCTGTTGCAGGGTACTCCAGACTTGCTTGACGGTGTCCGAGGGCTTTATCACCGAATTGGCGGTTTGCCTCAGAAGGCTGCTTTGTACTTCTTCTGCGAAGGTCGTAGTGTGCTCCTCCGTACGGAGCGAGCGTTTTGTGTTTCCATTAACTGTTATAACCCCGCGAGGTCCTGGCATTTTGAGCTTGAGGTATGCATAATGCGGTACCGCATTGAATCTGGCGAATGCGGTTCGTCCGAGCAATGCGTGATAGCCACTGCGGAAGGGGGCGATATCGAAAATCAACTCCTCACTTCGGAAGTTGTCCGGAGATCTGAAGACCACTTCTAGTATGATTGAGCCCGTGCAACAGGCCTCTACACCTGGTATGACACCTTTAAAGGTGGTTTTTGTGGGTTTGATCCTCGAGGGGTCGATACCCATTTTGCGCAGTATATCCTCATAGAGCAGGTTCAGGCTGCTGCCACCGTCCATAAGTACTCGAGTGAGGTGAAATCCGTCAATGATGGGGTCAAGGACCGATGCGGCAGAACCGCCATGACGGATACTGGTAGGGTGGTCCATGCGATTGAAAGTGATCGGACAAGAAGACCATGGGTTGAACTTTGGGGCGACTGGCTCCATCGCATAGACGTCCCTTAGTGCACGCTTCCGTTCCCGCTTGGGAATATGGGTTGCGTATATCATGTTCACTGTTTTCACTTGGGGAGGAAATTTCTTCTGTCCTCCTGTGTTCGGCGGCCCGGGCTCCTCCTCGTCGTCGCTATGCAGCCCCTTTTCCTTGTTTTCGGCATTCAACTTGCCAGCCTGTTTGAACACCCAGCATTGTCTGTTGGTTGTTGGCTGGTTTATCGGGGGTGCCGTGAATTTGACATGAGTGATCGAGTATGCGGTCCAAACTGGACGGTCCCGGATTGCTTCTTTTGAACGGCTTTTTCTGCTGACCGGATTTAGAGCCACTGAATCCGGCATTGACTGTCGTGTCTTCGGCGTTGTCGCCGTTGTTGCAGCGCTTGTGTCTGTTGCGACGTGGCTTGCTGTTGCTATCTCTGGCATCAGAATTGCCACGATTTCTTGATGTGTTGCTACTCTGAGCCAGCCAACAGTCCTCGCCCGCACAAAAGTGGGTCATGAGTGTCGTGAGGGCTGCCATGGACTTCGGCTTCTCTTGGCCGAGGTGTCAGGCAAGCCACTCGTCACGGATGTTATGCTTAAATGCCGCTAAGGCCTCGGCATCCGGTCAGTCGACAATTTGGTTCTTTTTAGTTAGGAACCGTGTCCAGAATTTCCTGGCTGATTCCCCGGGCTGTTGGGTTATGTGACTCAAGTCATCAGCATCCGGTGGTCGCACATAAGTGCCCTGGAAGTTGTCAAGGAATGCGTCTTCCAAGTTCTCCCAACTGCCAATGGAGTTTGCCGGCAGGCTATTCAGCCAATGCTGAGCTGGCCCTTTGAGTTTTAGTGGGAGGTACTTGATGGCATGTAGATCATCATCGCGGGCCATGTGGATGTGGAGGAGTAAATCTTCCATCCATACCGAGGGGTCTGTTGTAACATCATATGATTCAATGTTCACGGGTTTAAACCCTTCTGGGAATTCGTGATCCATTACTTCATCGGTGAAGCATAGGGGGTGTCTGGCGCCTCTGTGCCGGGCTATATCACGACGCAGTTCATATGAGTCTTGTCTGTTGTATACGGCCCAGCCGGATTTGCTTTTAGTATATCCGGCGTGACAGTCGTCGTCATGTGTTGGGGCACGCCCCCGTGATCCGTAGATCGATCTTGTATGTCCTGCTTTGTTTTCCAATACGTATCGCAGGTCCTATGTGTTGCCCCAATCCTTGGTGTTTTTGTTTGATTGGCGACGGGGTGTGGGCTGGACTTTGGGATGATATGCCGCTTTGTCTCGGCCACGAGGTGGCCGGTCAGCCGCATCATATGTTGTTAGAGTAGGCTTTAATGCTTCCTCCTCGATTTGGGGGAGCAACCTGCGCTTTGGGTAACTTTTGGTTGGGCGCTCGGGTTCGTATTCCTCGGCTGCCAGGACCTTGCTCCATCTATCCGCTAGCAGATCTTGATCAGCTTGAAGTTGCTGCTGCTTTTTCTTCAGGCTTTTTGTTGTGGCTATAATCCGGCGCTTGAAGCGTTCCTGCTCGACGGGATCCTCGGGCACGATGAATTCTTCGTCCCCGAGGCTCACCTCGTCTTCGGAGAGGGGCATGTAATTGTCATCCTCTGATTCTCCGTCTGTCGCCTGTTCTTTAGGGCTAGCTTGCCCATCCTCCCGCTCGAAGCCTGGCTGGAGGGGATTGTCTTCATCTTCGGCACTATCCGCAGCGTTATTGTCTCTTGTGCCGGTACCGCTGCTTTTGCTATGGCGGGGCTTAGAGCGACGCTGATGACACCGGTGCTTTGATTGCTTCTCGAGACGATTATCCTCCGTTGCCTTATTGCCATCGCTTTCTTCGGGGGTGTTCACCATATATATATATATATATATATATATATATATATATATATATATCATATGATGAGGTGGCTGTCCAGCGCCCTGTGGGCGGTGGTTCCTGTTCTTCTCCTGCATTGTCATCTATACCGTCGATGTCTTCGGAGCCGAAATCAAGCATGTCGGTTAAGTCGTGGACAGTGGCAATTAAGTGGGTGGTGGGTGGGAATGAATTTCTTCGTCGTTCGCTTCCCACTCAAGCCGGACATAGTTTGGCCATGGGTCTCCTGACAAGGAGCGAGACCTCAATGAATTTAGCACATCGCCCAAGGGTGAGTGCTGAAAATGTCCGCGGAGGTAAACTCCATGATCGGTGCCCAATTAGATTCGATAAGCACGGACGCAGGCGGTTCGGAGCCTGTGGTCGGGGACGAATCCAAGGGTTAGGCAACAAAGGTCTCATAGGAGGTGAAGTCAGTATTCGGCTCTATCGCTGCTGAGTGTGCGGCCTCCATGGCGGGGTCCATCCACCCGTCCTCGGACGACACGATCTGCTCCGGATTGAGGGCCGGAGTAGCCACAGGTGTGATCTCCCGAACACCGTCCAGCGGCAGAGCTAAGTCATGCTCGTCGTGACTGTGCGGCGCACCTAACATGGGCTTGAATCCGTCGAAGATCAAGTCTCCGCTAATGTCGGTAGTATAGTTCAAGCTTCCAAACCTGACCTGATGGCCAGGGGCATAGCTCTCGATCGGCTCCAGATGGCCAAGTGAGTTGGCCTGCAGTACGAAGCCGCTGAATACAAAGACCTATCCTTGTAGAAAAACCTCACCCTGGATCGCATCGTTGTCGATGATCGAAGGAGCCATCAAGCCTTTACGTGATGGCACAGTGGAACTCTCAATGAAAGCACCAATGTGGTGTCAAAACCAGCGGATCTCGGGTAGGGGGTCCCGAACTGTGTGTCTAAGGCTGATGGTAACAGGAGGCGGGGGACACAATGTTTACCCAGGTTCGGGCCCTCTCGATGGAGGTAATACCCTACTTCCTGCTTGATTGATCTTGATGATGTGAGTATTACAAGAGTTAATCTACCACGAGATCATAGAGGCTAAACCCTAGAAGCTAGCCTATGATTATGATGGTTGTTGTCCTACAGACTAAACCCTCTGGTTTATATAGACACCGGAGGGGGCTAGGGTTACACAGAGTCGGTTATAGAGAAGGAGATCTACATATCTGAATCGCCAAGCTTGCCTTCCACGCAAAGGAGAGTCCCACCCAGACACGAGACGAAGCCTTCAATATTGTATCTTCATAGTCTAATAGTCCGGCCAAAGTATATAGTCCGGCTGTCCGAGGACCCCCTACTCCAGGATTCCCTCAGCTGCGATAAAGCACTTTTTGGCCATTGGCTCCTCAAGCTCCCAGCACACAGGCATAAGTTAAGGATGGATGTGCTAGCGACGGCGGTGACCTACCAATGCTTTTGGGGGTGGTGTGTGTCTGTGTGAGCGGAGGTTTTGGGGAGTGAGTGCTGTGTGTGGAGGGGGGGCAAGGAGGTGTTTGATCAAATTCTGTGGCAACTGAAAAATTTACTAGGCGGGAGTAACAAGGCGGGGCTACAAAAAATTTGGATCAAGGGCGAGAATATATTTTTGAGATTGCGAGGGATGCAGAGACGGGAGTAAAATGCCGGGGCTACTGAAAATTTGAATAAAGGGTCTGAAGCAGAGCGGGAGTATCAGGCATCACACACGGTCCTCACATATTACACGTGTGCTATCAAACATTAAAACTTCCAAGCGGTAGATATTTTCAAGACTACGAGGCAGTAATAGCATGGACTGTATCCAACGCACCTTCTCACGTAAGCCATAGGCGTACCATACACCAATGGTGCTCCAGGATATTTTGTATTGCATCTCACACGTTTCGTGATAATAAACTGTGCGGGATCTACTTGATTTTCCATCTTGATTTGAATTACATAATGGGGTAACAGCGGCAATGGACGGTGTTTGAATTGCTAGACATTTTATTTGCTTATGTCAATGGGTTTATGCTTATGTCCCATGGAAGAAATGGGGATGAATTTCAAACACCACAACACCTTTGGGGACGAAACGATATATGTTGCCTCTTATTGCTTTCAAAAAAAATTCTACTGTCAACATAGAACAACATGAGTGATGTGTCAAGTTTTGGAATTATTGGGGTTCATTTGGACATTTTTATACATTAGCTGGGTTTTATAGGCATTTAACGTGCATAATTCAAATCTGAAATACATGCACATGCTCTAGTGCATATAAATTGATTGAAAATCCAATATGTGTCCTTGGGTGCATGCTTAGGTCCCATCCAAGAAATGGGAATGAATTCCAAAACCAAGGCACTGTTTATTGCCGGCAAAACGTTGAGATACCTGGTTTTGAAATTCTAGTAATCCAAAACTCATCTGAAATTCATGAAACTTGGCATGGTATCATGGAGCGGCATCAACATGCCATGGTAAAAAAATTGTCCCATTTGGGGCAGGTTTGGGTATAAGCTTCTCACAAACCAGAGCTTCTCACAAAAAGCCTGGTGGTTTCGATAGGGAACATGCCACCTTTGGGGACGAAACGATATTCATTGCCTCTTATTGCATTAAAATAATTTCAAGTGTCAACATAGAACAACAGGAGTGCTGTGTTATGATTTGGAATTTTTCGGGGCTCATTTGGACATTTTTATACATTAACTTGGTTTTCTATGCATTTTATGTACATAATTCAAATTTGAAATACATGTACATGCTCCAGTGCATATAAATTGGTTGAAAAATCAAATATGAGTCCTTGGGTGCATGCTTGGGTCCCATCCAAGAAATGGGAATGAATTTCAAACACCAGGGCACCGTTGATTGCTGGCAAAACGTTGAGATACCTGGTTTTCAAATTCTAGTAAATCCAAAGCTCGTTTGAAATTCATGAAACTTGGAACGGTATCATGGAGCGGCATCAACATGCCGTGGTAAAATTCTTGTCCCATTTGGGGCTGCTTTGGCTATAAGCTTCTCACAAACCAGAGCTTCTCACAACAAGCTTGGTGGTTTTGGTAGGGAACGTGCCACCTTTGGGGACGAAACGATATCCGTTGCCTCTTATTGCTTTCAAACTTTTTCTAGTGTCAACACAGAACAACATGAGTGTTGTGTTAAGTTTTGGAATTTTCGGGGCTCGTTTGGACATTTTTATACATTAACTGGGTTTTCTAGGCATTTTATGTGCATAATTCAAATTTGAAGTACATGCACATGCTCCATTGCATATAAATTGGTTGAAAAGTCAAATATGTGTCCTTGGGTGCATGCTTACGTCCCATGCAAGAAATGGGAATGAATTTCAAACACCCGGGCACTGTTGATTGCCGACAAAACATTGAGATACCTTGTTTTCAAATTCTAGTACATCCAAAACTCGTCTGAAATTCATGAAACTTGACATGGTATAATGGAGCGGCATCAACATGCTATGGTAAAAATTTGTCCCATTTGGGGCAGGTTTGGGTATAAGCTTCTCACAACAAGCCTAGTGGTTTCGGTAGGGAACGTGCCACCTTTGGGGAGGAAACAATTTTCGTCGCCTCTTATTACTTTAAAAAAATCTTGTGTCAACATAGAACAAGATGAGTGTTGTGTTAAGTTTTGGAATTTTTCGAGGCTCGTTTGGACATTTTTATACATTAATTGAATTTTCTAGGCATTTATGTGCATAATCCAAATTTGAAATACGTGCACATGCTCCAGTGCATATAATTTGGTTGAGAAGTCATATATGTGTCCTTGGGTGCATGCTTACATCCCATGCAAGAAATGGGAATGAATTTCAAACACCAGGGCACCGTTGATTGCCGACAAAACGTTGAGATACCTGGTTTTTAAATTATATTAAATCCAAAACTCATCTGAAATTCATGAAACTTGGCATGGTATCATGGAGCGACATCAACATGCCGTGGTAAAATTTTTGTCCCATTTGGGGCAGGTTTGGGTATAAGCTTCTCGCAAACCAGAGCTTCTCACAACAAGCCTGGTGGTTTCGGTAGGGAACATGCCACCTTTGGGGATAAAACGATATCCGTTGCCTCTTATTGCTTTCAAAAAAATTTCTAGTGTCAACATAGAACAACAGGAGTGCTGTGTTAAGTTTTGGAATTTTTCAGGGCTCGTTTGGACATTTTTATACATTAACTGAATTTTCTAGGCATTTATGTGCATAATTCAAATTTGAAATACATGCACATGCTCCATTGCATATAAATTGGTTGAAAAGTCAAATATGTGTCCTTGGGTGCATGCTTACGTCCCATGCAAGAAATGGGAATGAATTTCGAACACCAGGGCTCTGTCATTTGCCAGCAAAACGTTGAGCTACCTGGTTTTTAAATTCTGATAAATCCAAAACTTGTCTAGTGCAGAGGTTCACCGGGAAGCGTGCGAGCTGTTCAATGCAGGATTTGAGCATCTCTTCAACGCAAATGGTTCAGTTAAGTAGTAAAGCGACAGAAAATGAACCAAAAAATATACGTGCTGCCAGACGCCCCGTGTGCCGTGCGAGCAGGCGTGAGTTGACGGCACGCATGCGAGCAGTGCGCCGCGCAGGCATACCGGGATGCGTGGGTGCAGGTGTGCATATTTACAGAGAGGCGTGCGAGTAGCTGTGTGAAATGATGGTAGGAATGTTAGAAGTCCGCTGCGCAGGCTCACCGGGAGGCAAGACAGCTTTCGACCGCAACCTGCCTCGCTCCCACTGGTCCGTATTAATTGCGTGCCCGAGCCTCCGGCCATAATAGGAGGCCACACCCCCGGTCCACAGTGGTCACCAACGTCTGGACTCTGTAGTGTATGGCGATGCCGCCGAAGCACACCATCAGAGGGGGTGGCGACGCCGGGGCTGGTGAAGCACCCGCGCAACACGTGAAGCTGGGCACAAAGGTTTCCGTCGCCGCTGACAAGGTCTCGCGTGGGCAGCAGCACGACCTTGACTTCGTCTGCGTCATCGTGCCCCCAGTAGGAGCCGGAGGTCAACAGGAACTCCGGCAACGACCGCGACTCCGGCAGAAAACCGGTTAGTCATCTATATACCCATCTGTATACCCAATGTTATCCATATAGAGTTAGTGATTAATTGTTTGTTCTGTACAAATGATTTTTGCTAATAATCCGACTAGGGTTAGCTTGCGTGCTAATAATTCATGGCTAGATCTTGAGAATTGATTTTGAATGTCCTACATATATGTTTGTGCCTTTTTCCTTCCCGATCTTGAGAATTGATTTTGAGTGTCCTAAATGTTATGCCATTTTTTCTTTCAGATTGGTATGTACATAGATGAGGCTCCGGCCAGTGCCACCGCCGGATGTAGATCTTGGACCTGACTGTGCGGCCAGAAGCGCCCCTGGACCTGAGGAACCAGTAGAATCTCTGGAGGACCGCATCAGCGATCTCCCAGACGGCATCCTTGGGGAGATCATCTCCCTTCTACACACCAAGGATGGCTGCCGCACACAAGTCCTCACATCTCGGTGGCGCACTCTATGGCGCACCGTGCCTCTTATCTCGATTGTCGTCAGCTATCTCTCGATGATGTTCTAAACTCCTCAGAGCCATCATCTCCTCCCACCAGGGCTCCGTTTAACGCATCTGCATCCCGACATGCTACTTGCTGGACATACCCTGCATGGTGGCCACCTGGCTGACATCCCGTCAATTCGATAAACTCTAGCAACTTGAGTTCTACCATGACTATGTATGTAAAATACCACGAACTGATGTATTTGTGCCCTCACCACCGATTTCCATCACGTGGTTTTGCTCCTCTCTCCACACTGCCACCTTTTCCCGGTGCCATCTAGCAGACAATCTGGTACAAATGCTTCGAATCCCACTGCTAAAAACTTGCGCTTGTGGTGGTTGATCTGTCGGAGGCCGCACTGCATAGCATCATCCACTCCAGCTGCCCTGCCCTAGAGCGCTTGCTACTTGTTTTTGCAATGGAAATTCATATCCGTTGTCTCAAAATAAAGTCGCCCCACCTTGTAAGAATTGGAATTTGTTTTTTTGGATATGAGCTCATCATCGAAGATGCCCCTTCACTTCAGAGGTTGCTCCTTGATTCTGGTATAGTACCATGCGCAAATAACTAGTCTCTGCGCCTAAACTGGAGACCTTGGGTGCAATTCGTGATCCTTTTAGATGGTTCAAGATGGTGTTTGGCTCCACATCTATTGAGGTACTGTATATTATTCACGTAAAATTTTGTAATCTGCCTTTTTCATTTGTGCGCATAAGTTAAGTATCATCTTGGAGTACACTTTTGGTACTAATATTATGTTCTATGCTCAATGAAGAGCTTGTCCATCCTATCAGTTGTGGTGGATTCTGTCAAGACCTTACATATCAGTATGTGGTGTTTTGATCTGAACACCATTTGTCGGCGTTCTGGGAACGGGGGTCCCTAGACTTGCCTTCCTGCGGCCTGCGGCGTGGCTCAAAGGGGGGCCCAGCACGACCCATCTTCACCAACACAAACCCAAGACCCTCGCGAGGGGCCAAGCCTCGCGGGGCGGACGACGCGGAGCTTCCTCAGGCACGGCCTCATCAGGCTGGCACGCGAGGAGGCGGAGAGATCAAGGCGAGGTACCTCACGAGGTGCCCGTGACGCAAGCCATGACGACCAAGGGCGCCAGGCGGGTGCCAGCCCGTGCAGTGTCCTCCTTTCCCCTTTGGTGCAAAGGGGGCAAGCGCAGCCGCGGAGTACCGAGGCATCAGGCAAAGGTTGCCATTTTGGTGCAACAAGACCAAGACCAGGAGGACTGCAAGACGGAGGTCATTGTGGAGCCCAACACGGCGTCACCACCAGAGCTTTGTGCAAGCGAAGACTACTTTTGTCAGGATAGCTGGTACTAGCTGTCCCCTTTCAAATTAGCCCGCCATTGTTGGCTCCCTTCCTGCTCGATATTTGGAAAGAGGACCAGGGCCTCTATAAATAGGACCAGCCACCCGCAGGATGAAGGACGAGGTTGAGAGGATAGAGGTTTTGAGTGAGGCATCATCAATTGAGGAGAGAGAGAGAGAAGAGGGTGACTGGACTCCTCCCAGCAGTTCATCGCCCCAGCCAAGAACAGACCCTCGCGAGGCTGCTCTTCCTTGTATTGTTCATCATCATCAGCCCAAGAGGCAATCCACCACACCACACCACTGGAGTAGGGTATTACACCACAACGGTGGCCCGAAACAGTATAAACCATGTGTCTCTTGTGCTGTTCTTTCCATAGTTTAGATCTTAGCGAGGCGGAGGGCGCAGGTAGGTAGGAGGCGAAATCTCCACGCGCACCCCAGTGTCTGAACCTCAAGGGTCTGCCGGAACCCAAAATCCGACATTTGGCGCGCCAGGTAGGGGTGCGCCGGAATCCACCTTCTACCGCTTCGTGCCCCGTCGCGTCATCATCACCATGTCTGGCGACCAGGCGGGCAACCCAGATCCATGGGCGGCGTGGCCCGCCCGTGCAGAGCCGCTCGCCTCGGGTGACCCCGTGCCCTAGGCAGCTCGCGGTCCGCAGGGCACTGCAGGCCGCGGGCGACGTGGATAGGCTTCGACAACTCTCACACCGCGGCAGGCGCGGTCGGCAGCAAGGGTCTCCAATCACACCGCGACCACGACACCGTACACCCGCCGGGAGCAGGTGAACTCGAGGGCCGCGCTCACGGTGGCCCGAGAGCTATTGTAGTGCAGGCTGCTGGAGGGCGGCCACGACGTGCTGCTGGAGCGGGTGGCAGAGCTCCTAGGCTTCGCCGCCTCGGGGGCTCACCCCTTCTACACCCAGCTCCCATCTCAAGCCCAGGGCGGCCCGCGCGGGGGCCCCGCGCACGCACGCGGGCTCCAAGGCTACTCCAACGCCAGCGAAGCTGTCATCACCGAACCGGCGGCGGCGCTGTCCCCGCTCCCGGTCCGCGAAGAAGAAGGACTCGACGCGACCCGCGGCCCCAGTGGACAGCCGCGCTGCCACCCCATGGTGGGCACGTCAGGCAGGACCGCGTGGCACGCGGGGCACTACGGCGTGGCCTTCGGGATGACGGTGCCAGAGGAATACGTGCCCCTCATGATGGACCAAGAACACCCTCACGAGAGCGAACAAGGCTCGCTCCACAGCCCAGGCTGGGGGGACAAGGCACCAGGAGTTGAGCCTTTCCAGGAGCCCCGGGACGGTCCCACTGGCCACGCTGGAGGCAACGATTATCGGGTACCGCTAATTCTTCAGGAGCAGGCATACGCTAACCATGGATCGCAGGAGGTGCAGGTCGCCACAGCGAGCAGCTGCCCCGCTCCCACAGTCTCCTACCTGTAGGATCTAGAAGTAGATGTGTCTAGAGGGGGGGTGATTAGACACTTAGTGCTAAAGTTGCAATTTTTAGGCCTTTTTGGTTTGAGTGGAGTTTTAGGCACAATTTCAACATATCAAGCAAGCATGCAAAGAGTATATGAGCAGCGGAATATAAAGCATGCAACTTGCAAGAATGTAAGGGGAAGGGTTTGGAGAATTCAAACGCAATTGGAGACACGGATGTTTTTCCCGTGGTTCGGATAGGTGGTGCTATCCTACATCCACGTTGATGGAGACTTCAACCCACGAAGGGTAACGGTTGCGCGAGTCCACGAAGGGTTCCACCCACGAAGGGTAACGGTTGCGCGAGTCCATGGAGGGCTCCACCCACAAAGGGTCCACGAAGAAGCAACCACCCACAAAGGGTCCACGAAGAAGCAACCACCCACAAAGGGTCCACGAAGTAGCAACCTTGTCTATCCCACCATGGCCATCGCCCACGAAGGACTTGCCTCACTAGCGGTAGATCTTCACGAAGTAGGCGATCTCCTTGCCCTTACAAACTCCTTGGTTCAACTCTACAATCTTGTCGGAGGCTCCCAAGTGACACCAAGCCAATCTAGGAGACACGAGTCTCCAAGAAGTAACAAATGGTGTGTAGGTAATGAACTCCTTGCTCTTGTGCTTCAAATGATAGTCTCCCCAACACTCAACTCTCTCTCATAGGATTTGGATCTGGTGGAAAGAAGATTTGAGTGGAAAGCAACTTGGGGAAGGCTAGAGATCAAGATTCATATGGTAGGAATGGAATATCTTGGTCCCAACACATGAGTAAGTGGTTCTCTCTCAAAACATATGAGTTGGAATTGTGTATGTGTTCTGATGGCTCTCTCCACGAATGAAGAGGAGGTGGAGGGGTATATATAGCCTCCACACAAAATCCAACCGTTACACACAGTTTTCCAATCTCGGTGGGACCGAATCAAAAAACTCGGTCGGACCGAAAAGGTAAACCTAGTGACCGTTAGAGATTTTCGGTGGGACTGACATGCAACTCGGTAGGACCGATATGGTTAGGGTTTGGGCATAACGTAATCTCGGTGACACCGATTACACAAACTCAGTGGGACCGATTTTGGTAATAAGCTAACCAGAGAGTTGGTCAGGCAAACTCGGTGGGACCGATTTGCTCTTTCGGTGAGACCGAAAAGTTACAAAAGGAAACACTGAATTTACATTGCATTCTCGGTGGGACCAATTCGCTCTTTTGGTGAGACCGAAAAGTTACGAAAGGGAAACAGAGAGTTTGCCATCCCATCTCGGTGAGACCGAGATCCCTATCGGTAGAACCGAATTGCTAGGGTTTGGCAGTGGCTTATGACAAGTGAAACTCGGTGGCGCCGGATAGAAAGAATCGGTAGGACCGAGTTTGGCTTAGGGTTTAGGTCATATGTGGAAGTGGGAAAGTAGTTGAGAGTTTTGGAGCATATCACTAAGCACATGAAGCAAGAGGCTCATTAAGCAACACCTCATCCCTCCTTGATAGTATTGGCTTTTCCTATAGACTCAATGTGATCTTGGATCACTAAAATGTAAAATGAAGAGCCTTGAGCTTGAGGCTTTAGCCAATCCTTTGTCCTTAGCATCTTGAAGGAGTTCCCACAACCTTTAGTCCATGCCACTCCATTGTTGAACTTATCTGAAACATGCTAGATAGAAATGTTAGTCCAACAAGAGATATGTTGTCATCAATTATCAAAACCACCTAGGGAGCACTTGTGCTTTCAATCTCCCCCTTTTTGGTAATTGATGGCAACATACATCAAAGCTTTAGATAAAGATATAAAGAACAGCAAGTAAAGCTTTGGAAGGACATGTAACAAGCATAGGCTCCCCCTACATGTATGCACTCATCTAAATATGAAATATAGAGGCATGTGAGAGCATAACCATGACAGAGTAGGCAATGTGTTACATGTATCTTGGCCATATGCATCAGAGCAAAAGATTATCAAGGAGAATACCTTCATGCTCATGAGTCCTTCTTTCAAACAGTATGTACATAAGCAAGAACTCCTCATACTCATGATTTTGATGCATATACTTACCTTGTGGTCTTGAGTTGGCTTAGGATGGAATGAACCTGCACAAACAAAGTTAGATAACACAGGTACATCCACTAGCCAGTGTAAACAAAAGAAACCACAAGAATACCAAGACTGGGATGACATGTAGAGAGTGAGTGCAAGATACCACATTGGATTCAACATGTCCCCAAGAATAAAGATATGCAATGAATTTGACTGATTTCTTTCCCTTAGGTGTCTTGCTCCCCCTGAATCTTACATGGGATATTGGGAGAAGATAGGGAACAGAAAATCAGAGCTGAAAGATACAAATGGATAGAACTTAATGAAAATAAGCATATATGAACATGTCTTTCCCCCACAAAGACATGTGACATCTCTCCTCTTGAACATCAAGCATCTGGGATCCTTGAGTATTTTCTCTCCCTGGAAATCTCTCTCTCCCCCTTAATAACATCTGGGAAATCTCTCTCTCCCCCTTAACAACATCTGGGATCCTTGAGACTTTCTCTCCCCCTTGAGCTTTGATGTGCTTTGATGTGATCTCTTTCTCCTGCAAGCTTTGATGTGATCTCTCTCTCCCCCTTTGACATCAATTTCCAAGAAGGGCTTTCTAGAATCCGTCGTATAGGTTTGGTCCTTGAGACTCAGCACAAAGCATAGGATAAAATTGTGATGCTTGTAGAGGACAAGATTCATTGAGTGGAGCTGGATCAGAAGAAATGTAGAACAAGTGGCAAACTGTTTTTCTGATTGCAAAGTCGGTGGCACCGAGTGGCATATTTCGGTGGTACCGAAAAGATCCGGTTGGACCAAAAATTGCAATTTGGTGAAACCGAGTTTACACAGAGAAAAACACTTGTCACCTCAGCTCACTAGACATGTAGGATCTCACAAAGATTTGCAATGAATTACCTGAAGGATTTGCAAGGAATTAAATGCAGAAAATGCAGAACAAAAACAAAGAGAAAAGAGAAGAAACTGAAAGATCTAGATGAAGTTTTTTTTTGAAAAAGAGAAAGAAACTAAACATGCATGAGATACACACAAAAAGAACACAAGAGACCTTCATCTAGAGTTGGGCGGTGACATAGTCACCTATGTTAGAGTATATTGACTTAGGAGTCAAGTGAGAACACTTGATCATAGGTCATACTCATCGTTTAAGCTCAAAATGGGGTTATCATTTTTCGTTTAAGCATCTTGATGTATTCACATCTTGTTGAGTTGCTTTGACTCATGTCTTGGAGTAAAGCTTCTCTAAGATGGAATAACATACCTTGGGTGGTGGTGTGGTTCTTGCTCATGTAGTTGAGCTTGTGTGGGTGCTCAAGGTTGATGTAGCTCATCAAGAGTTGGGAGCACCACTTGGAGTTTGAGTTCATCTACCTACATGGGTTAGTTCTTGCAAGGAAGAGCACTTGTGTATCCAAAAATGACAATCATGAAGCTCAACATAGAATTTGTCAAAGGATATGTTTGAATGGTTTTGTGCTTCCTTGTCTTCAACCACCATTGTGTAGAGTCTTGGTGATGTAGAGATTGCTCAAGATGTGAGTGAGTCGCAATCTCATGGAATTAGATTCAACCAAGCACCTACATGGGTTAGACAACATGCAAGGTGCAAATATATCCAAGACATAAGATGGTTATCATAAGAGATATATCATGGATTAGTCATAAGCTCATGTCTTGCATGTATCCAATGGAGTTTCTACTCCAAGTTCGAAGCATCAATGATGTTCAATTCTCCTCTCAACCTGCAAAATACTTTCTCATCAAGAGGTTTAGTAAATATATCCGCTAATTGCTTATCGGTGCGAACGTGCTTAAGATTAATGTCACCCTTAGCAACATGATCTCGAATGAAATGATGACGAACTTCAATATGCTTAGTTCGAGAATGTTGTACAGGATTATGACCAATTTTGATAGCACTTTCATTGTCAGAAAGTAGTGGAACATGTTTCACATAAATCCCATAATCTTTAAGAGTTTGGGTCATCCAAAGTAATTGAGCACAACATGAACCAGCGGCAATGTATTCCGCTTCGGCGGTGGATAAGGATACCGAGTTTTGTTTCTTGGAAGACCAAGACACAAGAGATCTACCAAGAAATTGACAAGTACCCGAAGTGGACTTTCTATCAACCTTGTCTCCGGCATAATCCGAGTCGGAATAGCCAACAAGATCAAAAGAAGACCTCTTAGGATACCAAATGCCAAAATTTGGTGTATGGATTAAATATCTCACTATCCTTTTCACAGCCTTAAGATGACATTCTTTAGGAGCAGCTTGATATCGTGCACACATGCACACGCTTAGCATAATATCGGGACATGAAGCACATAGGTATAACAATGAACCAATCATAGAGCGATAAACCTTTTGATCAACCGGTTCACCATCTTTGGTCAAATCATTATGTCCACTAGTAGGCATGGGTGTAGACATACCTTTGCATTCTTGCATATTGAACTTCTTGAATAAGTCCTTGGTGTACTTTGTTTGAGAGACAAATGTACCTTCCTTAGTTTGCTTGATTTGCAAACCGAGAAAGAATTTGAGTTCACTCATCATAGACATCTCAAACTTCTCTGACATTAGCTTTCCAAACTTTTCACTAAAGAGAGGGTTAGTTGAACCAAATATGATATCATCAACATAAATTTGGCATACAAATAGTTCTCCATTAACCTTTTTAGTAAAAAAGAGTAGAATCAATTTTACCAATTTCAAAACCACTTGTAGTAAGGAACTTGGTCAAGCATTTATACCATGCTCTAGGTGCTTGTTTAAGACCATAAAGAGCTTTGTGAAGTTTGTAAACATGATTTGGTTTCTTAGGATTGATAAAACCGGGAGGTTGTTTGACATAAATTTCCTCCTCTATTTCACCATTTAGAAAAGCACTTTTGATGTCCATTGGTACAAGGTGATATTATGGTGATTAGCATAGGCAAGTAAGATGCGAATGGACTCAAGTCTAGCAACGGGAGCATATGTCTCACCATAGTCCATACCTTCGACTTGTGTGTATCCTTGGGCGACGAGACGTGCTTTGTTGCGAACTACTTGTCCATCTTCATCTTGCTTGTTGCGAAACACCCATTTGGTACCAATGATGTTGTGGTTGTTGTCGGGCTTCTCAACTAATGTCCAAACTTGGTTTCTCTCAAAGTTGTGTAGCTCTTCATGCATAGCGTTTATCCAATCCGGATCTTCCAATGCTTCTTCAACCTTCATAAGTTCAATGCTAAAGATGAATGAATAGTTTTCACAAAAGTTAGCTAAATGAGTTTTTGAGCGAGTGATTCTCCTGGTTTGTATATCATTGAGGATTTGCTCCACGGGATGATCTTTGGCAATTCTTGCTCGAACTCGTGAGAGCTTTTGCTTGGGTATTCGTTGAACATCTTCTTCATCTTGTTCTTCTTCTTGGCCTTCTTCATTGTTGACGTCATCGTTCTCTTGTCGTGGTGGAGAAGGAGGTTGTTGATGTTCGTCTTGATGCATTTCCTTGTTTTCTTCATCTTGGTGTGTCCCACTTGTGGATGCTTCCATGTCAATTCTTGGTTCACCTTGTCGTGAAGTAGAAGCTTCCACTTGGACGGATGAAGTACTCTCCTTCACCTCTGTTGGACGAATTTTGCCAATGGACGAGTCTTGGATTGCTTCTGAAGGGTCTTTGTCTCCTACATCAATTGTCAATTGCTCTACTTGCGAGCCATTAGATTCATCAAACTTCACATCTACCGTCTCTTCAACCTTTTGGGTGAAATTGTTGTAGACACGGTAAGTGTGAGAGTTTGAGCCATAACCAAGTAGGAAACCTTCATGAGATTTAGGAGCAAACTTTGAACGACGATGCTTATCAAGAATGTAGCACTTTGAGCCGAATACTTGAAAGTATCCAACTTGGGGCTTGTTACTGGTGAGGAGCTCGTATGTCGTCTTGTCGAGTAGCTTGTGAAGATACAAGCAATTTGTTGCGTGACATGCTGTCTCAACCGCTTCTGCCCAAAAGTGCTTCGGCGTCTTGTATTCATCAAGCATCGTTCTTGCCATTTCGATGAGCGTCCGGTTCTTCCTCTCAACAACTCCATTTTGTTGAGGTGTGTACGTAGCCGAGAACTCGTGTGAAATCCCTTCTTCGTCAAGAAAGGTGTCCACATTTGCATTCTTGAACTCCGTTCCGTTGTCACTCCGAACCTTCTTGATCTTCACGTCAAACTGATTTTGGGCCTTCCTAGCGAAGTTTCTGAAGATCTTCTGGACCCGCGACTTGTCATTAAGAAAGAACACCCACGTAAATCTTGAAAAATCATCAACTATAACTAGACCAAAAGAATTTCCACCGAGACTCTTGTAGGTGTTGGGACCAAAAAGATCCATATGAAGTAGCTCGAGTGGCCTCCTTGTGGTCATGATGTTCTTCACGGAATGTCTTCCTCCAACCTGTTTACCTGCTTGACAAGCACTGCAAAGTCTATCCTTATCAAATATGACATCGTTAACTCCAAGGATATGATTTCCTTTAATAAGCTTGTCAAGGTTTCTCATGCCAACGTGACCTAGTCGTCTATGCCACAACCAACCTTTTGAGGATTTAGCAATAAAGCAAGTTTTAGGTTGTGCCTTTTTAGAGAAATCGACAATGTAAAGATCACCTCTACGCATACCGGTAAAGACCATTTTATGATTGTCTCGACGAAATACTTCGCACTCTACCTCAGTAAATAGGACATTCAAACCGAAATCAGCAAGTCTAGATACTGAAAGTAAGTTGTAGCCAAGAGATTCAACAAGCATGACATTTTGAATGGAACTATCATGTGAGATGGCCACCTTACCAAGGCCAACCACTTTACCCTTTGAATTATCACCAAAGGTGACATATTTTCGAGGGCCGTCATTTTCAGCAAGCTCACGGAACATCTCTTCATCTCCGGTCATATGATCAGTACATCCACTATCAAGAACCCATTCCTTTGCTCCTGACTCATATCCCCGAAGATTTGCCATAAGACCAAAATGTCTCATTGCATCATCAAGATCAAAGTCACTATCATCATCACCATCATAGTATCCATATTCACCATGATCTTGTGACTCATCATTTCCTAGAGAGGGTAATTCATTAGATAAATGATCATCAAAGTGGTCACCTTTATGAATTCTTATAGCTTCGAATATGATATCACTAATGATTCCAACATCTCCTTTAGCTCGCTTGAGATTGGCAAGCTCAAATAGATAATCACCAAAACTAGGATCACTAGAGTTCATCTTACTCATGGCAATAGATTTATGGAGAATTTCATCCAAATTTTTCAAGGAATGATCGGGAAATCGTTCCTCAACAAATTTCCATATAGTATAGGCACAATTAAGAGTAGGCAAATTAGCAATCAAATTTTTGGGCAATCCTCTAATGATGAGCTCAATAGTTCTAAGATTGCGAATCATGTCAATATCTTCATCTAGGGTAGGATGCAAAGGATCAATGTGAGGTGCACAAGGGCTAGCAATATACTTGTTCAAATGATATTGATTGAAGATTACAAGCATCTCATTTTTCCACTCATGAAAATACTCTCCATCAAGAATAGGCACTCTATGTCTAAGACTCCCTAAGTAGACACATCCATCTTCCTCCAATGGTGATTAAACCAAGGCAATGGAGACCAAAGCTCTGATACCACTTGTAGGATCTAGAAGTAGATGTGTCTAGAGGGGGGGTGATTAGACACTTAGTGCTAAAGTTGCAATTTTTAGGCCTTTTTGGTTTGAGTGGAGTTTTAGGCACAATTTCAACATATCAAGCAAGCATGCAAAGAGTATATGAGCAGCGGAATGTAAAGCATGCAACTTGCAAGAATGTAAGGGGAAGGGTTTGGAGAATTCAAACGCAATTGGAGACACAGATGTTTTTCCCGTGGTTCGGATAGGTGGTGCTATCCTACATCCACGTTGATGGAGACTTCAACCCACGAAGGGTAACGGTTGCGCGATTCCACGGAGGGCTCCACCCACGAAGGGTAACGGTTGCGCGAGTCCACGGAGGGCTCCACCCACGAAGGGTCCACGAATAAGCAACCACCCACAAAGGGTCCACGAAGAAGCAACCACCCACAAAGGGTCCACGAAGTAGCAACCTTGTCTATCCCACCATGGCCATCGCCCACAAAGGACTTGCCTCACTAGCGGTAGATCTTCACGAACTAGGCGATTTCCTTGCCCTTACAAACTCCTTGGTTCAACTCCACAATCTTGTCGAAGGCTCCCAAGTGACACCTAGCCAATCTAGGAGACACCACTCTCCAAGAAGTAACAAATGGTGTGTAGGTAATTAACTCCTTGCTCTTGTGCTTCAAATGATAGTCTCCCCAACACTCAACTCTCTCTCATAGGATTTGGATCTGGTGGAAAGAAGATTTGAGTGGAAAGCAACTTGGGGAAGGCTAGAGATCAAGATTCATATGGTAGGAATGGAATATCTTGGTCTCAACACATGAGTAGGTGGTTCTCTCTCAGAACATATGAGTTGGAATTGTGTATGTGTTCTGATGGCTCTCTCCACGAATGAAGAGGAGGTGGAGGGGTATATATAGCCTCCACACAAAATCCAACCGTTACACACAGTTTTCCAATCTCGGTGGGACCGAATCAAAAAACTCGGTCGGACCGAAAAGGTAAACCTAGTGACCGTTAGAGATTTTCGGTGGGACTGACATGCAACTCGGTAGGACCGATATGGTTAGGGTTTGGGCATAACGTAATCTCGGTGAGACCGATTACACAAACTCGGTGAGACCGATTTTGGTAATAAGCTAACCAGAGAGTTGGTCAGGCAAACTCGGTGGGACCGATTTGCTCTTTCGGTGAGACCGAAAAGTTACAAAAAGGAAACACTGAATTTACATTGCAATCTCGGTGGGACCGATTCGCTCTTTCGGTGAGACCGAAAAGTTACGAAAGGGAAACACATAGTTTGCAATCCCATCTCGGTGAGAACGAGATCCCTATCAGTAGAACCGAATTGCTAGGGTTTGGCAGTGGCTTATGACAAGTGAAACTCGGTGGCGCCGGATAGAAAGAATCGGTAGGACCGAGTTTGGCTTAGGGTTTAGGTCATATGTGGAAGTGGGAAAGTAGTTGAGAGTTTTGGAGCATATCACTAAGCACATGAAGCAAGAGGCTCATTAAGCAACACCTCATCCCTCCTTGATAGTATTGGCTTTTCCTATAGACTCAATGTGATCTTGGATCACTGAAATGTAAAATGAAGAGTCTTGAGCTTGAGGCTTTAGCCAATCCTTTGTCCTTAGCATCTTGGAGAAGTTCCCACAACCTTTACTCCATGCCACTCCATTGTTGAACTTATCTGAAACATGCTAGATAGAAATGTTAGTCCAACAAGAGATATGTTGTCATCAATTATCAAAACCACCTAGGAAGCACTTGTGCTTTCACTACCCCTCGGGAGGAGGGCGCAGGGGGCTGCAGGTGAGGGGCCGGGATCCGACATCACCATCGCGGCATTAGGAGCAAGGTGTTGTCAGGAGGTAGGCCCTCCGCTGGGGAGGTGCCTCAGGGCCTGCCCCCGGCGGAGGACCCGCGGTCATCGAGGGAACCGCTGGCGACCGCTCTACCCAATCGGCGGCGTCCTGGTTTCTGGTCGTCATTGATGGCACTAGAGTGTGGCGCAAGGCGGGGGCCTCATCTGGCGATATGAAGCAAGGCCGGTACCTGTGAAGAAGGCCCAGTGCCTGTGAAGCTCGCCGCCCCGTGACACTCTCGCGTAATAATGAGTGGGGCTGTACACGCCCCGGAGTCTCAGGGGTGCCAGCCTCAGGCCCTGGGGCTCCCTCCCATGCCCAGTGGCAGCACTTAGCTCCGCGCTGGTGAGAAGACATCCAAGACTAGACTAGGTGCCGGACGCGGCCTTTTGTCTGCTTTCGTTGCTTTTCCCTTTGGTTGTTGCTTTCCCCCGCTGGATTCAAGTTGGATTCGAATTTGAGATTTGCGTGTGTTCGGGGAAGGAGTGCTTAGTCTCGTTCGAGCAATTTCTCGCGTTTGGTTAGCACTTCGCCTCAGCTGCCTCCCCTCATGAGCCCCTCGCGAGCCGGGTCAGGCCTAGCTTGCGCGCAGCCCAGACTGCCGCCGCCGCGTCCTCTCAAGAGGGTGTTTTACTGCAGATCAAACGGATTCAATCAGGGAACACTCAGGACACCACAGCCTCCCACGGGCTACCTCAGGGCCAGCACGGGACAAAGGTAAACTAGCCGACCAGCGCGTCGCTTAAGCCAACCACTTGGCGCGGGCGCATGGGCAATATAGTGTCTACTAACATGATCAACACAAGTTTTACATAAGGGGCTCCCCCTCCAAAATGCTCTCACCGCCATCAGGCCAAAACCTGAGTTCTATTCATGCAGGGTAAGGAAGTAGGAATGATGCACAATCAGTCGGATAAATCCCCCAATGCGTCCTCAGGAGCACCACCCGAGCCGTTGCTGGTGTCGCTGAACTCGCCATCGCTGCCCGCGTCGCCACCATCGGCGTCAGGGCCGTTCACCACGCCGCCCTCATCGGCAGCCATGATCACACCGTCGTCATCTGAAGCGAAGGCCCTGATAAGAGCCAGGTCGTCTCGGACGGCCTGGGGGACTAGGGCGATGGCGGCGTCGAAATCGAAGTGGGGATCCATGTTCCAGAGATGGCAGAAGACGCGAGAAAAGGCGTGCCCGAGTAGGGCGCGGCTCCTCTCCTCCACCAACCTGTCAGCCCTGACCGACCACGCCTCCAGCTACGTCACCACGTCAGTGAAGAACTGAAGATTGCCGGCGTAGTTGACTGCGTGCGGCTCGCCAATAGCCGCCTCGCAGATGTTGCCCAAGGCTGTGTTGGCTCTCTCCCAGAGCGTGGTGAGCATGGGGCCGTGCTCATGCTCCAGGATCCGCCGCTGACGTATCTTGTCCGCATTCTGGCGCGCGACGGCCTCAGCCTCCTCCACCCGCTGGCGAAGAAGGAGCACCTCGGCCTGGGAGGTGGTTAACTCACCTTGCGCCACCTCAAGGGCGGCCCGGAAAGCATCGGCCCGCCGCGTCGCCTCCTCCAGCTTGTCCCTCAAGGTGGCAGTCCTGGCTTCAGCTTCCGCCCGGATCAACCCCAGCTTCTCTTCGAACTCGTGCTCGAGGTTCAAATGCGCCATCGCCACCCGACGTCCGACCTCCTACAGGACACGGGCTTCATGTGCAGCGACATCATCCTCCACCTGTGTCACCAAGTGCTCCCTCGTCTCCAGATGCTCGTACTCGCGGGTACGTTCGGCGGCCTCCAGCGTCAGCGCCTCCTCACGCTTCTGGAGCTCTGCCGAGTCACCAGAGGCCACCTTCATCGACGCGAGGGCTGCCTCACGCAGCTCCACCTGCTCCTCCAATGAGTGGCACCAGGCAAGGAGCTCCCGAGCCCGCTCCTCCGCCGCCTTTCGCCGCTGGTCGGCTTCCCGGGCCTCCTCAGCGGCCAAAGATCGGGCCTCCCGAGAGGCCACTAGCGACGCCTTGGCCTCTGCGTCGTCAAGATCGCGCTGACGATGCGCAAGGGCGATGGCGCCCTCCAGCTCGCACCTCTCCGCAGCCAGGCGCAGGCCTTCGGCCTCAAGGCGCGCGTCTTCATCAGCAAGCTCCTCACCAAGCAGGCTCACCACGTCAGCCGCCCTTCGAAGGAATCCTTGGCAGAGAGCGCGACGCTCCCGAGCGCGCTCGAGCACGTCTTCCACACCATCATCTGCCCCAAGCAAGCGCCGGGGGCCACGAATCAGCACTCCCCCTCCGGGCTGGGGGCTGGCACCCTCGCGACGGTCGGGCATGCCGCGCCAGAAGCCCGGCCTGGAGCCAGCCCGTCCCCAGGTGAAGAGAGCATGGAGCGCCTCAGCCAAACGCAGTCCACGACCAGGCGAGAAGCCCACGGCAGGCTGGCTATGCCATGAGAAGGCCCGCGAAGGAGGATCGCGAGGTGCACAGGGCCACGATACGCCTCGGGACGGTTCGCCTCTTCGATCGCCCTCACCACAAGGGCTCCACTGCTCGGAGTGCTTGAGGACGATGGAGGGGACGAAGCCAAGGGGGACGGCTCCTCAGCCGTCTCCGCAAGCTCGGCTGGAAGGGGCCTGCGGAGCAAGGGTCAGTAAAAGCAACAGAAGGATCGGGAGCTGGGAAAGGAGAAAGCTTACTCATCAGTGGCGAAGTACTTCCTACGCTTCAGCAGGCGACAAGGGTAATCGTCGCCCAGGGCCTCCCTTCTCTTCCGGAGGGCCTCAAAGTCCACGCGGAAGCGGCCTAAGAGTTGGGCGCAGGGATCAACCAGTGACGAAGATGGAGCGTCAAAGCGATCTGCGTCAGGGGCGCCTGCCTGATGTGCGCTGCCAATCGCCTCGCCAGGAGAAGCAGCCGGAGCCTCAGGGGCCTCAGTCGCAGGCGCAGAGGGCAGCTGCTTGTCACCCTCAGCCTCAGCGGCACGGACCCCAAGAACTGCTCCCTCATGAGCATCGCCCGGCACTGACACCCCGCTGGGAGCCCCCTCGGCCTCTGGCGTGTCATGCCTCCCCGCTCCGCCGCTTGAGGAAGAGTCGCCTTGGCCGACTGGAAGGGCAGTCACCACCACTGGGTTCTCGCGAGGCCCCTGGAGGCCGGCGGGGCGCGGCCCCCACTCATCAAAGATAGGCATCTGCTTCACAAAATCGCCCCTGCTCTGGTAGAGGTACAGCAAGGCCCCTCCCTGCTGGATGCTGCCGGGGTTGGGGTCCCCAGTCAGGGTCAAGAGCGCTATCCTCAGCCCTTCAGGAGTCAGGTCCTCTTCCTGGAGCCTCATACGATCATCGCGCCCGCTGAAGGCCCACATCCGGCGGGAGTGGCGTTGGAGAGGAGCAACGCGGTGTAGCAGGAACTCCTTCACCACCTTGGGCGCTGTCACGCCAAGCGACCTCAAGAACACGAAGCGATGCCAGACGAAGACGAGCCGGGGGCTCTCAAGCGTCTCCTGGCCCCAGCCCGAATTGGGGACAACTGGCGAAGTGGGCTCCGATAGCAGGGGGCTGGGCACCCCTGCGTCAACATACAGCCACCGCTCGCGGAACCCAGTCGCAGGCAGGGGGAGCTTGAAGTCAATCCTAGAGGCCGCTGTCTCAGACGCGGCAACGAAGCTCACGCACGCCCAGCATTAGGTAGGGTCGACAAGGCGCAGCGAGAAGAAGTGGCGCAGCAAGGCAACCGAAGGAAGGATGCCCATCATAGGATCGCAAACAAAGGCGAAGACCGAAAGGAGAGTGATGGATTCAAGACCCAGATGCATCATGTGGATCTGATAGTGGGAAAGCACGGCATTGAAGAAATCAGAAAAGGGAGTAACCAGACCCGCCCACAGGGCGTCGGCAAAATACGGGACCTCGGTGACTATCCTGTCGATGGAGAAGTGGGACGCGGGCCAGGCCATCGTCCTCCCGCATTCGTTGAAGATAGTGGCCAGAGCCGAGCTGACCTTGCCCAAGCCCTCGGCGGGGGCCGCCAACGGCAGCGGGCAAGGTGGAGACACGGGTTTCTTCCCTCTTCCCTTCTTCGTCGGAGCCATGGCGATGGGAAGGGGGGGAAGGTTCGAGATTGGGTTGAAAACAGAAGCCGGAGTTCGAGCGGAGGAAGGACAGAGAGCGCTTAAGCAACAGAAAGGGGAATGGCTGTGTACGACTACGAGTCCGCCTAGCATGGCGCAAAATAAGGAGGGCGTGGGGGAACAGTGCCGCCCACGTCCAATCAACCGCCACGCGGCGTCCAAGGCCGCAGGTTGTTAGGGCCCGCGGCGCTTCGCTCTTGCCCTTCCGCCTCCCTGCACGGCCAAGTCCGGGCGCGCCTTGGGCCCGGGGGCTACTGTTGGCGTTCTGGGAACGGGGGTCCCCAGACTTGCCTGCCTGCGGCCTGCGGTGTGGCTCAAATGGGGGTCCAGCACGGCCCATCTTCACCGACACAAACCCAAGACCCTCGCGAGGGGCCAAGCCTCGCGGGGCGGACGACGCGGAGGTTCCTCAGGCACGGCCTCATCAGGCTGACTCGCGAGGAGGCGGAGAGATCAAGGCGGGGTACCTCACGAGGTGCCCGTGACGCAAGCCATGACGACCAAGGGCGCCAGGCGGGTGCCAGCCCGCGTAGTGTCCTCCTTTCCCATTTGGTGCAAAGGGGGCAAGCGCAGCCGCGGAGTACCGAGGCATCAGGCAAAGGTTGCCATTTCGGTGCAACAGGACCAAGACCAGGAGGACTGCAAGACGGAGGTCATCGTGGAGCCCAAGACGGCGTCACCACCAGAGCTTTGTGCAGGCGAAGACTACTTTTGTCAGGATAGCTGGTACTAGCTGTCCCCTTTCAAATTAGCCCGCCATTGTTGGCTCCCTTCCCGCTCGATATTTGGGAAGAGGACCAGGGCCTCTATAAATAGGACCAGCCACCCGCAGGATGAAGGAGGAGGCTGAGAGGTTAGAGGTTTTGAGTGAGGCATCGTCAATTGAGGAGAGAGAGAGAAGAGGGTGACTGGACTCCTCCCAGCAGTTCATCGCCCCAGCCAAGAACAGACCCTCGCGAGGCTGTTCTTCCTTGTATTGTTCATCATCATCAGCCCAAGAGGCAATACACCACACCACACACTGGAGTAGGGTATTACACCACAACGGTGGCCCGAACCAGTATAAACCCTGTGTCTCTTGTGCTATTCTTTCCATAGTTTAGATCTTAGCGAGGCGGAGGGGCGTAGGTAGGTAGGAGGCGAAATCTCCGCGCGCACCCCAGTGTTCGAACCTCAAGGGTCTGCCGGAACCCGAAATCCGACACAATTATTGGCTTGCTGCAATGCTTTCCATGTCTGGAGAATTTGTATATAAAGGTGATGATTTCATGCACATTGAAAGCCCATATATAATGTACTATAATTAATCGTCCATCTATCACACTTTCAACATAATCTTATTTAGACATTAACTGTTTTCAATCTTCATCTCTATTTGCGCACTAACACATGGAGAAAAAGGCATAACCAATCGATGGTTCAAGAAGGACCGGAATTTTCTCAGATCTCATGACATTCGTTTGAAGACAGTAACACTAGAAGGATATCCAACAATGCAAGCACTAGCTTTTTCACATTCTTCATGTTGAATGCGTGGGCACTATTGTCCGTGAGGATTAAGTTTTTCGACATGAAATTTCTTACGACTTCAAGTGTTGAACAACATAAAAACAAGTTTTAGGTGGACCTAAGGGTTTATGATCATGCTCGGCTTCTATTTACAACAGGTTGTCATCATGTACTAGTAGAATTCTTGGTTGGGGATCTTGATTTTATGGATCAGACCAATCCATTTGATTGTGACTACCGAAAACTTTGGTTGAGTTAGATGCCATTGTCCTGTTCAATTTGGATTTTGTCTAAACCCGATGAGCAATTAATCCTCGTGCTTTTGTATTGTTTGTAAGCTGGAGTTAGATATTGTTTCCCTTTTCAACTCGGTTTTGACCCATATTTTCTTTCATACTGGGCCAATGGCTTGCCATTTCTTTAAGTAAGACATAAATATTATAAGCATTCACAACATAGGGAAAGAACATCACTCTCGCGGGAACCTCGAGATCTTTGTTCATTACAGAACTCGCAAGTTCTTAGCGCCCACCAACACCCACAAACTTATTTTCAGCTAGCACACCAAATGGGCTGCAATTCTTAATAAGAAAAGCTGCATGGTAGTGACAGATTTGGATTTGTCATTTGGGACCCACGAGGAAAAAGCCTATCCAGGGCGGTGCCGAATCGACAGTAAACATTGAGAAACCTGGTTTTAAAATTAATGTAAATCCAAAACTTGCCTCAAAATCATGAAAGTTGGCAGGTGTTATGACATAGCACCAACATGTTGTGGTAAAAAATTAGTACAATTTGGGACAAGTTTTGGTACAAACTTCTTACAAACCGGAGCTTCTCTAAAAAAGGGTCATGGTTCCGAGAGGGACATTGTCACCTATGTGTGCGAAATGACATACGCTGTCTCTTCCTGCCTTGATTTATTTTATAGAGGCAACATGCAACTATATATAGTAGCATCGTCCTAAAAATATGAAATTATTCATAATTCGTTTTGTATTTTTATACATTATCTGAGTTTCCTAGGCATTTTGGAACGTACTTTCGTGTGTGCAAAGGTCATGTGTGTACTAGCCACATATGTAATTCAATGTTCAATCTATTTATGGAATCAAGTCCTTATAAGTTGTAAGTACATATGTTGTTGTTCTATGTGCAATGACATCGCACACGGATCATACTGGGGAACTCGTCGGTGATGATTTCATTAATCGCTGAAAATTGTATACCACCAAGAGTTTGCCCACAACACACACGGCTTATTAGCAGCAATTGTCTGTGTTATTATCGGTCTTCGCACACATTTCTGATTACATACCTGTTTGTCGCGTATCACACACATCTTGTTATATTGAACCGTTTCTGTTGTCTTGGCTCAAAGCAAACAGTTCATCCGAGTGAATCGCATGCCGTATATCGCACACACCTTGATCTGGCTGGCCGTTTCTTTTGTGTTGCCTAATCATAAGCAGTGCATCCCGAGTGAAACGTATGCTGTATATCGCACACACCTTCATCTGGCTGCCCGTTCTTTTGTTCCTCATCATCACAAATAGTTAATTGAACTAAACCGTATGCCCTGCATCGCACATACAACTAAAATCTGAACCGTGTTTGATGCATCCGTCATCGCAAAAGGTTTGCACCTTTTTGACGGGTTTTTTACACCACTGATTGCGATTATTGCATCGCACATAGTTTCGTCGAAGGGTCTCTGATCATAGTGTTGCGTTAGCAGCATCCTACAGTAGTGTCCTTACATTTGCTGGAATCACTCAAATCACTTTTATTATTACTCTCAATTTATGGAATTTTTGGAACCAGCGCGCCTGGAACCAAGTTGATTTGGTGTTCATGGCTTGCTTTGGTGGCAATCCGGGTGGCACCTCCTTGGGAAACACATCCCCATACTCCTGCAATATATCAAATACAACACTAGGAAGAGTTGAGGGTAAGTCGTTAGCAGTCAACAAAAGAATGGATCATTAGGTTCTCTCGATTGTCGGATGAGGGGTTCCAGCAAACCCTTAAGGTTCGATCACTGAGGTGTGTGCGAAGTCTTTCCCTCCTACCGATCTACGCTCTAGCTCTCTAGGATCTTGCGGACGAACTCGACGAACTCACAACAAAGAAAGACACGGGGTTTATACTAGTTCGGGCCACCGTTGTGGTGTAATACCCTACTCCGGTGTGGTGGTTGTGGATTGCCTCTTGGGCTGATGATGAACAGTACAAGGGAAGAACAGCCTCCTGAGGTTGAGGTGTTCTTGTGCTTTCGGACTTGTGTGTCTCTCTCCAGCTAAGTTGAGATCTCTCTCTGGTTCTCCTCCCCTTCTACTATGGTGGCTAATCCTATTTATAGAGTCCCTGGCCCTCTTCCCAAATATTGAGCAGGAAGGGAGCCAACAATGGCGGTCTAATTTGAAGGGGGGCAGCTAGTACGAGCTATCCTGACAAAAGTAGTCTTCGCCTGCATAAAGCTCTGGTGGTGACGCCGTCTTGGGCTCCATGATGACCTCTGTCTTCCAGTCCTCCTGGTCTTGGTCTTGTTGCATAGAAATGGCAACCTTTGCATGATGCCTCGGTACTCCGTGGCTGCGCTTGCCTCCTTTGCACCAAAGAGGAAACAAGGACGCTGCACGCGCTGGCGCCCGCCTGGTGTCGATCATCATGGCTCACGTCACGAGAGCCTCGTGAGGTTCGCCCCGCCTTGATATCTCCGCTCCTCGTGAGCTTGCTTGACCAGGCCGCTCCAGAGGAAGTCTTGTGTCACCCGCCTCGCGAGGGTCTTGGATGCCTTGTTGATGAAGAGGGATCGTACGGCCTGCTGGCTCAGCCACGCCATGGGCCGCAGGCAGGTAGGTCTGGGGACCCCCATTCCCAGAACGCCGACAGTAGCCCTCGAGCCCAAGGTGCGCGCGGGCTTGGCTTTGCGACGAAGCCAGGGGTCAAGTTCGGAGCTCTGCGGGCCCCAAAAGCATGCGGCCTCGGTCGACGCGTGGCAGTTGATTGGACATGGACGTCTCCGTTTCCCCATGTTGCCTCAGCAACTGCTTGACCTAACAAAAGGCTAGCGCGGGCGGCACTTGCCTTCATTGCTTCTTCCTTGCCCCGCTCCAAACCCCCTTTCTCGCTCTTCGCCGCCGCTACCTACAGATCTGCTCCGGCCTTGCTCTGCATCTGTCGCCCATGGCGCCGCGCAAGGTCAAGATTTCCTCGGCTCCTGCTTGGTACGAGCCCGCTCTTGAGGCGCCCACTATTACGGAGAAGAGCCTTGCCTCCGTGCGCCTGCTGACGGCGGGAGAGAGCAACAAGTGGGGGAAGACGGAGCTCTGGCTTGCCTCCGACGAGCCGGAGCCTGACGGGAGCACCTTCTTTCCCTTCTTTTCGAGCAGTGTTACCGTCAGGTTGGTTCCTCCCTTCTCTGATTTCTTTTATGAAGTCCTCGACCACTATGGGCTGCAAGCGTTGCATCTCCATCCCAACTCTGTCCTCCTCTATCCATCTTTGCCTACTACTATGAGGCGTACCTGGGCGGGATGCCGTCCGTGGCGCTCCTGCGCCATTTCTTCTTCCTCCGTGTGAGCCAGGGTCACATCTCTGGATGCGCCAACTTCGTTGCGTCCAGCAAGGCCAGCTCGATCTCGAGCACCGGGAAGAGGGCCGACAACATTCAATCCAAATGGGTTATGGTGGATGCCAAGCTCGCCCATCCACGCCTGGTGTTGCCGACGGAGGCGCCCCGGCAGGGCAAGGAGTGGCCCAGGGCGGAGCTTGTCGATGAGCGGGCATCATCAGTGTTGGGGCAGATGATGACTGACCTGAAGACAGGCAATGCGAGGGCGGCCAAAATAACAGGAGCGATGCTCCTGAGGGAGTTCTTGATGCTGTGGCTGGCCCCACTCTAGGCACGCGCGCCCCTTATGGGAGCTTGAAGGAGGGGACAACAAGGCCCGCCTGAGGCCGAGGGACCTGCCTGACGACGAACTGGACGTCATCATGTGTCTCATAGTCGGAGACAACTAGGAGTACCCGCCTAGCACCTTCATTCCCCTGCGTCAACGCAGGGACCGGGAGGAATTCGTTGCCTCCAGGACGACCTTTGATGCGCGTGGGCTGGTGCCGCCGGTGTTTTTGGGAGCTCCCATAGCGCAGAAACCGGTGGAGTTGTCTTCTGCCGAGTCCCGTGGAGAGGGGGAAGAGGAGGTGGACTTGGAGGAGACCCTGGAAGAGGTGGGGGAGACCTCCCCTCCGAGCAAGGCCGAGATTCTCCGCGCCCTTCCTGATGATGCCGACGCCGACGCCTACCAAGGAGAGAAGGAGCAACCCTTCGTCCCGCCGAAGGGCAGGTCGTCGTTGGTGGGTCGTGGTGACACCTCCACCCCAACACGTCCTGGGGCTGGATCCGGTTCTTCCTCCACACCGCATGGCGCCGCTAGAGCCCGAAGGGCTGCCCCTCAGGCCCCGATGCTGTCAGGCCTCAAGCTTCACAAGTGAAAGGTGGAGTACCTCGCGGTGGACCGGTAGGTGTCTCGAACTTAGCTTTGTCCCTGCTAGTACTTGTTATTACCTGACGCTCGCCTTTGGTTGATCAGGCCGACATCTTCGACGAAGAGGAGGAAAGAGGGTACGGCGGCTGTGCCTCCCTCCGCAGAGCAAGGGGGCAACATCGCCCGTGTCTCCCCAGCCCGGTCGTCCTCGCGGGGCCAATAGGAGAATCGCCGCGTGAAGCCAGCCCCCATGGCCCCGCTGGCTCCGGAGGTGCGGTGCTTGGCGCGGCTGACGAGGTCCCAGCTGCTCCAGGGCCCGCGGTCTCCCAACCCCTGGTGACGGTGTCACTTCCTCCTACTTCTGCACCTCCACCTTCTGCGCCTGCTGCCGTCTTGGAGCGTGCCCTATCAGAGATGACCCAGCTGCAGGCGGATCTCCTGAGCGCAGACCCGCGCCTGGTGGCCGGGCGTCTGGAGTTGGCCTCCAGCTGGCTTAATTCTTACCTGGCAGTACGCGCGGCGCTGGGCCAGGCTGTTGCAGCTTCCTAGAGGGAGAAGCAAGGAGATGTCGGTGTTGCAGCCGATTAGGAGGTGGCGCTCAAAGACGCCAAGGCCACCCGTGACCGCTGCCAAGTGCTGGAGGGCGAGTTGCAGAGCCTGCGCGACAAGCACGCCGAAGAGGTACGCTGCCTTCAAGCAGAGGAGAAGGAGATGAAGGCCCGGGAGGAAGCCGTCAAGAACCGTGACGCTGAGCTGGCGGAGCTGGGGAAGAAGCATGCTACCGAGCGCAACCGGTTGGAAGAGTTGGAGCAGAAGATGGAGGCAAAGGAGGCCAATCTTGCCGCCAAGGCGCGAGTCCTGGCCGAAGACTGTGTGGCCTTCGCCGATCTCGAGAAGAGGTCTCGCAAGGCGCTGAGGACGCTCTACGAGCACGGCCTAGAGAGGTCGCTGGACACTGACGAGGACGGCCTCGCCCATCTGCTTCCTCTCGTGGTGAAGGCGCTTGAGGAGGTTGTTGAGTGCCTCGGTCCTATGGCGGAGGCAGAAGCTCACGTTGTGTCTTCTGCAGCACTGACTCGCGTCCTCAGCCATCTGCACCTCCGCGACCCCAACGCCCGCCTTGACGAGCTGCTGGAGCCTGTGGCTGAAGACCTCTGTGAAGCCGCTGCCGCAACTGTTCAAGGTCAAGTGGAGGATTTGCTGGGGAAGTTCCACGGCTTTGTCTCCGATCCTCTGTCTGGCGATAGTGCGGATCCTGCGGCTGGTGGTGAAGGTGAGAGCATCGTCGCCCACGGGGGTGCACCTTCCACAGGCGATGACGATATCCAGGGGTGACATGCGGTTGTTCTTCTTGTTTCATTCCTGCGACATACATCAGGCCTCGTGGAGGTGTTTAGAATTTTCATTTGGTATTGTGAGAACAATATGCTTGTAATATTTGCTTCGAGATTTTGCGTTTTCCTTCCTATTTGCTTTGTTGTGCGTCGGCAGAGCCCGGCCCCACGCATACCTCAACCGCCATTGGGCCGACCAGAGACCAGGACGGTCCAAGGAGCGAGGGGCTACGTGACTTGTTAGGCTCCTGAGTCGCGATGCTCAGGAGTCCCCCTTGATGTGCGAACATCATATAGGGAGAGTTCGTGAGGATAGACTAAAGTTCTATGTCGGCAGAGCCCGGCCCCGCGCATACCTCAACCACCATTGGGCCGACCGGAGACCAGGATGGTCCAAGGAGTGAGGGGCTATGTGACTAGTTAGGATCCTGAGTCGCGACGCTTAGAAGTCCCCCTTGACGTTCAAACAGTTTCCATACCTGCCCTCGCCGAGGCCTTGGGAGGGGCGCATGACGCCTAGGTCCGGCGGACCTGGTTGGGTGTCATGCGCTTGGGCGTGACCCAAGCGCAGCCCCCGTGCCCAGCCCCCTCGCGCGAATCTCCCGAGGGGAGGTGTCGTGGTGAGGCTGGGCGTTGAGTTCTAGGCTCCTTGAGGTTGGTACGACCGTGGGGTCGCCCTCAGTTGTTTATCACCAGCGCGGAGCATAGTGCTTCCGTTTGTGCATGAGCATAGCCGCTCCTCTACAGTGTCGATAGCTAGTGCGGAGCATGGAGCTACCACTTGGGCGTGGGATGGGGGCCCCCTCTGGGAGGAGCCCCCGGGGCATGTACAGCCCCGCCCTGACACGTGTCTTGCACGGTAGGGCTGCGAGGTGTATCTAGGCACTCGTGAGCCAGCGCGGGGCTCACGAGGCCCAACCTCAAGGCGGGTTGCGCCTGGTCTTGAGTCTTGGTGACTATATGTTCCTACAAGGCGGTTAGATGCAAGCACTCTACATCCTCAGGTCCCGTCCCTCGAGCGAGCTCAGCCACCGCTGGTATGCCAGGTCGTGATGCCGTGGTCAAGGCCAGGGGGTGAGGGCTGGAGAGCCAGTAAGAGCTCCTGAGTCGTGATGCTCAGGAGCCCCCCTTTTAACATGCAAGTGAATTGCATAGGGTGAACGGACCCATGGCGGGAGGTGATCGAGCAGGTGACAGCAGTTGGCAGGTTAAGCATGAAGAGCAGATCGACTTGGATAAATGCATGGAGATACATGCCACTGGGTCTGGCCCAAGCGGCGTGGGGATGTTGCAGCCCGAGGGGCGTCCCTAACAAGGTAAGCTAAAGACATAAGCAAAAGGGATACATGCCACAGGGACGGACCCATGTGTCCTGGGAATAATGCAGCCCGAGGGGCGCTCCCAGCTTAAATGGACTTGGAAGATGTCACCTGGTCCTGTAGACGAAGTAGAGTTGGTGCAGCTGAAGCCACGCGTTGAAGGAATGGCTCCTCATGAGCCGCTGGGACCCTGAGCCTCGGGAGGCTCAGGGGGCTCGGGAGGTTCCCTGAAGACCGTCCCCATATCCGCAAGAGCGACATGGGACCTGGCCTCCTCAGCCGCCAGGACTTGCCGCACATTGTGCCGATAGGCCGATGCCACGCTCGGCTAGCCGAAGAGCATGCGAACGTAGCTGTGTGGTGGACCCTCACAGCGGCCCGCACGTGATGGCTAGAAGTGTTCCTGAGATGCAGCCCCGTTGAGCCCTGGGACGTCGACGCAGACATGCAGCCCGGCATCCTTGCCTGGATGAGGGGCTGCGCCTTGTGAGCGGCTGTGGCCGCGCATGGCTCTTGCTTCTTGCAGTTCCTGGGTGGTCCTGGTGATGAACTCCTGGGTGGTGGGCACTACTTGCCCCGTGCTCTCCTAAGGAAAGCGTGTCGTGAAGCACGCTTCCAAGTGGTGCCCAAGCGCCTCCCTCGTGATGTTGGCAAGGTCTGAGGCTCTCCAGGAGAGAGCCCCCGAGCCGTGCCGGAGGAGGGTGCCGGGCGCGCTTTCCTATGCTGTGGAGGGAGGCGCCCCTGTAGCAGGCGCTGATCCTGACAAGGCTCCTGACATGACGCCATCTTCTTGGGGTCCTACGTGGCGCGACAGCTTCTTCTTGGGGATGGTCTCCGGAGGGCCTTCACTTCTGCTGTCAGGGTTGTCGATTGCTGCGGCTTGGAAGGCGCGCTCGAGGGAGCACATCGTATCCCTTTCTTCACATGGGACCATGAGGATTTCCCCGCTTCCTGGCATCTTGAGGATGTTGTAGCCGTGATGAGTGACTGCCATGAACTTGGCCAGGGCTGGATACCCGAGGATGGCATTGTACAACACATGGATGTGCGCAACATCGAAGTCGATGAGCTCGGTGCGGTAGTTCTTGCGCTCCATGAAAGTGACAGGCAGGCGGACCTGCCCTACCGGTGTGGTGGAACCGTCAGTCACTCCTGAGAAAGGCTTGGTTGGCTGGAGCTGCTCGTAGGGCACTTGGAGGTTGTCGAACATGTCGACGGATAGGACGTTGAGCCCTACACCGCCGTCGATGAGAGTCTTGCTGACCTGCACATTGCTAATGACTAGGGAACACAACATAGGCAGGATGCCAGTGGTGGCCGCGCACTTGAGCTGGTCTGCCGAGTTGAAGGTGATGGCGCATTGGGACCACATGAGCGGGCGCGTGGCCTCGATCTTGGGGAGTACTGCGTTCACCTCGCGAGCGAACTGTTTTAAGATGCGCTGAGAGGCCGGGGCCTGAGCACCGCCCAAGATGCAAGCGACCGCACGCGGCTCCCGGAAGCCCCCAGCCCCCTCGTCCTGGTGGTGGATGCCGTTCCTTCTTGGTGGCGGCAACGAGGGAAGATCGGTGTTGCCCTGGGGGTGATCCTCACGAGGCGGGTCCCTCCAGGCACCCTCGCGAGGTTGGACCTGCCAGCGGTCCTCATGAGGCCGGTCGAGCCACTCCTGGCGCGGGCCACGGTCGTCCCAATGTCCGCCTCCATGTCCTCCTCCGCGGCCGTAGCCCCAGTCGTTGCGCTCGGGGCGTCGACCGAAGCGTCCTTCCCGAATGGCTCTGAGCTCTTGGCACTCGCTAGTGTTGTGGGTGTTCAGGTTGTGGAAGGCACAGAACGGACAGCCGTTCTTGGATGACTCGGGCTGATCTCTGCCTCGCTTGGTGTCGGGCTCTGCTGCGAGCACTACTGCCTCCTTGCGCTTCACGTCCTTGGCCTTGGCCTTCTTCTCCTCCACTCATGAAGCTGGCAGCTCAAGGAGAGAGGGGCGCCCCTCCTCAGCTCTTGCGCACTTGGTCGCCAGGTTGAACAACTCCTGAGATGTGCAAAGCTCCTCGTGTATAGCCAGCTCTTCCTTCATCTTGACGTCACGGACACCGTCTGAGAACGCGGAGATGGTGGCTTTGTCCGTGACCTTGGGGATCTTGAGTCGGGTGTTGTTGAAGCGCTGGATGTACTTCTGGAGGGTCTCTCCTGGCTGTTGCTTGATGCGGCGTAGATCGCCCGCGACCGATGGGCGGTCGCGAGTGCCCTGGAAGTTGGTGACGAAGCGGTCGCGCATCTCGTCCCAGGAGGAGATCGAGCCATGCTGCAGGTTCAGGAGCTAGGAGCGGGCCCCATCCTTGACAGCCATGGGAAACCAGTTCGCCATGACATTTTCGTCGCCGTTGGCCGCTTCAATGCTCAACTCATAGAGGTGCAGGAACTCCGCGGAGTCGGCGGTGCCGTCGTATCGAGGAGGTAGATCTGGCTGGAACTTGCCTGGCCAGGCGACGCTACGCAGCTCAGGGGTGAAGGCACGACATCCTGCCGTGGTTGCCGGGGCCCGCTTCGGAGGTGGATCTTGGTCAAGACGAGGTCCGCATTGCGCTGCTACAGGCGGTACGCGGTCTTGACGAGGTGGCGCGGCGAGCGCCGGTGCAACTTCTCATGGCCGCAGGATTTCTTGGCAGCTTCTTTCTTCACGCGTGGGTGCTGGGCGCGGTGGATCACGCCGTGGAGGCGCGCGCCTTGGTGCCAAGGCACCGTCTTGGGGTTGAGGCGGTGGAGGCACGCCATGAGCCCCGTCGCCCGCGACTGGTTGAGGGGGAGGCAGAGAGTGGGACGGTGTCGGAGAGCCCCCTGCGGCACGGACGAGCTCGGCGACGTGGTCGAGCCACTCCTCATAGAGGTCGTCGACGGGGCGGTAACGCAGGAGCTCGTTCGCCGCGATGAGCGCAGCCCGTGCCTCCATGGGAGCGCGGTGCGCGTGGGATGAAGAACCAGCAGGGGTGAGCGACGGAGTAGCGGTGCGGCCGTCCTGCCGCACTGAAGGATGCAGCGAGGATGCCTGCTGCTTGTTCCCCACCGGGCTGGTGGCAGCGTTGTCGGCGGGAGACAGAGAACGACGAGGTGGCCCGCCGATGGGAGTCGTCTGAGCGACGCAGGCGGCGAGGGCGGCCCGACGCTCCCCTCGAGCACAGCGAGCGTCCGACATGGAGACGACGGAGTGACGTACTGATGGAAAGGAAGCTACGGTGCACCCCTACCTAGCACGCCAAATGTCAGATGTGGGGTTCTGGCAAACCCTTAAGGTTCGAACAATGGGGTGCGCGCGAAGTCTTTCCCTCCTACCGATCTGTGCTCTAGCTCTCTAGGATCTTCCGGATGAACTCGATGAACTCACAGCAAAGAAAGACACGGGGTTTATACTGGTTTGGGCCACCATTGTGGTGTAATACCCTACTCTAGTGTGGTGGTGGTGGATTGCCTCTTGGGCTGATGATGAACAGTACAAGGGAGGAACAGCCTCCTAAGGTTGAGGTGTTCTTGTGCTTTCGGACTTGCGTGTCTCTCTCCAGCTAAGTTGAGATCTCTCTCTGGTTCTCCTCCCCTTCTACTGTGGTGGCTAATCCTATTTATAGAGGCCTTGGTCCTCTTCCCAAATATTGAGCGGGAAGGGAGCCAACAATGGCGGGCTAATTTGAAGGGGGACAGCTAGTACGAGCTATCCTGACAAAAGTAGTCTTCGCCTGCATAAAGCTCTGGTGGTGACGCCATCTTGGGCTCCACGATGACCTCTGTATTTAGTCCTCCTGGTCTTACTCTTGTTGCACCGAAATGGCAACCTTTGCCTGATGCCTCTGTACTCTGCGGCTGCACTTGCCTCCTTTGCACCAAAGAGGAAACATGGACGCTGCGCGCGCTGGCGCCCGCCTGGCGCCCACCTGGTGTCGATCATCATGGCTCACATCACGAGAGCCTCGTGAGGTTCTCCCTGCCTTGATATCTCCGCTCCTCGCGAGCCTGCTTGACCAGGCCGCTCCAGAGGAGGTCTTGTGTCGCCTGCCTCGCGAGGCTTGGCCCCTCGCGAGGGTCTTGGATGCCTTGTTGATGAAGACGGGTCGTACGGCCTACTGGCTCAGCCACACCAAGGGCCGCAGACAAGCAGGTCTGGGGACCCCCGTTCTAGAACACTGACATCGATTCCCGCATATCCCTTTTCCTAGCCATCATAACTAATCACTGTTTTTCCCGGGGCTTGGTTATATCTGGTTATGGAAACATTCCCTCACTATGTTGGTGGCTCACTCTTTGTGCATTATCACTCTCTCCCTTTTTCTTTCCTTCCCTTTTAATCTCATAAAGATAGAGTTCCTCGGGTGTCCTGGGTAGCCAAGTGAACTTTTCTCCTCTATGGACAAAACATAAGCGATTCGCACGCTCGCTGATAGGCACATCATGGTCATGCAGCCACCGTCATTCAAGAAGCAAGTGACAAGCGTGCATCGGCACAACATCGCACTCAACATCATCCTGATATGTCCCTAATAAAATTGGTATTCGCACGGTGCTAATCACCTTAATTGCGCCACAATCATTCAGTCATTGCATGCGGTATGGATGTGGGTGACGTTTTGTTTGCAATTGAAGCTTCTCGGCCATCTCCATGCTTGTAATATTTTTGCAGCTGCCACTATCAACAATCGCTCGACATACCTTTGAGTTGACAAGGCAATAGGTGTGGAAAATATTATGCCACTACCCCTTTTCTCCTCCACAACCTGGGCATTAAGTGAACGACATACAACCAAAGCTTCACCATCAAGTTCTTCATGAGATAAAATTGTGCATCCTACTTCCCAACCTTGCTCCTCTTCCACTTCATCATTGCCACCTTCAGGATCACTTTCAGAACCCCATTCACATTGTTCATTGATGATCACAGTTGTTTTTCTCGGACATTCCGAAGAAATGTGACCTCTTACTTTGCACTTGTGGCATTGAATGTCAATGCTGTGTGTAGAACTCTTTTCTGGAGGTGGAGCGGAGGTTACTCGTGCTACACATGATGACCTCTTATCTTGATTGCGAATAGCAGGTGAGGAATCCATCGAGGTATTTGGGTGCCTAGGTTGTGCATCCTCGAACTAAGAACCATATGGCTGTTGTGCTCGCTGCCATGAGTGTGTGGTGGTGCGGCCTTGGAAAATACGAGTAGGACCATTACGTATATTCTTATTTTCAACTCGTATAGTGTATCATAAGGAAACATCTACTCAAAATTTGATATATCATCATTCATCCCATGTAAAAATCTCGCCATCTTCGCCTCATCACTTTCACGGGTTCTTGTCCGAATTAGTAGCACCTCCATCTATTTATAGTACTCATCAATAGTGCGGGAACCTTGAGTGAGCTCCTGCAACCGCTTGTACAATTTCCTCTCATAGTATGATGGAACAAAACGACGCCTCATTACTTGCTTCATCAAAGTCCAGCTGTGGATATAATTATTGCCCAACATCAACTGGTCGTCTTGTAGTTGATTCTGCCATGTAAAAGCATAACCAGAAAACTCCATAATAGCAAGATGAACTCTCTTGGCTTCAGAAAACCATGGATGTGAAAGATTTGATCCCACTTCTCCTCCCGATCAATATATGTATCCGGATCCTCCTTTCCTATGAAGGATGGCACATGTAGCTTCACTCTTGCTTGGTTTTTATAGTCATCTTGATCACGACGGTCATAAAGATGACCGTTGTGACTAAAAACGACACCACAATGAGGCGTGGAGTAGGGTTCATAGTCCCCCACGCCTTCATCTTTGTTACCATGCTCAGAAAGATCTTCAAGGGAGATGTCATCACCATCATGTGCAGCTCGTCCCCGGTGATCACTGGCAAACCCACGGTGTGATACGTCTCCAACGTATCTATAATTTTTTATTGTTCCATGCTGTTATATTATCAATCTTTGATGTTTTATAGTCATTTTATATCATTTTTTGTTACTAACCTATTGACATAGTGCCAAGTGCCAGTTCCTGTTTTTTACATTGCAAAAAATCAATATCAGAGGGAGTCCAAAAGCCACGAAACTTTACGAAGATTTTTTATGGACCAAAAGGAACATGTTGGGCCCTGCTTGCACCTGGGGGGAAGTCCTAAGGAGGGGACAACCCACCAGGGCGCGCAAGGAGGCCCAGGCGTGCCCTAGTGGGTTGTGCCCACCTCGGGTGCCCCCCGGACCGCCTCTTTTCTCTATAAATACTCCAATATTTCCAGAACCCTAGGGGAGTCGACGAAATATTCACCGAGCCGCCGCAGAGTCCAGAACCACCAGATCCAATCTAAACACCATCTCCAATGGGGTTCACCACCTCCATTGGTGCCTCTCCGATGATGCGTGAGTAGTTCTTTGTAGACCTTCGGGTCCGTAGTTAGTAGCTAGATGGCTTCATCTCTCTCTTGATTCTCAATACAATGGTCTCTTGGAGATCCATATGATGTAACTCTTTTACAAAGTGTTTTTTGGGATCCGATGACCTTCGAGTTTATGATCGAATCTATCTTTTTATATCCATGAAAGTATTTGAGTTTCTTTGATATCTTTTATGCATGATTTCTTATAGCCTCGTATTTCTTCTCTGATATTTGGGTTTTGTTTGGCCAACTTGATCTATTTATCTTGCAATGGGAAGAGGTGCTTTGTAGTGGGTTTGATCTTATGGTGCTTGATCCCAGTGACAGAAGGGGAACCGACACATATGTATCATTCCTACTAAGGATAAAACAATGGGGTCTATCTCTACATAAATAGATCTTGTCTACATCATGTCATCGTTCTTATTGCATTACTTCATTTCTCCATGAACTTAATACAGTAGATGCATGCTGGATAGCGGTCGATGTGTGGAGTAATAGTAGTAGATGCACGCAGGAGTCGGTCTACTAACCTTGGACGTGATGCCTATATAATGATCATTGCCTGGATATTGTCATAATTATTTGAAGTTCTATCAATTGCCCAACAGTAATTTGTTCACCCACCGCTTTGCTATTTTTCTCGAGAGAAGTCACTAGTAAAACCTACGGCCCCCGCATCTCTTTATCATATTATTTGCCTTTGCGATCTATTTTATTTGACTTTTATTTGCAGATCTATTAAACCAAAAAACCAAAAATACCTTGCTGCAATTTATTTTATCTGGCGTTCGATCTATCAATATTTACAACTCTCTCACGTCCGTTTGCCAATTTCTGGCACCGTTACCCGAAAGGTATTGACAACCCCTTTAACACGTCGGGTTGCAAGGATTTGTTATCTGTGTGCAGGGGCTGTTTACGTTGTGTTGATTGGTTCTCCTACTAGTCCGATAACCTTGATTTCATATCTGAGGGAAATACCTACCGCCGCTCTGCTGCATCATCCCTTCCTCTTTGGGGAAATACCAACATAGCTTCAAGCGACATCAAAAGGAATTTCTGGCACCATTGCCGGGGAGGATCTTCAACATATACCAGGTTCCTAATCACAAATCTCGTCTCCTTGCAATTTACTTTATTTGCCATTTGCCTCTCGTTTTCCTCTCCCCCGGTTCACAAAAAATTGCCGTTTTATTCGCCTCTCTTTTTTGATTGCCGTTTTCTTGTCAGATCTATCCTTTGCTTGCAATCATGAGTGATTTTGGTATGGCACCAACAGATGATGGCCTAACTCCTAAAATTGGATGTACGGGCAATCTGGATGCCAAAACCATTATTTTGGGGCAAGGGAAATCAAACTATAGGATTGTCATCAAACCTTTATTTCACGCAACAATCCTAAGTTTTCAACAATGTTGATCAACATTACTCTTGGATTGTTGTGGGAAATCAAAAGGGGTATGATGCAAACCAACTTACGATTGCTAAGGCATCTATGGATAACATGTTTTATGTTGTGTTTACAAAGCCTCATGATGAAAATACCTTTAAAAAACTTAAGAACAAGGATGACAAAACTTAGATCCTTGCTTTATGCCTAGCTAAGGGCATAAAACTATAGAGCTTGTTGGGAAGCAACCCAATGAATAAATTTTATTTTTTATTTTTTGCTTCCTGTTTTTGTGTGTTAATACAATTATGCTACTGTTATGATTGTGTTTTTTATGTTTTAATTAGAGTTTGTTCCAAGTAAAGCCTTTAGGATCTTCTTGGGTGATAGTTGTTTGATCTTGCTGAAAAAACAGAAACTTTTATGCTCACTAAATTAATTTTCATTTTTTACCAGAGAGCAATAAAATACCCATTCTACTTGCAGTAGATCAATATACAAATTGCTCACGTCGTCCTAATTTTTCAGAATTTTTGGAATAGTCACATTGCTACAGACTGTCCTGTTTTGACAGATTCTGTCTTCTTTGTGTTGCGTGCTTATTTTGATGGCTCTATGGTTTTCTTTGATGAGTTTTGTCCATAGAAAAGTTGGAATACAGTAGATATAATACAATAACAAAATATGAATTGGTTTGATACATCACTTATAGTAGTGGTTTATTATTCTTATACTAATGGATCTCACGAAGGTTTTGTTGAGTTTTGTGTGATTGAAGTTTTCAAGTTTTTGCTTATGCTATGATGGATGAAGGAAGATGGAAGAGCCTAAGCTTGGGGATGCCCCGGCATCCCAAGCTATTATCCAAAAATGAGCAACCAACTAAGCTTGGGGATGCCCCCGAGTGGCATCCCCGCTTTCTTCCAACGATCATCGATATTTTACTTGAAACTATATTTTTATTCGTCACATGATATGTGTTTTGCTTGGAGCGTCTTTGTAACGTCCCGAGACTGATGTGCCAGGTGTCCTCCAGTTATTCGCTGTTGTTGCCTTGTCATTGCTTGCGTGTCATGCATGTCATATCATGTCATCATGTGCATTTCATTTGCATTCATGTTCGTCTCATGCATCCGAGCATTTTCCCCGTTGTCCGTTTTGCAATTCGGCGCTCCTATGTCACCCGTTGCCCCTTTCTACCTCTTTTCGTGTGCGGGTGTCAGACGTTTTCGGATTGGACCGAGACTTGTCATGCGGCCTTGGTTTACTACCGGTAGACTGCCTGTCAACTTTCGTGCCATTTGGACTTCGTTTGATACTCCAATGGTTAACCGAGGGACCGAAAAGGCCTCGTGTGTGTTGCAGCCCAACACCCTTCCAAACTGGCCCAAAACCCACCTAAACCCCTTCTATCATCTAGAGCGTTCGATCACGATCGCGTGGCCGCAAACCGCACCTCATTTGGAGCTTCCTAGCTCCCTCTACCCTTATATAAAGGCCTCCCCCGAAATTTTCGGGTCATTCTACCCTAACCCTAGAAAACTCGCTCCTCTGCCGCGCCGAACATGTCCGCCCCTGGCCAGACAACCGCCGCCGCCGGCCAAGCCGGGCCCTCCTCGCCTCGCAGCCGGGCCGCGTCTTGCGCCCGCCACCGCCGCATGCGTCCCTTGCGCGCCGCCCGAGCACGCCGGCTCCGCCGCGCAGCCCTCGCCGGACCGGTGCCCCGCAGCTGCGCCTCTCGCCGGCGTGCTGCTCGCCGTCGCCGGTACCACCTCGCCACCGCCTGCTTGACGTGCGCCGCCGCCGCACCTCTCCACTGGCGCCGCCCTGCACTGCTCGCCGGAGCCCGCGCCGTCCTCACCGGATCTAGCTCCGGCCGCCTCTCCCTCATCTTCTCCGGCGACTCCGCCGCGATTCCGGTGATCCTCGGACTCCGTGCCGCTACAGTAACCCCAGATCCAGATCCAGTTTCAGTTCGGGTTGACTTTTGACCTAATTCCAAATATTTTTGCATACTTTGACATGACATAACTCTGCATCCGTGGCTCTGATTCTTTCGTATAGCATATCAAAATGTTCGTCTCGACGAGTACATCATTTCATCTCATTGCGTCATTTTCATTTGAGCTCATCTTGATGCCCAAAATGTCATTGCAAGAGGGCTATGTGATGATTATCTCAGATCGGTTTCAGCAAACGACCTTTTGTCATTTTTGCCATGATTAATGTGTGCATGCTATGATCCTGAGCTCTATATGTATTTTGATGTATGTCATGCCATCTTTACAGGGATGTATGCCATGTATTTTTGTGATCTTTCTGGTAACTAGCACAAGCATGCAAAGTAGCTTACTCAATGATGCTGATTTCAGGGACTTAGAATTTCACTAAGTCCTTGTCCTGTTTTTGTTTTTGTGCCATATGTTCATGTTGTTTCCTAGTGATCAGTGCCTCTTTTGAGCATGGTCAGTAAGGATGTTTTGTTAATATTTTTGTTCTCTATCCATCCATGGCTTTGTTTGCAATTATGGAGCAACCTAGCTTGAGTCAATCGAGCTTTACTTTTGCTATAAAATATTCCTGGCAGATTGCTAACATGTTTAGCAATTTTGCCGAGCTTGTTGTTATTGATCCGTGCATGCTATGTTGTTGTTCTTGCCATGTCTAGCTTCTATGCCATGTCTATTTGCTGGGTGTATTCTTAGTTTGTCATGCAATGCCTCGTAGTGAGTGCATCGAGCTCGTAAACATGCCTACTTGATATCTGATTTGCCATGCTCCAGTTTTTCACCAAGTCTGAATCTGTTTATGTTTTTGCTATGTTCACATGCTTGCAATTGTACTTTCTGATCCCTTTTGGCTCATGGTCACTAAGGGACTTTTATTGTATGCTTTGGGTAGCTTCATGCCATTCCTTGCTTTGCCATAATATGTTCCTGTAGCATGTAGTTATCGTGCTCTAAACATTGCTTCCTGATGATAAATTCCTGACATGCTGTTAATTTCACCAAGTCTGTAACCTGTTATCTTTTGCACTTTTGCCATGCTTGTTTGAACCTGTTAATGAGTGAATTAGTCATAGCTCAGTGTTCATCTTTTGTCAAGCATCATGAGTGGATCACTGCCATGTATTTGTTGGAAATATGCCCTAGAGGCAATAATAAATTAGTTATTATTATATTTCCTTGTTCATGATAATTGTTTATTATCCATGCTAGAATTGTATTGATAGGAAACTCAGATACATGTGTGGATACATAGACAACACCATGTCCCTAGTAAGCCTCTAGTTGACTAGCTCGTTGATCAATAGATGGTTATGGTTTCCTGACCATGGACATTGGATGTCATTGATAACGGGATCACATCATTAGGAGAATGATGTGATGGACAAGACCCAATCCTAAGCCTAGCACAAGATCATGTAGTTCGTATGCTAAAGCTTTTCTAATGTCAAGTATCATTTCCTTAGACCATGAGATTGTGCAACTCCCGGATACCGTAGGAGTGCTTTGGGTGTGCCAAACGTCACAACGTAACTGGGTGGCTATAAAGGTACACTACATGTATCTCCAAAAGTGTCTGTTGGGTTGGCACGAATCGAGACTGGGATTTGTCACTCCGTGTAAACGGAGAGGTATCTCTGGGCCCACTCGGTAGGACATCATGTGCACAATGTGATCAAGGAGTTGATCATGGGATGATGTGTTACGGAACGAGTAAAGAGACTTGCCGGTAACGAGATTGAACAAGGTATCGGGATACCGACGATCGAATCTCGGGCAAGTGTCGTACCGATAGACAAAGGGAATTGTATATGGGATTGATTAAGTCCTTGACATCGTGGTTCATCCGATGATATCATCGTGGAACATGTGGGAGACAACATGGGTATCCAGATCCCGCTGTTGGTTATTGACTGGAGAGTCATCTCGGTCATGTCTGCATGTCTCCCGAACCCGTAGGGTCTACACACTTAAGGTTCGGTGACGCTAGGGTTATAGAGATATTAGTATGTGGTAACCCGAAAGTTGTTCAGAGTCCCGGATGAGATCCCGGACGTCACGAGGAGTTCCGGAATGGTCCGGAGGTAAAGAATTATATATAGGAAGTGCTATTTCGGCCATCGGGACAAGTTTCGGGGTCACCGGTATTGTACCGGGACCACCGGAAGGGTCCTGGGGGTCCACCGGGTGGGGCCACCTGCCCCGGGGGGCCACATGGGCTGTAGGGGGTGCGCCTTGGCCTACATGGGCCAAGGGCACCAGCCCCAAGAGGCCCATGCACCAAGAGTCAAGGAAAAGGGGAGAGTCCTAAAGGGGGAAGGCACCTCCGAGGTGCCTTGGGGAGGATGGACTCCTCCCCCCCTTGGCCGCACCCTTCCTTGGAGGAAGGGGCAAGGCTGCGCCCTCCCCCTCTCCCTTGGCCCTATATATAGTGGGGGAAGGGAGGGCAACCAAACCTAAGCCCTGGCGCCTCCCTCTCCCTCCCATGACACATCTCCCTCCTCCCACAGCGCTTGGCGAAGCCCTGTTGGAATCCCGCTACTTCCACCACCACGCCGTCGTGCTATTGGATCTCCATCAACCTCTCCTCCACCCTTGGTGGATCAAGAAGGAGGAGACGTCGCTTCTCCGTACGTGTGTTGAACGCGGAGGTGCCGTCCGTTCGGCGCTAGGATCATCGGTGATTTGGATCACGACGAGTACGACTCCATCAACCCCGTTCTCTTGAACGCTTCCGCGCGCGATCTACAAGGGTATGTAGATCCACTCCTCCCTCGTTGCTAGATGACTCCATAGATAGATCTTGGTGACACATAGGAAAATTTTGAATTTATGCTACGTTCCCCAACAGTGGCATCATGAGCTAGGTCTATGCGTAGTTTCTATGCACGAGTAGAACACGAAGTAGTTGTGGGCGTTGATTTTGTTCAATATGCTTGCCGTTACTAGTCTTATCTTGATTCGGCGGGATCGTGCGATGAAGCGGCCCGGACCGACCTTACACGTACTCTTACGTGAGACTGGTTCCACCGACTGACATGCACTAGTTGCATAAGGTGGCTAGCGGGTGTCTGTCTCTCCCACTTTAGTCGGATCAGATTCGATGAAAAGGGTCCTTATGAAGGGTAAATAGCAATTGGCATATCATGTTGTGGTTTTTGCGTAGGTAAGATACGTTCTTGCTAGAAACCCATAGCAGCCACGTAAAACATGCAAACAACAATTAGAGGACGTCTAACTTGTTTTTGCAGGGTATGCTATGTGATGTGATATGGCCAAAAGGATGTGATGAATGATATATGTGATGTGTGAGATTGATCATGTTCTTGTAATAGGAATCACGACTTGCATGTCGATGAGTATGACAACCAGCAGGAGCCATAGGAGTTGTCTTAATTTATTTATGACCTGTGTGTCAACATGAACGTCATGTAATTACTTTACTTTATTGCTAACCGTTAGCTGTAGTAGTAGAAGTAATAGTTGACGAGACAACTTCATGAAGACACAATGATAGAGATCATGATGGTGGAGATCATGGTGTCATGCCGGTGACAATGATGATCATGGAGCCCCGAAGATGGAGATCAAGAGGAGCAAAGTGATGATGGCCATATCATGTCACTATTTGATTGCATGTGATGTTTATCATGTTTTTGCATCTTGTTTACTTAGAACGACGGTAGTAAATAAGATGATCCCTCATAATAATTTCAAGAAAGTGTTCCCCCTAACTGTGCACCGTTGCGAAAGTTCGTCGTTTCGAAGCACCACGTGATGATCGGGTGTGATAGATTCTTACGTTCACATACAACGGGTGTAAGCCAGATTTACACACGCAAAACACTTAGGTTGACTTGACGAGCCTAGCATGTGTATAGACATGGCCTCGGAACACAAGAGACCGAAAGGTCGAGCATGAGTCGTATAGAAGATACGATCAACATGAAGATGTTCACCGATGATGACTAGTCCGTCTCATGTGATGATCGGACACGGCCTAGTTGACTCGGATCATGTAATCACTTAGATGACTAGAGGGATGTCTATCTGAGTGGGAGTTCATAAGATGAACTTAATTATCCTGAACATAGTCAAAAGGTCTTCGCAAATTATGCCGTAGCTCGCACTTCAGTTCTACTGTTTAGATATGTTCCTAGAGAAAATTTAGTTGAAAGTTGATAGTAGTAATTATGCGGACTAGGTCCGTAAACTGAGGATTGTCCTCATTGCTTCATAGAAGGCTTATGTCCTTAATGCACCGCTCAGTGTGCTGAACCTCGAACGTTGTTTGTGGATGATGCGAACATCTGACATACACATTTTGATAACTACGTGATAGTTTAGTTAAACGGTTTAGAATTGAGGCACCGAAGACGGTTTTGAAACGTCGCAAAACATATGAGATGTTTTGAGGGCTGAAATTGGGATTTCAGGCTCGTGTCCACGTCAAAAGGTATAAGACCTCCGACGATTTTCTTAGCCTACAAACTAAGGAGAAAAACTCAATTGTTGTGCTTGTGCTCAGATTGTCTGAGTACAACAATCGCTTGAATCGAGTGGGAGTTGATCTTCCAGATGAAATAGTGATGGTTCTCCGAAGTCATTACCACCAAGCTGCTTGAGCTTCGTGATGAACTATAATATATCATGGACATATATGATGATCCTTGAGATATTCGCGATGTTTAACACCACAAAAGTAGAGATCAAGAAGGAGCATCAATTGTTGATGGTTGGTGAAACCACTAGTTTCAAGAAGGGCAAGGGCACGAAGGGATACTTCATGAAACGGCAATTCAGCTGCTGCTCTACTGAAGAAACCCAAGGTTGAACCCAAACCCGAGACTAAGTGCTTCTGTAATAAAGGGAACAGCCACTGGAGCAGAATTACCCTAGATACTTGGTAGATAAGAAGGCTGGCAAGGTCGATAGAAGTATATTGGATATACATTATGTTAATGTGTACTTTACTATACTCCTAGTAGCACCAGGGTATTAGATACCGGTTCGGTTGCTAATTGTTCGTAACTCGAAATAAAAGCTACGGAATAAACGGAGACTAGCTGAAAGGTGAGATGACGATATGTGTTGGAAGTATTTCCAAGGTTGATCAAATATCGTACGCTCCCTCTACCATCGAGATTGGTGCTTGCATTGAGCATAGACATGATTGGATTATGTCTATCGCAATACGGTTATTCATTTAAGGAGAATAATGGTTACTCTATTTATTTGAATAATACCTTCAATGGTCTTACACCTAAAATGAATGGTTTATTGAATCTCGATCGTAGTGATACACATGTTCATGCCAAAAGATAGTAATGATAGTACCACCTACTTGTGGCACTGCCACGTAAGTCATGTCGGTATAAAACGCATGAAGAAGCTCCATGTTGATGGATCTTTGGGCTCACTCATTTTTGAAAAGTTTGAGACATGCGAACCATGTCTATTGGTGTATATGCATGAAGAAACTCCATGCAAATGGACCGTTTGGACTCACTTGTTTTTGAATCACTTGAGACATGCAAATCATACCACATAGGCAAGATGACTGAAAGCCTTGGTTTCAGTAAAATGGAACTAGAAAGCAACTTGTTGGAAGTAATACATTTTGATGTGTTCAATCCAATGAGTGCTGAGGCATGTAGTGGATATCGTTATGTTCTTACTTCACAGATGATTTGAGTAGATGTTGAGTATATTTACTTGATGAATCATGAGTCTGTTATTGAAAGGTTCAAGTAATTTCAGGGTGAAGTTGAAAGATCGTCGTGACAAGAGGATAAAATATCTATGATATGATCATAGAGATGAATATCTGAATTACGAGTTTGGCACAGAATTAAGACATTGTGGAAATTGTTTCACAACTAATACAGCCTGGAACACCACAGTGTGATGGTGTGTCCGAACATCATAACTGGACCCTATTGGATATGATGCATACCATGATGTCTCTTATCGAATTACCACAATAGTTTATGGGTTAGGCATTAGAGACAACCACATTCACTTTAAATAAGGCACCACGTAATTCCGATGAGATGACACCATATGAACTATGGTTTAGAGAAACCTAAGCTGTCATTTCTTAGAATTTGGGGCTGCGACGCTTATGTGAAAAAGGTTTCAGGCTGATAAGATCGAACCCAAAGCGGATAAATGCATCTTCATAGGACACCCAAAACAATTGGGTATACCTCCTGTCTCAGATCTGAAAGCAATAAGGGATTGTTTCTAGAATCGGGTCCTTTCTCGAGGAAAAGTTTCTCTCGAAAGAATTGAGTGGGAGGATGGTGAAGACTTGATGAGGTCCTTGAACCGTCACTTCAACTAGTGTATAGCAGGGCACAAAGAGTTGTTCCTGTGGCACCTACACCAATTGAAGTGGAAGCTTATGATAGTGATCATGAAACTTTAGATCAAGTCACTACCAAACCTCGTGGGATGACAAGGATGCGTACTACTTCAGAGTGGTACGTAATCCTGTCTTGGAAGTCATGTTGCTAGACAACAATGAACCTACGAGCTATGGAGAAGCGATGGTGGGCCTGGATTCCAAAATGGCTCGATGCCATAAAATCCGAGAGAGGATCCATGTATGAAAACAAAGTGTATACTTTGGCAAAACAGCTCGATGGTCGTAAGGCTGTTGAGTGCAGATGGATTTTAAAAGGAAGACGGACAATGATGGTAAATGTCACCATTAAGAAAGCTCGACTTGTCATTAAGATGTTTTCCGACAAGTTCAAGGAGTTGACTACGATGACTTTCTCACTCGTAGCGATGCTAAGAGTCTGTTGGAATTATATTAGCAATTACTGCATTATTTATGAAATCTTGCAGATAGGATGTCAAAACATTGTTTCCTCAACAATTTTCTTGAGGAAAGGTTGTATGTGATACAACCGGAAGGTTTTGTCAATCCTGAAAGATGCTAATAAGTATGCAAAGCTCCAGCAATCCTTCTAAGGACTGGAGTAAGCATCTCGGAGTTGGAATGTATGCTTTGATAAGATGATCAAAGTTTTGGGTGTATACAAAGTTTATGAGAAACTTGTATTTCCAAAGAAGTGAGTGGGAGCACTATAGAATTTCTGATGAATATATGTTGTTGACATATTGTTGATCAGAAATGACGTAGAATTTCTTGAAAGCATATAGGGTTATTTGGAAAGTGTTTTTCAATGGAAAACCTGGATTAAGCTACTTGAACATTGAGCATCAAGATCTATAAGGATAGATCAAAACGCTTAATGGTACTTTCAAATGAGCACATACCTTGACATGATCTTGAAGGTGTTCAAGATGGATCAGTCAAAGAAGGAGTTCTTGCCTGAGATGTAAGGTATGAAGTTAAGACTTAAAGCTCGACCACGGCAGAATAGAGAGAAAGGGCGAAGGTCGTCCCCTATGCTTAAGACGTAGGCTCTACAGTATGCTATGCTATGTACCGCACCTGAAGTGTGCCTTGCCATGAGTCAGTCAAGGGGTACAAGAGTGATCCAAGAATGGATCACAGGACAGCGGTCAAAGTTATCCTTAGTAACTAGTGGGCTAAGGAATTTTCTCGATTATGGAGGTGGTAAAAGAGTTCGTCGTAAAGGGTTACGCCGATGCAAATTTTGACACTAATCCAGATTATTCTGAGTAGTAAAACTGGATTCATATAGTAGAACAGTTATTTGGAATAGCTCCAAATATAGCGTAGTAGCTGCATCTACAAGATGGCATAGAGATTTGCGAAGTACATACGGATCTGAAAGATTCAGACCCGTTGACTATAACATCTCTGACAAGCATACCATGTTCAAACCCAGAACTCATCGAGTGTTAATCACATGGTAATGTGAACTAGATTATTGACTCTAGTAAACTCTTTGGGTGTTAGTCACATGGGGATGTGACCTTGAGTGTTAATCACATATCGATGTGAACTGGATTATTGACTCTAGTGCAAGTGGGAGACTGTTGGAAATATGCCCTAGAGGCAGTAATAAATTAGTTATTATTATATTTCCTTGTTCATGATAATCGTTTATTATCCATGCTAGAATTGTATTGATAGGAAACTCAGATACATGTGTGGATACATAGACAACACCATGTCCCTAGTAAGCCTCTAGTTGACTAGCTCGTTGATCAATAGATGGTTATGGTTTCCTGACCATGGACATTGGATGTCATTGATAACGGGATCACATCATTAGGAGAATGATGTGATGGACAAGACCCAATCCTAAGCCTAGCACAAGATCATGTAGTTCGTATGCTAAAGCTTTTCTAATGTCAAGTATCATTTCCTTAGACCATGAGATTGTGCAACTCCCGGATACCGTAGGAGTGCTTTGGGTGTGCCAAACGTCACAACGTAACTGGGTGGCTATAAAGGTACACTACAGGTATCTCCGAAAGTGTCTGTTGGGTTGGCACGAATCGAGACTGGGATTTGTCACTCCGTGTAAACGGAGAGGTATCTCTGGGCCCACTCGGTAGGACATCATCATAATGTGCACAATGTGATCAAGGAGTTGATCACGGGATGATGTGTTACGGAACGAGTAAAGAGACTTGCTGGTAACGAGATTGAACAAGGTATCGGGATACCGACGATCGAATCTTGGGCAAGTGTCGTACCGATAGACAAAGGGAATTGTATACGAGATTGATTAAGTCCTTGACATCATGGTTCATCCAATGAGATCATCGTGGAACATGTGGGAGCCAACATGGGTATCCAGATCCCGCTGTTGGTTATTGACCGGAGAGTCATCTCGGTCATGTCTGCATGTCTCCCGAACCCGTAGGGTCTACACACTTAAGGTTCGGTGATGCTAGGGTTATAGAGATTTTAGTATGCGGTAACCCGAAAGTTGTTCGGAGTCCCGGATGAGATCCCGGACGTCACGAGGAGTTCCGGAATGGTCCAGAGGTAAATAATTATATATAGGAAGTGCTATTTCGGCCATCGGGACAAGTTTCGGGGTCACCGGTATTGTACCGGGACCACCGGAAGGGTCCCGGGGGTCCACCGGGTGGGGCCACCTGCCCCGGGGGGGCACATGGGCTGTAGGGGGTGCGCCTTGGCCTACATGGGCCAAGGGAACCAGCCCCAAGAGGCACATGCGCCAAGAGTCAAGGAAAAGGGGAGAGTCCTAAAGGGGGAAGGCACCTCCGAGGTGCCTTGGGGAGGATGGACTCCTCCCCCCCTTGGCCGCACCCTTCCTTGGAGGAAGGGGCAAGGCTGCGCCCTCCCCCTCTCCCTTGGCCCTATATATAGTGGGGGCAAGGGAGGGCAACCAAACCTAAGCCCTGGAGCCTCCCTCTCCCTCCCATGACACATCTCCCTCCTCCCACAGCGCTTGGCGAAGCCCTGTTGGAATCCCGCTACTTCCACCACCACGCCGTCGTGCTGTTGGATCTCCATCAACGTCTCCTCCCCCCTTGCTGGATCAAGAAGGAGGAGACGTTGCTGCTCCGTACGTGTGTTGAACGCGGAGGTGCCATCCGTTCGGCGCTAGGATCATCGGTGATTTGGATCACGACGAGTACGACTCCATCAACCCCGTTCTCTTGAACGCTTCCGTGCACGATCTACAAGGGTATGTAGATCCAGTCCTCCCTCGTTGCTAGATGACTCCATAGATAGATCTTGGTGACACATAGGAAATTTTTGAATTTATGCTACGTTCGCCAACAGTATTTTGTTGTCATGTTGGAATGATGTAGCATGTTGTTCTTGATGCATTTAGAAGGCTACTTTCTGTTAATCGCAGACCGGTGCCATATTTGTTTTACTTGCCTTTTCCTAACCGGGCATCCGATTTCGGTGATCTTTATATCGATTTCGACCGAAATCACCTAACCTTTCCAGTGGCACTCTTGGATTTCCAAGTTGAGGCCAGGTTCAATCATTCCTTTCCAAATCATGCATTTGCATCACATACCACATCTCGCATATCATACCATGTTCGTGTGTTGGTTGTTTACTATGTTGTGTGCTTCGTTCCGGTGTTGCTTCTTCGGGTTGGTTCCGAGAACGTCACATTTGTGAGGACCCGTTCGACTACGTCCGTTTGTCTTCTTCATGGATCCGTTCTTCTTCCTTGCGGGATTTCAGGCAAGATGACCATACCCTTGAAATCACTTCTATCTTTGCTTGCTAGTTTCTCACTCTTTTGCTATGCCTATGCGATGATACCTACCACTTCCTTATCATGCCTCCCATATTGTTAAGCCAAGCCTCTAACGCACCTTGTCCTAGCAAACCGTTGTTTGGCTATGTTACCGCTTTGCTCAGCCCCTCTTATAGCGTTGTTAGTTGCAGGTGAAGATTGGAGTTTGTTCCTTGTTGGAACATGGATATCTTGGTGGGATATCACAATATCTCTTATTTAATTAATGCATCTATATACTTGGTAAAGGGTGGAAGGCTCGGCCTTATGCCTACTGTTTTGTTCCACTCTTGCCGCCCTAGTTTCCGTCATATCGGAGTTATGTTCCTGGATTTTGCGTTCCTTACACGGTTGGGTTATAATGGGAACCCCTTGACAGTTCGCTTTGAATAAAACTCCTCCAGCAAGGCCCAACCTTGGTTTTATGATTCGCCACCTAGCGTTTTTTTCCCCTTGGGAGTCACGCTCTCAAGTATCATCATTATTTTAACCCCCCCCCCCCGGGCAGTGCTCCTCTGAGTGTTGGTCCAACCTGTCAGCCGCCGGTGGCCACCAGGGGCAACTGTCGGCTGGCCTACCGGAAGTTTCGACAATCTGAGTGTGTCATGAGAACGAGATATGTGCAGCTCCTATCGGGATTTGTCGGCACATTCGGGCGGCTTTGCTGGTCTTGTTTTACCATTGTCGAAATGTCTTGTAACCGGGATTCCGAGCCTGATTGGGTCTTCCTGGGAGAAGGAGTATCCTTTGTTGACCGTGAGAGCTTGTGATGGGCTAAGTTGGGACACCCCTGCAGGGATTGAACTTTCGAAAGCCATGCCCGCGGTTATGGGCAGATGGGAATTTGTTAATGTCCGGTTGTAGAAAACCTGAAGTTTATCTTAATTAAAATGCATCAACCATGTGTGTAACCGTGATGGTCTCTTCTCGGCGGAGTCCGGGAAGTGAACACAGTGTTGGAGTTATGCTTGACGTAGGTTGTTCTAGGATCACTTCTTGATCATAGTTGTTCGACCGTGCTTTTGCCTTCTCTTCTCGCTCTCTTTTGCGAATATGTTAGCCACCATGTATGCTCGTCGCTTGCTGCAGCTCCACCTCATACCTTTTACCCTTCCTATAAGCTTAAATAGTCTTGATCGCGAGGGTGTGAGATTGCTGAGTCCCCGTGATTCACAGATACTTCCAAAACCAGTTTGCCGGTGCCGATGAAACCGTGCAGGTGACGAAACCGAGCTAAGGAGGAGCTCGATGGAGTTCGTGTTCATTTTATTGTTCTGTTTCCAGTTGATCAGTAGTGGAGCCCGGTCGGGGTCAATCGGGGATCCGTGTAGCATTTGGGGCAGTCTTCTTTTATTTTGGTTCCATAGTCGGACCTTGATTGTATCTGGATGATGTAATGCTTTATTCATGTAATTGTGTGAAGTGACGAGTGTAAGCCAACTATGTGCCTTTCCCCTTTATTTATGTACATGGGTTGTTTGCGAAGATTACCTCACTTGCGACATTGCTTTCAATGCGGTTATGCCTCTAAGTCGTGCTTCGACACGTGGGAGATATAGCCGCATTGAGGGCGTTACAAGTTGGTATCAGACCCTTCCCCGACCTTAGGAGCCCCCTGCTTGATCGAATCGTTGGCGTTGTTGAGTCTAGAAAAATGTTTTGAGTCATTTAGGATTATATATATCGAAGAGGATTCTTTTTACTCCTCAATACCTTCGTCGCTCTGGTGAGGCATCCTGACGTCGAATTTTGACTCTTCTCTTCTCAAATTTCACTAAAAAAATTTAGGATCACGCGGGTATCTTGGAATCGTTCCGATGGTTTTGTGACGAGAACATTGTTCTTGGTGCCTCCTGACACTTAGGGGTTGTGGCAGTGTCCCGGGGAGTTGAGCTCCGAGGTGTTGTCGTCACAATTTTATCGTTTCAATTCTGCAATACCTGAGTTTCGCCGACATCGAAAATCTCTTTTATGAAGTTGTTGGTGAGATAACCTCGACGCCACCCAGTACTGGGGCGGGAGTTCGGGAGTATTGCCATAACTTGTATAACGGATGCTTTTCGAAGGTTGAGGTAAATGATTTCCGAAGTTTTCTTGGTTATGTGTTGAAGGATGGATACAACTGGATGTAGGAATTGCTAGTTTTGGGTGAAATATTATGCTTCCCCTGTATCCCCAACACCTGATTGCATAACCGGAAAGTTTCAGGAGTTTATAAGTGGGAATTCAAGTAGCTCTTAGGATATCTTTCCGACAGATGTATGATATGAAATTGGGGTTCGACGTCTAGTGGTCCGCCTATCCACGGTTGGTTTTACAGTGGTCTTGTTGTGTCTTAAAGAGTCCTTGGCTATGCTGACTCGGGGACGCTTCGTATGTCATGTGCACTGCCTTGTACATGATGGTGCTGTACGATCAAGCCCGTGTAGGCCCCACCACGAAAACTTCGGACGAAATCTCTATCATATGTTTGTTCCGGCTTATTCTGCAAGCCAATCCTTTGTTTTCTTTTCAGTTGTGGTATTCGAGTTGCTTCGAAGTCAAATGTTGATTCCATACCTTTTCTAAATAGTGTTCTCATATTCCTACGGGAGTACTAATTCTTCTTGATAATTGAGATTGTCATGTCAATCCTTTTCACTGGTGTGTTTCTCTTCAAGTGGATCCGATCATTTCAACATCCGCAAGATCAACTCAAGTCTTCTCAACGTTGTTTGTTCCATTCGTCCCAAGTTGCCTTTGTTTTTCCCGCCCACCCACCCTTTTTCTTCAAGGACTAAGATTTCTTTATCAAGTATCTATCTTATGATTATGAAGTATCTCCATTCTTTTCCGTCAATGTTCTTATCTGGTGATTCTCAGGAAGATGCTAACGGAGTTTCAAGTTCGTCACTCTTCGCTCATTTTCTTCTCCGGTGCATTCTAGTCAAGCCTTGTCAATCATATATTTTCCTCATTGCATTGCCTTCTCATACCGGTGCACCTCATAATAATTCACTTCTCGCTATTCTATTATTCCGGAGTGCTAAAGATATCTTGAAGATTCGTGTTTCCACTCTACTTTCATTCAAGCTATTTCGAGGATGTTATCTCACTCAAGCCATTTAGTTCAACCGGTGCAATCTCTCTTCAAATCGTTCAACGGTGTTTCTTTTGAGTGGGCCCTAACCCACAGGTCATTTTCCAAGATCTTACCTGACTCTTCTTATTTTCCCGGAGCTATCCTAAATTCTTTTCAAAGTTTGACGTAAGAATGATTCATCGTCAGTCAAATGCCTTCTCCTAGATCTTTCACAATTCTTTTCATCGTTGGCTCAACCTCTTCGCTTTTGATTCTTCCGGAGTGCCTAAACAATTCATGGAGGTGTTTCTCATCGTCATTCTCTGCATTTGAAGACCGAAGAAGATTTTTCTCTCAACTTTGCTCCATTCTCTTCAAGATTCGTGATTCCAGCTTGTTGACATCCTCTCATAATTGTATTCCATTGTGAGAATTCTTTTCACCCATCTGGAGTAATTCAGGAGTCTTTTTCAGTTTGATTCTCCAGAGCACATCATTTCAGAATTATTCATTCTCAGCTTTCAGCTCTTGTTATCTAAATCTTACCGGTGCATCGTTCAAGTGATCTCTAATCAGTTCGTGATCCCTTCGTTTTCATGTATCTAATTCTCTCTAGTATTTTCATTCGTTCTCTAATTCCTCCCGGTGTTTCTTTATCTTTTCTTCGTTCATTTTCAATTCTTACAGTGGTTTGTTCAAGAGTTCTCTTCCTTGGTTATCATATCAATTCATTCGTTGCTTCAATCCTACCGGTGGATCGTTGAAGACCTTTCTCAAGTTTGTGCTATATCTATCATAATCCTTTCTACGAGAATAAGTAGTATGCCAAATCCGTTGCTTTTCATCAATTTAAATTGATGAAGGATACGCATAACATAATTATTATTCTTGCTTCATCCAAATGATGGATTCGTTCCTCCGGAGTTTGTTCACAATGACTAATTCTCGTTGTCAATTGTTCATCTTCTCCTTTTTCCCGGAGTTCCAACCTCTCTCAATCATATCACCACGGGGATTCATCTAAATTGTTACAAGGATCCACCTTGTGTTTTCAACTTCCCTTTCCTTTCGTTTGATCATTCTTTTGTTTACCAATGTTCTTCATGGAGGTACTACATGATGGTTCATCAAGGATTTAATTCATTTTTTTGAAGTGTTCATCGAGATTTTTTAGAGGAGCTTCATGCATTCTTCATCTTGCAATCCGGAGTGCAATTCTTTCTTCCGTATCATTAGAGGTGGTATTATGTCATTCTTGATAATTTGAGTTCATGTTCCATGATTCACATGTTGTTAAGAATGAGATATTTTAAATACATCAATATTGTCATCGGAGTTATCTTGGGTTATATTCCACCTAAAACCTTCCCTAAGGATTGTTGCTATTTATGGTGTTTATAAATGACCCAAGCTCTTCATTTATCCTCCCGGTGAAATAAGTTCTCGTCTCCTTGTTGATATCAATCCAATCTATCGTTTCCGTTAGTGGCAGAATTTCACCTCATAGTTTTGAGATGTTTTCCATAAGACCACAACAAGTTTACTCTCTTCGTTGTTGGTTTCCCAACAACTCCATTAAATCCTTCTTTTAAGGATGCTCTCTCTAATTCATTTGAGGCAGAACATGTTGTTTTCTTCTCCGTTCTTTTCACTGCATTCTTTCATTTCTTCCGGAGGCATTATGATGATGCTCTCTTCACTCATCATCTCGTATTGTGAAGATCATGCTCTTTCCTAGCTTATCCTTTTCCAACCGGAGTGTCGTGTTTTCATTCAAGTATCTTCTCATCTTATCAAGTTCTTATTCAATTTCTTTTTCTTTTCAATCGGAGTGCTGCCCGAAGTTGTTCTTCCTTGTTCCTCTTTTCTAATGGAGTGTTTTCAACTTCGTTCATCTCCGTTGTATTCTTTTCTCGAAATGACTTAACCTTTCAAGGTTCGTGGTCTCACTCGTTTGTCAAAGAAGCAACTTAGTTTTACCTCTTCTCTTTTCTCTTCCGTTTTTCCCTCCGGTGCCATTCTAGATCTCGGGACGAGATCCTCTCGTAGTGGTGGAGTGTTGTAACGCCCCGAGACCGATGTGCCAGGTGTCCTCCAGTTATTCCCTGTTGTTGCCTTTTCACTGCTTGCGTGTCATGCATGTCATATCATGTCATCATGTGCATTTCATTTGCATTCATGTTCGTCTCATGCATCCGAGCATTTTCCCCGTTGTCTGTTTTGCAATCCGGCGCTCCTATGTCACCCGGTGCCCCTTTCTACCTCTTTTCGTGTGCGGGTGTCAGACGTTTTCGGATTGGACTGAGACTTGTCATGCGGCCTTGGTTTACTACCGGTAGACCGCCTATCAAGTTTCGTTCCATTTGGACATCGTTTGATACTCCAATTGTTAACCGAGGGACCGAAAAGGCCTCGTGTGTGTTGCAGCCCAACACCCTTCCAAACTGGCCCAAAACCCACCTAAACCCATTTTATCATCTAGAGCGTTCAATCACGATCGCATGGACGCAAACCGCACCTCATTTGGAGCTTCCTAGCTCCCTCTACCCCTATATAAAGGTCTCCCCCGAAATTTTCGGGTCATTCTACCCTAACCCTAGCAAACCCGCTCCTCTGCCGCGCCGGACATGTCGGCCCCTGGCCGGACAACCGCCGACGCCAGCCACAGCCATTGAGGGCTCGCCACGTGTCACGCCGGGAGCTCCCCCACCACCGGCCCGCTCGGCCCGAGCCGGGCCCTCCTCGCCGCGCAGCCGGGCCGCGTCCCGCGCCTGACGCCGCCGCCTGCGTCCCTCGCGCGCCGCCCGAGCACGCCGGCTCCGCCGCCTCTCCTCCGCCGCGCAGCCCTCGCCGGACCGGCGCCCCGCAGCCTCGCCTCACGCCGGCGTGCTGCTCGCCGTCGCCGGTACCACCTCGCTGCCGCCCGCTTGACATGCGCCGCCGCCGCACCTCTCCACCGGCGCCGCCCCGCGCTGCTCGCCGGAGCCTGCGCGGTCCTCGCCGGATCTAGCTCCGGCCGCCTCTCCCTCATCTTCTCCGGCGACTACGCCGTGATTCCGGTGATCCTCGGACTCCGTGCCGCTACAGTAACCCCAGATCCAAATCCAGTTTCAGTTCGGGTTGACTTTTGACCTAATTCTAGATTTTTTTGCATACTTTGACATGCCATAACTCTACATCCGTGGCTCCGATTCATGCATATAGCATATCAAAATGTTCGCCTCGACGAGTACATCATTTCATCTCATTGCATCATTTTCATTTGAGCTCATCTTGATGCCCGAAATGTCGTTGGAAGAGGGCTATGTGATGATTATGTCAGATCGGTTCCAACAAACGACCTTTTGTCATTTTTGCCACGATTAATGTGTGCATGCTATGATCCTGAGCTCTACATGTATTTTGATGTATGCCATGCCATCTTTACAGGGGTGTATGCCATGTATTTTTGCGATCTTTCTAGTGACTAGCACAAGCATGCAAAGTAGCTTACTCAATGATGCTGATTTCAGGGACTTAGAATTTCACCAAGTCCTTGTCCTGTTTTTGTTTTTATGCCATATGTTCATGTTGTTTCCTAGTGATCAGTGCCTCTTTTGAGGATGGTCAGTAAGGATGTTTTGTTAATATTGTTGTGCTCTATCCATCCATGTCTTTGTTTGCAATTATGGAGCACCCTAGCTTGAGTCAATCGAACTTCACTTTTGCTATAAAATGTTCCTGGCAGATTGCTAACATGTTTAGCAAATTTTGCCGAGCTTGTTGTTATTGATCCGTGCATGCTATGTTGTTGTTCTTGCCATGTCTAGCTTCTATGTCATGTCTATTTGCTGGGTGTATTCTTAGTTTGTCATGCAATTCCTCGTAGTGAGTGCATCGAGCTCGTAAACATGCCTACTTGATATCTGTTTTGCCATGCTCCAGTTTTTCACCAAGTCTGAATCTGTTTATGTTTTTGCTATGTTCACATGCTTGCAATTGTACTTTCTGATCCCTTTTGGCTCATGGTCACTAAGGGATTTTTATTGTATGCTTTGAGTAGTTTCATGTCATGCCTTGCTTTGACATGATATGTTCCTGTAGCATGTAGTTATCGTGCTCTAAGCATTGCTTCCTGATGTTAAATTCCTGACATGCTGTTAATTTCACTAAGTCTGTAACCTATTCTCTTTTGCACTTTTGACATGCTTGTTTGAACCTGTTAATGAGTGAATTAGCCGTAGCTCAGTGTTCATCTTTTGTCAAGCATCATGAGTGGATCACTGCCATGTATTTTGTTGTCATGTTGGAATGCTGTAGCATGTTGTTCTTGATGCATTTAGAAGGCTACTTGCTGTTAATCGTAGATCGGTGCCATATTTGTTTTGCTTGCCTTTTCCAAACCGTGCATCCGATTCCAGTGATCTTTATATCGATTTCGACCGAAATCACCTCACCTTTCCAATGGCACTCTTGGATTTCCAAGTTGAGGCCAGGTTCAATCATTCCTTTCCAAATCATGCATTTGCATCACATACCGCATACCGCATATCATACCATGTTTGTGTGTTGGTTGTTCACTATGTTGTGTGCTTCCTTCCGGTGTTGCTTCTTCGGGTTGGTTCCGAGAACGTCGCGTTTGTGAGGACCCATTCGACTACGTCCATTTGTCTTCTTCATGGATCCGTTCTTCTTCCTTGCAGGATTTCAGGCAAGATGACCATACCCTCGAAATCACTTCTATCTTTGCTTGCTAGTTGCTCGCTCTTTTGCTATGACTATGCTATGATACCTACCACTTGCTTATCATGCCTCCCATATTGTTAAGCCAAGCCTCTAACCCACCTTATCCTATCAAACCGTTGTTTTGCTATGTTACCACTTTGCTCAGCCCCTCTTATAGCGTTGTTAGTTGCAGGTGAAGATTGGAGTTTGTTCCTTGTTGGAACATGGATATCTTGTTGGGAGATCACAATATCTCTTATTTAATTTATGCATCTATATACTTGGTAAATGGTGGAAGGCTCGGCCTTATGCCTAGTGTTTTGTTCCACTCATGCCGCCCTAGTTTCCGTCATATCGGTGTTGTGTTCCCGGATTTTGCGTTCCTTGCACGGTTGGGTTATAATGGGAACCCCTTGACAATTCGCTTTGAATAAAACTCCTCCAGCAAGGCCCAACCTTGGTTTTACCATTCGCCACCTAGCCTTGTTTCCCTTGGGAGTCGCGCTCTCAAGTATCATCATTATTTTAACCCCCCCAGGCCAGTGCTCCTCTGAGTGTTGGTCCAACCTGTCAGCCGCCGGTGGCCACCAGGGGCAACTCTGGGCTGGCCTACCGGAAGTTTCGACAATCTGAGTGTGCCATGAGAACGAGATATGTGCAGCTCCTATCGGAATTTGTCAGCACATTCGGGCGGTTTTGCTGGTCTTGTTTTACCATTGTCGAAATGTCTTGTAACCGGGATTCCGAGCCTGATCGAGTCTTCCTGGGAGAAGGAGTATCCTTCGTTGACCGTGAGAGCTTGTGATGGGCTAAGTTGGGACACCCTTACAGGGATTGAACTTTCGAAAGCCGTGCCCGCGGTTATGGGCAGATGGGAATTTGTTAATGTCCGGTTGTAGAAAACCTGAAGTTTATCTTAATTAAAATGCATCAACCACGTGTGTAACCGTGATGGTCTCTTCTCGGCGGAGTCCGGGAAGTGAACACGGTGTTGGAGTTATGCTTCACGTAGGTTGTTCTAGGATCACTTCTTGATCATAGTTGTTCGACCGTGCTTTTGCCTTCTCTTCTCGCTCTCTTTTGCGAATGTGTTAGCCACCATGTATGCTCGTCGCTTGCTGCAGCTCCACCTCATACCTTTTACCCTTCCTATAAGCTTAAATAGTCTTGATCGCGAGGGTGTGAGATTGCTGAGTCCCCGTGATTCACAGATACTTCCAAAACCAGTTTGCCGGTGCCGATGAAACCGTGCAGGTGACGAAACCGAGCTAAGGAGGAGCTCGATGGAGTTCGTGTTCGTTTTGTTGTTCTGTTTCCAGTTGATCAGTAGTGGAGCCCAGTTGGGGTCAATCGGGGATCCGTGTAGCATTTGGGGTAGTCTTCTTTTATTTTGGTTCCGTAGTTGGACCTTGATTGTATCTGGATGATGTAATGCTTTATTCATGTAATTGTGTGAAGTGACGAGTGTAAGCCAACTATGTGCCTTTCCCCTTTATTTATGTACATGGGTTGTTTGCGAAGATTACTCACTTGCGACATTGCTTTCAATGCGGTTATGCCTCTAAGTCATCAATCCTCACTGGACACACCTATTTGAGAGAGCCAAAATTATGTCTTGACTTGTTAGAATTGCTCTCTATGCTTTACTTAAATTTTTTATGAGCAATGGACTTGCTCTAGTGTTTCACTTATATCTTTTTGAGCACGGTGTGCTTTAGTATTTTTGAAGAAATGCTCTCTTGCTTCACTTAGATTTATTTGAGAGTTAGTAAAATTTTCAAGAAATTCTCTCTTGCTTCACTTAAATTAATTTGAGAGAAAGAAAAATATATTATGCTTATGATCTTCACTTATATTTGTTGGAGCTTGTCAAAAGCAACACATGAAAATTAGTACCAAAGTGATAGATATCCAAGAAGGATATAATAAAAACTTTCATGAAGATCGTTGGACAAAATAAACTTGATTCTTAGTAATAGTTTTGAGATATGATGATGTGATATGTGAGTCATGTTGATGAGTAATTATGCTTTAGTAGGAATATTGGTGTTAAGGTTTGTGATTCCCTATGCAAGTACGAAAGCGAATAGTCATGCAATGAAATTATATCCTACTTGTGGTGCATTATTTGGTGTTATTTATGCTTAATGCTTGCTTATCAGATTATTCGTTTCTTAGTTGGTCGCTTCCCAATCTTTTGCTAGCCTTCATTTTGCACTAAGTATGATCACTAATTGTGCATCCAAAAAGCTTTAACCCAGTTTTGCCACATGAGTCCACTATATCTACCTATATGCGGTTTTCTTTTGCCGTTCTAAGAAAATTTGCATGTGCCATCTCTAATTTTCAAAATAAACTTCTCTTTGGTGTGTTTGTTTCGCTCGCGGAGTGGTGAGGGATGGCTAATATTTTCCATGCTAGATGTGTTAATCTCAAGATGAGTGTTTATTCACTTGTCATTGCACGAGAGTAAGGCAAAGGTATTAGGGATGCCCAGTCCCGAAATGCAAAAAAATGAATTTACTTTATGTTGTCAAATAATAAATTCCTTGGAAAGTGTTGGTATGGAGGGAAACCGTGGATATAGCTAGCCATGGAAAGTGAAAGTTATGGTGGAACCGCCTATGATATATCTATGCATGGAAAGTATTGGGAACTCTAAGTCGTTTTCGTTGGTGGGATGGATACACCTCTCAAAATGTTTTTATCTCTAAGTTTTTCGCTTTGAGCTCTGGCACCTCTACAAATCCCTTCTTCCCTCTACGAAGGGCATTTCTTTTACTTTATGCAATTTTTATTTTTGAATTTGAGTCTCCATCTTCTCTTATAGAAGCACCAACTAGGAGGCAATATGATCGTACTTAAGTATTGATTGTAGCTAATATTCGAGTGTGTTTCATGAATTGATCAATGTTTGAGCATGATGGGCTAGGGATAACTTATTTTAGCGTTGATATTTTGAAATACATGGTTGCTTGTTGATATTGCTTGAGTATCTAAATTATCATGTAAAAACTAGACTATTGCTTTGAATAACTTAAAGTCCAATTGTCCATGCTATAAAGAAAGAAATATGATATGACATGATAGGTAGCATTCCACATCAAAATTTTTGTTTTTATCACTTACCTACTCGAGGGTGAGTAGGAGTTAAGGTTGGGGATGCTCATACGTCTCCAACGTATCTATAATTTTTGATTGTTCCATGATGTTATATTATCAATCTTGGATGTCTTATAATCATTTAGTCATTTTATACCATTTTTGTACTAAACTATTGACATAGTGCCAAGTGCCAGTTCCTGTTTTTTCCGTGTTTTTTACATCGCAGAAAATCAATGTCAGACGGAGTCCAAATGCCACAAAACTTTACAGAGATTTTTTATGGACCAGAAGGAACATGTTGGGCCCTGGTTGCACCTAGGGGAGTCCCGAGGAGGGGACAACCCACCAGGGCGTTCTAGGAGGCCCAAGCGCGCCCTAGTGGGTTGTGCCCACCTCGGGTGCCCCCCGGACCGCCTCTTTGCTCTATAAATACCCTAATATTTCCAGAACCCTAGGGGAGTCGATGAAATATTCATCTAGCTGTTGTAGAGTCCAGAACCACTAGATACAATCTAGACACCATCTCGGATGGGGTTCACCACCTCCATTGGTGCCACTCTAATGATGCGTGAGTAGTTCTTTGTAGACCTTCGGGTCCGTAGTTAGTAGCTAGATGGCTTCATCTCTCTCTTGATTCTCAATACAATGGTCTCTTGGAGATCCATATGATGTAACTCTTTTGTGGTGTGTTTGTCGGGATCCGATGAACTTCGAGTTTATGATCAGATCTATCTTTTTATGTCCATGAAAGTATTTGAGTTTCTTTGATCCCTTTTATGCATAATTACTTATAGGCTCGTATTTCTTCTCCGATATTTGGGTTTTGTTTGGCCAATATTTATCTTGCAATGGGAAGAGGTGCTTTGTAGTGGGTTTGATCTTACGGTGCTTGATCCCAGTGACAGAAGGGGAACCAACATGTATGTATCGTTGCTACTAAGGATAAGACGATGGGGTATATCTCTACATAGATAGATCTTGTCTACATCGTGTCATCGTTCTTATTGCATTACTCCATTTCTCCATGAACTTAATACAGTAGATGCATGCTGGATAGCGGTCGATGTGTGGAGTAATAATAGTAGATGCAGGTAGAGTTGGTCTACTAATCTTGGACGTGATGCCTATGATCATTGCCTGGATATCATCATAATTATTTGAAGTTCTATCAATTGTCCAACAGTAATTTGTTCGCCCACCGCTTTGCTATTTTTTCTCGAGAGAAGCCACTAGTGAAACCTACGGCCCCCGGGTCTCTTTCTCATATTATTTGCCTTTGCGGTCTATTTTATTTTCCTTTTATTTCCAGGGCTATTAAACCAAAAATCCAAAAATACCTTGCTGCAATTTATTTTATTTGGCGTTCGATCTATCAATATTTACAACTCTCTCACGTCCGTTTGCCAATTTATGGCACTTTTACCTGAAAGGGATTGACAACCCCTTTAACACGTCGGGTTGCGAGGATTTGTGATGTGTCTGCAGGGGCTGTTTACGTTGTGTTGCTTGGTTCTCCTACTGGTTTGATAACCTTTGTTTCATATCTGAGGGAAATACCTACCGCCGTTGTGCTGCATCATCCCTTCCTCTTTGGGGAAATACCGATGTAGCTTCAGGTGACATCACGGTGGTCATGACCCTGTTCGCGAGCTTCTCCTCCATGCAGACCACCCGCACGGGGTGCAGCAAAGTCGCCACGTCTCCGTTCAGCACCATCAACCAGAGCGTCGTGGGCATCAGCTCCTGCCACTCTTCCACGAGCATCGTGGCAGTCCTCTTTTCCATGACATCGTCGGTTGTCAGCGGCCAGCGAGGCAGCGGGGCTGTGTTGATGTTGATTGATACGTCTCCAACGTATCTATAATTTTTGATTGCTCCATGCTATATTATCTACTGTTTTGGACATTATTGGGCTTTATTATCCACTTTTATATTATTTTTTGGGACTAACCTATTAACCGGAGGCCCAGCGTAGAATTGCTATTTTTTGCCTATTTAGGGTTTCGAAGAAAAGGAATATCAAACGGAGTCCAAACGGAATGAAACCTTCGAGAACGTGATGTTCTCAACAAACAAGACCCGGGAGACTTGGACCCTACGTCAAGACACAAAAGAGGAGGCCACGAGGTAGGGGGCGCGCCTACCCCCCCCCCCCCCCCAAGCGCCCTCCACCCTCGTGGGCCCCATGTTGCTCCACCGACGTACTCCTTCCTCCTATATATACCTACGTACCCCCAAACGATCATGAAGGAGACAAAAACCTAATTCCACCATTGCAACTTTCTGTATCCACGAGATCCCATCTTGGGGCCTGTTCTGGAGCTCCGCCGGAGGGGGCATCGATCACGGAGGGCTTCTACATCAACACCATAGCCCCTCCGGTGAAGTGTGAGTAGTTTACCTCGGACCTACGGGTCCATAGTTATTAGCTAGATGGCTTCTTCTCTCTTTTTGGATCTCAATACAATGTTGTCCCCCTCTCTTGTGGAGAATTATTCGATGTAATCTTCTTTTTGCGGTGTGTTTGCTGAGACGATGAATTGTGGGTTTATGATCAAGTCTATCTATGAACAATATTTGAATCTTCTCTGAATTATTTTATGTATGATTGGTTATCTTTGCAAGTCTCTTCGAATTATCAGTTTGGTTTGGCCTACTAGATTGATCTTTCTTGCAATGGGAGAAGTGCTTAGCTTTGGGTTCAATCTTGCGGTGTCCTTTCCCAGTGAAAGTAGGGGCAGCAAGGCACGTATTGTTGCCTTCGAGGATAACAAGATGGGGTTTTCATCATATTGCATGAGTCTATCCCTCTACATCATGTCATCTTGCTTAAGGCGTTACTCTTTTTTTAACTTAATACTCTAGATGCATGCTGGATAGCGGTCGATGAGTGGAGTAATAGTAGTAGATGCAGGCAGGAGTCGGTCTACTTCTCTCGGACGTGATGCCTATATACATGATCATACCTAGATATTCTCATAACTATGCTCAATTATGTCAATTGCTCAACAATAATTTGTTCACCCACCATAGAATACTTATGCTCTCGAGAGAAGCCACTAGTGAAACCTATGGCCCCCGGGTCTATCTTTATCATATTAATCTCCTACTACTTAGTTATTTCCTTTGCTCTTTACTTTGCCTTTATTTTACTTTGCATCTTTATCACAAAAATACCAAAAATATTATCTTATCATATCTATCAGATCTCACTCTCGTAAGTGGCCGTGTAGGCATTGACAACCCCTATTCTCGTTGGTTGCTATGATTTATTTGTTTTCTGCAGGTACGAGGGACTCGCACATAGCCTCCTACTAGATTGATACCTTGGTTCTCAAAAACTGAGGGAAATACTTATGCTACTTTGCTGCATCATCCCTTCCTCTTTGGGGAAAACCAACGCACTGCTCAAGAGGTAGCAAGAAGGATTTCTGGCGCCATTGCCGGGGAGGTCTACGCGAAAGTTAACATACCAAGTACCCATCACATACCCTTATCTCTCGGATTACATTATTTGCCATTTGCCTCTCGTTTTCCTCCCCCCCTCTTCACCCTTGCCGTTTTATTCGCCCTCTCTCTCTATCCTCCATCTCTTTCTCTATTTGCCTCTTTTTGCCCGCTTGTTTTTTTTTGTTTGCTTGTGTGTTAATTTGCTTGCTTGTCACGATGGCTCAAGCTAATACTACATTATGTGACTTCACCAATACCAACAACAATGATTTTATTAGCACTCCGATTGCTCCTCTTACTGATCCTGAATCTTGTGAAATTAATACTGCTTTGCTGAATCATGTCATGAAAGATCCATTTTCCGGCCTTCATAGTGAAGATGCCGCTACCCATCTAAATAGCTTCGTTGATATGTGTGATATGCAAAAGAAGAAAGATGTGGATAATGATATTGTTAAATTGAAGCTATTTCCCTTTTCGCTTAGAGATCGTGCTAAAGCTTGGTTTTCGTCTTTGCCTAAGAATAGTATTGATTCATGGAATAAGTGCAGAGATGCTTTTATCTCTAAGTATTTTACTCCCGCTAAGATCATCTCTCTTAGAAATGATATTATGAATTTTAAGCAACTTGATCATGAACATGTTGCACAAGCTTGGGAGAGAATGAAACTAATGATACGTAATTGCCCTACTCATGGTTTGAATTTGTGGATGATTATACAAAAATTTTATGCCGGATTGAATTTTGCTTCTAGAAATCTTTTAGATTCGGCCGCGGGAGGCACTTTTATGGAAATCACTTTAGGAGAAGCTACTAAACACCTAGATAATATTATGGTTAATTATTCTCAATGGCATACTGAAAGATCTACTAATAAAAAGGTGCATGCGATAGAAGAAATTAATGTTTTGAGTGGAAAGATGGATGAACTTATGAAATTGTTTGCTAATAAGAGTGTTTCTTCTGATCCTAATGATATGCCCTTGTCTACTTTGATTGAGAATAATAATGAATCTATGGATGTGAATTTTGTTGGTAGGAACAATTTTGGTAACACCACGTATAGAGGAAATTTTAATCCTAGGCCTTATCCTAGTAATCCCTCTAATAATTATGGTAATTACTACAACAATTCTTATGGAAATTATAATAATATGCCCTCTGATTTTGAATCTAATATTAAATAATTTATTACTTTGCAAAAGAATTTTAATGCTTTGATTGAAGAAAAATTGCTTAAGATTGATGAGTTGGCTAGGAACATTGATAGAATTTCTCTTGATGTTGATTCTTTGAAACTTAGATCTATTCCACCTAAGCATGATATCAATGAGTCTCTCAAAGCCATGAGAATTTCCATTGATGACTGCAAAGAAAGAACCGCTAGGATGCGTGCTAAGAAAGATGCCTTTATAAGAGCGTGTTCTTCTAGTTCCTATGAAAATAAAGATGAAGATCTAAAAGTTATTGATGTGTCCCCTATTAAATCTTTGTTTTAAAATATGAATCTTGATAATGATGGGACTGAATATGATCCACCTTTACCTAGAAGGCGTTCCAAGAATTCGGAATTTTTTGATCTTGATGCTAAAATTGATAAAACTGGGATTGAAGAAATTAAAACCCTAGATGTTGCTAAACCCACTATTATGGATTTCAAATAATTTAACTACGAAAATTGCTCTTCGATTGATTGTATTTTCTTGTTGCAATCCGTGCTAAATTCTCCTTATGCTTATAGTCAAAATAAAGCGTTTACTAAACATATCGTTGATGCCTTGATGCAATCTTATGAAGAAAAACATGAATTGGAAGTTTCTATCCATAGAAAGCTTTATGATGAGTGGGAAACAACTATTAAAATTAAAATTAAATATCATGAATGCTATGCTTTGTGTGATATGGGTGCTAGTGTTTCCATGATTCTAAAGACTTTGTGTGATTTGTTAGGTTTCCGTGATTTTGATGATTGCTCTTTAAACTTGCACCTTGCGCATTCCACTATTAAGAAACCTATGGGAAGAATTAATGATGTTATTATTGTTCCAAATAGGAATTATGTGCCCGTAGATTTTATTTTTCTTGACATAGATTGCAATCCTTCATGTCCTATTATTCTTCGTAGACCTTTCCTTAGAAAACTTGGTGCAATTATTGATATGAAGGAAGGAAATATTAGATTCCAATTTCCATTAAGGAAAGGCATGGAACACTTTCCTAGAAAGAAAATTAAATTACCTTATGAATCTATTATGAGAGCCACTTATGGATTGCCTACCAAAGATGGCAATACCTAGATCTATCCTTGCTTGTTATGCCTAGCTAGGGGCGTTAAACGATAGCGCTTGTTGGGAGGTAACCCAATTTTATTTTTATTCCTTGCTTTTTGCTCCTATTTAGTAATAAATAATTTATCTAGCCTCTGTTTTTGTTGTGTTTTTTGTGTTTAATTAGTGTTTGTGCCAAGTATAACCATTGGGAAGACTTGGGGAAAGTCTTGTTACACTTGCTGTAAAAAATAGAAACTTTAGTGCTCACGAGAACTACTGCCATTTTTATTTGGAAAGTTCTATTTAGTTAATTATTTTTCATATGATTAATAGATAAATCCTCACGTCCAGCAATTTATTTTAGAATTTTGTGGGGTTCCAGATCTTGCGCTAGCTACAGATTACTACAAACTATTCTATTTTTGACAGATTCTGTTTTTCTTGTGTTGTTTGCTTGTGTTGATGAATCTATGGCTAGTAAAATAGTTTATAAACCATAGAGAAATTGGAATACAGTAGGTATAACACCAATATAAATAAATAATTAGTTCATTACAGTCCCTTAAAGTGGTCTTTTGTTTTCTTTCGCTAACGGAGCTCACGAGATTTTCTTCTTTAAGTTTTGTGTTGTGAAGTTTTCAAGCTTTGGGTAAAGATTTGAAGGATCATGGAACAAGGAGTGGCAAGAGCCTAAGATTTGGGATGCCCATGGTACCCCCAAGATACTCTAAGGACACCTAAAAGCCAAAGCTTGGGGATGCCCCGGAAGGCATCCCCTCTTTCGTCTACTTCTATCGGTAACTTTACTTGGAGCTATATTTTTATTCGCCACATGATATGTGTTTTGCTTGGAGCGTCTTGTATTATTTGAGTCTTTATTTGTTAGTTTACCACAATCATCCTTGCTGTACACACCTTTTTAGAGAGCCATACATGATTTGGAATTTGTTAGAATACTCTATGTGCTTCGCTTATATCTTTTGAGTTATATAGTTTTGCTCTAGTACTTCACTTATATCTTTTAGAGCACGGTGGTGGATTTGTTTTATAGAAACTATTGATCTCTCATGCTTCACTTAGATTATTTTGAGATTCTTAAATAGCATGGTAATTTTCTTAAAATCCTAATATGCTTGTTATACAAGATTAATAATAAAACTTTCTTATGAGTGTGTTGAATACTATGAGAAGTTTGATGCTTGATAATTGTTTTGAGATATGAAGATGGTGATATTAAAGTTGTGCTAGTTGAGTAGTTGTGAATTTGAAGAATACTTGTGTTAAAGTTTGTGATTCCCGTAGCATGCACGTATGGTGAACCGTTATGTGATGAAGTCGGAGCATGATTTATTTTTTGATTGTCTTCCTTATGAGTGGCGGTCGGGGACGAGCGATGGTCTTTTCCTACCAATCTATCCCCCTAGGAGCATGCGCGTAATACTTTGCTTTGATAACTTGTAGATTTTTGCAATAAGTATATGAGTTCTTTATGACTAATGTTGAGTCCATGGATTATACACACTCTCACCCTTCCATCATTGCTAGCCTCTCTAATACCGCGCACCTTTCGCCGGTATCATACACCCACCATATACCTTCCTCAAAACAGCCACCATACCTACCTATTATGGCATTTTCATAGCCATTCCGAGATATATTGCCATGAAACTTTCCACCGTTCCGTTTATTATGACACACTCCATCATTGTCATATTGCTTAGCATGATCATGTAGTTGCCATCGTATTTGTGGCAAAGCCACCGTTCATAATTCTTTCATACATGTCACTCATGAGTCATTGCATATCCTGGTACACCACCGGAGGCATTCATATAGAGTCATATTTTGTTCTAAGTATCGAGTTGTAATTGTTGAGTTGTAAGAAAATAAAAGTGTGATGATCATCATTATTAGAGCATTGTCCAAGTGAGGAAAGGATGATATAGACTATGATTCCCCCACAAGTCGGGATGAGACTCCGGACGAAAAATAAAAAAAGAGAAAGAAAAGAGGCCATAAAAAAAGAGAAAAGGCCCAAATAAAAAATGAGAGAAAAAGAGAGAAGGGACAATGCTACTATCCTTTTACCACACGTGTGCTTCAAAGTAGCACCATGATATTCATAGTAGAGAGTGTCTCATTTTGTCACTTTCATATACTAGTGGGAATTTTTCATTATAGAACTTGGCTTGTATATTACAAAGATGGGCTTCCTCATATTACCCTAGGTCTTCATGAGCAAGCAAGTTGGATGCACACCCACTTAGTTTCTTTTTGAGATTTCATATACTTATAGCTCTAGTGCATCCGTTGCATGGCAATCCCTACTCACTCAGATTGATATCTATTGATGGGCATCTCCATAGCCCGTTGATACACCTAGTTGATGTGAGACTATCTTCTCCCTTTTTGTCTTATCCACAACCACCATTCCATTCCACCTATAAGTGCTATGTCCATTGCTCACGCTCATGTATTGCGTGAAGATTGAAAAAGTTAGAGAACACCAAAAGTATGAAACAATTGCTTGGCTTGTCATCGGGGTTGTGCATGATTTAAATATTTTGTGTGGTGAAGATGGAGCATAGCCAGACTATATGATTTTGTAGGGATAACTTTCTTTGGCCATGTTATTTTGAGAAGACATAATTGCTTTGTTAGTATACTTGAAGTATTATTATTTTTATGTCAATATGAACTTTTGTCTTGAATCTTTCGGATCTGAATATTCATACCACAATTAAGAAGAATTACATTAAAATTATGCCAAGTAGCACTCCGCATCAACAATTCTGTTTTTATCATTTACCTACTCGAGGACAAGCAAGAATTAAGCTTGGGGATGCTTGATACGTCTCCAACGTATCTATAATTTTTGATTGCTCCATGCTATATTATCTACTGTTTTGGACATTATTGGGCTTTACTATCCACTTTTATATTATTTTTTGGGACTAACCTCTTAACCGGAGGCCCAGCCCAGAATTGTTGTTTTTTGCCTGTTTTAGGGTTTCGAAGAAAAGGAATATCAAACGGAGTCCAAATGGAATGAAACCTTCGGGAACGTGATTTTCTCAACAAACAAGACCCGGGAGACTTGGACCCTACATCAAGACAGAAAAGAGGAGGCCACTACGTACTCCTTCCTCCTATATATACCAACATACCCGCAAACGATCAGAGACGGAGCCAAAAACCTAATTCCACCGTTGAAACTTTCTGTATCCACGAGATCCCATTCTTGGGGCCTGTTCCGGAGCTCCGCCGGAGGGGGCATCGATCACAGAGGGCTTCTACATCAACACCATAGCCCCTCCGATGAAGTGTGAGTAGTTTACCTCAGACCTACGGGTCCATAGTTATTAGCTAGATGGCTTCTTCTCTCTTTTTGGATCTCAATACAATGTTCTCCCCCTCTCCTGTGCAGAACTATTCGATGTAATCTTCTTTTTGCAGTGTGTTTGTTGAGACCGATGAATTGTGGGTTTATGGTCAAGTCTATCTATGAACAATATTTGAATCTTCTCTGAATTCTTTATGTATGATTGGTTATCTTCGAATTATCAGTTTGGTTTGTCCTACTAGATTGATCTTTCTTGCAATGGGAGAAGTGCTTAGCTTTGGGTTCAATCTTGCGGTGTCCTTTCCCAGTGACAGTAGGGGCAGCAAGGCACGTATTGTATTGTTGCCATCGAGGATAACAAGATGGGGTTTTCATCATACTGCATGAGTCTATCCCTCTACCTCATGTCATCTTGCTTAAGGCGTTACTCTGTTTTTAACTTAATACTCTAGATGCATGCTGGATAGCGGTCGATGAGTGGAGTAATAGTAGTAGATGCAGGCAGGAGTCGGTATACTTGTCTCGGACGTGATGCCTATATACATGATCATACCTATATATTCTCATAACTATGGTCAATTCTGTCAATTGATCAATAGTAATTTGTTCACCCACCGTAGAATACTTATGCTCTCGAGAGAAGCCACTAGTGAAACCTATGGCCCCCCGGGTCTATCTTTATCATATTAATCTCCTACTACTTAGTTATTTCCTTTGCTCTTTACTTTGCCTTTATTTTACTTTGCATCTTTACCACAAAAATACCAAAAATATTATCTTATCATATCTATCAGATCTCACTCTCGTAAGTGGCCGTGTAGGGATTGACAACCCCTATTCGCGTTGGTTGCGAGGATTTATTTGTTTTGTGCAGGTACGAGGGACTCGCGCATAGCCTCCTACTGGATTGATACCTTGGTTCTTAAAAACTGAGGGAAATACTTACGCTACTTTCCTGCAACATCCCTTCCTCTTCGGGAAAACCAACATAGTGCTCAAGAGGTAGCATTGATCCCCATTACCCGCGCAGGAAGACGGCCGCCGAACATCCTTCACATAACAACAACTATACTCTCCTCAATCATATCACCAAGTGTTGCGTGAGTTTTTGGGAGATCATCATCCACATGTTGATGTCCATGTACACTCGAATTGGATCCTTTCATGTTAACTCTCGGAAAAAAGTGGTCAAAAGAAAAAATATATATGTGGAAAACACCCGTCTCACCTTCTTGCTTACCCAAATTCTAATGATTCCTTGGCGACTGTGCGGTCGTGGCAAATCAGGAGTGGACAGGCGAATGAAAGGAAGGAAGCTAGCGGTTTCTAGGTGGATCTGGGTGGGGTAAATTGAGGAGGGCTAGTGCTGAGGTTCAATTGATGCCAACCAAATAAACAAGACAAATTTGTAGATCCTGGTACCACATTTGAGCTATAATAATTTCCACTACAACTTCTGAAATTTTCACCAAACTGAATATGATTGCACACTTTCTCAACACTTTCTCTTCTCTTCTTTTTTGCTCTTTGTTTTGATTTTTTCCACACTTTTTTTGCAACACAATAGACCCAACAACAAGACTCAGAGAAAAACAACAACAACTTTGGATAGAACTTGCTGCAAACACAAAGAGGAAAGCAAACAACTAGATCTCAGCAAACAAAGGCTTGGATTTTTTTGTGGCTTTTTGGCTTTGGACTCTAGGATGGGAAAAATAAAACTAAAAAGGATAGATCTAACAACAAAGATACAAATCCTACCATGTAAACCTTGCTCTGAATACCAAATGATGCGACACCATCTTTGGAGAAGAGGGTGTACAAGGGTAGGTCCGATCTTCACGACGTAGGATCGATAAATGGATGGGGATAACTAGCTGCCAGCTGCCGGAAATGGAAAAATAAGATATTGTGACCCGACGTGGAGGATGCGCACCGAAGCCTACAATCCGAACATTCACCGATCCACAACCCGCAATACTACCCCACACAACCACACTTAAGTCATGGAGCGCGGGATAGGTGCAATCTTCAAGGGAAACCATGAACTCTAACCCACACAACATGATCTAGTCATGGATCATTAATTAGAAGCAATTTCTCAAGGAATGACGAGAATAAGGAAAACAAGAGCTCTTCAAAATCTCAGGGGGAGTCTATGTCTTTGGTCTTTGATAGAAATGGCAAAAGTCCCCAATGAAGGGAAGAGCTAGCCTATTTATATTAGGGAAAACCCCCCTGGATAGGTGCGGAAGCAAACTAGCTTCTGGAACCAGCTTAGGTGTGAAAGTGAACTAGCTTTGTTTGAGTAAATGGCTTCAAGACTTAATGAGGTAGCTTCTGGAAATCTCTTGTCGGAGGTGGTTGGCAGTTCCCGACCAAACATTGTTCAATGGAGTCGAACAATGTTTCCTTCAGTAGCAAACTCGAGTTCTAGAAACCTTTTGCAAGTTGGGATATCCAAATTCGTGCAAAACATTGTTTCGTCGGAATTAGGAAAATGTTTCTTCAGCAGACAACTCATTTCTTCATGAACTCCTAACTCTGTTTCTTCTCCATAAAACATTGTTTTGCACGGACTAAAATGTGTTTGGCCTTCTCCAATGTTATGCCTGAGTTCAACCAATAACAAAGGAGATGAAAGTGTAGCCATGTGTTCAGGATTATAGTATAAACTTAAGTTAGTGTTCACCTAGCAATGTGTTCATTTGACACGAAATATTATGATTTCTCCTTTGATGACCAAGGATGTATAAATGGTTGTCATGTCCTCATCATCCTCCCCTCTTGAAAAGGAGTCATCCTCGACTCAAACATGTCTATGGTTGTCATGTCCTCATCATCCTCCCGCTCTTGAGAAGGAGTCCTCCTCGACTGTAGCTAGTCATCACACAAAAGAAAATAGGCCAGTACCAAGAAGCAATGCAAAGTTTTATCAAATGCTTAAGTTTAGCTTTCCCGTTTGCGAACTTCAAATGTTTTGTTCGACTCAACAATTATTTCCATCTAACATTTGCATGGAGTGCAAACTTGGAATCAGGCACATCCATGTTCATATTATCCTTCCTCTCTTGAAGAAAAGTTTCCCTCGACTTCCTTCAGTCTACAAAATTATAGTACGGAGGCAATAAAAAATATCTCGGCCAAGGAAAAGTTGAATCAGCCTATTGAGTTTTTAGTTTTGTTGGCTCCTTGATGGTTTTGTTATGACTACCAAAAGGGTATTATTGGATGGATGACACAGCAAACATATTTTCCTAATTTCATCGCGCCAATGCTTTAAGAGTTCATATGTGCATACCTCGGGGTGCTTCAAAATGAATGATCCCTTTTCTTTTACCTCACTAAGTACCTCCATGCCTTTTTGAAGGTCACTTACCCCACATGATGTTTCTTTGATGGTACTCCACGCACGCCATAATTGTTCATGGATCTCATCCTCCAATCGTGTAGTAGGGCAACTAAGTATGACTTTTGCATCTGCACATCCTTCAAATAAAGAGAACTTTGTGAATGGTTAGAATTGAATAGTCTTCTATCCCTTCATTTGGTGGATCACTCAGCTCTTTGATATTGTCTGTATACACTGCAAGCTCAGATTTGGTGTACTCACACATGTCACTAATCCTCTCACTTTGATGGTGTGGTATAACACTCATTTCTCTAATCTCATGTTGGATAATTTTATCCTCACATTTGGTGGACTCACTCACCTCACCTCTCTTGTCCCTCTCAATACGTGTAATTTTTGGAAGTGGGCACTCTTCCTCATAGTTGGTGGAATCACTCAAATCACTTTTCTTATCTCTCTCGATTTGTGGAATTTTTGGAAGTGGGCACTCTTCCTCGCAGTTGGTGGAATCACTCAAATTACTTTTCTTATCACTCTAAATTTGTGGAATTTTTTGAAGCGGGGAGCTTGGAAGTTGATTTGGTGTTCAATGTCTCACTTTGGTGGCAATCCGGGTGGCACCTCCTTGGGAAACACATCCCCATACTCCTGCAAATGATCAAATACAACACTAGGAAGAGTTGAGGGTAAGTCGTTAGCAGCCAAATAAACTTTCCTTGTACATGGGTACAAAGAATGGAGCATTAGGTTCTCGCCATTCCTGAATATCCCTTTTCCTAGCCATCATAACTAATCCTTGTTTTCCGGGGTGTCATGGGTTTGTCACGGCAGATGTCCTAGAGAAAGGACTTAGTTGTGGAGCCATCGCGATGGGTTAGCTTGAAGGGGTTAAAGCGGACACAAGGATGCAAGAGAGTTTATACTAGTTCGGCCCCTTCGATGAAGGTAAAAGCCTACGTCTAGTTGTGATGGAATTGATGGGTGTTTCGATGACTAGGGAGCAAATAAGCTTCGCCTATGTCTCGAGTTGTTGTCTGTCCTCCCTCAACCCCCGCTGGGTCGTCCCCTTATATACATGGGTGACGCCCGTCAGTTTACAGCGTCCCAACACCGGCTCATAGATGTGTCCGGCTTGGTCTCTACTTATTCCTAACTTACAATACAAGTTACATATTGACGCCGGTTTACGGCTACGGGCTCTCAACCAATTATGGGTCTTGAGCCCTCATCTACCTTCATGGGATTTAACATGCTTAACTATTGATGAAGCTAAACCGGCCCAGATAGGCCGGTTTACGCCCAGTAGTAATATCCCCAACATTAGGCCCCAGATTGATTTGAACAGGTTCATGTCAATCCTTAGCAGAAACTTCATTTTCAACATCTTCTTGTAGTTTGGTGAACTGCCATGATGTCATATTCTCTGATTGCTGTAAATCGGCATGTCGTCATCTATCATAAAGAAACTATCCATGATACCTTCTTGTTTAAAAGATCCGCGATAATCGAGGCGACCGCTCTGTTTCCAAACTTGCGGCTCCTTGATTTTCGCGCCTGACCCATGTCCCTTGCTTTATAAATAGGACCGAAGGGTCATTCCTTTTTCCCCTTCATGCCCTTCTGCTTCCTCTTCCTCGCGTCGCCCAGTCTTCGGAGCTCCGCCGCCGCCGTCGACCTCTGCACCAACCTTGGCCACTGCATCACCCTGAACGCACCAGAGCACCGCGACGACCTTCCGCTTCTTCCTCAGCCCTAGTAAGTCTTCTATCCTTTCCATCATAGATTTGTTCTAGGGTTTCCCTGTTCTTCCCGTGTTCATCGCTTGCTTCTTGTTCATATGATAGATCCTTACACGAGTCTGTGTATCTTCGCTCTGTGTAGCGATAGTTTTTATCCTCCGTTTTCACTGTCCGGCATACTAAGAGCATAGATCTTATCCATACCTTTGCTTATTGATTCGGTACTGCTCCTTTTGGGCCTTGAATATTTATCTCCTTTATAAACATGTTCCAGATCCAAAGCTGTAGCATAATGTTGTGAAATCTGTTTTTGCGTACTTACTCATCTGCAGTCTTGATTGTTCAATGCTTAGATCCGACGGTTTAACTTTGTAGAAGAATTTTACAAACCGATATATACCATTAGTCCCCTTGTTGAACCGCCAGATATTGGTTGCTTCATGAAACTCCGGTTCAGATAGTTCTGCCTCCGGTTTAACAGTGTCCATACCAACGTATCTTGATCAAATGCATTTTTGAACCGGGATCTTCTACCTTGTAGATTCCATCATGGCCAAGCAAGTGTATGAGTGCAATTGGGTCCCTTCTCGCGTCATAGAGGATCAACTGGACGATTTAGTCCTGATTGGCGCCTTGGGCAGCAAAGATACCATCCATTGGAGGGCTCCTGGCAAAGAATGCCCCCCCACACCTCGAGAAGGAGAGGTTGTTGTTTTCGTAGATCACCTAGCTCAGGGCTTTAAACCGCCCGGTTCTAAATTTTACTAGGATGTTTTAGCCGATTTTCAACTCCATCCGCAAGACACTAGCCCCAACTCTGTTACCAATATGTGCCACTTCCAAGTACTCTGTGAGGTGTTCTTTCAAGAGGAGCCCACAATGGAATTATTTAGAGATCTTTTCCATCTAAACTGCCGTACTGAGTTTACTGATGGCTCTAATATGGAGTTGGGTGGCATGGCAATTAAGAAAAGGAAAGAGGTCACATACCCTCACGCCAAGCTGCACAGTCACCCCAAGGAGTGGAATCAGACATGGTTCTACTGCAAAGACACCTCCCCTGCTGGTGAGAATCCCTTGCCTGGCTTTCGTCCGGAGCGGCTCAGCAATACACACCCTTTTCCTCAGAGATTGACTGCCCAGGAGAGAAGCAAATATGCTCCCCAGCTGTCAAAGCTCAGAGCCTTTATGGCCAACGGTTTAACCGGTCTTGATCTCGCTCGCTGTTGGATATCATGGAGCATATTGCCCCTTAGTCAGCGCTCCAGTTTGATGTGCGAGTATACTGATAATGTTGATGACCCACTGCGACATTCAAAACTCCAACTCTCTGGTGAAGAAATCACAGAGGCTGTGCGCAAGATACTGAATGAACCGGAACATGTCTGCGCTAGAACCGGCCTGCTTCCCTTCTGTGCCACCAACAAACCGCCAGCTGTAAGACTTTGATTTTTTTCTTTGCTGAATCTGTTATTGACATGTCTGGTCATTGTTTGTAATATCAGTGTCTGCATAATCAGGGCGATGATCCGTTTTGGAGCAAAAAGCTGCCGCAGGAGAAACCAGAGAAGGCAGACAAACCGGAAAGAGCAATCCGGCAAAAAACTAAAGCTGTGAAGAAGACTGCCCACAGGAAAAGAACCACTGCGTCTTCTAATCCGGCCCCTGATGATGAGGTGGATAATCCGGACTTTGAGGTAGAGCTTGACTCACTTGGTTTACTTTTCATGCGTCTTACTGAAGATGATATTTGTCAGGATGATGCCGAAGCCAGCCACGCGGATGTTGTCGAGGTAATTATTCTCTCTTCCGATTCAGAAACTTTGCCTTCACAAAAAATCCGTCAGGCAAACCGGAAAGTTAAATTTTCTCATCCTCTTGCTTATTTGGATCCTAAACTTCTTATGAAGACTCAACAACACGAGGCTCGCCGCACCACCCGGCACAGCGGCCAGGTAGTTAGATCCGCCGGTTTATCGAACAGTCCGGTTCGGAAATGTCATTCCGAGGTCTCTAACTCGCCTATCAGTGCTTGTCCTAAAGCGGGCTGCTTTCGTCAACCTTTTAATCCGTCTGACTCCGATTATCAGGTTATTTCCCACTCATCTTCTAGCGAGTCATCGGCTACTCAGCTCCCACCGCTCAAAACGGTGCTTGGGTAAGCTATATTTATCGTGATGTTTGCAGTATATTGCCTTAGATCATATGCTATATTTAATTTTGTTATTCTTTTCAGGGCCAAACCTGGGCTGAGCAAGAAGGCCCGCCTGGATAAAGCGGCCGAAGAAGTTGTCATTCTTGAACCAGGCACGACACCCGATCTTGAAGCGGCTGTCCCTGAAGATATTCCCAATGATCCACCGCAGCCAGATGATGATCTTACCGCTGAAGAGAGACCTACTGATACCTCAGGTCCTATCCATCAGCCCACAGGTTCCCTCTGGATTGAAAGCTCCACCGGTCCAGCAAAATCTATTGATCAGCCAATAGCTCCAGTGCAAACTGGCGGTACCAAGGATGATGAAGTTGTCATTACTGGCACTGGTCATACTGAGCCAAGCAATCTTGTGGCTTTATCCAAACATTCTGCCAAGGAAGAATTTGCTGCTTTTGGCAAAGGCAAGTGGAACGCTGATCTGACGGCTTACGCTGCTCTGAACGCCCAAGATATCCATTCCGGCTATCTAAACTGGCTGTATACCAGCCGTGACTACGAAGCCGGTCTGGTTAATATGATGAAAGATAAATATGAGGTAACTTCCATATGCTCCTTCCTGCTTGTATGCTTTCATTCTTGCTGACTCTCCTAACCCCTAAGGGCCGATTTGAAATATTCTTTCAAACCGGGACTTAATAATATGAATCTTGATGCTTTGAAATTTGCTGATGTAATCCCCAAGGGCCGGTTCAACTTAGCGTAGTTAAACCGGTACTTTAAGTAATTGAAACTACCGCATCAGAATACATATGATCAAATAGCCATTAGCCCCCAAGTGCCAAGTTGAATACTTGTATTGAGCTTGGGACTTTGTAAACAATTTAAAGATGAAGATCGAATATGCATTAGCCCCCAAGTTCCAAGTTGAATACTTGTATTGAGCTTGGGACTTTGTAAACAATTGAAAGATGAAGATCGAATATGCATTAGCCACCAAGTGCTAAGCGCATAACTTGTTATGCGGTTGGTACTTGAATCCTTCTATCGATTTGTTGAAACATGTATCTGTATGCCTGCAGGCGGAGCTGAAGGCGAAAGAAAGCCAAGTCATCGATCTGTGAGAAAACCTGAAAACCCAACAGGCTGAAACCTCCAAAGCAAAAGAGGAATTGGCCAGTGCCTTAAGTGCCATGGAACAACTTAAGGAGAACTTCAAGAAGAAACGGGCGGATTGGGCCACTGAAAAGTCCGCTTTGACAAAACGAGCAGAGGATGCCGAGGCTGCATTAAAAGCAGTGATAGATGAACTGACGAGCATAAAGCGGCACATTCATGCCATGACCACTGCTATCTTTGGTAAGCCGGCTTGCCTTCTGAATTGGTTCTGCCTTCTTATAGAGCCACCGGTTTATTAACCCTTTATGGTATTTCAGGGACACGCATTGGTCACTTGGGGTCAGATGTGCGGAAGAAATTGAGAGCCGCATATACCTTGGTTGAAAAATTGTATACTGGTGCCCAGCGGATCATCTGTACCGCGTCTCATAACAAACCGGCGCCCACTTTGATTCAAGATACTTTGATGAAACTGTCAGTGCTTCCTGCCCGGGTTGAAGAGCTGAAGAAATCTGCTGCTCGAACCGGTGCAATCAATGCTTTAATCCGGGCAAAAGCCTGGGTGCCGGATTTTGATCCTATTGAAGCGGCTCAGGGTTATCCCAGTTTGAAGGAAGACGGGTCAGAATTTGGTGAAGCAGATCTGCGAGCCATAAATCGGGAGGTACATCCGCTAGCTTGTCAACTGGTTGAGGAAGCAGATTTGTCTCATTATCAAGCCCAATATGACATCCAGAACAAGCGAATAGCTGCACAAATCCATGAATCGGAAAACCTGATCCCTCCAATCCGTAAGCATACTTATGCTCCCGACATTGACCCATCTTTGCTAATCCATGACAAAGCTGTTTTTCAAGCACTGATGGGAATCGACTGGATAACTGTGGATTTCCAGCCACTGGGTAGAGAAACGGAAGCTGAAGCGGCGCAGGATGACCCACAACCATTAGGCCAGGCCGGTGGCCAAGCTTAAACTGGAAGCCGGTTTTAAAACTGTCTCTCCTTTGTGAAAAACAATTATGTTATTATGGGCACCATGTTGCCTTGTAATAGGCTAGCTGATACCTTTGATGTTGATATGCCTTCGCGCATAACTTGTTCTTCATGTGGTAATGAACTTTCCAAAATACTTTCTGCCACCATTGAGTGTGAAGTTGGCTTGGCCAATCTTGAAGCGGAGCTTTTGCAAACCCACACTGTTGGAGGAAATAACAACTCCTGTATATGTATATGACACTGGCTACAATGTAAACCGTGCCGGGTTATAATGAACACCGTGTTACTCCATAAGAGGATGTTAACAACAAGGATCAAACCGGACAAATAGTCTCTGGATTGACGTGAACTGTGTTCCGTCAATTGATTGGTTAAAAAACTTTGTCGGTTTAAGGAACACAATAAAAAGCAAAAAAAACCTTCAAAGAAAAGTATGAAGCAAAAACAACGACAAAAACGTTTGCCAAAAAAGATTTATTTAAGCTGATCAAATGGCGTAACCATGGCCAAACACGACCAAGCTCCCGTTAGGTGTAACTATGGTTCTAGTTAGCTAGGTCCCCAAGTGATTCTTGTGGCATTTATGCCAACCAAATGGCGTGGTCATGGTTTGGGTTCGACCAAGCCCCCAAGTGATTCTGTGGCCTTAGGCCGATCAAGAGGCATGACTGGTTCAGACATGACCAAGTCCCCAAGTGATCTGGTGGCTTTCGCCTATCAAGAGGCATGGTATTGGTTCGGACACGACCAATCCTCCAAGTGATATAACACGATGCTTTTAGCAAAGCGAACTCAAGGGGTAAACCGGAGGCCGCTTTAGAGCAACTCCGTGTAACCTCACATGATGTAAAAGAACAGATACCCCGCTTTAGCTGAGGTTCCGGTTTATTATACTTAATCATAATATATACATTGTATGTACATAAGTATAGCCAATGGCTCAGGTATAGTAAGGCCGAAGATGAGCTATATTCCATGGCCTGTTAGTCTCTTCCTCTGATGTACGTGAGTCCTTATGCTCTCGAATATCGATCAGATAGTACGACCCGTTGTGCAGATTCTTGCTGACCATGAAAGGCCCCTCCCAAGGTGGGGATAGCTTATGCATATCAGTCTGATCTTGGATGAGCCGAAGCACCAAATCTCCTTCCTGGAAGGCTCTGGTTCTGACTCGGCGACTGTGATAATGACGAAGATCCTGCTGGTAAATCACCGACCGGGCGGCTGCGATGTCACGCTCTTCATCCAACCGGTCCAAAGCATCTTGTCGTGCTGTCTCGTTGTCCGCTTCAACATAAGCCGTGACATGAGGTGAGTCATGACGGATATCGCTGGGGAGAACCGCCTCCGCACCATAAACCATGAAGAACGGTGTGTATCTTGTTGATCTGTTGGGTGTTGTATTGATGCTCCATAACACAGATGGTAATTCTTCTACCCAACAACTCGGCGTTCTCTGCAAAGGAACCATGAGCCGGGGCTTGATGCCTCTCAAGATCTCTTGATTAGCTCTTTCTGCTTGACCATTGGACTGTGGATGTGCCACTGATGAAACGTCGAGCCGGATGTGCTCCCGTTCGCAGAACTCCTTCATAGCACCTTTGCATAAATTGGTACCATTATCTGTGATAATACTGTGCAGAAAACCAAACCGGAAAATCACCTTTTTGATGAACTGAACCGCTGTGGCCGCATCACACTTGCTAACAGGTTCTGCCTCCACCCACTTTGCAAACTTGTCCACCGCCACCAGGAGGTGGGTCTTCTTATCTTTGGACCTTTTGAAAGGCCCAACCATATCCAGCCCCCATGTCGCAAACGACCAAGTAATTGGAATCATCCTCTTGAGCCGGTACATGAGCACGTCTTGAAAACCTTTGGCAACCATCACATCGTCTGACCAGATCCTTCGCATCAGCATGAGCAGTTGACCAATAGAAACCATGGCGAAACGCCTTAGCCACCAGAGACTTTGAACCGGCGTGGTGACCACAATCTTCTTCATGGATCTCCCGCAAAATTTTACGGCCTTCTTCAGGAGACACGCAACGTTGAAAAGCTCCTGATACACTGCAATGATGCAACTCATCGTTGATGACAACCATGGACTTGGATCACCGGATTATCTGCTGGGCCAGAATCTCATCTTTTGGCAACTCGCCTCGGTTCTTGTATGCCAGATAAGGAAGCGTCCAATCCGGAATAACATGAAGAACTGCCACCAATTGAGCCTCCGGATCAGGAATGGCCAAATCCTCTTCACCAGGGATCTTCACCGATGGGTTGTGCAGTACATCCAGAAAAAACATTGGGTGGGACCGGTTTGCGCTGAGAGCCCAGCCGGCTTAAAGCGTCCGCCGCTTCATTTTTCCGCCGGTCCACGTGGTCCACCTGATAGCCTCTGAAATAACCTGCAACAATATCCACCTCACGACGATATGCTGCCATGAGTGGGTCCTTGGAGTCCCAAGTGCCAGACACTTGCTGAGCCACAAAGTCCGAATCACCGAAGCACTTAACTCGACTTAGATTCATCTCCTTAGCCATCCGAAGACCATGGAGCAAGGCTTCATACTCAGCTGCATTGTTAGTACAAGGGAACATTAAACGGAGAACATAACAAAACTTATCACCTCGTGGGGAAGTTAATACGACTCCAGCCCCCGAGCCTTCCAACTGCCTGGATCCGTCAAAATGGATGGTCCAATACGTATGATCCGGCTTTTCTTCAGGTGCTTGCATTTCCGTCCAATCATTGATGAAATCAACAAGCGCTTGAGACTTAACCACTGTCCGAGGCACATATTTCAAACCGTACGGCCCCAGCTCTATAGCCCACTTTGCAATCCGGCCAGTTGCTTCCCGGTTCTGGATGATATCTCCCAAAGGAGCAGAACTGACCACAGTAATTGGGTGCCCTTGGAAGTATTGCTTAAGCTTCCGGCTTGCCATAAAAACTCCGTACACCAGCTTCTGCCAATGTCGATACCTTTGCTTGGACTCAATGAGTACCTCGCTGATATAATAGACCGGACGTTGAACTGGATGCTCCTTACCTGCCTCCTTTCATTCCACCACAATAGCCACGCTGACCGCACGAGTGTTAGCAACAACATATAGCAGCAACGGCTCCTTGTCAATGGGAGCGGTGAGCACAGGCGGATTGGCCAATTGCCGCTTTAAGTCCTGAAATGCTTCATCAGCAGCAGAACTCCAGACGAACTGATCCGTCTTCTTCAGGGCCAAGAGCCAGCAATCCGCTGGAGGGGAACCGGGCGGAAGCCCCTGGGACCGGTGCGCCGGTTCAACCCCGTCAGCTGGACCCACCTCGTCCAAACACCGTTGTACCTCAGGATGCTTTAACACCTCTGGGTCACTACTCTAACCCAATGGACAATCTTGTTGCCGCTGCTGCACGATTGGAGGCCATTCCAGTTGAGGGTGACTCGCCGCAGGCAGTAGAGACGCGACGGGTCAAGGAACTTCTGAGGACAGCTTTGGCCCAACAGGAAGCGTACTCGTACAGCCGCGACCGGATCCACTCGACCCCTCGTCCAAGCCGGAGTTATAGCAGACATATGGATGAACCAGCAGTGTCTAGTAATGAACGGCGTGGAGCACCCCGTGGTAACAACTCGACGGGTGGAGCTGATGACGCTCAGGAAGTGGTGAACCGGGCCCGAGCGCGCAGGGAGGCCGAGTTAGTCGCACGACATCAGGCTCGGCAGCTCACGCCGGTTCGTCCAACCATTTCGATCGAAACTGGTGTTACTTCTAGTTCTTTGGGGGTGCCTTGCCTCGTCCCCACTTTACGCAACGTGCGCCTGCCCAAGGATTTCAAAGGCCCACGCAAGGTAGCAAATTATACGGCGGATCAACCACCAGAGACATGGGTAGAGAGCTATGAGATGGCCATGGAGATGCTTGATGTGGATGACACAGCGTGTGCGAAATACTTCACCATGATGCTTGAAGGAACGGCCCGTACTTGGTTAAAAAGCTTGCCCGCTAATTCTATCAGCTCATGGGGCCAATTACGAGCCCGGTTTATCAACAATTTCAAGGATACCTGTAAACAGCCTATGTTGATAGTGGACTTAGCTGCATGCGTCCAGGAGGAAGGAGAGTCAACGACTCATTGGGTGCGCCGGGTTTCACAAGTGTTGCACTCCTCAGACCGCATCAACGCTGACACCGCGGTATTAACCCTAGAAGGCAACTGCCGGTTTGGGCCCCTGAAGTTGAAATTGGGACGGATGAAGCGTCATTGCACCGACATGGGGACCCTCATGGCCACTTTGGTAAAATATGCTGACTCTGATAGTACCAAGGATCCCGAATCTGATGATGACAAGACAGGGAAGGGGAAGAAGAACAGCAGCTCCAAAGGTCAGCAGCATCACTGGGTAGGCAATGGCGGAGGAGGCAAGCGTAAAGCGGATGGCAACATGGATTTTGTGGCTAATACCAACGTACAGGACAATGGCCAGCGGCGCAAGGGTAGGCCGAAAAATCATAGTGGAGCACCCAACCCCAACCCAAACCGCCTGAACTATCTGCTAAGCCAGCCCTGTCCAAAACATGGGACGAAGGAGCAGCCAGCAAACCACCTTTGGAAGGATTGCTTTATTATGCAGGAGTTCAAGAATTCTAATAATTTCCGGTATGATCAAGGATCTGGCGGTGGCTCAGGGTCCGGGCCGGGTTACAGTGGAGGAAGTTCCGGTTCAAGATTTAATGGTAATCCGGGCGGACATAATGGTCAAAATAGTCAGAACAACCAGGGTGGTTACAACAACAGCAGCAACAGTCAGGTTACCAAAGCAACCCAAAGCAGTTGAGTAGTGGGCACTACCATGTCTTTACCACTAGCTTGGACAAGCGAGACCGGAAGGTTCAGAGGCAGGCAGTCAACTCTGTTGAACCGGCCACACCCCATTATCTACGTTGGTCTGAACAACCAATCATATGGAGCAGAGAGGATCACACACTCCAGATCAATAATCTGGGTCAGTTGGCTCTGGTGGTGGCGCCTCAGGTGGGAGGTTATAAGTTCACCAAGGTGCTCATGGATGGAGGGAGCAGCATTAATATCCTATACTATGAGACCTTCCGTCGTATGGGACTAACAAATAAGAATCTCAAACCGTCCAATACAGTATTCCACGGTGTAGTGCCTGGCAGATCAGCATATCCCGTTGGTAAGGTAGCTCTTGAAGTGGCCTTTGCGGGTGATCATGATTCCAGGTCGGAGACATTAACGTTTGAAGTGGTGAAAATCCAAAGTCCATATCATGCCCTGTTTGGGCGTCCGGCATACGCCAAGTTTATGGCTCGACCCTGTTATGTGTATTTGCAGCTCAAGATGCCGGGTCACAAGGGGACAATAACGGTTCACGGAAGCCGCAAAATCGCTTTGGAATGCGAGGAAGGAGATGTGGCTTATGCAGAGTCGGTTTGTGCCACCGAGGAGTTGAAGTACTATAAAGACAATGTTGATCCGGCGGACATGACTCCGTTGAAGAAGCCAACTACGGAGCATGATCCAGCCCTGAAGTTCAAATCGGCAGCAGAAACTAAGCTTGTTGACTTCGTACCTGGCGATTCGTCCAAGCAGTTCAGCATTAGTGCCAACTTGGATCCGAAATAGGAAAGCGCGCTCATCGAGTTCATCCATGAGAATCGGGACATTTTTGCATGGAAACCCTCTGACATGCCAGGTGTACCGAGGCAACTCGCTGAGCACACACTTAATGTGGATCCTAAATACAAACCGGTGAAACAGTTCCTCCGCCGGTTTAACGAAGAAAGACACAAGGCGATTGGAGAAGAGGTAGCCAGGCTCTTAGTAGCTGGTTTTATTGTTGAAGTTTTTCACCCTGAGTGGCTTGCCAATCCGGTGCTAGTCCTTAAGAAGAACGGCACCTGGCGTATGTGTGTGGATTACACAGATCTTAATAAGGCTTGTCCAGCAGATCCTTTTGCCCTCCCCCGTATTGATCAAATCATTGATGCTATGGCGGGTTGTGAGCGTTTAAGTTTTTTGGATGCATATTCTGGCTATCATCATATCAAAATGGCAGTTAAGGACCAAGAGAAGACGGCATTCATAACTCCCTTTGGAGCCTTCTGCTATGTGTCTATGCCCTTTGGGCTCAAAAGTGCCCAGGCAACTTATCAACGGTGTGTAAAAAATTGTCTTCACAAGCAGATTGGCTGTAATGTACATGCTTACATGGATGATATCATGGTTAAATCCAGGGAGAAGGAGACTCTGGTTGATGATTTGAAGGAAACCTTTGATAACCTAAGGACGTACAAGATGATGCTTAATCCGGACAAGTGTGTCTTTGGTGTACCGGCGGGCAAGTTATTGGGTTTTCTGGTGTCCAACAGGGGAATTGAGGCTAATCCGGAGAAGATCACAGCCATCACCTCCCTGGCTAAACCAAAGTGTATCAATGATGTTCAACGCCTGGCAGGCCGGATTGCCGCGTTAAGCCGGTTTATCAGCCGCCTTGGTGAGAAGGTGATCCCTTTGTATCAGATGTTGAAGAGTGAAGCGCTGCTTGTGTTCCGGTCATGAATATTCCAACCCGGTTAGGCAGATCAGAGGGGTCCGGAATACTGTCACCATTGGAACATCTCTCAATCCGGCCATCTTGTAGCTGATAAAGAGATTCGGTTTCTCCGGTCGAAAAGTCGTCACCAGAACAAATGGTAGTTGCCCCGCGAAGCTCCGATCCATCCTCATAACTCCCTCCATGGATCATTCCCACGAAGGCACGCTTCATGGCCGGTTTAATCCGGGCGGATAGCGCATGTTGAGCCGTCTCGACGAGGTCAGTGCAGATGTCCGGCTCAGGGCCCGGTTCACCGATCTTGCCAATGAAAACGTGAATGCTACCAAAGGGGACCCGGTACCCGTACTCAATTGAGCCGGCCTCGGGGCCCCAGCCTGCGTCGTCGATGTAAAGTTTGCCGCGACGACCCTTAGTCATCCGGCCTACAGCGTAGCCCTTGAGTCCTTCAAAGCGGCCCTCCAAGAACCGGAAACCATCGTGCGATGGCCCCATGGTGGGCGCCAACTGTCGTGGGTTTGTCACGGCAGATGTCCTAGAGAAAGGACTTAGTCGTGGAGCCATCGTGATGGGTTAGCTTGAAGGGGTTAAAGCGGACACAAGGATGCAAGAGAGTTTATACTAGTTCGTCCACTTCGATGAAGGTAAAAGCCTACGTCTAGTTGTGATGGAATTGATGGGTGTTTCGATGACTAGGGAGAAAATAAGCTTCGCCTATGTCTCGAGTTGTTGTCTGTCCTCCCTCAACCCCCGCCGGGTCGTCCCCTTATATACATGGGTGACGCCCGTCGGTTTACAGCGTCCCAACACTGGCTCATAGATGTGTCTGGCTTGGTCTCTACTTATTCCTAACTTACAATACAAGTTACATATTGACGCCGGTTTACGGCTACGGGCTCTCAACCAATTATGGGTCTTGAGCCCTCATCTACCTTCATGGGCTTTAACATGCTTAACTACTGATGAAGCTAAACCGGCCCAGATAGGCCGGTTTACGCCCAGTAGTAATATCCCCAACACCGGGGCTTGGTTATATTTGGTTGTGGAGCTTTTGGCTGTGGACACACTCCCTCACTAAGTTGGTGGCTCACTCTTTGTGTATGTTCACTCTCTCCCTTTTCTTTCCTTTTCTTTTCATCTCATAAAGATAGAGTTCCTCGGGTGTCATGGGCAGCCAAGTGAACTCCTCTATGGACAAAACATAAGAGATTCGCACGCCCGCTGATTTGCGCATCATGGTCATGCAACCACGGTCATCCAAGAAGCAAGTGACAAGCGTGCATCGGCATCACATCGCACTCAACATCATCCTGATATATCCCTACTGAAATTGGTATTCGCACGCTGCTAATCACCTTAATTGCGCCACAATCATTTAGCCATTGCATGCGGAATGGATGTGGGTGACATTTTGTTTGCAATTGAAGCTTCTTGACCATCTCCGTGCTTGCAATCTTGTTGCACCTGCCACTATCAACAATCACTCCACATATCTTTGAGTTGATAAGGAAACGGGTGTGGAAAAGATAATGTTGATGCCCCTTTTCCTCCTCCACAACCTGGGCATTAAGGGAATGACATACAACCAAAGCTTCACCATCAAGTTCTTCATGAGATGAAACAGTGCATCATACTTCCCAACCTTTCTCCTCTTCCACTTCATCATTTCCACCTTCAAGATCAGATTTAGACTCCCATTCACCTTGTTCATTGATGATCAGAGTTCTTTTTCTCGAACATTCTGAAGAAATATTACCTCTTTCTTTGCACTTGTGGCATTGAATGCCATTGTTGTGTGTAGAACTCTTTTCTGGAGGTGGAGTGGAGGTTACTCCTGCTGCAGTAGATGATGACCTCTTTCTTGATTGCGAATACCAGGTGAGGAAGCTGTCGAGGTATGTAGGTGGCTAGGTGGTGCACCCTCAAACTGAGAACCGTATGGCTGTTGTGGTCGCTGCCATGAGCGTGTGGTGGTGCGACCTTGGAAAACACAAGTACGACTGTCACGCATATTCTTCTTCTCAACTCGTATAGCTTGATGAACCACATCTTATAGTGTATCATAAGGAAACATCTCCACAAAATCTGATATTTCATCATTCAGCCCATTTAAAAATCTCACCATCTTCGCCTCATCACTTTCACGGGTCCTTCTCTGAATTAGCACCACCTCCATCTCTTTATAGTACTCCTCAATAGTGCGGGAACCTTGAGTGAGCTCCTGCAACTGCTTGTACAATTGCCTCTCATAATATTGCCTCTCATAGTATGATGGAACAAAACGATGCCTCGTGACTTGCTTCATCAAAGTCCAGTTGCGGATATAATTATTGCCCAACATCAACTGATCGTCTTATAGCTGATTCGACCATGTAAGAGCATAACCAAACAACTCCATAACAACAAGATCAACTCTCTTGGCTTCAGAAAACCATGGATGCGAAAGATTTATCGCACTTCTCCTCCCACCCAATATATGTATCTAGATCCTCTTTTCCCGTGAAGGATGGCACGTGTAGCTTCACTCTCGCTTGGTTGTCACGGTCATCTTGATCACGAGGTCATAAAGATGACCGTTGCGACCAAAAATGTCACCATGATGAGGCAGGGAGAAGGGTTCATAGTCCCCCATGCCTTCATCTTCATCACCATGCTCGGAAAGATCTTCAAGGGAGATGTCATCCCCATCATGTGCAGCTCGTCGCCGGTGATCAGCGGCAAACCCACGATGGTCATGACCCTGCCCATGAGCTTCTCCTCCATGCAGCCCACCCGCACGGGGGCAGCAAAGTCGCCATGCCTCCGTTCAGCACCAACAACAGGGGCGCCATCGGCAGCAGCTCCTGCAAGTCTTCCACGACCATCGTGGCGATCCTGGTTTCCTTGACATCATCGGTTGTCAGCGGCCAGTGAGGCAGCGGGGCTGTGTTGATGGTGATCCCAATTACCGGCGACAGGAAGATGGCCGCGGAACATCCTTCGCATAGCAGAAACTATAGTCTCCTCAATCATATCACCAAGTATTACGTGAGTTTTTGGGAGATCATCTTCCACATGTTGATGTCCATGTACACTCGAATTGGATCCTGTCATGTTAACTCCCGGAAACAAGTGGTCAAAAGAAAAATATATATGCGGAAAACACTCAGCTCACCTTCTTCCTTACCCAAATTCTAATGATTCCTTGGCGGCTGTGCGGTGGTAGAAAATCAGGAGTGGACGGGCGAGTGAAAGGAAGGAAGCTGACAGTTTCTAGGTGGATCTGGGTGGGGTAAATTGAGGAGGGCTAGTGTTGAGATCCAATTGATGCGAACCAAATGACCAACACAAATTTGTAGATCCTTATACCACGTTTGAGCTGCAATACATGCCACTACAATTTCTAAAATTTTTCACCAAACTGAATATGATTGCACACTTTCTCTTCTCTCTTTTTTTGCTCTTCGTTTTGCTTTTTTCCACTCTTTTTTTGTAGCACAATAGATCCAACAACAAGACTCAAAGAAAAACAACAGCAACTTTGGATAGAACTTGGTGCAAACACAAAGAGGAAAGCAAACGACTAGATCTCAGAAAACAAAGGCTAGGATTTTTTGTGGCCTTTTGGCTTTGGACTCTAGGATGGGAAAAATCAAACTAAAAAGGATAGATCTAGCAACGAAGATACAAATGCTACCATGTAAACCTTGCTCTGAATACCAAATGACGCGACACCGTCTTTGGAGAAGAGGGTGTACAAAGATAGGTCCGATATTCACGGCATAGGATCGATAAATGGATGGGGATAACTAGCTGCAAGAGGCCGGAAAATGGAAAATAAGATATTATGACCTGACGAGGAGGATGCTCACCGAAGCCTGCAATCTGAGAATTCACCGATCCAAAACCCGCAATACTACCCCACACAACCACACTCAAGTCATGGAGCGATATGCAAGGGAAACCACAAACTCTAACCCACACAACACGATCTAGTCGTGGAGCACGAATTAGGAGCAATTTCTCAAGAAATCATGAGCATAAGGATAACAAAAGCTCTTCAAATCTCAGGAGTAGTCTATGTCTTTGGTCTTGGATAGAAATGGCAAAAGTCCGCAACGAAGGGAAGAGCTAGCCTATTTATATTAGGGACAAGCCCCTTGGATAGGTGTGGAAGCAAACTAGCTTCTGGAATAAGCTTAGATGTGAAAGTGAACCAGCTTTGTTTGACTAAATGGCTTCAAGACTTAATGAAGTAGCTTATGGAAATCTCTCGTCGGAGGTGGTTGGCAGTTCCCGACCAAACATTGTTCACTGGAGTCAAACAATGTTTCCTTCAGTAGCAAACTTGAGTTCTGGAAACCTTCGCAAGTTGGGATATCAAAATTCATGCAAAACATTGTTTCGTCGGAATCAGAACAATGTTTCTTCAGCAGACAACTCATTTGTTCATGAACTCCTAACTTTGTTTCTTTGCCATATAACATTGTTTTGCACGGACTGAAATGTCTTTGGCCGTCTTCGGTATTGCACCCGAGTTCAACCAATAACAAAGGAGATGAAAGTGCAGCCATGTATTCAAGATTATAGTATAAACTTTAAGTTAGCGTTTACCTGGCAATGTGTTCATTTGCCACAAAATATTATGATTTCTCCTTTGATGAACAAGGATGTATAAATGGTTGTCATGTCCTCATCATCCTCCCCCTCTTTAAAAGGAGTCATCATCGACTCTAACAGGTTTATGGCTGTCATGTCCTCATCAAAAGCCGAGGACACAGCAGTTACCCAGGTTCGGGCCACCTTGCGTTGTAAAACCCAACTCCTGCTTGGTTGGGATTGCTTGAGGGAGAGAGGGTACAATGGTGTGGCTCTGGTTCGTGAATTGTATTCTCTCTATGGAGACAACCTGCCCTCCTTTTACATCATGCCTCTTGTCCTATTCCCCTGAAAACACTTGGCGAGAAGGGTTGCCACAACAGCCAGTTTGAAGGGGGATAGGAGCACAATCTATCCTGACTAAATGTGGTCTTCTCCTGCAAAGCTCCCATCAATGACATGTCAGTGGGCTCAGGAATGACCTACACCCTGGCACACCCGTCCTCTTGGTCTTCTTGCACTGATAAGGCAACCTTTGGGGATTGCCTTGGGAATCGGTAGCTGGTCTTGCTCCCTTAACGCAAAAGAGGAAAGCCACCTCATCCATGCCGGCTCGCACGGTCCTGCTATCCTTCATCACCACGTGTGTCACCCATATGATGCGCACAAGCCCACAAGGCCGGGCAAAGCTGCCCTCGAGCTATTCGCCTTGGGAGAACGGCCTCGAGAGGCCGCCTCAAGAGAGAGCCTCACGTGGCTCCTGGTGGCACCACCCGGTCGACTCAGGATTGCTGGTAATATGGGCCCCACGAGGTGAGGGCCTCGCAAGTTGTCTTGCTTGCGAAGCATGCTGGTGGGCCATCTGCTAGTCCCTTGGTATGCGTCGCGTCCTGGGCTACAGGCAGACAGGCCTGGGTACCCTTGGTCCCACGGGCCCGACAATGTTCCATGGTACACAATCAGCATTATGCCACATGTTTGATTTTCCGGCGCATTTTAGGCCTCGTTTGCTATATTTAAGCCATTTTTGGCATTTATCATGCATTTAGTGCATACATATCAAATCCTAGACGCAACTGCATGTGCTGATGAAAGGGGTGAGGATTTGTGTTTGATCTGGGAGCATCCAACCACTACAAAAAAACACTTCCGTGATAATACATGTTTGTCGCAATAGGTCACGTTTTCTGTCATGCATGTACATCCATGATGATTTTATGACAGAATCAAGATAGTCATACCTGTGCTGTCATAGAAGTGTTCTGAAAGTGTGTTATATCAACTAGAGGGGGGTGAATAGGCGATTTATAGAAATTCATCACTTAGGAATTTCAGGGTGAGGAAATTCCGAAGTCATGAACAACTAGCAGTGGAATAAGTACTCAGATGCAAGCATAACAGAGCAGTAGCATAGTCATCATGATGAAATGAAAACAAGCACTGAGTACAAGTAGCGTAAACACAAGATAGCAGGCTGAAGACAAAGTGACTGAAGAAATAGGATTGAGTAAATTGAGAAAGTCTTCAGTCAAAGTCTTCAATCAGTAACGATCAAATACTTCAGCATATGAATGAGGAAATGAAAGGGTTGAGGAAATAGAACTAGTAGCTCGGTGAAGACAGTGATTTGGTAGACCAGTTCCAACTACTATGACAGTCATACGTCTGGTTGGAGCGGCTAGGTATTTAAACCTGAGAACACACAGTCCTCACTGTATTCTCCTCAGAGATCAGAAGATCTTCGTCTCTGTCACTGAAGAAATTGACTGAACTGTATGAGATTTCCAATGGCTTCACTCGAAAGGATTGGTAGGTGTAGGATTTTGAGTTGAGCATCACTTGGAAACTTTTCCTTAGTTTTACCTCCACCCCCTTTAACAGTACGGTGTTTCCTGTGACTCAAGAAGGAGAAAATGAAACTACGAAAACAAAAGTCTTCACGCTTCATATTCCTCGTATGAATACCAAGTATTCAAGGTCACACCAATTTCTTCACTTTCAAAGTCTTCAGAAAGCCAAAGTATTCAGTTGAAGACATTCATTTTTAGGGGTCGACTTTCTTTGTAAATATCAAACTCCTCATAGACTTATAGACCTGTGTACACTCACAAATGCATTAGTCCCATACCTATAAGTCTTCAATACACCAAAATCACTAAGGGGCACTAGATGCACTTACAATATCCCCCTTTTTGGTGATTGATGACAATATAGGTAAACTTTTCAACGGGGATAAACATATGAAGTGTAAATACCGATATTTGAGTTGAACTTGATAATAATTCAACTTGAACATATCGTTGATCGGGTCATGGTGCCACTGAATCGAGATCTTCCCTAGTGCAACCACATTTTCCTTTGTGGGAAGGCCTTTATTCGGTCTGTCATCATGCCTCTGGTCGGTGCCTCCAATGAGGGAAGGTTATGGGTGTGCGTTACCCTGGACCGGTAAGCAGACATAACCTTGTGTGCCCGTTGTTGTTATGGTACCTTGTCCCTGTTTGGGACCGTTTATGTTTTGCCATGACGGTGGCCATTGGTGTCTTTGGTAGACACGGGGCAACCCATGACTTAGCCCAGTGGGGAGTTAGTCGGAGTGGCCGGGAGAGTGTCATGGCAATGGAGGGGTTCTGTCGGAATGCCGTTGGTCCACCCGAATGGGAGTGTCAGGCCATGGGTTCCGAGGTGTGGGTACAATGCGCTACCTCTGCAGTGTGTATTTAATCTATCGATAGCCGAGTCCATGGTTACAGACAAGCTCGAAACTAGGTCACACCATGGATCAATGTTTAAATAATTTTGCACACTAAGATAATAACCTTGCACTATTGGAGAGAGGATGGTTGAGAAATCATCTTGATGCTGAGGACAAGTTGTTGGCCAGTTGGTGATCTGAGTATGATCATGTTTTGGTTATGAGGTAACCCAATTAAAGACCAAGATGTTGGTCTGATTGCGGTTCAAGAGGGATCACCGGGTGGTAAGCAAGTATGAGGCACTTAAGTCATGAGATCATGAGCACTACATCCTAAGTATGGTTTTGCATTAATGATTAAATGGTTTAATTATCATGATATTGTTTGTCATTATGTTTATGCTTGTTGTGAGCTTGCAAGTACATTCAATGTGCTGACCTGACGTGTCCTGCCAGCTTTCAGGAAAGTCTCGTTGTAAAGGAGTGCAGTCCGAGTCTAGATCGTGTCCTCATCGGTGTCCATGTGCTATGGAGTCTCGCTTCGTTGTCGTTCCGCTCCTTGTAGTTGTCATGATCGAGGCCCCTTTTATGTTCACTAAATAATGTACATATTGTTCAGCCGCACCGTGTGTGCCGCTTGGCCTCACAACTTGTTGTAATATGAACTATGTTCCGCTAGCATCAATAAAGCGATTTCTTTCTGTACCAAGATTTTTTGTATTGCCAGAAGACAAGATCTCTGGGCTGGCAATGCAAGGTAAACTGGTTGCTCTGAGCCGGGGTGCCACAATGCTTGGTATCAGAGCCGCGCTGACTGTAGGACACGCTAGGCTGCCAACGTGTTAACTGGACGTTAGTCAGGGTACAAGTTGAGTACCGGTAGTGATTGTAGCTGGTTTTTGCATTGTATGTGTTCGTTTATTTTTTTTCTAACCTACTAATGGTTGTGGGTGTAGATGGCTCCGGTGCCGTATCCGTGCTAGTTGCAGCTGATGACGTACACGTCGCCGCATCTCCTTCGTAACATGTGGCGTCGGCTGTACCCCCTCAGTGACGACCCAGTCTATCGTGTGTACCCAGAGCGTCTAGCAAATTCAGTGTATGAGTATCACACAGTGGTCACTCTGCGCACCATCTTCTAGCACCTATATTTGTACCTCTAGGAGCGGTTTCGCTTCTACCGCTTCTCAGGCTATCTAGTTTGCTGCATTTAAGGTCATCGTCGAGCTGCGCTATAACGAGGTCCGAATGTAGAACCATCCACGTTTCCACTACTATCCTTTCCTGCATGATAATGGTCGTGTCCATTTTCCTATCATTGATCCGAAGTCTGATAGTACTGCTAGCCACCTTTCTCGTTATATCACTGCTAGCTATCTTATGATTCACGAGCTGGCTCGAGAGCTGATTCGTGCTCGCACTGCTTTAGCTACTACTAGAGCTTCCACTACTCCATCGTCTATGGGATTTACTCCTTATATTCCCTCTAGTTCCGGTTCACCTATTTCACCAGTTACTCTCCGAGTAGCTCGGGCACCTCGACCGTGAATCCTCCCAGTACCCCTGCTGAGTGGATTTCCCTTCTCACTACTCCAGTAGCTCCGATGCTCTAGCCTCATCTTGCACCTGCCCCAGAGGGATAGCCCTCGAGGCAGTGTCGTCGTGTTACCTTTAACCCGAAGGTTTCAGTTAACGTCGTCAGTTTAGGATCCGAGTCTGCTTCAGGAGAGGACCTCGCAGCATCATCAGGGCTTTAGAGCACTCGAGTATCCGCATTTGTCAGGGTGATGTATGGATGTAGTCGTATGAGTCATGATGTCCCGTTCTATGTATGAGAGTAGTCGAACTTATAATGTCATTTATCTTTTATGTACGAGTCTATGTATAATTATGTTGGAACTTCTTTTTATTCGCTATGCTTTGCTCGTTTTTTTCGTTTTCTTTCAGGTTTTGTCGTGGCTTTTCTCCACTATATTTTTGGATGTTGCTCATCTCGGATGCATTGTCTTGGGAAAAATGAACAATAGGATGATGCATGGAGGCAGCAGTAGTGCCGCTTGTGAGGATGTCCCTGTTCACCGCTCCGCACGACAGGCAGGACACTCCCCCGAGCCATACCTCCCACCACCGCCTCCACCACCTAATCCGCCCTTCACCGAGAAAATTATGCATATGTTTGAGGAAAGGAGGAATAATGATCTGATTGAAATATTAAGAAGTGTGCAAGCTATGGTTGGACAGAATGGAAATCAGAACGGTCATCACTCCAAGCTGTCAGATTTTCAAAGAACCAAGCCTCCCAGTTTCAGTAAGGTTATTGCTCCCTTGGACGCAGATGACTGGTTGCGAACCATTGAGAAGAAGCATGAGATTGCTCGTACTGAAGAGGATGACAAGGTTCCGTTTGCAACTCATTATCTTGAAGGCGCTGCAGCCATATGGTGGGAAAATGCAAAAGCTATGTGACCTGCTGATGAAGAAATCACCTGGACAAAATTCAAGGATCAGTTTCGTAAATACCATATTCCCACAGGAATTATGAAGCTTGAGCAGCGTGAATTCCTCGCGCTCCTCCAAGGAAGTCAGTCTATGAGTGAATATTTGCATAAGTTCAATCATTTGGCCCGTTACTCTCTTCATGATGTGGCCACCGAAGAAAGAAAGATTGACAGGTTTATTGGGGGATTAAACCAGCATCTCTGATGCACCCTCAGTATGTTTAACTTCCTAGATTTCCAAACTCTAGTAGACAAGGCTCTCATCGCTGAAAGGGAGCACAAGCTCATACATGACAACAAGTCTGCAAATAACGATCACAAGCGCAAGTTCGAGCCAAGGAAGGAAGTGCAACCAGTGCAAAAGGCTCGCACCTGGCAGCATACTCAGGTAGAGTACAAGCCCAATTTGCAGCAGAATGTTAAAAAACCACTACGCAAGTCAAGAATGTCGTGACCAACCCGGTGCGAGAAGAGTTCCAGCGCAACAATTCTTGTTTCAGCTGTGGGAAAATCGGACATTATGCCAGACAGTGTCCCAAGAACGGCAAGGCTAATGCTCCATTCAGGCCTCAAGTCAACTTTATGGGGTCATACCCTATCCAGCAAAACATCACTGGGCAGATCCATCACCTCTCCGTAGACGAAGCCAAGAGAACCCCGAAGTCATCATTGGTATGTTTTTTGTTAATAGCATACCTGCCATTATTTTATTGGACTCTGGGGCTTCCCACTCTTTTATTTCGCGGAGTTTTGTTGCCCGAAACAAATTTCCTTGTTCAGTTTTGAGCAAGAGTATGCTGGTACAAACCCCAGGATCTTTGCTCCGAAGCAATCTGGTCTGCCGTAATCTAGAAATTAATATCAACAGAGTCCGTTTTCCAACTTCCTTGATAGTAATTGAGTCCGGCAAGTTGGACATTATTTTGGGGATGAATTGGTTAACCCAATATCAAGTATGCATTAATTGCGCAACCCGAGTAGTCACTTTGACAAGTCAAGAGGGGCAGATTACAAAATTATATGCACATAGGAGCATACCCAAGAAAGAAATGGTCTTCACCACTATGGCTAGTGAATTGGAATTAATTCATGTGGTCAGTGAGTTCCCCGATGTGTTCCCAGAAGAACTGTCAGGCATGCCGCCAGATCGAGAGCTTGAGTTTGCAATAGATCTTGTGCCCGGGACCGCACCATTATACAAGAAGTATTATCGGATGCCTTCGTCAGAATAAGTGGAGCTAAAGAAATAGCTTGGAGAGATGCTTCAGAAAGGATATATTCGTCCCAGCTCTTCACCATGGGGATCACCTGCTATATTCGTCTCCGTATGTGTGTGGATTACCATCAGCTAAATGATGTCACCATCAAAAACAAATATCCACTGCCCAGGATCGATGATCTATTTGATCAACTCAGCAAGGCAAAGGTATTCTCCAAGATTTATTTAAGGACAAGATACCACCAACTCAAGATTAAAAAGGAAGATATTCCTAAGACCGCATTCACTACACGGAACGGTCTTTAGGAATATACCGTTATGTCCTTTGGCCTCACCAATGCCCCTTCTTTCTTCATGCATATGATGAACAAGGTGTTCATGGACTTCCTAGATAAATTTGTGGCGGTCTTCATCGATGACATACCCATATGCTCAAAGGGTGAAGAAGAGCATAAAGGACACCTCAGAGCCATATTGCAACGACTTCGTGACCATCAGCTGTACGCCAAATTCAGTAAATGTGAGTTTTGGCTCAAGCGAGTTGGATTTCTTGGGCATGTGTTGTCTGCAGAAGGTATAGCTGTGGACCCGAGCAAAGTAAAGGACATGCTCGATTGGTTGGCACCCATGACAGTATCCCAAATCCGGAGTTTTCTCGGATTAGCTGGATGCTACCGTCATTTCATTGAAGGTTTCTCCAAGATTGCCAAACCAATGACGGAGCTGCTCAAGAAAGATAAGAAGTTTGAGTGGACTGAGGACTGTGAGAAAAGTTTCAATGAGCTGAAAATCTGGCTGACAACAGCACAAGTGTTGAGTCTTCCAGACATCTACCGTAGTTTTGATGTGTACTGTGATGCGTCCAGACAGGGCCTCGGATGCGTACTTATGCAAGATGGCAAAGTGGTAGCATACACATCGTGACAGCTACAACCCCACGAACGAACTATCCTACCAATGATCTGGAATTAGCCGCGGTGGTTCATGCTCTAAAAATTTGGAGGCACTACCTCATTGGGAAGAGGTGCCAGATCTTTACTGACCAAAAAAGTCTCAAGTACATATTTACTCAGCCAGATTTAAATCTCCGCCATGAAGATGGCTTGAGTTAGTCAAGGACTACGATCTTGGAATAAATTACCACCCAGGTAAGGCCAACGTGGTTGTTGATGCACTCAGCCGAAAGCCAGTCAGCCTGAACACCATAATGGAAGCTTTGCCTCTTGAACTTCAAAAAGAGATTGCTCAGCTCCACCTGGTCATAGTTGGCGCAGGTCTTGCTAATATCATGGAAGTTACTCCTACCCTCGAGGAAGAGATCCGCAAGGTCCAGCCACATGACCCAGCCAGAAATATGTCAGGCGTATGTTAGCAGGACATACCTCAAATTTTTCTAAGGATCCACTAGGTACACTGCGATTCCGTGGAAGGATTTGTGCACCCAGGCAAGAAGATTTAAGGAAGAGAATACTATCAGAAGCACACGAATCTTCGTATTCTATTCACCCCGGAGGAACTAAAATGTATGAAGACCTTCGACAAATATTCTGGTGGGATGGGATGAAGAAAGACATTGCCTATTTTGTGGCCTGTTGCGACATATGCAACAAAGTAAAGGTAGAACATCAGAAACCAGCTGGACTCCTCCAACCATTGCCCGTTCCACAATGGAAGTGGGATGATGTCTGCATGGATTTTGTCACAGGGCTACCAAAGACTCACCAAGGAAATGACGCAGTATGGGTCATAGTGGACACCTTAACCAAGGTAGCTCATTTTATCCCCATCAAAACCACATACTGAGATAATCAGCTCGCACAACTGTATTGTCTAGAATAGTCAATCTGCATGGAGTACCGCAAACAATCACTTCCAACCGGAGGTCACTTTTTACCTCTGCTTTCTAGTCACGTCTCCACCAACCTTGGGGACCGTGCTAAAATATAGTACTGCTTATCACCCTCAGACCAATGGACAGACTGAGCGTGTAAACCAAATACTTAAGGATATGCTTCGAGCCTGTGCCTTGGCCCAAGGACCTAAATGGGAAGACTGTCTGTCATACGCCGAGTTCTCATACAGCAGCTTCTAGACCAGTCTAAAGAAGTCCCCTTATGAGGCTCTGTATGGCCGTAAGTGCCGCACTCCTTTGAATTGGTCTCAAACTGGAGATAGCCATATTTTTGGAACGGATCTCATGATGGAAGCTGAGAAGCAAGTCAAGAAAATCAGAGATAGATTGAAATTGGCTAAATCTCGATAGAAGAGTTATTATGATGCAAAGCACTGATAGGTCAATTTCGAACCCGGAGAACATGTATACCTCCGAGTCACTCCTATGAAAGGGGTTAAGAGATTTCAAACTCGTGGAAAATTGGCACCCAGGTTTATTGGTCCATTCCCAGTTATGTCCAAGGTGGGTACTATTACATATCAGTTGGAACTGCCTCCAGAGTTGTCAGAAGTGCACGATGTGTTCCATGTCTCACAGTTGAGGCGATGTATATCGCTGCCCGAGAAAAAGACTGTTATGACAGAAATAGAGTTGGCTAAGGATCTAACCTATGAAGAGAGACCGTTCAGAATTTTGGATGACATGGAAAGGGTCACTTGTAGTAAAGCAAGAAAGTTTTACAAGGTTCAGTGGGAGCATCACACAGAGGTAGAAGCCACTTGGGAACGAGAACAATTTTTAAAGGCACATTATCCAGAATTGTTTTCCCGATCAACCAAATCTCGAGGACGAGATTCATCCTAAGTGGGGGAGGTTTGTGACAGCCTGATTTTTGCCCCTCTTCTTTGTCTGATTTTCATTCGGTTTGGATTTGAATTAGGAATTTTGAATCACTTCAGATGGACTTAAGCACTTGGGTACCCCCTTGACTTTCACCCAAGTGACTCATTTCTCTCCCTAGCCATCATTTCTTCTCTGATACACTTAATATAATCTTGTGAATATTTTTCTTAAATGAAAAATATTCATTTTCCCTGCCAAAACCCTAACTAGCCCATTGTGCTCCAAAGCAACCTCAGTTTTTTCCCACAAAAATCTGAGAAAATTCACAAATATTCTTTGAACCCTTGGGCACCTTCCTGAGCAAAAATATTGCATCACTTTTTGGAATATTTTTGCTACATGAAATATTTTCTGTTCTGGATAGAAATGGTAGTTTCTACAACAACTACCATTTTACTTGCTCAAATGCTACTAGATTTTCGTGTGCATCACCACCCTCCTAGATGATTGCTAGCCTCCAAAGCTCAGCCTCCAACTCTTAGTATTTTCACCACAGTAAGCTCACAAAGTTACTGCCCAGAAACTTACCTCGAAGTAGAAATCCATCTTACTGCACCTGAGCTCAACCCAAAGTGTGATAACTACTCAAACTACCAAGGACTACACGCCAGACATGAAGTTTAGGCTTAGCACGGTCTGATGTCATAGTTCACACGGTCACCGCGTTCGTCCATGCATGTTGGCATACGGACGATGCGCTCCGCCACGCGCCCGAGCCGCTGTTGAGCACATGCTCGCTTCCCCGCATGCCGCGCCTTGCCAATCTTCACCATGATCATCGTCCCGACCCCCTTAACTCAATCCTAGCGCTCGTCGACTCTGGAGCTCACCGCAGCAAGCACGGGCGCGGTCCGGCCAACCCAACAGTGCACCGCGCATTGTGTTCGTCGCCACCCCCTCTCTCTTGTGCTCGTCTCCGCTCGCCCAAAGTGTCCGCGTGAGCTGCTTGCCTTCTCCCTCGCTCAGTAGCGCCGTTCGTTGCCGAGCGCCGTGTCCAGGTGTCCTCCGGCGGAGCCCGAACCCCTCACCCTACTCGCCTATAAATACAACCCTCCCCAGCCTTCTCGAGAATCATCCGCTCCTCTCACACACTCCACAAGCCAGTAGGTAGCCATAGCCCGGCCGGGTAGGCCGTGGGCCGGTGTCCTGAGCTCGAGCTCGCCGGCGATCCCCTCAGGTCGTCTTCGCAGCTCCAGTCCCACCCAAGCTCGGTCCACCCTTTTAGGGTCTCCGCCGTGCTTCGGTGGTGCGTTCCTGCCCGATTGGAGCCTCTTGTGCCGCCTCTAGTCGCCGTCATCTTCAACTCCGGCGACCCCCGCTCTCTGTCGCCGCTGGAGAGGTCGTTTTTGACGCCATCCGACCACCCCTAGACAATCTATGGGTACAGGCAGGTGCGCCTTCATCTTCTCTTTCGATCCATTCCTTTAGCTCGGGCCAAGATGCCCTCCTCGCCGGCATGTTCTCCGGCGGAGCCCCGCCGCACTCTGTTTCCCCCTTCCCCTCCCTCTCACCTGGCTAGTGGGGCCCGCTAGTCAGCCACTCTAGCCGCGCCTGAAGTGGTACTAGTGGTGGCGCCCCGCGGTGTTTACGCCTTTGACGTCACCCCCCTAGTTCTGTTTCATTTAAATCAAATTCAAAATATTCCAGAGAGCTTCAAACAGCCACAACTTTTTAACCATAAGTCCAAATGAATTGATTCTTTTTGCATTGTGTTCTTTATGAAAATATCTAGCAGCACACCAAATATGATATTTTTATCCACTGTCAAGATTTTCTGGTGAATTTCAGAGTGGTTCTTGATGTTTTCTTTTTGTGTTTATATTTGTTTCTAGAAGGTGAAGCTTGTCTTGAGAAGGAGGAGTGTGACCCTCACCTGCACTAAGGCAAGACACAACAACATTTTCATGGTGCTATTGCAATATTTGTGATTTTTCAACTTGAACAAATGAGTTAATCCATGCATTTAATTCACTAAAGTATATATTTATATTCTTTTGGATGCTTGTTTAAGTTGATATGGTTAGTATACAGAAGTTTACAACTAACTAAGTTAGTTTAAGTCATTAGAAGCAACTTTTGATTTTGAAGAAGTATTATGTTTATGAAAAATGAATCAGTTGGCTTAATATTTTCTTGAGTGAGAAAAGAATTATGCTAAGATATTGTCATGGTTAATTTGCTAAATAAACATAACCAGAGAAGTGTGGTGTGTCATTGAGATCTATGCTTAGTATTTGATGAAGTTGATTCAGTTATTTCCGATGATATGTGGTGCATATATATTAGTGTTGCATTTTCATGGCATATCATTACACCGGTTACTTTCACTTTGAGTTGAACCTGATAATAATTCAACTTGAACATATCGTTGATCAGGTCATGGTGCCACTGAATCGAGATCTTCCCCGGTGCAACCACATTTCCTTTTATGGGAAGGCCTTTATTCGGTTCGTTGTCATGCCTCTGGTCGGTGCCTCCAACAAGGGAAGGTTATGGGCATGCATTGCCTTGGCCCGGTAAGCAGACATAACCTTGTGTGCCCGTTGTTGTTACGGTACCTTGTCCCCATTTGGGTCCATTTATGTTTTGCCACGACGGTGGCCGTTGGTGTATTTGGTAGATACGGGGCCACCCATGACTTAGCCCAGTGGGGAGTTAGTCAGAGTGGCCAGGAGAGTGTCATGGCAATGGAGGGGTTCTGTCGGAATGCCGTTGGTCCACCCAAATGGGAGTGCGAGGCCATGGGTTCCGAGCTGTGGGTACAGTGCGCTACCTCTGCAGAGTGTATTAAATCTATCGATAGCCGAGTCCACAGTTACGGACAAGCTCGAAAAAGGTCACACAAAGGATCAACGTTTAAATAATTTTGCGCACTAAGATAATAACCTTGCACTATTGGAGAGAGGATGGTTGAGGAATCATCTTGATATTGAGGCCAAGTTGTTGGCTAGTTAGTGATCCGAGTATGATCACGGTTTCGTTACGAGGTAACCCGATTAAAGACCAAGATGTTGGTCTGATTGTGGTCCAAGAGGGATCACCGGTTGGTAAGCAAGTCCAAGGGACTTAAGTCATGAGATCATGAGCACTGCATCCTAAGTATGGTTTTGCATTAAGGATTAAATGGTTTAATTATCATGATATTGTTTGTCATTATGTTTACGCTTGTGTGAGCTTGCAAGTACATTCAATGTACTAACCTGGCGTGTCATGCCAGCTTTCAGGAAAGTCTCGTTGGAAAGGAGTGCTGTCTGAGTCTAGATCGTGTCCACATTGGTGTCCCTGTGCTATGGAGTCCCGCTTCGTCGTCGTTCCGCTACCATGTAGTTGTCATGATCGAGGCCCCTTTTATGTTCACTAAATAATCTACATATTGTTCAGCTGCACCATGTGTGCCGCTTGGCCTCGCAACTTGTTGTAATATGAACTACGTTCCGCTAGCATCAATAAAGCGGTTGCTTTCTGTACCAAGATGTTGTGTATTGCTAGAAGATAAGATCTCTGGGCTGGCAATGCAAGGTAAACCGGTTGCTCTGAGCCGGGGTGCCACATATCTAATCCAACATTTAGCACCGAAGACTTTGAAATAACTCACATTGGGTTTCTTGTCAGTGAGGAGTTCATATGAGGTCTTTTTAAAGAATCTGTGAAGATATATCCTATTGATGATGTGGCCTGCAGGATCAATTGCCTCAGGACAGAAATGTCGAGGTGTCTTGTATTCATCAAGCATAGTGCGAGCCATCTCAACAAGAGTCATGTTTTTGTGCTCCACGACGCCATTCTGCCCAGGAGTATAAGGAGCAGATAACTCATGAGTAATACCAAGTTCATCAAGATAGTCATCAAGACCAGTATTCTTGAACTCGGTCCCATTATCATGTCTGATGTGCTTGATTTTCGCACCAAATTTGGTTGAAGCCCTCGAGGAAAATCGTTTGAAGACTTCCTGCACTTCAGTTTTGTAAGTGATGATATGCATCCATGTGTAACGAGAATAGTCATCAACAATGACAAAGCCATATAAAGATGCAGCATTAGTGAATGTGGAATAATTAGTATGGCAAAGAGATCCATGTGAAGCAATTCAAATGGATGAGTGGTATTCATGATCGTCTTTGAGGGATGCTTGGCCTTGGTCATCTTTCCAGCTTCACAATCTCCACACAGGTGATCCTTGAGGAATTTGACACCCTCGATGCAATGACATGCTTCCTCTTCGCGAGTGTGTGCAAGTTCCTCATGCCAGCATGACCACGTCGTCGATGCCATAACCAGCCCTCTGAAGCTTTTGCCAGTAGACACGTGGCAGGTTGTGGTCCTGTAGAGAAATCAACAATATACAAGTCTCCTCTCCTAGAGCCTTCGAAGACTTTGGAATTGTCAGCTTCCATTATCACAACATAACGATACTTTCCAAAGACACCAACCATATCAAGATCACAAAGCATTAAGACAGACATGAGGTTGAATCCTAAGAACTTGACAAGCATGACTTTGTCCATGTGTCGATCCTTTGAGATCGCAACCCTACCTAGATCCAATACCTTGCTTTTGCCTTTGTCAGCGTAGGTGATATGCTTCAGATGCGATGGAGATAAAACAGTGTCCATCAATAGGTTCTTGTCACTTGTCATGTGATTTCTACATCCACTATCGAGGACCCACTCGGTGGCTTTGGGTTGATCATCATGCAGATGAATTAGTGCATCTTATGAACTCATATACTTCATTAGTGAAGAATACGACATCAATTTCATTAGATCAATTTCATCAAACAATTCAGCAGATATAGCAGTATGAGGACATGAGAAATGAAAATTCATTTCTTCATGATTAGCTTGCGTAGTTTCAAGCATATTCAAGTCTCTAGCAAATTCTTCAGACGTTTAAGTTCGTTTGGAGACCTGACCCTGCATAAGAGATTAGTTCTTTTTCTTCACCACCCACATCCGGAGGGGTGGCAAAGAGTTCATCATTCTGCGAGCTCCATAAGAGAAAGGTGGCATAGACGCCAGTCCACTTCGTTTCACAAAAGAGGGGTTAGAGTAAGCATATGAATAAGCAGAGAAATTCTTCGAGGACTTATGAACATGATGATTTGAAGAATAATGCACATATTCATAGCCCTTAGGCATTACCTGCGAAACAGAAGTGTTAGCACGACGATATTCATCTGATTTTGATCCATATGAGGAATTTGGTCCATGTGAGGACTTGGATCCATATGAATACTTTGGTCCATATGAAGAATTTGATCTGGGGTTCCTATTCTTCACAGGTGGTATCATGATGACATTCACCTGAAGACTTTCAAGGCACCTTTTGGGAACCCAAAATTTCTTCATAGGGGGACCGTTCCTGCGGTTAGTGCCAACATATCTAGCAAATACTTCAGGATTCTGATTTTTGAACAGTTTATAATTGGAGTCAAATGACTCATCAGAAGAATACGAAAATTCACATGTAAAGCCAGATAAAGTGGATGGATCTACTGGAGGTCCCTTTGCAGCAACCCATGAGGTTTTGGAATACTGCTCAGGTTTCCAGTAGGTCCCATCAGCATTGAGTTTCCTCACAAAGGCAATACCCTCTTTCCTAGGGTTCCTGTTAAGGATCTTCTTTTTGAGCACATCACAAAGAGCCTGATGCCCTTTGAGGCTTTTGTACATGCCTGTCACATACAATTCCTTCAGTCCTGCATGGTTAGTGATACTAGTAGCATCCTAAGATGAGGAATTTGTGACAGTAGAGATAGTTGAAGAATTTGCAGCAATAGAAGCATTTGAACTTTCAGGTGAAGAATTAGCAGATTCACGTTCAATGCATTTCAAACATGGTGGAATGAATTCAACCTGAGCGGAACTGATCTATTGAGCAAGCAATGAATCACGTTCCTTCTAAAGATCTTCATAATTCATCCTTAGCTACTCAAGATCTTGCTTTCTTTGAATAATTCATAAGAAAGCTTCTCATGATCAGATAAGAGAGTGTTATGATGACTTTGAAGGTTGTCAAACTGAGTCTGAAGTCTCTGAAGATTATCAGTCAGAGTTTGAGTTTGATCCATTTCTTCACCCAATAGGTCATCACTTTTGTCTAGCATATTTTGAACCTTTTCAATAGACTTTTGTTGTTTCAGAGCAATCTTAGCAAGTTTAGAATAGCTAGGCTTGAGGTTTTCATCTGATTCATCCTCACTTGATTCAGAGGAGGGTTATTTGAGTACCTTGGCACCTTTTGCCATGAAGCAATAGGTGGGAGCGTAGTTATCATCGCCATCGTCGGCAGTGTAGGGGAAGTCATTTTCCTCAGAGTTGAAGATGGACTTGCTGACGAAAGCAGTAGCGAGGGCTAGGCTCGCCACACCAGAGTATAACTCCTCATATGCCTCCTCTTCCTCATTTTCCTCAGATTCAACTTCAGAGTCCATTTCCTTGCCAATGAATGCCCAAGCCTTTTTAGAGCTGCTCTTCTTGTGAGATGAAGACTTTGAAGATTTTGAAGATGAGGACTTTGAAGATTTCTTCTTCTTTGAGTCATTAGAACTGTAATCCTTGTATTTCTTCTTCTTTGATTGCTTCTCCCATTGAGGACAATCAGTGATGTTGTGACCGGGTTTCTTGCATTTGTGGCAAGTTCTTTTCTTGTAGCCACAGGATGAGGAATCTGATCTCATGGCATCACCTCTTGAGGATTTACCAAAGCGACCACGTTTTGAGAACTTATGGAATTTCCTCACAAGCATCCTGGCTCAGTTCTCCAGGATCACCAAGGCTGCTACCAGAATCCTCACCTTCAGATTCAGAGACTCCCTTGTCCTTTAGTGCACGTGATCTGCCATAGCTCGATACATAGATATCTCTCTTCTCAGCAAGTTGAAACTCATGAGTGTTTAGCCTCTCGAGGATATCAGCGGGATCAAGTTACTTGTAGTCTCCACGTTCTTGTATCATCAGTACTAGAGTGTCAAAATGAGGAATCAAGCGATCTCAGCAATTTCTTCACCACCTCATGGTCGATGATGTCAGTGGCACCAAGTGCTTGAAGCTCATTTGAAATGTCAGTGAGGCGATCGAAGGTTTGCTGAACATTTTCATTGTTGAGTCTTTTCAAGCGGTTGAAGAGATTGCGAAGAACGTCAACTCGAGAGTCACGTTGAGTTGACACTCCTTCGTTGACCTTTGACAGCCTATCCCAGATGATCTTAGCTGTCTCCAAAGCACTCAATCTACCATACCGACCTTTGCTCAGATGGCCACATATGATATTTTTCGCTTGAGAGTCGAGTTGCTTGAATCTCTTCACATCAGCAGCATTGATGGTAGGAGTGACGGAGGGAACGCCATTTTCCACAATGTACCAGAGATCGTTGTCAATTGCCTCAAGATGCATTCGCATCTTATTATTCTAGAAGGGATAGTCCGTCCCATCAAAGACAGGACAAACAGTAGAGACCTTGATCATACCTGCAGTCGACATAACTAAAACTCCAGGCGATTAAACCAAAATAACACAAAACAAGGGAGCACCTCGCTTTGATACCAATTGAAAGTGTGTTATATCGACCAGAGGGGGGTGAATATGCGATTTTTACAAATTCGTCACTGAGGAATTTCACGGTGAGGAAATTCCTAAGTCATGAACAACTAGCAGTGGAATAAGTACTCAGATGCAAGAATAACAGAGCAGTAGCACAGTCATCATGATGAAATGAAAACAAGCATAGAGTACAAGTAGCATAAACACAGGATAGCAGGCTGAAGACAAAGTGACTGAAGAAATAGGATTGAGGAAATTGAGAAAGTCTTCAGTCAAAGTCTTCAAACAGTAACGATCAAATACTTAAGCATATGAATGAGGAAATGAAAGGGTTAAGGAAATAGAACCAGTAGCTCGGTGAAGACAGTGATTTGGTAGACCAGTTCCAACTGCTGTGACAGTCGTACATATGGTTGGAGCGGATAGGTATTTAAACCTAAGGACACACAATCCTCACTGTATTCTCCTTGAGCTAAGGTCACACAGACCTCTCCCAATCACTCGTGGTAAGTCTTCAGGTGACTTCCAAACCTTCACAGACTCGGTCACTCGGTGATCCGCAATTTCCTCTTGGATGCTCTAGACCATGACGCCTAACCGTTTGGAGGATGAGCAGTCCTCAAAGGTAACAAGGGTCAGTTCCACATAGGAACAATCTCTTCAGTGATTCTCAATCACTTTGGGTTGTAGGTGCTTGGGTTTGGGTTTTCCTTGCTTGAAGATTTTTGCTCAAAGTCCTCGGAGGATGGGATGCTCTCAATGACAAGTGTCAGTTTCTTGCGGAGCAGCCAACCAACTTCACTCAAAAGGATTGGTAGGTGTAGGATTTTGAGTTGAGCATCACTTGGAAACTTTTCCTTAGTTTTACCTCCACCCCCTTTAACAGTACGGTGTTTCATGTGACTCAAGAAGGAGAAAATGAAACTACGAAAACAAAAGTCTTCACGCTTAATATTCCTCGTATGAATACCAAGTCTTCAAGGTCACACCAATTTCTTCACTTTCAAAGTCTTTAGAGAGCAAAAGTCTTCAATTGAAGACATTCATTTTTATTGGTCAAATTTCTCTGTAAATATCAACCTCCTCATCGCCTTATATACCTGTGTACACTCACAAACGCATTAGTCCCATAACCTATAAGTCTTCAATACACCAAAATCACTAAGGGGCACTAGATGCACTTACATGTTCCATGACAATACCAAAATTATCATCACGGAAGTGTCCACTTCCATGATGATAAATGGTGCGTCATAGAAGTGTTTTCGTCAAGGGTAACCGACACGTGGCATCCACCATAACGGGTCGCCATTAAGCTATCAGGTTCTGGTTGGATCCGATAACCCGTTAATAGCCAGGACCAATGGGGATTTTCTACGTGTAAAATTCTCATTCGCGGGAGGAACCACGTGTCAGCTCCTCTTTGGGACAGATGTCATCCAGCGAATGGACGGGACACACCAATGATACGCTAACACATAGCTCGGTCCAACAATGGCCCATTCAGGTAAAAAGGTCGGCCTATTTGACTTGGTCAAAAGCAAGCGGTCCAGCCCACGGAAAGCCTATTAACAGCTTGTTTGAATATAGCCCGTTTACAACCCACTCTCTGATGGCCCGTTATGGACTATCAGAATTAGGCCCAGTACCATCATCTAGGCCGTCCAATATGGTTCCAGCCGTTGTAACTTCCGGCCCATGTATGGCCCATGACATCTTTCGGTCCATATGATGCCCTTTGTAATTCTGGGCCCATTAATGACCTGTAGTGAAACTGGCCCATAATGAACAATGTACCACTTTATACCCATTAATGGCCCATTGTAATTTGCCGCATAATGGAAGATGGACAAGAAGCCAAGCTCTAAGGAAACGCGCCCACGCGTTGCAAGGATTCCCAACAGGCCGCAGATTCCCCCGCGCTGCACCCTGAACTAAGTTGATTGCCTCGCGTGGTGAGCGAGTGTAACACCCATGATGTGGCTATATCTCCCACGTGTCGGAGCACGACTTAGAGGCATAACCGCATAGTAGGCATGTCGCAAGAGGGGTAATCTTTACACATCCCATGTACTGAATAAGGAAGGGATAAAGAGTTGGCTTACAATCGCCACTTCACACAATACATAAATGTAGCATTACATCATCTAGAATACAGTCAAGGTCCGACTACGGAACCAAAATAAAAGAAGACAACCCCAAATGCTAGATCCGCGATCGTCCCAACTGGGCTCCACTACTGATCAACCGAAAAAGACATACAACAACGACCAAGAACTTCAACGAGCTCCCACTTGAGCTGGGTTGCGTCACCTGCACTGGCATCATCGACACCTGCAACTGTTTGGAAGTATCTGTGAGTAATGAAGACTCAGAAATCTCACACCCGCGAGGTCAAGACTATTTAAGCTTATGGGTAGGAAAGGGTAGTGAGGTGGAGCTGCAGCAAGCACTAGCATATATGGTGCCTAACATACGCAAAAGAGAGCAAGTAGAGAAGCAATGCACGGACGTGAACTAGAAGTGATCAAGAAGTGATCCTGAAACTACTTACGCACAAACATAACACAAGAAACGTGTTCACTTCCCGGACTCTTCCAAAAAGAGACTATCACGGCTACAAATCCCGATAGGAGCTGCACATATCTTGTTCTCAGGGCACACCGGATGTGCCAGACGTCGGGTTGGATAGACCCTGGTTGCCGAGTGGGCGCCGGACATCGCTCAGGTTGGACCAACACTTAGAGAAGCACTGGCCCGGGGGGGTTAAAATAAAGATGACCCTTGGGCTCCGGAAACCAAAGGGAAAAGGCTTAGGTTGTTAGGCAAATATAAAACAAAGGTTGGGCCTTGCTGGAGGAGTTTTATTCAAAGCAAATTGTCAAGGGGTTCCCATACACCCAACTGCGTAAGGAACGCAACAATCAAGGAACATAACACTGGTATGACGGAAACTAGGGCGGCAAGAGTGGAACAAAACACCACACAGAAGGGTCCACCCTTTACCAAGTATATAGATGCATTAATTATAATAATAGATATTGTTATATCCCAACATATCCATGTTCCAACATGGAACAAACTTCATCTTCACCTGCAACTAGCAATGCTATAAGAGTGGTTGAGCAAAGTGGTAACATAGCCAAACAACGGTTTGCTAGGAAAGGTGGGTTAGAGGCTTGACATGGCAATATGTGAGGCATGATATAGCAAGTGGTAGGTAGCGCGGCATAGCAATAGAGCGAACAACTAGCAAGCAAAGATAGAAGTGATTTCAAGGGTATGGTCATCTTGCCTGAGATCCCGCAAGGAAGAAGAACGAGTCCATGAAGAAGACAAGCAGACGTAGTCGAACGAATCCTCACAACTCCGGAACGAAACCGAAGCTAATGAGAGAAGCAACCCGGAAAAGAAGCAAGCAACATATAGTAAACAACCATCACATAAACATGATATGATGCACAACCAGCATGTCCGGTTTAATGATACATGGCATGGAAAGTGCACAAACAATCCTACAAATTAAGTGGAGCTCAATATGCACGTTGCATATTGACGAAACACCACAACCAAGTTATTTAGTTCAATCTCGTTTAAGTACCCAACAATATTAAGTGTTTGTTAACATGGCAAGAGGTGAAGCATACACAAACAAACTATCTAATCAAGTTTAAATGAGGCCGGAAACAACAAACAACAATTCTGGAAAATCCTCATGTCATAATTATGGATTTGGTACTATTCTGCCCTAAACACAATTTTAGAGTTATTAAACATGCAAAGTAAATACACCATGTTAAACTAGGCATTTTTCTACCCCAATTACATATAAAGTTTATTTAAACTGAGCCACAGTTAATTAGTTATGAAATAAAGCATTTTAGCATGGCAATAGGCAAAATATAAGCAAACATCTTTTTAAACATTTTTATCATGCATGGAAGTGGCATACTATGAGACTAGATGAAATTCTAGTCATTTTACATGTTTAAATCATTTTAAGCTGATGCATGGTTATTTAGTTATTAACAATTTGAAAGAAGGGCATTTTCTATAATTATGCATGCACAGGAAAAATGATAAATTCGCAAAACAGAAAAAACATCTATCGGCCGAAACACAGTAGGCTGGCCCAACAGGAGGGAAAGAGAGATAAAAAAGGAGGGGCGCGTGGTGCCCTCACCATGGGCTTCAGCCCAGGAGTTGGAGCGGAGGCCGCTGGGCCTGGCGCGGCCTGGTCAACGGGGCCAGATCGAGCGTCTCCTTGATGCGGCAAAGAACGAATAGAGCGACGCACTGGAGGCAGAGTCTTCGCGGGCGCGTGTTGTGACTTGGCAGCAGGGAGGCGGCGGGTCAGTGAGGCGGCGAGCTGGTCTCGGCGGCGGCGTGCCGAACGGAGGCCGATGGAGGCGGGTCCGGAGACCTGCTTGCGGGCGGAGCTGAAGAAGGCAGCACCCACCATTGCAGCGGCGCGACCGCAAGGCGCAGAACCAGTGCGGGGGCGAGGACGACGGCCTCAGGTCAGGGGGAGCTCCGGTGCAGGGGAGGGACTGCTCTTCGTCCGCCCGCTCGATGCAGAGGAAGCGACAGCGCGGGACTGCGCAGCAGGACTTGGAGGCCGAAGCAGGAGAGGTACAAGGCGGTAGCGGCATTGCAGGAGAGCGGCGAAGGCGAGCTTGGCGCGCGAAGTGACCTGTGGTGCTCCCGCGTCACGCTCGCCGGTGCGGCGGAGGAGGCCAGCACGGAGAGGTCGCCGGGGCCCTGGGCGGTGGAGGTCGTTGGCGGGGCTTTGGTGGAGACAAAGTCGACGCAGCGGCCATGGCGACGTTCCTGTGAACCAAGTGTGTGAGAGAGAGAGGGAGGAAAACTGAGTGAAAGAAAGAGGGATCCAGAGGGAAACTCCATGGGGAGGAGGATACATCCCGGAGATGGTGCTTGGTGTCCACAGCGGCGTCCTCCTGGATGGCTGGATCGAGGGGCTTGGGCGCTCGCGAGACGGCATGGTGATCTGGTAGGAGCTCGAGGTGGGGAGGCCGAGAGGGATTTTTTTGGATCAGGGGCGCGGCGTGGTTGGTTGGGCATGGAGAGCAAGAGGAAAGTGGCAGCGGATCTGGGCAGGTGGGATCCCGATGTGGATTTGGTGGAGTGGCGGCGGCGATGAGTGGATGGGACAAGGTGCCTAGAATGTACGGTTTGTCTAGAAAATGGACAAAGGGGACTATATATAGCAATACAGATCAGTTTAGGGCAGTTAGGTCCCTTCGATCGTAATCGGGCGGCCCGAGATAATTAGGTTAGGAGAGCCCAATTAACAAAACGGAGATGGTTTAGGGATGTTTGGGGACGAACTGGACCCAACGGTGACGACTGCCCGGGTCGGGTTCGGGGAAGTATCGGACACACACGCGAGGGGGTTTGTGCATTGAGCAAAGAGGGGTTTCCGGACCGTGCGATCGCATCGGACGGCTTCGGACGCGAAGAGGGGTAGGAATGGGCCTAGGTGGACTGTGGAGAGCGGGTTGGTCTGAGAGAAGAGGGGAGAGATGCAGCCCGGCATAGTTTCCGAAGACCGAAAATGTCCGACGAAAAGACCGGTTATATTGCCGCTATAGTTATCCGTTGGGGCATCTAACAGACTCCAAATGCGATGAAACTTGACGGGCGGTCTATCTACACTATAATAAGACCACACGCCAACTTTCAGCCCATTCTGAGAAAATTTTCTGGCCACCTATAAAATTATTTCGGAGGTGTCGCGGACGCGTGCAAGTGTGTCTGGGCTCAGAACGGACAACGGAAGGAACGGGGAGACCCGGACGAATGCAAGTTTTGAAAACATGATGATGCAATGTGGATGATGACATGGCAAGATGCAACACGCAAGCGAAAGACAAGGCAACAGAGGAGAATAACTGGAAGACACCTGGCACAACGGTCTCTGGGCGTTACAACACTCCACCACTACAAGAGGATCTCGTCCCAAGATCTAGGATGGCACCGGAGGTAGACGGGAGAGGAAGAGAAGAGGTAAAACAGAGTTGCTTCTTGGACAAACGAGTGAAACCAAAGAACCTTGAGAGGTTAAACAATTGAAAGAAATAATACAATGAAGATGAACAAAGTTGAAAACACTCCATTAGAAAAGAGGAACAAGGAACCTTACTAGAACCTTGTAGGTTGAAAGACATAAGAAAAGGGTTGCAATGGACAAGAAGTACATGCAAGCACTCCAGTAGAACGAGATATACAAGGAACGATAAGGATCAATTACGACAACAGTCCGGTTGGAAATGGAAGGTAAAGAATATGAGCTTGGCAAAATGAAAGCACTTGGATGAGAGTCCGGTTAGAAGAAGAATGATAGACACAACACTCTGGTTAAAACAAGATAGGGAAGTGATAAGAATGATATAATTTGGGCAGCACTCCGACTGTAAATGGAAGGAATTGAACATGATCTTGACAAAACAAGATGATGGGTTGAAGAGAGCAACATCACAATGCCTCCGGAACAAAAGTAAGAATGAAATCAAAAGAACGGAGGAGAAAACCACATCTTCTACCTCAAATGAGCTTGGAAAAGCATCTTTAGGAGAAGGGTCGAACGGAGTTGTTGGAAATCCAACAACTAAAAGAGTAAGCTTGTTGTGGGCTTATGGAAAACATCTGGAAAACTTGATGTGAGATTCTGCCACTAACGAAAAAACAATGATTGATCGGGAATAAAGAAGAGATGAAAACTTCTTCCACCAAGAAGATTGAGAGATAACTTGAATCATTGATAAGCACCACAATAGCAACATTCCTTAGGGAAGGCTTTATGTGAAATATGACACAAGACAACTCCATCGAAGAGATTAATGGATTTAAAATACCTCATTCTTGATAACTTGTGAATCATGAAACACAAAGGGAAATTATCAAGAATGACATAACACCACCTCAAAAGATGAGATATGAAAGAATTGCACTTCGAAATGCAAGATGAAGAATACTTGAAGTATAGCTTGGCGGATCATAGCTTCGAGAGAAATCTTGACGAACAATTGAAGAATGAAAGGAATCCTTGATGAACCACCATGTAGAGCCTCTATGAAGAGCTCTGGTAACAAAATGCTGATAAAAAAGAAAGGAAAGTTGAAAACACAAGGTGAAGCCTTGTAATGATTTAGATGGAGCTTCGCGACGAGATAAAGCGGAAAACCTTGGAACTCCGGAAAAGAAAGATGACTCACTTGTAATCAAGAATTAACTCATCATGGACAATCTCCAGAAGAAAAGAATCCATTATTTGGATGAAGCAAGAATAAGAATTATGTTATGCGTATCCTTCACCAATTTAAATTGATGACAAGCAACGGATTTGGCATACTACTTATTCTCGTGGAAAGGATTAAGATAGATATAGCGCAAACTTGAGAAAAGGCTTCAACGAACCACCGTTAGGATTTGAAAGAATGAATGAATTGATATGATAACCAAGGAATAAAACTCTTGCGTGAACCACCGTAAGAATTGAAAATGAGAGTAGAAAAGGCACAAATCATCGGGTAGAATTGGAAAAATGAATGAAGATACTTGAGGGAATTTAGATACAAGTGAAATGAAGAGATCATGAACTGACTAGAGAATACTTGAGCGATGCACCGGTAAGATTTTGAGAATGAGAGTTGAAAGCTGAGAATGAATAAACCCGAAATGATGGCCTCCAGAGAATCGGACTGAAAAGACTCGTGAATTGCTCCAGATGGGTGAAAAGAATATCTCACAATCAAAAACAATTAAGAGAGGATGGCATCAAGCTAGAATCACGAATCTTTAAAAGAACGGGTAAGAATTTAAGAGGACCTCCTCTTGGGTCTTCAAATCCGAGAATGACGACGGGAAACACCACCATGAATTGTTGAGGTACTCCGGAATAATGAAGAATATAAAGGATGAATCAACAACGAAAAGAATTTGAAAGATCTTGGAGAAAGACATAAGACTGATGATAATTAACTCTTACGTCAAACTTTGAAAAAGAATATGAGAATAACTCCGGAAAAATTAGAAGAGTCAGGTAAGATCCTGGGAAAAGACTTGTGGGTTAGGGCCCACTCAGAAGATACATCGTTGAACGATTTAAAAGAGAGATTGCGCCGGTTGAATTAAATGGCTTGAATGAGATAACATCCTCAAAAGAACTTGAACGAATTTAGAATGGAAACTTGAATCTTCTGAGATATCTCAGTACTCCGGAACAAATGAATAGCGAGAGGTGAATGATTAGGGGGGTGCACCGACATGAGAAAACATTTGAAATAAGGAAAAGAATATGATCTACACCGAAAGCTTGAATCGAATCCACCGGAGAAGAAAAGAATGAAGAATGATGAACTTGAGGCTCCGTTAGAATCTTCCTACGAATCACTGGATAAGAACATTGAAAGAAAGGAATGGAGAAAATTCACATGAATAAAAAGGATACTTGATTTGAATATCTCTGAGTCCTTGAAGAAAAAGGGATGGGAGGGCGGGAAAACATAGGCAACTTCGGACGGATGAAACAAATAACATTGAGAAGACTTTGAGTTGATCTTGCGGATGGGAAAATGGTCGGATCCACTTGAAGAGAAACACACCAGTTTGGAAATAGAATTGATATGACAACCTTGATGATCAAAAAGGATTAATACTCTCATAGAAATATGAGAGCATCACTTAATGAAGGTATGGAATCAACACTTGACTTTGAAGCAACTCGAATACCACAACTAAAAACAAAACAAAGGATTGGCTTGCAGAATAAGCCAGAAACAAACATATGATAGATCCCATATTGTATCATGTGTCTGTTGGAAAGATATTCTAGGAGCTACTTGAATTCCCACTTATAAACTCCCGAAACTTTCTGGTTATGCAATCAGGTGTTGGGGATACAGGGGAAGCATAATATCTCACCCAAAACTAACAAATCCTACATCCAGCTGTATCCATCCTTCAACACATAACCAAGAAACCTTCGGAAATCATTTACCTCAACCTTCGAAAAGCATCTGTTATACGAGTTATGGCAATACTCCCGAACTCCCGTCCCAGTACTGGGTGGCGTCGAGGTTATCTCACCAACAACTGCATAAAGGAGATTTTCGATGTCGGCGAACTCAGGTATTCCAGAACTGCAACGATAAAATTGTGATGACAACACCTCGGAGCTCAACTCCTCGGGACACTGCCACAACCCCTAAATGTCAGGAGGCACCAAGAACAATGTTCTTGTCCCAAAACCATCGGAACGATTCCAAGATACCCGCGTGATCCTAAATATTTTTTAGTGAAATTTGAGGAGAGAAGAGTCAAAACTTCTACGTCAGGAGGCCTCACCAGAGCGACGAAGGGACTGAGGAGTAAAAAGAATCCTACTCTCCGATATATATAATCCTAAGACTCAAAACATTTTGTTCTAAACTCAACAACGTCAGCGATTTGATCAAGCATGGGGCTCCTAAGTCGGGGATGGCTCTGATTACCAACTTGTAACACCCACGATGCGGCTATATCTCCCATGTGTCGGAGCATGACTTAGAGGCATAGCCGCATAGTAGGCATGTCGCAAGAGGGGTAATGTTTACACATCCCATGTACTGAATAAGAAAGGGATAAAGAGTTGGCTTACAATCGCCACTTCACACAATACATAAATATTGCATTACATCATCTAGAATACAGTCAAGGTCCGACTACAGAACCAAAATAAAAGAAGACAACCCCAAATGCTAGATCCCGGATCGTCCCAACTGGGCTCCACTACTGATCAACCAGAAAAGATATAAAAATGATCAAGAACATCAACGAGCTCCCACTTGAGCTGGGTTGCGTCACCTGCACTGGCATCATCGACACCTGTAACTGTTTGGAAGTATCTGTGAGTAACAAGGACTCAGCAATCTCAGACCCGCGAGATCAAGACTATTTAAGCTTATGGGTAGGAAAGGGTAGTGAGGTGGAGCTGCAGCAAGCACTAGCATATATGGTGGCTAACATACGCAAAAGAGAGCGAGAAGAGAAGCAATGCACAGACGTGAACTAGAAGTGATCAAGAAGTGATCCTGAAACTACTTACGCACAAACATAACACAAGAACCGTGTTCACTTCCCGGACTCCGCCGGAAAGAGACCATCACGGCTACACACGCGGTTGATGCATTTTAATTAAGTTAAGTTTCAAGTTCTCCACAACCGAACATTAACAAATTCCCATCTGCCCATAACCGTGGGCACGGCTTTCGAAAGTTCAAACCCTGCAGGGGTGTCCCAACTTAGCCCATCACAAGCTCACACGGTCAACGAAGGATATTCCTTCTCCCAGGAAGACCCGATCAGGCTCGGAATCCCGGTTACAAGACATTTCAACAATGGTAAAACAAGACCAGCAAAGCCGCCCGGATGTGCCGACAAATCCCGATAGGAGCTGCACATATCTCGTTCTCAGGGCACACCGGATGAGCCATACGTTGGGTTGGCAAAGACCCTGGTTGCCCAGGGGGCGCCGGACATCGCTCAGGTTGGACCAACACTTAGAGAAGCACTAGCCCGGGGGGTTTAAAATAAAGATGACCCTATGAGTCTGCAGAACCTAAGGGAAAAAGGCTTAGGTTGGCAAATGGTAAAACCAAGGTTGGGCCTTGCTGGAGGAGTTTTATTCAAAGCGAAATGTCAAGGGGTTCCCATACACCCAACCGCGTAAGGAACGCAAAAATCAAGGAACATAACACCGGTATGACGGAAACTAGGGCGGCAAGAGTGGAACAAAACACCAGACATAAGGCCGAGCCTTCCACCCTTTACCAAGTATATAGATGCATTAATTTTAGTAATAGATATTGTGATATCCCAACATATCCATGTTCCAACATGGAACAAACATCATCTTCACCTGCAACTAGCAACGCTATAAGAAGGGCTGAGCAAAGCAGTAACATAGCCAAACAACGGTTTGCTAGGAAAGGTGGGTTAGAGGCTTTGACATGGCAATATGGGAGGCATGATATAGCAAGTGGTAGGTAGCGCGGCATAACAATAGAGCGAACAACTAGCAATCAAAGATAGAAGTGATTTCGAGGGTATGGTCATCTTGCCTGAGATGCCGCAAGGAAGAAGAACGAGTCCATGAAGAAGACAAGCGGACGTAGTCGAACGAATCCTCACAACTCCGGAACGAAACCGAAGCTAATGAGAGAAGCAACCCGGAAAAGAAGCTAGCAACATATAGTAAACAACCATCACATAAACATGACATGATGCACAACCAAGTATGATGCATGTCCGGTTTAATGATACATGGCATGGCAAAGTGCACAAACAATCCTACATATTAAGTGGAGCTCAATATGCAACTCCATTGCATATTGATGAAACACCACAACCAAGTCATTTAGTTCGATCTCGTTTAAGTACCCAACAATATTAAATGTTGGTTAACATGGCAAGAGGTGAAGCATACACAAACTAACTATCAAGATTAAATGAGGCCGGAAACAACAAATAACAATTTCGGAAAATCCTCATGTGCATAATTATGGATTTGGTACTGTTCTGCCCTAAACAAAATTTTAGAGTTATTAAACATGCAAAGTAAATACACCATGTTAAACTAGGCATTTTTCTACCCCAATTACATATAAAGTTTATTTAAAACCGAGCCACGGTTAATTAGTTATGAAATAAAGCATTTTAGCATGGCAATAGGCAAAATATAAGCAAACATCTTTTTAAACATTTTTATCATGCATGAAAGTGGCATATTATGAAACTAGATGAAATTCTAGTCATTTTAAATGTTTAAATCATTTTACGCCGATGCACGGTTATTTAGTTATTAACAATTTGAAAGAAGGGCATTTTCTGTAATTATGCATGCACAGGAAAAATGATAAATTCGCAGAACGGAAAAAACGTCTATGGGCCGAAACACAGCAGGCTGGCCCAACAGGAGGGAAAGAGAGAGAAAAAAGGAGGGGCGTGGGGTGCCCTCACCATGGGCTTCAGCCCAGAGTTGGAGGGGAGGCCGCTGGGCCTAGCGCCGTTGTGACCCAGCCGACACTCGCGGTCAACGGGGCCAGACCGAGCGTCTCCTTGACGCGCCAAAGAACGAACAAAGCGGCGCACTGGAGGCAGAGTCTTCGCGGGCGCGTGCTGTGACTTGGCAGCAGGGAGGCGGCGGGTCAGTGAGGCGGCGAGCAGGTCCCGGCGGCGGCGTGCCGAACGGATGCCGATGGAGGCGGGTCCGGCAACCTGCTTGCGAGCGAAGCTGAAGAAGGCAGCACCCACCATTGCGGCGGCGGGACCGCAAGGCGCGGAACCAGTGCGGGGGTGAGGACGACGGCCTCAGGTCAGGGGGAGCTCGAGTGCAGGGGAGGCACTGCTCTTCGTCCTTCCTCTCAATGCAGAGGAGGTGACGGCGCGGGACTTGGAGGCCGAAGCAGGAGAGGTACGAGGCGATGCAGGAGAGCAGCGAAGGCGAGCTTGGCGCGCGAAGCGACCTGCGGTGCTCCCGCGTCGCGCTCGCCGGTGCGGCGGAGGAGGCCAGGACGGAGAGGTCGCCGGGGCCCTGGGCGGTGGAGGTCGTCGACGGGGCTTTGGTGGAGACAAAGTCGACGCGGCGGCCATGGCGACGTTCCTGTGAACCAAGTGTATGTGAGAGAGAGAGAGAGGAAAACTGAGTGAAAGAAAGAGGGATCCAGAGGGAAATGCCATGGGGAGGAGGAGACATCGGGGAGATGGTTCCTGGTGTCCACGGCGGCGTCCTCCTGGACGGCTGGATCGAGGGGCTTGGGCGCTCGCGAGACGGCATGGTGATCTGGTAGGAGCTCGAGGTGGGGAGGCCGAGAGGGATTTTTTGGATCAGGGGCGCGGCGTGGTTGGTTGGGCACAGAGAGAAAGGGGAAAGTGGCGGCGGATCTGGGCAGGTGGGATCCCGATGTGGATTCGGTGGAGTGGCGGCGGCGATGAGTGGATGGGACAAGGTGCCTAGAATGTAGGGTTTGTCTAGAAAATGGACAAAGGGGACTATATATAGTAATATAGATCAGTTTAGGGTGGTTAGGTCCCTCCGATCGTAATCAGGCGGCCCGAGATAATTAGGTTAGGAGAGCCCAATTAACAGAACGGAGATGGTTTAGGGATGTTTGGGGACGAACTGGACCTAACGGTGACGACTGCCCGGGTCGGGTTCGGGGAAGTATCGGACACGCACGCGAGGGGGTTTGTGCACTGAGCAAAGAGGGGTTTTCGGACCATGCGATCGCATCGGACGGCTCCAGACGCGAAGAGGGGTAGACATAGCCCTAGGTGGACTGTGGAGAGCAGGTTGGTCTGAGAGAAGAGGGGAGAGATGCAGCCCGGCAAAATTTCCGGAGACCGAAAAGATCCGAGGAAAGGACCGGCCATACTGCCACTATAGTTATCCGTTGGGCATCAAACAGACTCCAAATGCGATGAAACTTGACAGGCGGTCTATCTACACTATAATAAGAACACATGCCAACTTTCATCCCATTCCGAGAACATTTTCCGGCCACCTATAAAATAATATTTCGGAGGTGCCGCGGGCGCGTGCAAGTGTGTCTGGGCTCAGAACGGACAACGGAAGGAACGGGGAGACCCGGACGAATGCAACTTTTGAAAACATGATGATGCAATGGGGATAATGACATGGCAAGATGCAACACGCAAGCGAAAGACAAGGCAACAACCGCGAATAACTGGAAGACACCTGGCGCAACGGTCTCGGGGCGTTACAGCGAGTCTTACTAATAACGCTTCACCACTAATTTCTCAATCTCGTCTGGGCGGAAACTTTTCCTCTCTTGTGAGCTGCTTGCGCGTCAAGGGGGGCCCTCGAGCATCGCCCCTCAGTAGATCTTACCGGACCTCGAGCCCCTCACCTCCTGACCTTGCCAAGGCACCGTGACCTGGCATACCAGCGACGGCTGAGGCTTGCTCGGGGCCTGGTCCTAGCGATGCAGAGCATCAACATGATCAGGAAGAAAAGGCTAAGTCAAGACAAGGGTGATAACCCACAAGTATAGGTGATCGCAATAGTTTTCGATAAGTAAGAGTGTCGAACCCAACGAGGAGCTAAACGTAGAACAAATATTCCCTCATGTTCTATCGACCACCTATACAACTCTACGCACGCTTGACGTTCGCTTTATCTAGAACAAGTATGAAGCTAGAAGTACTTTGTAGGTGTTGTTGGATAGGTTTGCAAGATAATAAAGATTACGTCAATAAAAAGTAGGGGCTGTTTAAGTAAAGACAATAAAGTAAATATAGCGAGTGTGGAAAAGTGGTGGTAGGAGTTGCGAAATTGTCCCTAAGCAATTGACTACTTTACTAGACCGATAGCAAGTTTCATGTGGGAGAGGCCACTGCTAGCATGTCATCCCTTACTTGGAATTCTATGCACTTATGATTGGAACTATTAGCAAGCATCCGCAACTACTAATGTTCATTAAGGTAAAACCCAACCATAGCATTAAGATATATTGGTCCCCCTTCAATCCCGTATGCATCAATTTCTATACTAGGCTAAAGCTTTTGTCACCCTTGCCCTCCAATACATAGTCCTATCAACATACACCTAACCCTATGGTGTGATCCATGCGCGCGCTCATATGATGGGAACCAAAGGACAGCAACATAACCACAAGCAAATTAAATCAATCATAGCAATTCATCAACCACCGATAGGACAACGAAAATCTATTCAGACATCATATGATGGCAACACATCATTGGATAATAATATGAAGCATAAAGCACCATGTTCAAGTAGAGGGTACAACGGGTTGTGGGAGAGTGGACCGCTATAGATAGAGGGGGGGGGAGGTGATGGAGATGTTGGTGAAGATGGCGGAGGTGTTGGTGTAGATCACAGTGATGATGATGATGGCCACGGCAGCGTTCCGGCGCCACCAGAAGAGAAGGGGAGAGGGGGGCCCTTCGTATTCTTCTCCCTTGACCTCCTCCCTAGATGGGACAAGGGTTTCCCCTCTGGTCCTTGGCCTCCATGGCATGGGAGGGGCGAGAGCCCCTCCGAGATTGCATTTGTCTCTCTGTCTCTCTCTATTTCTGCGTTCTGGTCTGCTGCCCTTTCACCGTTTCGTATATATATGGAGATCCGTAACTCCGATTCGACCGAAACCTTCACTGTGATTTTTTTTTACCAAAAATTAGCTTTCTTGCAGCCGAAGAAGGGAATCAACCGCCTTACGGGTGGCCCACGAGGGTCAGGGGCGCGCCCCTGCCTCGTGGCCACCTCGAGCACTGTCTCACATGGATTTTTCTTCCGGAAATTCTCCAAGTATTCCAAAATATTTTCCGTCTGTTTTTATCCTGTTTGAATTCCGTTTGATATGGATATTCTGCGAAACATAAAACATGCAACAAACAGGAACTGGCACTGGGCACTGGATCAATATGTTAGTCCCAAAAATAATATAAAAAGTTGCCAAAAGTATATGAAAGTTGTAGAATATTGGCATGGAACAATAAAAAATTATAGATACGATGGAGACATATCAAAGGGGCGATACGATAAATTAAGACTCGAACCAAAAGCGTTTAAGTCAAGGCACAAGCGCTTGAGTTCTTACATGCCCCTGTGGGGCCCATGTCATTCTGATGTAGGAAATAAAGAAAAACAAAAGAAACTCCCCGCGGAGGCCACCTCTCCCGAGGCCCCGGCTCCAGCTACGCCGGCACCTAGTCGGAGTCCTCCTCCTTCTTGATGCGGCGGCGTGGGGGCTCTTTGGAGTCGTCATCGCTCCCGCTTTCCTGGGAGGAGGTGTCGCCGCTGCCGCCGTCAGAGGAGTAGCCAATGTTGTTGCTATCGCTCTGCTTGTAGCACTCCAAGCGGAAGCCGTCCTCCCCGAAGATCTTCACAAAGAGCATCGCGGCCCCATCGAGCTTCAATTGGAAGGTTTACCCCTCCTTCAGGCTGTGGGCACGAGCAAACGGCTCCCATCCCCGCATTAGATACACGAAGTCGGAAGGGGTGACGTCAGCCGCCACCCAAGAAGACTTATTGTAGCAGCCATCCAGCTGCAGCCATGGTCCTAGGGGTGCATCTGCCACCAGCTCCTCCGCGAAGGAGTTTAGGCGCTGGAGTCAGGCGTGGGGTGGGCAGTCCATCTACACTACGAACTCATGGGTCGAGTCGGTGGAGTGGGACCATGCCAGCGGAGGCTGAGCGGTTGCACCACCTCTTCCCCCTCTACTGTGAGCGCCTCGGCTCATATGGCCGCGCCCGTAGGCAGGGCTCTTTGATGTGGCTTGAACTACGTCGGTATTTCCCCAAAGAGGAAGGGATGATGCAACAAAACCATGGTAGGTATTTTCCCTCAGTGATGAGACCAAGGTTATCGAACCAGTAGGAGAACCACGCAACACCACGTAAACAACTCCTGCACACAAAGAACAAATACTTGCAACCCGACGTAAGAGAGGGGTTGTCAATCCCTCACGGGTAAAAAGTAGGTAAAATTGTAGTATATTGGATAAATAGATCTCGCGGGAACATGAGATAATATAAAATAAATAAATAAAAATTATAGCAAGGTATTTTTGTAATTTTGGATTAATAGATATGGAAATAAAAGCAAAGAAAAATAGATCATGAAGGCAAATATAATAAAGAAGAGACCCAGGGGCCATAGATTTCACTAGCGGCTTCTGTCGAGAAAAATAGCAATGGTGGGTAAACAAATTATTGTTGGGCAATTGATAGAACTTCAAATAATCATGATGATATCCAGGCAATGATCATTATATAGGCATCACATCCAAGATTAGTAGACCAACTCTTGCCTGCATCTACTACTATTACTCCACACATCGACCGCTATCCAGCATGCATCTAGTGTATTAAGTTCATGGAGAAACGGAGTAATGTAATAAGAACGATGACATGATGTAGACAAGACCTATTTATGTAGAAATAGACCCCATCTTGTTATCCTTAATAGCAACGATACATACGTGTCGGTTCCCCTTCTATCACTAGGATCAAGCACCGTAAGATCGAACCCATCACAAAGTACCTCTTTCCATGGCAAGAAAAATCGATCTAGTTGGACTAACTAAACTAAAGATTCGAAGAAGAAATACAAGGCTATAAGTAATCATGCATATAAGAGATCAAAAGACTCAAATAACTTCCATGGATAAAAACAAAGATATGATCACGAACTCAAAGTTCATTAGATCCCAACAAACACACCGCAAAAATAATTACATCAAATAGATCTCCAAGAGACCATTGTATTGAGAACCAAGAGAGTGTGTGTGTGTGTGAGAGAGAGAGAGGAAGCCATCTAGCTAGGAACTACGGACCCGTAGGTCTACAAAGGACTACTCAGGCATCATCGAAGAGGCACCAATGAGGATGATGAACCCCTCCGTGATGGTGTTTAGATTGGATATGTTGTTTCTGTAACTTGCAGCGGCTGGAATTGATTTTTGTCGACTCCCCTAGCGTTTCTGGAATATTGGGGTATCTATAGAGCAAAGAGGCAGTGCGGGAGGCCATTGAGGGGGGCACAACCCACCTGGGCGTGCCTAGGGGCCCAAGCGCACCTTGGTGAGTTGTGCCCCCTTGGGGCACCCCCAAGTGCTTCACCGGCCCATTGGGCATCTTCTGGTCCGTAAAAATTCCTCAAAAAGTTTCGCTGCATTTAGACTCCGTTTGATATTGATTTCCTACGATGTAAAAAATAAGCAAAAAAAACAACTGGCACTGGGCACTATGTCAATAGGTTAGTCCCAAAAAATGATATAAAATGATTCTAAAATGATTGTAAAACATCCAAGAATGATAATATAACAACATGGAACAATCAAATATTATAGATACGTTGTAGAAGTATCAACATCCACAAGCTTAATTTCTGCTCGGCCTCGAGGAGGTAAATGATAAAAACAGAATTTTTGATGTGGAATGCTGCCTAACATGTTCATCACATATTCTTTCTTTTATAGCATGGATAATTGGACTTTTATATGGTTCAAAGCAACAGTCTAGTTTTTACATGAGGATTTTAATACTCAAGCATATTAACAAGCAACCATGTCTTTCAAAATATCAACTCTAAAGCAAGTTATCCCTAGCCCATTATGCTCAAGCATTGATCCATTCATGAAACACACTCGCATATTAGCTACACCCAATGCTCAGGTACGATCATAGTGCCCCTTAGTTTGTGCTTTATAAGAGAAGATAGAGACTCAAGTAAAAAAATTGCATAAAGTAAATAGAAAGGCCCTTCGCGGAGGGAAGTAGAGATTTGTAAAGGTGCCAGAGCTCAAAGCGAAAAAGGTAGAGATAAAATATTTTGGGTGGCATGATTTTTCCTGTCAATGAAAACGAGCAAGTAGTTCCCAATACTTTCCATGCTAGATATATCATAGGCGGTTCCCAAATAGAAAATAAAGTTTATTCCTTTTTCCACCATATTTTCACTTTCCATGGCTAACCGTATCCACGGGTGCCTTCCATACCAACACTTTCCAAGGAATTTATTATTTGACAACATAAAGTAAATTCATTTTTCATTTCGGGACTGGGCATCCCTAATACCTCTGCCATACTCTCATGCAATGACAAGTGAATAAACACTCATCTTGAAAATAGCACATCTAGCATGGAAATATATCAGCCACCCCCTACCGTTTCATGAGCGGTACGAGCACACAAAAGAGAAGTTTATTTTGAAAATTAGAGATGGCACATACACATTTTCTTAGAACGGCAAAAGAATACCACATATAGGTAAGTATAGTGGACTCATATGGCAAAACTAGTTTAAAGGATTTTGGACGCATAAGTAGTGATCATACTTAGTGCAAATGAATGCTAGCAAACGATTGAGAAGCATCCAACCAAGAAACGAAAAATCTCATAAGCGAGCATTAAGCATAACTAACACCGAATAATACACCACAAGTAGGATGTAATTTCATTGCATAACTATTGACTTTCGTGCTTGCATAGGGAATCACAAACCTTAACAACAATATTCTTACTAAAGCATAATTACTCATCAACATGACTCACATATTAAATCAACATATCTCAAAACTATTACAAGGAATCAAGTTTATTTTGTCCAATGATATTCATGAAAGTTTTTATTATGTCCTTCTTGGATATCTATCACTTTGGGACTAGTTTCATAAGTTGCTTTTGAAAGCTCAAACAAATCTAAGTGAAGAACATGAGCATACAAAAAATTTCTTCTCTCAAAATAATTTAAGTGAAGAAAGAGAGAATTCCTTAATTTCTTCTCCAAAAATACTAAAGCACGCCGTGCTCAAAAAGATATAAGTGAAGCACTAGAGCAATTCCATAGCTCAAAAATATTTAAGTGCAACATAGAGAGTAATTCTTACAAGTCATGGCATAATTTTGGCTCTCTCAAATAGGTGTGTCCAGCAAGGATTCATGACTAAAAATACAAAGCAAAACAAGAAAAGACTCATATCATACAAGACGCTCCAAGAAAAACTCATAATATCTGACGAATAAAAATATATTTTCAAGTAAAATACCGATGGTTGTTAGAAGAAAGAGGGGATGCCACTCGGGGGCATCCCCAAGCTTAGTTGCTTGATACTTCTTGAATATTATCTTGGGGTGCCATGGGCATTCCCAAGCTTAGCCTTTTGTTAATCCTTATTCCTTCATCCATCGTAAAGTCACCCAAAACTTGAAAACTTCAATCACACAAAACTCAACAAAACCTTCGTGAGATCCGTTAGTATAAGAAAGCAAATCAGTACTATAAGTAATTTTACAAACCCATTCATATTTTATTTTTACATTATATCTACTATATTGCCACTTTTGTATGGCAAAAACTCTTCAAAGAAAATCATAGAATCATCAAAACAAGCACACAACACAAACAAAACAGAATCTGTCAAAACAGAACAGTCTGTAGCAATCTAGAGATTTCGAATACTTCTGTAACTCCAAAAGTTCTGAAAAATTAGGACAGCGTGAGCAATTTCTTCATTAATCTTGTGAAAAACAAACAATATTTTATCGTTCTTCTGTTAACAATGAAAATTATTTTGCTGGGCGCAAAAGTTTCTGTTTTTTTAGCAAGATCAAATCAACTATCACCTAACATAATCCCAAAGGCTTTACCTGGGACAAACACTAATTCAAATACAAAAAAACGCAATCATAACAGTAGCATAATCGTGCAAACACTCAATAACAGAAAGAAATAGATAAAAAATAAATTTTATTCATTGCGTTGCCTCCCAACAAACGCTATAGTTTTACGCCCCTAGCTAGGCATAATGCGAAGGATCTAAGTATTGTCATCTTTAGTTTCCAACTCTTCAATCAAACACATGGAATTCTTCAAGGCTTTAGCATACAAATTTTCAATGACAATACTCCTAGGAACAAGTTTAAGGAATTCATTCTTGCACAAAGGATCTCTCGTAACTTTAACAAAATCTGGGTGAATACTAATCATCTTAAGATCTTCTCTACTGCTATTACTAGAAGTTGCACCCTTGTTCTTAGTAACTTGAGTAATATTGCCAATTTTTACGGGAGTTTTTTCAGTAGATTTAGCATAAGCAAAAGTCGTACTTAGATTACTAAAGATTTCTTCCAGATTATCAATCAGAGACGGGCTTTCTTCAATTCTTTCATGAATTACGGTCCCCTTTTCTTTTAATAACTTAAAAACTTCTCCCACTTTTGACCCAATTTTAGTAGCAAAATTATGCATCTTTTTATCCAAGTTTTCAATATGTTCTTTGGTAAGCATTTTCTGTTCAATAGCATCTAGTCTTTCCATAACATGCTCAAGAGTCAAAGTTGTTTCATTAATCATAAGCGGTGGTGAGCCCACTAAATTTTTCATAGCATTAGAAGCATCAAGAGAGGGACACATCAAGAAATTTCCACTGGAAATCGTATCAAGGAAGAATCTATACTAAGTGGTGATGCCCACATAAAAAACGAAGAAGAACAATGGTAGATTGCTTACGGATAGATCTATTATGAGAATTGCAAATCCTATACCAAGCATCCTTTAAATTCTCCCCTCCCCTTTGTTTAAAGATAAGAACCTTGTTCTCCGGAGTGCATGCAATAGCGGAAGAACTATCCATAACAATAAAAAGTAGCATGCGAGATTGCACACAAAAACAGATCTGGCGAGAAAACGGAGGACGAAAAAGAGGGCGAATAAAACGCCATTTTTTTGTGAAGTGGGGGAGAGGAAAACGAGAGGCAAATGGAAAATAATGTAAATTGCAAGGAGATGAGATTTTTGATTAGGAATCTGGTAGATGTTGATGATGTCTCCCCAGCAACGGCGCTAGAAATTCCTTTTGATGCAGCTTGAACTACGTCGGTATTTCCCCAAAGAGGAAGGGATGATGCAGCACAACTACAGTAGGTATTTCCCTTAGTGATGAGACCAAGGTTATCGAACCAGTAGGAGAACCACGCAACACCACGTAAACAACTCCTGCACACAAAGAACAAATACATGCAACCTCACGTAAGCGAGGGGTTGTCAATCCCTCATGGGTAAAAAGGTAGGTAAAATTGTAGTACATTGGATAAATAGATCTCGTGGGAACGCAAGATAAAATAAATAAATAAAAATTTCAGCAAGGTATTTTTGTATTTTTGGATTAATAGATCTAGAAATAAAAGTAGATCGTGAAGGAAAATATAATAAAGAAGAGACCCCGGGGCCGTAGATTTCACTAGTGGCTTCTCTCGAGAAAAATAGCAATGGTGGGTAAACAAATTACTGTTGGGCAATTGACAGAACTTCAAATAATCATGACGATATCCAGGCAATGATCATTATATAGGCATCACGTCCAAGATTAGTAGACTGAATTCTGCCTGCATCTAATACTATTACTACACACATCGACCGCTATCCAGCACGCATCTAGTGTATTAAGTTCATGGAGAAACAGAGTAATGCAATAAGAATGATGACATGATGTAGACAAGATCTATCTATGAGAATGAAGACCCGGGGGCCTTAGGTTTCACTAGTGGCTTATCTCGAGAAAAATAGCAAACGGTGGGTAAACAAATTACTGTTGGGCAATTGATGTAACCTCAAATAATTATGACGATATCCATGCAATGATAATTATATAGGCATCACATCCAAGATTAGTAGACTAACTCCTGCCTGCATCTACAACTATTACTCCACACATCGACCACTATCCAGCATGCATATAGTGTATTAAGTTCATGGAGAAACGGTGTAATGCAATAAGAATGAAGACATGATGTAGACAAGACCTATTTATGTAGAAATAGACCCCATCTTGTTATCCTCAGTAGCAATGATACATATGTGTCGGTTCCCCTTCTGTCAATGGGATCAAGCACCATAAGATCGAACCCATCACAAAGCACCTCTTCCCATGGCAAGAAAAAATCGATCTTGTTCGCCTAACTAAACCAAAGATTCGAAAGAGAAATACGAGCCTATAAGTAATCATGCATATAATAGATGAAAATACTGAAATCAATTTCATGAATAAAAACATAGATCTGGTCATAAACTCAAAGTTCATTGGATCCCAACAAACAAGCCGCAAAAAGAGTTCCATCAAATAGATCTCCAAGAGACCATTGTATTGAGAATCAAGAGAGAGAGAGAGGAAGCCATCTAGCTACTAACTACGGACCCGTAGGTCTACAAAGGTCCACTCACGCATCATCGAAGAGGCACCAATGAGGATGATGAATCCTTCCGTGATGGTGTTTAGATTGGATATATGGTTTCTGGAACTTGCAGCAGATGGAATTGATTTTCGTCGACTCCCCTAGGGTTTTTGGAATATTGGGCTATTTATAGAGCAAAGAGGCGGTGCGGGAGGCCACCGAGGTGGGCACAACCCTCCTGGGCGCGCATGGGTGTCCAGGCGCGCCCTGGTGGGTTGTGCCCCCCTCGGGGAATCCCCCAGTTGCTTATCCGACCCATTGGGTGTCTTCTGGTCCATAAAAATTCCACAAAAAGTTTTGCTCCATTTGGACTTCGTTTAATACTAATTTTCTGCGATGTAAAAAACAAGCAAAAAACAGCAACTAGCATTGGGCACTATGTCAATAGGTTAGTCCCAAAAAATGATATAAAATGATTGTAAAATATCCAAGAATTATAATATAACAGCATGGAACAATAAAAAATTATAGATACATTGGAGACGTATCATTCTTTTCGTGGTTGCCCGAGACAGTGAGGGTTGCCGATGGAGGACAACCGTGTTCCCGGGGAGGCGCCCCGGATGTAGCGGCGGACTTGTGGGGCAGCCTGTAATACCCCGGACATACCCGCCGGTGGTCGTTACTCCTGGCGGGATCTAGACTGGCCCCACAGATCAATACTAGTCTTTTCTGCGCACTTTGTCCTCACTCGTGTGCACTCGGGAGCAACTTCCCGGTCGGTCACCCATCCTGAAACTACTCCAAGCTGAGAACGCTTAACTTTGGAGTTCTGTCCGAATGGGATCCTAGAAAAGAAGGAATTCCTTATTGATATGAGTAGTCTACCATCCCTAATAAGCCAGGCTATCACATACACCCCTACTCAAAGGAACCGACATCCTCGTCGGGCCACAGGAACGTTCCCTCTTGGCACATACGTCTATGCTTCCAGTCCAGTACATGTACCATGTCGTGTGCCATGATGGGTCACAAACGTCATGAACAACATGACCGCGCACATGTTCGCAAACATCCTTGTAACCGCGAGGGTTGGCTCTGATACCAACTTGTCACGCCCCGGACACACCCGCCAGTGGTCGTTACTCCTGGCGGGATCTAGACTGGCCCCACGGATCAATACTAGTCTTTTCTGCGCATGTCCTCACTCGTGCGCACCCGGGAGCAACTTCATGGTCAGTCACCCATCCTGAAACTACTCCAAGCTGAGCACGCTTATCTTTGGAGTTCTATCCGAATGGGCTCCCAAGAAAGAAGGAATTCATTACTGATATGTGTAGTCTATCATCCCTAATAAGCCAGGCTATCACACGACCTTGCCCCCTCTTGGGCGGCGATGGTTGCGCTCCCTCCAATGTTGCCTTCCCCTTTTAAGTGGTAGAAAACCTCCTCAAGGGTGCCATGGCTGCAACAGTGGTGGTTGGAAATGGAGAGGCGCGTTGGAGAAGACAAGCCGAGGAGTCCGCCCTTGGCCCTTATATAGTGTTGGAGGGGTCGGTCCGGGCCCCTTCACCTTCGAAGCAATGATGGCTCCATGTTGTCCGCCAGGTCTTTTGCCAGCCTGGGCAATTGCTGAGGCGACGTGGGGATATGGGGGCGTCGCTCGCCCCGTTGTGCGCCACGCGTCGAGCTTGGCCTGTAGGCGGTTGGGGCCTGCGTCGCTTCACCATCTCTTCTTTACATCCGCCTCCAAGTAAGGTTGCGCACGCCGCGAGCCCGGGGGCTACAGTCGGGCCCGTGGGACTAGGGGTACCCAGGGCCATCTGCCTGTGGCCCATCGCGTGGCATGGTCAGAAGGCATGGTGCGACCCAGCGTGAAGGCTTCATGAGCAAGACCCTCGCGAGGGCCCCCACCTTACGAGGCGTACGACAACAAGGACCATCAAGACCTCCTGAGGGCCTCCCGCAGGGAGGCCTCCCAAGGCCCCTCGCAGGGCATACATCTCTAGGCTCGTGATACGTCTCCATCGTATCTACTTCTCCAAACACTTTTGACCTTGTTTTGGACTCTAACTTGCATGATTTGAATGGAACTAACCCGGACTGATGTTGTTTTCAGCAGAATTGCCATGGTGTTATTTTTGTGCAGAAATAAAAGTTCTCGGAATGACCTGAAACTTCACGAAGAATATTTTTGGAATTTATAAAAAATACTGGAGAAAGAATCAACACCAGGGGCCCCACACCCTGTCCACGAGGGTGGGGCGCGCGCCCCCTTTCTCATGGGCCCCCTGAGGCTCCACAGACCTCAACTCCAACTCTATATATTCACGTTCGGGGAGAAAAAAATAAGAGAGAAGGATTCATAGCGTGTTACGGTACGGGGCCGCCATCAAGCCCTAATCTCTCTTAGGAGGGCTGATCTGGAGTCCGTTCGGGGCTCCGGAGAGGGGAATCCGTCGCCATCGTCATCATCAACCTTCCTCCATCACCAATTTCATGATGCTCACCGCCGTGCATGAGTAATTCCATCGTAGGCTTGCTGAACGGTGATCGGTTGGATGAGATTTATCATGTAATCGAGTTATTTTTGTTAGGGTTTGATCCCTAGTATCAATTATGTTCTGAGATTGATGTTGCTATGACTTTGCTATGCTTAATGCTTGCCACTAGGGCCCGAATGCCATGATTTCAGATCTGAACTTATTATGTTTCCATGAATATATGTGAGTTCTTGATCCTATTTTGCAGGTCAATAGTCACCTACTATGTGTTATGATCCGGTAACCCAGAAGTGACAATAATCGGGACCACTCCCGGTGATGACTAAAGTTTGAGGAGTTCATGTATTCACTAAGTGTTAATGCTTTGTTTCGGTACTCTATTCAAAGGAGGCCTTAATATCCCTTAGTTTCCAATAGGACCCCGCTGCCACGGGAGGGTAGGACAAAAGATGTCATGCAATTTCTTTTCCATAAGCACGTATGACTATATTCGGAATACATGCCTACATTACATTGATGAACTGGAGCTAGTTCTGTGTCACCCTATGTTATAACTGTTGCATGAGGAATCACATCCGACATAATTATCATCACTGATCCAATGCCTACAAGCTTTTCACATATTGATCGTTGCTTAGTTACTTTTATATTGCCACTGTTACAATTACTACAAAACTGCTACTGTTACCTTTGCCACCATTACCGTTACTTCCATATTACTTTGCTACTTAATACTTTACTACAGATATTAAGTCTTCTAGGTGCGGTTGAATTGACAGCTCAGCTGCTAATACTTGAGAATATTCTTTGGCTCCCCTTGTGTCAAATCAATAAATTTGGGTTGAATACTCTACCCTCGAAAACTGTTGCGATCCCCTCTACTTGTGGGTTATCAGCTCGCCACCCCACCTCGCGATGCACTTGCACTGGTATGCGTTGGTGCTATACAAATGGTTTTTAACCCTTTTCCGCGTTGACATTTGGAACTGTCGCCGAGTGAGTGTGTGCGATAGGGTGTCCTTCCCACACAACCCAGAAATCGTCGGGGATAGGCCTTCCTGGGACACAGGCTGGGGCCGTGTGCGATCGGGCGAGGCATCGAAACCCAATCATTTCCATAGGTATGTACATCCCACATGGTAATCCGAGAAAATTATTTCTATAGGTATGTACATCCCACATTGTGAATCCCAGAAAAACATTTCCGTTTGTATGTATATCACACACAGTCAATCCAAGGAATACGTTTCCGTTCTTATGTACATCCCACACAGTCAATCCAAGGAAAAGGTTTCCGTTTGTATGTACATCCCACACATATTTATGTGTAGGCTCGTATGTGATAGGTGTAACTATCACACACGGTCTGCCTTGGTTAACTGTTTGCTTTTATCAACTATATCACACACGATTTGATGAAGAAAACTGTGTGGCATTGGGCTATCCATAGCAAGCGCTTTTACTACTAGAACCGTTTGCAAAGGTCCATGACACATTTAGCAGGTTTATTAGTTTACAATTAATAATTCCAGTATTACACAAATTCACATTTCATATCGAACAGTTGTTTTCTAATTTCATATCAGGCAGATAAATATATTATAACATCACAGCACTGTAGCTACATGAAAATAGCACAGTACAACATATAGCTAGTTCAACTTCATAAGAACAATACATTCATTTCCCTAATCGAGATCATCCAGGCTCGTCTTATCCACCTCTGCTTTCAGTTCAGTAAGAACCTGTTTTGCACGGGCCAACTGGGAAAGTGCCTCCTCCTTCACCAACACCATCTTAGCAAAGTTTGATTTAAAAAATGTGAGCTCATTCTCCACCTTCAACTTTTTATCCCGCATCTTCAAATATTCTTCTGCATTGACAACAATTTCTCTAAGCCTATGTCTATTCTCTTCCTCATACGTGCTCTAGAGCTTTGCTAGGCACATCTTCAAAGACTGTGGCCACTCTTGATCAAGCCACTCCAAGTAAGAACACTTTTGTTCATCCTATAATATTTAAAACTAGGTCAGTAACAATTGTAGGGGAAATGGGTTTATAGCAACATAGAAAATCACCAATGCTTATTTTGTAAAACTAAAGAAACATGTTAATTATGACATATCTACTCAAAAAGATCAATGTGCAAATGAAGTAATTGGTATTGAGACAACAACCAAATTCCGGAACGTCAGAAGCTATAATTAACTACTACAACGCTACAAGTTCTTACTCATGTACAATAAATAAAAAATTGAACATTTTATGAGGAAGGTAAATATAACTACAACTGCATAGCAACAGTGTTTGGATGACAACAAATTGATACTAATAGGTGTGTACATGCACAAATTTAGTAACATAGAACTAATAGCACTAAAGTCGTCCACTATGTATGCCAAAACTGGGGTAAAGACAACTGTTGCTACATCTTGCACCGGTGCCCTGCACTGGCGAGCCGATGCAGCGGAAAAAAATCAGGGACCCGGACTCTAGAGCACGTAGTTGCTCCGATGCCCAGTTCCTTCGTGCCATAAAGATTTAGTATTTTACTGCTTGGCTGCTCGGATGTGTGGACCAAAGTTGGCTGCACAAACTGCTGAAGCGGTGCCAAATAATTTTCTAATGGCACTGCTGATGAGATGGCAACAATTTAAGATGCCAGGTACAAACTGTGACACTGTCTTGGGATGTGTTTGGTTGAAGGTGTGGTATGAACGGGTTGGGACCGTGATAGTGTCTGAATCATATCTAACAAATGATTTCTAACAACGAAAGAGGGTCTAACCTTCTCTGCACATGCCTGAAACTTCCTGCCATTGTCCACAGAATCAAATGCAACTAGCTTCACGCATGGAGATTGATGGTGACAACGAGCAGATAGATCTTCAGCCACCCCTCTCCATTTGTTGCCACTGATGGTCCTAGGAAGCTACAAGAGGAAGAAATGACTCAAATCGACCGCCGGTATAAATCCTTCATTCTAGGTCATAGCCCCGAGAGAGAGAGAGACAAGAGCGGCATACCCGGGTGGTGAAGGAGTCATCGCCGGAGGAGGAACCGCTGGAGAGGTCTTTGAAGAAGACCATGGCGACTTCGGCGGTAGGATGCGAGACGGCGAGAGCGAGGAAGCGGCTATACTTAGCAAGGAAGGAAGGAGGAAACAGGGGAAATGTGACTTGTGATCTGGGAGAAAAGGGGGTGGGGAAGGGGGGAAGGGGGGCGGGGTAGATATTTTGGCAGTAGGCCACAATTTTGGAAATGTGTAGGGAAACTTTGCATCCACTGCCGCCGGACCATTCACTTTGAATGATTGTGTGCAGCGCGAACGATTCTTCTGCTTTATGCGCATGGGAGTAGTTTGATAATTCAAATTTTGGCGGAAATTTCCCCGGGTATGTCATTGCATAATTTAACATCGCTTGCTAATTTGGGCACACAAAAGAGTGTACAGCAGACAGACCACACTTACTAAATCGACAATTTTAGTAATTAAACAGAGCCAGTTGACCTAAACATTACTCTAACAAAAGACCAGCATTAAAAACAAAGCCTAAGTACGCATAATTTTAACAAATCTGCCACCGCGCCGGCCTATGCATCGCCGGTGTGAGATGAGACGTCTATGACTTGTCCTGGCGACATGCCGCCGTTGGTGGACTCCACGTCCCCCCTGCTGAAGTCGACCGCGTCCTCGTCCTCGTCCTCGGCGCAGCCCTCAAGGTTGTAGTACTCGCAGTAGTGGCTTTGCCAGAGCTCGCGTTGGTACTCCACCAGTGATTCCTCGACGGACATACTCTTCTCTACCTCAACCTCAGCCACGCGCAACTCCTCCTCCCGGCGCTCCTCGATCTCCGCCGCCTCCTGCATCTCCAGCTCCCGCTCGGCGACCTCATGAGGAAGCAGGTGCTCGATGGACACTGCCTCCTTTTCAGACGTGAGTTGCATGCTGGAGTCCATGGTGGCCTGGAATATCTTGGCGTGTGCATCCTAGATCTTGGCATGGATGGCCTCGACCCGGGCCAGGGCGACTATCGGTGGCACGAACGGCAGGTCGAGTGCTCTCGATGTTTGGAGCCGCCATCGCAACAGCAGCGGCTGCCGTCTTGGCTGCTGCAGCTGCCCTGTCGGCTGCCGCCAACTCCCTCTCGGCAGAAGCGGCCGCTCTCAATGCGGATGCGGCGGCACTCTAGCGTAGGCGGCCGCGCTCTCGGCGCAAGCGGCGGCACTTGGGGGGACGTAGCCATCGTACGGGCCTTCACGAAGCGTTTCCACGATGTCATCTTTGCAAGAAGGGGGTGCGGGAATGGGGATCAGGATTCGTGGATTCGGGGGTTGCCGGCACTGGAGCAGACGAGCCGGTGAAGCTAAAGGAGGGAGACTTAAAAAGACCTAGAAATTTTCATCGCAAACGGTTCCTAGAAAACAACTATGTGTGATGTTGTAGATATTTTTTATTAGCTATGGAAGACGAATTTGGAGTAAAGTGGCAACAGATGGTGTTTTAATTGAACGAGAAATTTTTTAGTACTAATACAACTGTCATGTCAAATTTGGAAAATTTCAAGGGTGATTTGACCTTTTAAGACATTTAAGTGATTTTCTAGCCATTTAATGACTGTAATTGAAATTTGAACTACATGTACATGCAACAGCTTACCGGAACAGTTTGAAAACTCATATTTCATGTACTTGTGTGCGATTTAATTCCATGTGCAGTAAATTGGAAGGAATTTTCAAACATATTGGTCTAACGGCTATGACACAATCAAGCATGGAGTGACATGGCATTTTAATTCCAAAAAAAATTAGAAACACATGAAACCTTGGTTGATGTAATGTCATGCCACCAAGATGATGTGGTAAAGAAATTGGCATGTTTGTCGAAAGTTTGGGCACACACCACTCACAAACCGGAGCAACTCACTAGAAGGTCCGTGGTTCCGAGAGGGAACAATGCATGTTTGATGACGAACGGGAGATAGCTTCCTCTTATGGCCTTCAAATTGTTTCTATATTTAACATGCACTAATACAACTGTCATGTGAAAATTTGGAAAATTTCAGGGGTCATTTGACCTTTTAAAGACATTTAAGTGATTTTCTAACCATTTAATGACCTTAATTCAAATTTGAACTACATCTACATGCAACGCCTAACCAAAATAGTTTGAAAAATCATATCTGTGTACTTGTGTGCGAGTTAATTCCATGTGCAGTAAATTAGAAGTAATTTTCAAACATGTTGGTCTCACGACATGGACACATGCATACGTATGCATGGAGTGACATGGCACTTTAATTCCAAAAAAAATGATCAGAAAAACATGAAACCTTGGTTGATGTAATTTCATGCCACCAAGATGATGTGGTAAAGAAATTGGCATGTTTGTCGAAAGTTTGGGCACACACCACTCACAAACCGGAGCAACTCACTAGAAGGTTCGTGGTTCCGAGAGGGAACAATGCATGTTTGATGACGAATGGGAGATAGCTTCCTCTTATGGCCTTCAAATTTTTTCAATGTTTAACGTGCACTAATACAACTGTCATGTGAAAATTTGGAAAATTTCAGGGGTCATTTGACCTTTTAAAGACATTTAAGTTATTTTATAACCATTTAATGACCGTAATTCAAATTTGCACTACATCTACATGCAACGCCTAACCAAAACGGTTTGAAAAAACATATTTTTATTGTACTTGTGTGCGAGTTAATTCCATGTGCAGTAAATTCGAAGGAATTTTCAAACATATTGGTCGGAAGGCATGGGCACTTGCATGGAGTGCCATGGCATTTTAATTCCAAAAAATTAAAATATGATCAGAAAAACATGAAACCTTGCTTGATTTAATGTCATGCCACCAAGATGATGTGGTAAAAAATGTGCCTGTTTGACGAAAGTTTGGACACACACCCCTCACAAACCGGAGCAACTCACTAGAAGGTTCATGGTTCCGAGAGAGAATAATGCATGTTTGATGACGAACGGGAGATAGCTTCCTATTACGGCCTTCAATTTTTTTCTATGTTTAACGTGCACTAATAGAACAATCATGTGAATATTTGGAAATTTTCAGGGTCATTTAATCTTTTAAAGATATTTAAGTGATTTTCTAACCACTTAATGACCGTAATTCAAATTTGAACTACATCTACATGCAACGCCTAACCATAACGGTTTGAAAAATCATATTTTTGTGTACTTGTGTGCGAGTTAAAAAATCATCAGATGATGTAAATATCTGGTGTTCAAAAAAGAAAATGTAAAGATCTAGCAAGACAAACAGCCCCCGCAGGATAAGCACTCTATCTCGCGGCTCGAGGTTTGGTAGGTGAGTGGCGGGGATCATTAATCAGACACAGTTCTGCATTGGAAACCGTCAGCTATTATGTTCACACTTGGATTTTGGCTATTTTGTTCACACATGGATTTTGCTGCGGGAATCGTGTGTAATTCAAACTATAGTACTCGTAAATTCTGGCGACCGGCATGTGTACTGTCCCCGTCGACCTAGATTCCGGCCGCCAATAAATACTACCTTGCTCACGTCGTCCCGCCTGCATTCTCATGAACATCCTCCCCCTCACTTTCCTAATCTCTCTCTCAAATCCCTCCCATGCTGCCGCCGGTCTGCCCACGCGCTGACGAGGAGTCGCCACCCCCCGAGGACGCTCACTCGATTAGCAGCGATGAGGACCCCTATGTGCCGCCTGACAAGGTTGCGCCGGACCCCCCAACTTTGGATTGGTTTTGGGGCCAGCACAATTTTGTCTATGGAAGTCACTGTCGTCGGCTAGGAAAGCTAGGCAAGTGGCGTTCAAGAAGGAGATGGCAGAGGAGGAAGCCAGGTACCAGGCGGCCTGTGAAGCCCATGATGCCACCTGGAAAAAGGAGGCGGTGGAGCTTTGGGGGTGGGCGCGTCGTCATGCCGAGGAGGTGTATGAATACAGGTAGTTCACGAGGAAGGTCATAGGCGCTGGGCGCCTCGTCGCTGCATGGAGGTGGGCCGATAAGCTCCAGCATGCCACCAACGAGGAGCTCCGGTGGGGGCCCAATGAAATGGCAAGATCGGTCGCGCGCATCCGCCAGCAAGAGGTAGATCGGTACGTCAAGTGCTACGAGGTGGAGGAGGCGGAGTACTGCCTCTGCACTGGGAAGACGCCGCGCACCAAGGAGCTGCTGGTGAGGGGCTGTCGGAATACTAGCCCCAGGAGGGATTATTTGTTTTAGTATTGTTTGTTTTCAATTTTATGCATTGTACCTAGTAGTTAAGTATCATCGCTTATATGTGATGATATTATATATATATATATATATATTCTGTGATGAACTAATGAACAATTAATATATATATATATATATTATGTATTCCATTTTCTATCTGTTTTGTATACTAATTTGAATCTAGCTGTTATCATCCATATATACAGAATGGAAAGCGTATATACACACATTGAAACAGAACATATAAGAATGGAAAACAGAGTACACACATTGAAACAGAGCAACACTATGATTGCTGTGAATACATAGCTATCCACGTCGAAACAACTTTTCAAAATAAAATGTGTCCATGAGACCATGACCAGCAGCCCTTTCCTACGGTAGCTCTTGGCTCTGCCTGAACTCATGCAGGCATTCGTCTAAGCGGTCGACACGCTCGCGGTACATCTGGAGCGTCATCTCGAGCTCCAAGTTGGCTATTTCATCAGAGATCACCAGCTCGAGGATGCGACGGCCATGTTCCTCTATTGCACCTAGGTGGACACCTAGGCCAAGGAGGCGGTCGAGCCTACGGACTAGTGTGTTGGCATCCAGCGGGCCGCGGACATGGCGAACGGCGGCACCCATGCGAATGGCACGGCGGGCGTCCGGTGCAAGTACGACGCGGCCAACCTCTGGTGCAAGTACGATGTTGAGGGCCTCTGCACTCCTGGCGAGGAATGGGGGTATTGACGGGACGTGTACCCAGTCGCGACGCCGTGTCGACAGCAAGCAAGCGCCGATGGATCCGCTCTTGCTGTGCGGTGCATGGCGCCTCTCGCTCTGCGGCGCTCCAATGGTCTCGCCGTGCGGTGAGCCGCAGCCTATCAGTGCGGACGCACCTAGCTTGCTCTGTGGTGCGCCATCGATCATGTTGTGCGGCGAGCTGGAGCCTGTCGGCGGTGACATGCCTATCTTGATCCGCGGCGCTCAAGTGCCATGCGCCAAAGGTCTGCTCAACCCTGGCGATGACGCGCATCACAACATCGTCCATCGCATAGCCGGGGAGTGCCTCGGCCTCGATGGGCCGTGGCACCTGCTCGTTTTCCTCGTCGACGAGGTTGATGGCAGAGGTGACACTTTGGTTGGTTGGCATGGTTGGGAAAGGTGGATGTGCTACAGGCTGCGCTTGTCGCCTTTGTGCGTTGCGCGCCGCCTATGCGCAATATCGCTGGGTGGCGGGAAACAGGTAAGGAAATGGCGGGAAATGGTGGCGTGTTCATAAAACACCATCAATTAATGGGAACTTAGCATACAAGGAACATCGAGCTAGCACAAGAAGTAGATGATGATCAGATGAACACGGACCACACTAGGGAACCCGTCGGTGATGAATTCATCAATCCCAAACGGTTGAATACTAGCAAGCGTTTGCCCACAACACACACGGCCTATTCCATCACAAACAGGTCGGATGGATCAACTGTATGCCACGTATTACACATTGTCAAAAAGTAATGTGGTAGACCTTCTTTAACATGTGTTAAAAATACAAGGACCTCAAGTTCCAATTAACTCATGGGATGGGTCATATCAGTCATTTAATTTGACAGATATGACCCATCCTATCAGTTAATTTAACATCAACACAACTTCCCATCCAGTCACCCATCTGATGGCTGCTCCAGCGTGAGCACACTTAACTTGAGAGTTTTCTTACATGAGCTACTGGTGGAACAACTAGTCCTTGCTGATAGGATGCCTCTTCGCATCCTTATGGCGTACCTGGATGACCGCCTGTCCCCCAATGGTGAATAGATGTTGTGTAGACAGAGCATATCACATATGTCTTATTAGAAGCAATTTTCTGTGTTATTATTGGTCTTCGCACACATTTCTAATTACAGACCTATTTGCCGCGTATCACACATATCTTGTTATATTGAACCGTTTCTGTTCTCTTTTCTCAACGCAAACAGTTCATCCGAGTGAACCGCATGCCGTATAGCGCACACACCTTCATCTGGCTGCCCGTTTCTTTTGTGTTGCCTAATCACAAATAGTTCAACCGAGTGAACAGTATGCTGTATATCGCACACACCTTCATCTGGCTGCTCGTTTCTTTTGTTCCTCCTCATCGCAAACACTTAATTGAGCTGAACCGTATGCCCTGCATTGCACACACAACTAAAATCTAAACCGTGTTTGATGCATCCTCCATTGCAAACGTTTTGCACCTTTTTTGATGATTATTTTACACCACCATTTGCGATTATGGCATCGCACACAGTTTCGTTGAAGGGTCTCTGATCGTAGTATCGCGTTAGCAGCAACCTATAGTAGTGATGGGTGACGCGAGCCATGATGGGCGGAGCCAGAATGGCACCAACAGGCACAGACGAGGATGCTTTCCTCTTTGGTGCTAAGGGAGCAAGGCAGCTCGTCGGTTCCTGAAGCAATCCCCAAAGGTAGTCATTCCCAAGCTAGAAGACCAGGACATGGGCTCGTCAGGGCGGAGGTCATCGCCGAGCCCACCTGTGCATCATGGCCAAAAGCTTTGCAGGTGAAGACTACCTTTTGCCAGGATAAGATGTACTATTGTCCCCCTTCAAAATTGTCTGTTGTGGCATCCCTTCCAGCCTAGAGTTTTCGGGGGAAGAGGACCAGGGCTAGTATATATATAGGCTAGTGTCCACCATAGAGAGGGATCTAGTCCTGAGCTCGTAGAGCTAGTTCATCCATGTACTCATACTCATCCTCCTCGTGAGGCAATCCACCCCAAAGCAGGAGTAGGGTTTTACACCACAAGGTGGCCCAAACCTGGGTAAATCATCGTGTTCCGCCCTATCTTCCCTCACGCTCGAGCACACCAGAGCATCACCATGAGGCAGCGCGTAGCGGGTCGTAGCTAGTGGAGTTCTGCATGCACACCCTAGAGTTCGAGCCTCACTTTGGGTCGCCGAAGCCTCGATTCAGACAGTGGTACATCCAACCACCTTATTTTCATCGTCATCATCGGACAATGAATCGATAGGAGAAACAACAAATAGCCAAATTGAGCAGATGACCCCTCCCCCCCCCCAAATCTCTTTACATTGGGCACTAGACACTTGCAACACGACATGAGACAATGGTTATATAGGAATATTACTAGAAGAGGATAAATAAACACAAGGAAAGGTCATCATGGATGCCACTTGTGGTGCTCTCTGGTAGGGAATTGTCGTGCTTACGATCATAGCCCGAGAGGGATCTTGGTTATCTGTCGCCACACGCTCGTCCACTACATCCTCCCCATTTTTATTTCTCCCTTTTCATCTCTCTTTTTTTTTCTTGCCATTTTTCCTTGAAACCACCTCATTTGTCCAACGTCTTATTTCTTATGAAAATTGTCGTGTTTGTTCGGTAAGTTAACAAGTGCTTACCAAATTAAATATCATTTGAATATTTATTCTTCCATTGCAACACACTCGCAATTATATTGTTATAATATAAACCTACGATAACACCTACGTAGATAAATGAGGTGGTTTGATTACATAACAATGATGTGATGTTGTTATGTAATACACTTAAATATTATCACACTCGCAATATATTTCTTAGGGGGTACTCCCTCCATTCCAGAATATAAGGTGTATTGATTTCTGTGCAAGTCAAATACACCTTATATAAAGGAACGGAGGGAATAATATTTAAGTGTATTACATAGTAACATCACATCATTGTTATGTAATCGAAGTGTCCAAAACGCAAACTATTTGTACTATTGGATTCCTCGCATCATGACAGTTTTGTGTGGCTCATAAATGAGAAAGGAGGGAATACTTTTGTTGGATAGAAAATATAGGGCTACAACGAGCCTTTCTACACTTAGGCCGCGCTTAGATTGCCGTTTTGCAGGGATTACATGGGTAAGATCTACTCCCTCCGCAAAGAAATATAAAGATGTTTAGAGTATTATATTTAATTTTGGAGGGAGTACACCGGAAAATTATTAGGTGCGACTGGAAATGGAGTGCTTGGTTTACCATTCAGAACAAAAAAGGGGTAGTTCTGTGCCTTCCCCTGGAAAAAATAAACACGTCTTTCACCATCCGTTTCCTTTCTGCCCGGATTTTACACGCGCCCAATTTAATGTGGGTGTAAGACCAAATCTAGTAGACACCCTAAAAACAAAAGTATCTGGCCGAGTAAGTAAATTTAGTAGAGTGAAAAGGAAATTTGGATAAGGAACATGGATTTGATTTAGACAAACTTCTTCACCAAAATTTGACACATAATTCACATTACCATCCCCGTAACATAGTCTATTTAAACTGGAACTAAAACTTGAACAAAAATCTATACTGAATAAAATTTTTAGTCATTATCCGACTTCGCGAGGGACAACACTTCACCCTAAACATCCCACCGCCCATGGGGCCAGGCCTTGTGTAGCCATCGTCGCAACCGGGGAAGGTTCTTTGCCACTCTTCAATGTCGAAGCCACCATTGTCCTCCTCGTCCCTTGAGATTAAGATGACATCCGCCCCCCGCCGACTGCTCACTGCTCACATGGGAGGCGCTCCACCTTCACTAGCTCGGGGTACTGACAACGAAGGTTGGCCATATACGCCTCATCGGTGACCTTCGACGCGAGCCATTCCCTCGCCTCCAGGTCCTCCCGATCCACCCATGTATTCACCACCCCTAGTTGGGGAGGATCGAGCATCAGCATTTCGCCCCACTCAAAATTTTGGTGGCCCGCGATGCCATTCAAGCGGACGAACTAGATGTCGTACTCGCGGGTGTCGTGCTTGGCGGTGTGAAAGGATCCGAGCCACAATTTTTTGTGGGTCTCCCGTTCTATAATCTCCGCCACCCACATCCCACATGCCCGTTGTCGCACCCCTAGGTACAACCTATGTGGCAGGGACGATGTGGGGAGGTCGGAGAAGCCGGCGAGCCTACCGAATGGGGCTGCAGCGCCGCAGCGGCGGCGTGAGGAGGTTGTGACAGTGTTGCGCTGCTTGCAGCATGGATCCGTGCTACGGATAGCCGGTGGGGAGCGTCAACCTCGGTATCCGGCCCATGGCGGCATAAGTGGGGGTGCGAGAGTGGTGGTTGAGATGCCTGTGAGAGGGATTGAGGGGACAAGCGGCAGAGGAGGGTGTAGAGCAGTGGGGAGTTTTTACTCCGAGTCCAAGAAGTGGAGTACTTTTACTCCACTAAAGCGGCAAGGAGTAAGATTTATACTCCATTGTAGCATTTAGGAGATCAACTAGGTGCTGATTAGAGGAGTAAACCAGATTTTAACCCCTCTAATCGGTTTTATGGGATCAGCAAGAGTTTCTCTAAGCTATTACACATGTAAAATAAATACAACCATGAAACAACAATCCAAATGCGGCCTTACAGTTAAATTATATGTATTAATTTTTGAAAATTTCAATGGGAGGGGAGAGAACTCCCCCACCTAAATCGCTTTATTTCACTAGGGAACCAACAGTTACATAGATTTTTACAGGGAGGGAGCCTCGCCACACCTCAGTCTACAAGCTTACTCGGCCACGCATCGACGTGCTATTTACCATCATCTTTGAACCTGCCATGCCAGAGCACGACATCATCCCGACAACACTTCATCATGGCCTCCAACGAGGGGAAAGTATCACGGAAAACAACGGAGTTCCGCCGCTTCCAGAGGTGCCACGGGCAGAGAAGGAGGAAGGCAACGAGGGAGGCAGCACCAACCACTACAAAAAATACACTTCCGTGATGATAGGTGTTTGTCATAGGAGGTCATGTTTTTTGTCATGCATGTACATCCATGACGATTTTATTAAAAAATCAAGATAGTCATACCTGTGCTGTCGTAGAAGTGTTTTGTGACATTACCAAAATTATCATCACGGAAGTGTCCACTTCCATGATGATAAATCGAGCGTCATAGAAGTGCTTTCATCAAGGGTGACCGACACGTGGCATCCATCGTAATGGGTCGCTGTTAAGCTATTGGGTTCCGGTTAGGATCCGCTAGCCCATTAACAGCCCGGACCAACGGGGATTTTCCACGTGTAAAATTCTGAATGGCCATAGGAACCACGTGCTGGCTCACCGTTGGGACAGATGTCATCCACTCATTGGACCGAAGGCGCCTATGATACGTCAACACATGGCAAGGCCCAACAACGGCCCATTTAGGTTAAAAAGGCTGGCCCAGTCAAAATTAGCGGGCCGACCCATTAACGGCCTGCTTGCAGACCGACCCATTTGCAGTTCAGGCCCGTACGGCTAGTGTCAAATCGGCCCGTCAACGGCTCTCCCTAAACTTGTCATCATTGCGGCCCATGGTCACTTCTGGCCCGTTAATAGTCCACTAAGTATTTGGGCCGAATTACGGCCCGGTGTGTTTCCGGCCTATTAATGGTCCTGCTTCATTTGGACCCATTTATAGGCCATTGAAACTTTCAGCCCATAAACGATCGTGAAGGATTTGGGTCATATTCGGCCATGTCTGAGATTCGGCCTGTTAGAGGCCCACTATAGATTTTGGCAACTTTCAGCCTGTTGTGATTTTTGGCCTGTTAACGTCGGGCGAAATCCATGGGCCATGTGTGGCCCAACGTCACATCGGGCCTATTAACGGCCCATATAAAACTAACACTAATCAAGCCCGACTGAACTTTCGACCTGTTAAAGGCCCGTGTAGTAGGTCGGCACATTTACGACCCGTCTGAATTTTGGCCTGTGAACGATCCACATTGTAAATGGGCCACCACGAGCTGGGATACATTTCGGCCTGCTAATGACCAGTGGGTTATTTGGCACAATCAGGGCCCAATCTCACTTTCGGCCTATTAAAGGCCCATATTTTTATGGGATGGAGATATTTTCACATGTTAACGGCCTATTGTTACTTAGGGCCCAAATTATGTTTAGGCCTGTTAAAGGCCAACTGTGGGCACAGGCCTACCAAAAAATGAAAGCTTATGCTGATTTAGGCCCAGATATTTTTAGTGGGCTACATGCAAATTATGGCCCATAATCGTTTTTAGCCAATTGGAATGGGCCCACGAATGTTGGCACATTGGGCTCCTACAAATCTTTCGGGTGAATACATTACTAAGATAAACCTACACTATACAAAAATAGCGTCGTAATGTCTGCAGCCTTTGGCAGCACCATAAATGGTGTATCACAACAAAATAAATTCCAACCATACAACAAAAGGCCTGTTGGCATAAAGTTTACAGTCCTTGCAGATAAAAGCACCATCAGATGTATACAAGCACAAATCATTTAACCTGAGTCCTAATGTTTCAGGCAGTAGAATCTGATGGAGCAGCATGATCTTCCCCTTTTTTCCCTCCATTGCTCTTGAACAATGAAGCAAATGTCTGATAGTTTGGTTTCAAAACCATTCATATATTGACGACATTTTTCAACCACTATTCTTTTTTCCAAAATGACGTCCATTAGGGATTGGACTTGTGTCTGGAGCATAGATATATCACACTGTCTAGCCGGAAGATTTTGTTCAGTAGGCGATTTGGATGAGGTTACCTTGACAACCAACTCAGAATTACGCAGGAAGGTTCTTTTTGCACTATTAGTGGAGAGACACACATGCACTTCAACAAGAGGTGACATTGTGCCTGTGGTAGCCTCGTGAGCTTCAGGTGGTTGTGGTTGTTGAGTCATTTGTTCCATAGCTTGCTAAAAGTTTGAACTTGTAGATTAGTGTACCAGATAAGTTACTAATGAGACAAAAACTAACAAAGTAGGTTTCACGTTTATACATAACTTATTTTGGTGAACTACTGTAATACATTAGCATGTATTGTAGTGCCAACTACATAATAAAAACACTTTCGGAACATATGCCCATGTAGCATGCCTACTGTATTGTCTATTTCCTCACATTCGTTGACATGTAAGGATAAAGAGACATGGTTTAAAGTAGGATGAACATAGTATGGCATCATTCATATCATGCGCAAATAGATATAAAACAAATTTGCTATTGGATAATTGTGTGGGCACGTGAACATCACAACTAGATTACAGATCAAGACCAAAAGAATAGCCTTAATCTCTTTTAAACCGTGTAAGGTGAAATGATATGTTAAGACAACTGTGTACAAAAGTGAACAGAGTAGCTGACATTGGCTGCAAACCAAGCAGTTAAATGAACACGTCATAGTAACAAGCAATTCAAAGGCAGGAGGAGTAAGGACTTACAACAATGGCTTGAATTGGTGTGCTCATGCCCTTCATCTTGCTGGTGTGGCAATCCTTGAAGATTTCCCCTACACTCAGTTCGGGTTCTTTTTGGTCTGACGGGCTTTCCTTTGTATTTGGAACAAGTTAATATAGATACAATAATATGGCACAGAAAAAAGAAGGAACTAGCAGCTATTTACAAGAGCCTCGTAGTGTGCAATATAGCTACGAGATCCTGTTGTCTGTTGGAATTTCACTTTAGAACGGTTAGTCTTGTTCTTTAAATAGTTGGCCTAGAAGAAGATACACTTGTAAGGAACATACATAAATACAACTTCAATATGTGATCTGATCAAATACATATACCCTACCTGATACTTTGGATCAGACCAGTGTTTAACAAGGGTTGTCTAGTCTTCATCTGTAATATATTCCACTAGAGATGTTTGGGCGATTTCATTATTAGCCTTGCCTTCAAAGTGAGCTTTTCTAAGGTGGTACCGATACTGTTGCAGAGCAGACTGAAAAACATGAGTGCATCCTTGTTTAGTTGCATCATCTTTCGGATCCAACTTGAACCTCTTGTGAGTCTTATTAGGAGGAAGCTAGAAAGTATGGGACAAAGCAAGGCAATATTACAAATTGCGATGAATAACATTACTTACGGATAAATGGTCAAGGAAGGTGTTAAACTGGGTATTGTGTTTCTCATTCCTGTACTGGATCCACGTTGGGAGGATACGTGCATGACACCTAACGGCAACAGCTGCCTCTGATACTAACTTGGCTAACTCTGTAGCGTCACATGGCCTTTTTAAACCTGCCTCAAAATGGATCTCCATTCTTCCTCCTTTAGATTTTGTTAATATGTCAAGCATTATCTCTGATGTGTGTTTCCGCTTGCACCGTGGTGCTAGTTCAACAACGAATATGGAAAGTGTTAGTGCACATTAAACTGTGAGAGTACATATAAAGGAGCATGCAACTGCAACTTGACTCGGTTAGGTACTGTCTTGGTGTTGATGCTCATGAGGTTCATCTGATCTTGCCAAGTCATGTTGTGTCAGCAGTGCTTCGGAAGTAGTGTTAGGTGTGAAGGCAGCTTAGGAACTAGTCAGTTCTGGAGCAAACAAACGAGTAACTCGTTGAGATGCCGGTACAGTTGAAGCGGATGCTGCTGCTGGTGGAGCAGGTGATACTGTGTTTGTAGATTTAGCCTGTGGACTTGGACCTTCTACTCCACTATAAGAACCAGTAGAATCTTGAGGGTAGATCCTTTTTTGTTTCACCCGACGAGTAACACCATTCCCTACTATATTCTTTTCCTTGCTCTTTTTTGACTTTGCCATGTCAAGTCGTACCCACAACACAAAAGAATAAAACCGCTCTTCAAAACTCATTGATGCATGATACAGACAAGCAATACTTTGATGTAAGAGAACCGTATGAGGGTGGAATAGGTAAGAAAAATAGAACGGCGTGACATATTCACAGCTACGATGTGCAAACTAAGCAGAAGGATTTTCAAGAAAATAGAAGTAATGCTAGCTAGACACCATTTGAAAGATGCAATCAATATCACTCTGCCAAGTTAAAAATGTCTTGTCATAAGTGGCATTTCGAAAAATTAGAAGTACTACAACGTAGAAATCAATGCAAGATGCAACCATGATCAAACTCCCATGTTAAAAGCGTCCAAATCATGAGTGACTGATGCGGGATACACAACAACAGTACTTTGATGTAAGAATATGGTATACTAGATAGATGCAATGTATTCTAGACACAGAAAGGCATGTCATATGCACATGTATAACGTATAAACTCAGCAGGTGCAATTTAATCAAAATAGAAGAAATACAGGCTAGTCAACATATGCAACATGAAACCAATTATCACACTATCAACTTAGAGCAAGCACCTGCGATGGTGGAGTACGAGAGATGAACTCATTATGTAGACTTGGGACTTCAACTGCATTAGCAGTAGCATTGGCAAATCTAGAGAATCTCTATTTGCATCGGTCCGGAGGACCACCAACATCCCCTAACTTACTCTTTTCCTTCCTCTTTTTTGATATTGCCTTATGAAGTCAAAACCACAAGAAGATGAATAAAATTAGCTCTGCATAACCGGTTGATGCATGATACAGACGAACACTACGTTGATATAAGGCAAGCGCATGATAGGAGGATGGAATATATACAAAAAAGACAACATTGCATATTCACACGTACGATAGGAGGATGGAGTATTTATGAAAAATAGTAAGCAGAAGGCGTTTCAACAAAATTAGAAGAAATGAAAGCTAGGCACCATATGAACATGCAACCAATATCACTATCAGGTAAAGAGTGTCCCATCGGAAGTGCCATTTCAAGAAATTTTAAGCAGTACAAGCTAGAAGATAATGCAAGATGCAACCTACATCACACTCCCAAGTTAAATGTGTCTTATGGGTAAGTGATTGTTGTAGGTATAAGTTGTAAGCTGCGCAGATGCAATTCAACAAAATTAGAAGGAATAAAAAGTAGACATTGTATGGAACACGTAACCACATATAACAGTTCGAAGTTAGAGCAAGCACCTGTGATGGTGGAGTAGGAGAGATGTGCTCATCATCTACACAGCTACGTTGACTGTCCACCTTGTGTTGTCTTGTGAATCTTGTTGGGAGGATGGCGGAGTAGAATCTATAGAGACCCTCTATTTGAGTTGCTCCGAAGGACCACCATCATCCACTGCCTTACTAATTTCCTTCAGTTGTATTGATGTTGCATTGTGAAGTCAAACCAATAAGAAAAAGGAATAAAATTCGCTCTTCAGAACTCATTCATGCATGATACTAACGAACACTACTCGGATGAAAGGCAAACACATGATACGAGAATGGAATATGTACGAAAAACAAGACGGCGTGACATATCACACATATGATGTGGTAATTAAGCGGAAGGCATTTCAACAAATTAGAAGCACCGCAAGCAAGAAGCCATATGAAAGATGCAACCAATATTACTCTGCCAAGTTCAAACTATCTGGCGTTTCAACAAATTAGAAACAGTACATGCTAGAAATCATATGCAAGATGCAACCAATATCACAGTGGCGACTTAAAGGTGCCTTATCATAAGTGACTGATGCCGCATATGCAAGAACAGTAGTCTGATGTAAGAACATGGTGTGATCAGATATAGTATGTTTTAGAAACAGGAACACGTGTCATATTCACAGGCATTATGTGTATAGTAAGAAGATACAATTCAACAAAGTTAGAAGAAATATAAGCTAGGCATCATATGCAACATGCAATCACATATAATAGTGCCAAGTTAGAGAAAACACCTGTGATGGTGGAGTTGGGGAGATGTGCTCATCATCTACACAGCTACGTTGACTATCTAGCATTGCGTTGTCTTGCGAATCTTGTTGGGAAGATGGCGGAGTAGAATCTGTAGAGACCCTCTATTTCAGTTGCTCAGAAGGACCACCATCATCCAATGCCTTACCAATTTCCTTCCGCTTTATTGATTTCGCATTGTGAGGTCAAACCGACAAGAAAAAGGAATAAAATTCACTCTTTAGAACTCATTCATGCATGATACTGACGAACACTACTCTGATGAAAGGCAAAGTCATGATACAAGGATGGAATATGTACGAAAAACTAGACATCTTGACATATTCACACATATGATGTGGTAACTAAGAAAAAGGCTCTTCAACAAATTAGAAGCACTGCAAGCTAGGCACCATATGGAAGGTGCAATCAATATCACTCTGCCAAGTTAAAACTATCTCGTCATAGGCGGCGTTCATCAAACTAGAAGCACTACATGCTAGAAATCATATTCAAGACGGAAACCAATATCACACTACCAACTTAAAGGTGTCCCATCATTAGTGACTGATGCAGGATACATGAGAAGAGTGGTTTCATGTAAGAACATGGTGTGATAGACAGATATAGTATGTACCAAAAACAGGAACGCATGTCATATTCACATGTATCATGTGTAAGCTAAGTAGATGTAGTTTACACTACTTAGAAGCAATACAAGCTAGACACCATATGCAACATGCAACTAGATATCACACTGCCAAGTTAGAGCAAGCACCTTGGATAGTGGAGTAGGGGAGCGGAGACTTGGAACTTGTAATGCACTAGAAGTACGAGGAGAATCCGTACAGATGCTCTATTTACGTTGCTGTAGAGGACCACCATCATCGCCTTCCTTACTCTTTTCCTTCCTCTTTTTTGATGTTGCCTTGTCAAGTCAAACCCACAAGAAAAAGGAATAAAATTTGCTATTCAGAACTCATTGATGCATGATACTGACGAACACTACTTTCATGTAAGGCAGCCACATGATAGGAGGATGGAATATGTATGAAAAACAGGACGACATGACATATTGACATGTATGATGTATAAAGTGTAAAGTAAGCACAAGGTGTTTGAACTTGTTAGAAGCAATGCAAGCTAGAAACCATATGAAAGATGAAACCAATATCACTCTGCCAGATTAAAAGGGTGGCCTCATAAATGTATTTGACCAAATTAGGAGCAATACATGGCAATAGGCTAGAAATAATATGCAATATGCAATGGATAAAGGTGTCTCATTGTAAGTGATTGATGCAGGATACAGAAGAGAGGTAGTTTCATGTAAGAACATGGTTAAAAGATAGATGTAGTATGTACCAAAAATAGGAAGGCATGTATATTCACATGCATAATGTGTAAACTAAGCAGATGCAATTTATCCTAATTAGAAGCATTACAAGCTAGACATCGCATGCAACATGCAACCACATATTACATTGCGAAGTTAGAGAAAGCACCTGCGATGGTGGTGTAGGGGAAATGCGGTCTTCAAGTATAGAGCTACGTTCAATATCTTCATTTAGGCTTACTGTTTCTTGAGAATCATGTGGGGAGGATGAAACTGCACTCTTTATAAGAGTAGCGCGTCTCATACTAACCCACAGGCGTGACTGTATCATCATAAGCAATAGATGCAGGATACACAAGAATAGTAGTTTGATGTAAGAACATGGTGTGATAGGCAGATGTAGTATGTACCAAAAACAGGAAGGCATATCATATTCACATGTATAATGTGTAAGCTAAGGAGATGCAATTTAACAAATTAGGAGCAATACAAGCTAGGCACCATATGCAACATGCAACTAGATATCACACTGCCATGTTAGAGCAAGCACCTGGGGTTGTGGGGTAGGGGAGATGAGATTTGGAACTTGCACTGCAGTAGGGGTAGGAGGAGAATCTGCAGAGGTCATCTGTTTCGGTTGCTCCAGAGGACCACCATCATTCTGTGCCTTTGTCCTTTTAGATTTTGCTTTATCAAGTGAACGCACAAGAAAAAGGAATGAAATTCGCACTTCCAAATTAGTTGGTGCATGATACCGACGAACACAACTTTTATGTATGGCAACCATGCTGTAGGAGGATGGAATATGTACGAAAAACGCTAAGCAGAAGGCATTTCAAAAAATTGGAAGCAATGCAATCGAGACACCATATGAAAGATCCAACCAAAATCACTCTACTAAGTTACATGTGTCTCATTATAAGTGGCACTTCAACAAATTAGAGGCAATACATGTTTGAAATGATATGCAAGATGCAACCAATATTACACTGTCAACTTGAAGGTGTTCGTCAGAAGTGATTGATGAGGGATACACAAGGAAAGTAGTTTGATGTAAGAACATGGTTAATAGAAAGATGTAGTATGAACCAAAAACAGGAAGGCATGTCATATTCACAGGTATAATGTGTTAACTAAGCAGATGCAATTTACCCTAATTAGAAGCAATGCAAGGTAGACACCATATGCAACATGCAACCACATATCACACTGCCAAGTAAGAGCAAGCACCTGTGATGGTGGTGTAGGGGAATTGTGATCATCAACTAGAGAGCTATGTTGACTATCTTCATTTAGCCTTGCTGTTTCTTGAGAATCATGTGGGGAGGATGACACTGCACTCTTTAAATGAGTAGCGCGTCTCACAGTAACCCACTGGGGTGACTATCTCATCATAAGTGGTTGATGAGGGATACAAAAGAGCATTAGTTCGATGTACGAACATGGTTAATGGATATATGTAGTATGTATCAAAAACAGGAAGGCATGTCATTATCAAAGGTATAATGTGTAAAGTAAGCATATGCAGTTTAACCAAATTGGAAGCAATACAAGCTAGACACCATACGCAAGATGCAACCACATTTGACAGCACAAAGTTAAAGCAAGCACCTGGGATGGTTGTGTGTGGCAGTTGAGATCATCAACTGCAGAGCTATGTTTACTGTCTCCACCTGCTGACACTACACCCTTTAGAGTGCTGAAATCCTTAGTGCTTATCTTCGAATTACACCGGAGCGACTTCTGTCTTTTCTTTTGTGTATTCATCAACACTGCGTCAGAGTCTGAAATACACATGCATGAAAAAACAATAGTGTGAGTATGGGTGAAGTGTGTGCACAAGTAGTACAATGTAAAAGTAGCAGATAGCAGGTCGGTGAGAAATAAATGACGGGAGACATATGATAGCTCTACAACATGCATGGCACATGAAATTACTAGATTCTAGGATTTTGAAATATGAGCATAGGGATGGCTGGGAAATGCAGATGCTCCTCCAGCACACCACAAGGTGTGGTCCTATGAAAATAACAGTCGACCGAAAACAAATAGACTAGTCCATTTTTTCCACACAGTCCAATGTACAAAGAACGGGTAGATCACTTTCATCGACCTCCAGCCAATCAATGTTGACGATCTTCCTCGAAACGCTAATGACCACCGGCCCAGCCCCCTGCCTCCGCCCTCCCCTCGACCTCACCGCACCGTCGTGCTTGGCACCGCCTCGGGCCATCCCTTCAAGCCCTGTCGACCTCTAGATCGTGCGCAAGCAGCTCCTGCGCCCCACACCCCTATGATAGACACCGATGTGCCGCTTCCCCGGCGAACAGGCGGACTAGGTGCTCCTCGCGCCTAAGCGGGTGCTACTTCTCTTAATTGAGAATCTACTGACCCTGAATTGAAATCCAGGTGGGCTACTGATCTCTAGCCAAGGTGAAATAGTAAATGGGAGGAAACCTTGTGCATTTAGTATCATGAAGAAGATGCAGTAAGAAGCGCTCAACTAGTTTCTTTCGTGGGATGAATACGGTGTGAGCAAAGACGTAAGATTTGCACGAATAAGGGAAGAGGAGTCACTACTAGGGAGATGCCTAGTAGTAGCGCAGGTATTTTGCCTAGCAGTAGCATGGGGTGCCGCGCTATTGATAAGGCTCTACAGCTAACATGTAGCAGTAGCGTGTGCCATCCCACGGTTCTGCTATACATGGCTAGCAAGAGTGGGCTTTGGTGCAAGTCAAATACACCTTATATAAAGGAACGGAGGGAATAATATTTAAGTGTATTACATAGTAACATCACATCATTGTTATGTAATCGAAGTGTCCAAAACGCAAACTATTTGTACTATTGGATTCCTCGCATCATGACAGTTTTGTGTGGCTCATAAATGAGAAAGGAGGGAATACTTTTGTTGGATAGAAAATATAGGGCTGCAACGAGCCTTTCTACACTTAGGCCGCGCTTAGATTGCCGTTTTGCAGGGATTACATGGGTAAGATCTACTCCCTCCGCAAAGAAATATAAAGACGTTTAGAGTATTATATTTAATTTTGGAGGGAGTACACCGGAAAATTATTAGGTGCGACTGGAAATGGAGTGCTTGGTTTACCATTCAGAACAAAAAAGGGGTAGTTCTGTGCCTTCCCCTGGAAAAAATAAACACGTCTTTCACCATCCGTTTCCTTTCTTCCCGGATTTTACACGCGCCCAATTTAATGTGGGTGTAAGACCAAATCTAGTAGACACCCTAAAAACAAAAGTATCTGGCCGAGTAAGTAAATTTAGTAGAGTGAAAAGGAAATTTGGATAAGGAACATGGATTTGATTTAGACAAACTTCTTCACCAAAATTTGACACATAATTCACATTACCATCCCCGTAACATAGTCTATTTAAACATGAACTAAAACTTGAACAAAAATCTATACTGAATAGAAATTTTAGTCATTATCCGACTTCGCGAGGGACAACACTTCACCCTAAACATCCCACCGCCCATGGGGCCAGGCCTTGTGTAGTCATCGTTGCAACCGGGGAAGGTTCTTTGCCACTCTTCAATGTCGAAGCCACCATTGTCCTCCTCGTCCCTTGAGATTAAGATGACATCCGCCCCCCGCCGACTGCTCACTCCTCACATGGGAGGCGCTCCACCTTCACTAGCTCGGGGTACTGACAACGAAGGTTGGCCATATACGCCTCATCGGTGACCTTCGACGCGAGCCATTCCCTCGCCTCCCGGTCCTCCCGATCCACCCATGTATTCACCACCCCTAGTTGGGGAGGATCGAGCATCAGCATTTCGCCCCACTCAAAATTTTGGTGGCCCGCGATGCCATTCAAGCGGACGAACTAGATGTCGTACTCGCGGGTGTCGTGCTTGGTGGTGTGAAAGGATCCGAGCCACAATTTTTTGTGGGTCTCCCGTTCTATAATCTCCGCCACCCACATCCCACATGCCCGTTGTCGCACCCCTAGGTACAACCTATGTGGCAGGGACGATGTGGGGAGGTCGGAGAAGCCGGCGAGCCTACCGAATGGGGCTGCAGCGCCGCAGCGGCGGCGTGAGGAGGTTGTGACAGTGTTGCGCTGCTTGCAGCATGGATCCGTGCTACGGATAGCCGGTGGGGAGCGTCAACCTCGGTATCCGGCCCATGGCGGCATAAGTGGGGGTGCGAGAGTGGTGGTTGAGATGCCTGTGAGAGGGATTGGGGGGACAAGCGGCAGAGGAGGGTGTAGAGCAGTGGGGAGTTTTTACTCCGAGTCCAAGAAGTGGAGTACTTTTACTCCACTAAAGCGGCAAGGAGTAAGATTTATACTCCATTGTAGCATTTAGGAGATCAACTAGGTGCTGATTAGAGGAGTAAACCAGATTTTAACCCCTCTAATCGGTTTTATGGGATCAGCAAGAGTTTCTCTAAGCTGTTACACATGTAAAATAAATACAACCATGAAACAAAAATCCAAATGCGGCCTTACAGTTAAATTATATGTATTAATTTTTGAAAATTTCAATGGGAGGGGAGAGAACTCCCCCACCTAAATCGCTTTATTTCACTAGGGAACCAACAGTTACAGAGATTTTTACAGGGAGGGAGCCTCGCCACACCTCAGTCTACAAGCTTACTCGGCCACGCATCGACGTGCTATTTACCATCATCTTTGAACCTGCCATGCCAGAGCACGACATCATCCCGACAACACTTCATCATGGCCTCCAACGAGGGGAAAGTATCACGGAAAACAACGGAGTTCCGCCGCTTCCAGAGGTGCCACGGGCAGAGAAGGAGGAAGGCAACGAGGGAGGCAGCACCAACCACTACAAAAAATACACTTCCGTGATGATAGGTGTTTGTCATAGGAGGTCATGTTTTTTGTCATGCATGTACATCCATGACGATTTTATTAAAAAATCAAGATAGTCATACCTGTGCTGTCGTAGAAGTGTTTTGTGACATTACCAAAATTATCATCACGGAAGTGTCCACTTCCATGATGATAAATCGAGCGTCATAGAAGTGCTTTCATCAAGGGTGACCGACACGTGGCATCCATCGTAATGGGTCGTTGTTAAGCTATCGGGTTCCGGTTAGGATCCGCTAGCCCATTAACAGCCCGGACCAACGGGGATTTTCCACGTGTAAAATTCTGAATGGCCATAGGAACCACGTGTTGGCTCACCGTTGGGACAGATGTCATCCACTCATTGGACCGAAGGCGCCTATGATACGTCAACACATGGCAAGGCCCAACAACGGCCCATTTAGGTTAAAAAGGCTGGCCCAGTCAAAATTAGCGGACCGACCCATTAACGGCCTGCTTGCAGACGACCCATTTGCAGTTCAGGCCCGTACGGCTAGTGTCAAATCGGCCCGTCAACGGCTCTCCCTAAACTTGTCATCATTGCGGCCCATGGTCACTTCTGGCCCGTTAATAGTCCACTAAGTATTTGGGCCGAATTACGGCCCGGTGTGTTTCCGGCCTATTAATGGTCCTGCTTCATTTGGACCCATTTATAGGCCATTGAAACTTTCAGCCCATAAACGATCGTGAAGGATTTGGGTCATATTCGGCCATGTCTGAGATTTGGCCTGTTAGAGGCCCACTGTAGATTTTGGCAACTTTCAGCCTGTTGTGATTTTTGGCCTGTTAACGTCGGGCGAAATCCATGGGCCATGTGTGGCCCAACGTCACATCGGGCCTATTAACGGCCCATATAAAACTAACACTAATCAAGCCCGACTGAACTTCCGACCTGTTAAAGGCCCGTGTAGTAGGTTGGCACATTTACGACCCGTCTGAATTTTGGCCTGTGAACGATCCACATTGTAAATGGGCCACCACGAGCTGGGATACATTTCGGCCTGCTAATGACCAGTGGGTTATTTGGCACAATCAGGGCCCAATCTCACTTTCGGCCTATTAAAGGCCCATATTTTTATGGGATGGAGATATTTTCACATGTTAACGGCCTATTGTTACTTAGGGCCCAAATTATGTTTAGGCCTGTTAAAGGCCAACTGTGGGCACAGGCCTACCAAAAAATGAAAGCTTATGCTGATTTAGGCCCAGATATTTTTAGTGGGCTACATGCAAATTATGGCCCATAATCGTTTTTAGCCAATTGGAATGGGCCCGACGAATGTTGGCACATTGGGCTCCTACAAATCTTTCGGGTGAATACATTACTAAGATAAACCTACACTATAAAAAATAGCGTCGTAATGTCTGCAGCCTTTGGCAGCACCATAAATGGTGTATCACAACAAAATAAATTCCAACCATACAACAAAAGGCCTGTTGGCATAAAGTTTACAGTCCTTGCAGATAAAAGCACCATCAGATGTATACAAGCACAAATCATTTAACCTGAGTCCTAATGTTTCAGGCTATAGAATCTGATGGAGCAGCATGATCTTCCCCTTTTTTCCCTCCATTGCTCTTGAACAATGAAGCAAATGTTTGATAGTTTGGTTTCAAAACCATTCATATATTGACGACATTTTTCAACCACTATTCTTTTTCCAAAATGACGTCCATTAGGGATTGGACTTGTGTCTGGAGCACAGATATATCACTCTGTCTAGCCGGAAGATTTTGTTCAGTAGGCGATTTGGATGAGGTTACCTTGACAACCAACCCAGAATTACGCAGGAAGGTGCTTTTTGCACTATTAGTGGAGAGATACTGACGCACTTCAACAAGAGGTGACATTGTGCCTGTGGTAGCCTCGTCACCTTCAGGTGGTTGTGGTTGTTGAATCATTTGTTCCATAGCTTGCTGAAAGTTTGAACTTGTAGATTAGTGTACCAGATAAGTTACTAATGAGACAAAAACAAACAAAGTAGGTTTCACGTTTATACATAACTTATTTTGGTGAACTACTGTAATACATTAGCATGTATTGTAGTGCCAACTACATAATAAAATCACTTTCGGAACATATGTCCATGTAGCATGCCCACTGTATTGTCTATTTCCTCACATTCGTTGACATGTAAGGATAAAGAGACATGGTTTAAAGTAGGATGAACATAGTATGGCATCATTCATATCATGCGCAAATAGATATAAAACAAATTTGCTATTGGATAATTGTGTGGGCACGTGAACGTCACAACTAGATTACAGATCAAGACCAAAAGAATAGCCTTAATCTCTTTTAAACCGTGTAAGGTGAAATGATATGTTAAGACAACTGTGTACAAAAGTGAACAGAGTAGCTGACATTGGCTGCAAACCAAGCAGTTAAATGAACACGTCATAGTAACAAGCAATTCAAAGGCAGGAGGAGTAAGGACTTACAACAATGGCTTGAATTAGTGTGCTCATGCCCTTCATCTTGCTGGTGTGGCAATCCTTGAAGATTTCCCCTACACTCAGTTCGGGTTCTTTTTGGTCTGACGGGCTTTCCTTTGTATTTGGAACAAGTTAATATAGATACAATAATATGGCACAGAAAAAAGAAGGAACTAGCAGCTATTTACAAGAGCCTCGTAGTGTGCAATATAGCTACGAGATCCTGTTGTCTGTTGGAATTTCACTTTAGAACGGTTAGTCTTGTTCTTTAAATAGTTGGCCTAGAAGAAGATACACTTGTAAGGAACATACATAAATACAACTTCAATATGTGATCTGATCAAATACATATACCCTACCTGATACTTTGGATCAGACCAGTGTTTAACAAGGGTTGTCTAGTCTTCATCTGTAATATATTCCACTAGAGATGTTTGGGCGATTTCATTATTAGCCTTGCCTTCAAAGTGAGCTTTTCTAAGGTGGTACCGATACTGTTGCAGAGCAGACTGAAAAACATGAGTGCATCCTTGTTTAGTTGCATCATCTTTCGGATCCAACTTGAACCTCTTGTGAGTCTTATTAGGAGGAAGCTAGAAAGTATGGGACAAAGCAAGGCAATATTACAAATTGCGATGAATAACATTACTTACGGATAAATGGTCAAGGAAGGTGTTAAACTGGGTATTGTGTTTCTCATTCCTGTACTGGATCCACGTTGGGAGGATACGTGCATGACACCTAACGGCAACAGCTGCCTCTGATACTAACTTGGCTAACTCTGTAGCGTCACATGGCCTTTTTAAACCTGCCTCAAAATGGATCTCCATTCTTCCTCCTTTAGATTTTGTTAATATGTCAAGCATTATCTCTGATGTGTGTTTCCGCTTGCACTGTGGTGCTAGTTCAACAACGAATATGGAAAGTGTTAGTGCACATTAAACTGTGAGAGTACATATAAAGGAGCATGCAACTGCAACTTGACTCGGTTAGGTACTGTCTTGGTGTTGATGCTCATGAGGTTCATCTGATCTTGCCAAGTCATGTTGTGTCAGCAGTGCTTCAGAAGTAGTGTTAGGTGTGAAGGCAGCTTAGGAACTAGTCAGTTCTGGAGCAAACAAACGAGTAACTCGTTGAGATGCCGGTACAGTTGAAGCGGATGCTGCTGCTGGTGGAGCAGGTGATACTGTGTTTGTAGATTTAGCCTGTGGACTTGGACCTTCTACTCCACTATAAGAACCAGTAGAATCTTGAGGGTAGATCCTTTTCTGTTTCACCCGACGAGTAACACCATTCCCTACTATATTCTTTTCCTTGCTCTTTTTTGACTTTGCCATGTCAAGTCGTACCCACAACACAAAAGAATAAAACCGCTCTTCAAAACTCATTGATGCATGATACAGACAAGCAATACTTTGATGTAAGAGAACCGTATGAGGGTGGAATAGGTAAGAAAAATAGAACGGCATGACATATTCACAGCTACGATGTGCAAACTAAGCAGAAGGATTTTCAAGAAAATAGAAGTAATGCTAGCTAGACACCATTTGAAAGATGCAATCAATATCACTCTGCCAAGTTAAAAATGTCTTGTCATAAGTGGCATTTCGAAAAATTAGAAGTACTACAACGTAGAAATCAATGCAAGATGCAACCATGATCAAACTCCCATGTTAAAAGCGTCCAAATCATGAGTGACTGATGCGGGATACACAACAACAGTACTTTGATGTAAGAATATGGTATACTAGATAGATGCAATGTATTCTAGACACAGAAAGGCATGTCATATGCACATGTATAACGTATAAACTCAGCAGGTGCAATTTAATCAAAATAGAAGAAATACAAGCTAGACAACATATGCAACATGAAACCAATTATCACACTATCAACTTAGAGCAAGCACCTGCGATGGTGGAGTACGGGAGATGAACTCATTATGTAGACTTGGGACTTCAACTGCATTAGCAGTAGCAGTGGCAAATCTAGAGAGTCTCTGTTTGCGTCGGTCCGGAGGACCACCAACATCCCCTAACTTACTCTTTTCCTTCCTCTTTTCTGATATTGCCTTATGAAGTCAAAACCACAAGAAGATGAATAAAATTAGCTCTGCATAACTGGTTGATGCATGATACAGACGAACACTACTTTGATGTAAGGCAAGCGCATGATAGGAGGATGGAATATATACAAAAAAGACAACATTGCATATTCACACGTACGATAGGAGGATGGAATATGTATGAAAAATAGTAAGCAGAAGGCATTTCAACAAAATTAGAAGAAATGAAAGCTAGGCACCATATGAACATGCAACCAATATCACTATCAGGTAAAGAGTGTCCCATCGTAAGTGCCATTTCAAGAAATTTTAAGCAGTACAAGCTAGAAGATAATGCAAGATGCAACCTACATCACACTCCCAAGTTAAATGTGTCTTATGGGTAAGTGATTGTTGTAGGTATAAGTTGTAAGCTGCGCAGATGCAATTCAACAAAATTAGAAGGAATAAAAAGTAGACATTGTATGGAACACGTAACCACATATAACAGTTCGAAGTTAGAGCAAGCACCTGTGATGGTGGAGTAGGGGAGATGTGCTCATCATCTACACAGCTACGTTGACTGTCCACCTTGTGTTGTCTTGTGAATCTTGTTGGGAGGATGGCGGAGTAGAATCTATAGAGACCCTCTATTTGAGTTGCTCCGAAGGACCACCATCATCCACTGCCTTACTAATTTCCTTCAGTTGTATTGATGTTGCATTGTGAAGTCAAACCAATAAGAAAAAGGAATAAAATTCGCTCTTCAGAACTCATTCATGCATGATACTAACGAACACTACTCGGATGAAAGGCAAACACATGATACGAGAATGGAATATGTACGAAAAACAAGACGGCGTGACATATCACACATATGATGTGGTAATTAAGCGGAAGGCATTTCAACAAATTAGAAGCACCGCAAGCAAGAAGCCATATGAAAGATGCAACCAATATTACTCTGCCAAGTTCAAACTATCTGGCGTTTCAACAAATTAGAAACAGTACATGCTAGAAATCATATGCAAGATGCAACCAATATCACAGTGGCGACTTAAAGGTGCCTTATCATAAGTGACTGATGCCGCATATGCAAGAACAGTAGTCTGATGTAAGAACATGGTGTGATCAGATATAGTATGTTTTAGAAACAGGAACACGTGTCATATTCACAGGCATTATGTGTATAGTAAGAAGATACAATTCAACAAAGTTAGAAGAAATATAAGCTAGACATCATATGCAACATGCAACCACATATAATAGTGCCAAGTTAGAGCAAACACCTGTGATGGTGGAGTTGGGGAGATGTGCTCATCATCTACACAACTACGTTGACTGTCTAGCCATGCGTTGTCTTGCGAATCTTGTTGGGAGGATGGCGGAGTAGAATCTGTAGAGACCCTCCTGTTTCAGTTGCTCGGAAGGACCACCATCATCCAATGCCTTACCAATTTCCTTCCGCTTTATTGATTTTGCATTGTGAGGTCAAACCGACAAGAAAAAGGAATAAAATTCACTCTTCAGAACTCATTCATGCATGATACTGACGAACACTACTCTGATGAAAGGCAAACTCATGATACGAGGATGGAATATGTACGAAAAACTGGACGGCTTGACATATTCACACCTATGATGTGGTAACTAAGAAGAAGGCACTTCAACAAATTAGAAGCACTGCAAGCTAGACACCATATGGAAGGTGCAATCAATATCACTCTGCCAAGTTAAAACTATCTCGTCATAGGCGGCGTTCATCAAACTAGAAGCACTACATGCTAGAAATCATATTCAAGACGAAACCAATATCACACTACCAACTTAAAGGTGTCCCATCATAAGTGACTGATGCAGGATACACAAGAAGAGTAGTTTCATGTAAGAACATGGTGTGATAGACAGATATAGTATGTACCAAAAACAGGAAGGCGTGTCATATTCACATGTATCATGTGTAAGCTAAGTAGATGTAGTTTACACTAATTAGAAGCAATACAAGCTAGACACCATATGCAACATGCAACCAGATATCACACTGCCAAGTTAGAGCAAGCACCTTGGATGGTGGAGTAGGGGAGCGGAGACTTGGAACTTGTAATGCACTAGAAGTACGAGGAGAATCCGTACAGATGCTCTATTTACGTTGCTGCAGAGGACCACCATCATCGCCTTCCTTACTCTTTTCCTTCCTCTTTTTTGATTTGCCTTGTCAAGTCAAACCCACAAGAAAAAGGAATAAAATTTGCTCTTCAGAACTCATTGATGCATGATACTGACGAACACTACTTTCATGTAAGGCAGCCGCATGATAGGAGGATGGAATATGTATGAAAAACAGGACGACATGACATATTGACATGTATGATACTAAGCACAAGGTGTTTGAACTAGTTAGAAGCAATGCAAGCTAGAAACCATATGAAAGATGAAACCAATATCACTCTGCCAAATTAAAAGGGTGGCCTCATAAATGTATTTGACCAAATTAGAAGCAATACATGGCAACAGGCTAGAAATAATATGCAATATGCAATGAATAAAGGTGTCTCATCGTAAGTGATTGATGCAGGATACAGAAGAGAGGTAGTTTCATGTAAGAACATGGTTAACAGATAGATGTAGTATGTACCAAAAATAGGAAGGCATGTCATATTCACAGGTATAATGTGTAAACTAAGCAGATGCAATTTACCCTAATTAGAAGCATTACAAGCTAGAGACCGTATGCAACATGCAACCACATATGACACTTCGAAGTTAGAGCAAGCACCTGCGATGGTGGTGTAGGGGAAATCCGGTCCTCAAGTATAGAGCTACGTTCAATATCTTCATTTAGACTTGTTGTTTCTTGATAATCATGTGGGGAGGATGAAACTGCACTCTTTATAAGAGTAGCGCGTCTCATACTAACCCACAGGCGTGACTGTCTCATCATAAGCGATAGATGCAGGATACACAAGAACAGTAGTTTGATGTAAGAACATGGTGTGATAGGCAGATGTAGTATGTACCAAAAACAGGAAGGCGTGTCATATTCACATGTATAATGTGTAAGCTAAGGAGATGCAATTTAACAAATTAGGAGCAATACAAGCTAGGCACCATATGCAACATGCAACCAGATATCACACTGCCATGTTAGAGCAAGCACCTGGGGTTGTGGAGTAGGGGAGATGAGATTTGGAACTTGCACTGCAGTAGGAGTAGGAGGAGAATCTGCAGAGGTCATCTGTTTCCGGTTGCTCCAGAGGACCACCATCATTCTGTGCCTTCGTCCTTTTAGATTTTGCCTTGTCAAGTAAACACACAAGAAAAAGGAATGAAATTCGCACTTCCAAATTCGTTGATGCATGATACTGACGAACACAACTTTTATGTATGGCAACCATGCTGTAGGAGGATGGAATATGTACGAAAAACGCTAAGCAGAAGGCATTTCAACAAATTGGAAGCAATGCAATCTAGACACCATATGAAAGATCCAACCAAAATCACTCTACCAAGTTAGATGTGTCTCATTATAAGTGGCACTTCAACAAATTAGAGGCAATACATGTTTGAAATGATATGCAAGATGCAACCAATATTACACTGTCAACTTGAAGGTGTCTCGTCAGAAGTGATTGATGAGGGATACACAAGAAAGTAGTTTGATGTAAGAACATGGTTAATAGAAAGATGTAGTATGTACCAAAAACAGGAAGGCATGTCATATTCACAGGTATAATGTGTTAACTAAGCAGATGCAATTTACCCTAATTAGAAGCATTACAAGGTAGACACCATATGCAACATGCAACCACATATCACACTGCCAAGTAAGAGCAAGCACCTGTGATGGTGGTGTAGGGGAATTGCGGTCATCAACTAGAGAGCTATGTTGACTATCTTCATTTAGCCTTGCTGTTTCTTGAGAATCATGTGGGGAGGATGACACTGCACTCTTTAAATGAGTAGCGCGTCTCACAGTAACCCACTGGGGTGACTGTCTCATCATAAGTGATTGATGAGAGATAGAAAAGAGCATTAGTTTGATGTACGAACATGGTTAATAGACATATGTAGTATGTATCAAAAACAGGAAGGCATGTCATTATCAAAGGTATAATGTGTAAAGTAAGCATATGCAGTTTAACCAAATTGGAAGCAATACAAGCTAGACACCATACGCAAGATGCAACCACATTTGACAGCACAAAGTTAAAGCAAGCACCTGGGATGGTTGTGTGTGGCAGTTGAGATCATCAACTACAGAGCTATGTTTACTGTCTCCACCTGCTGACACTACACCCTTTAGAGTGCTGAAATCCTTAGTGCTTATCTTCGAATTACACCGGAGCGACTTCTGTCTTTTCTTTTGTGTATTCATCAACACTGCGTCAGAGTCTGAAATACACATGCATGAAAAAACAATAGTGTGAGTATGGGTGAAGTGTGTGCACAAGTAGTACAATGTAAAAGTAGCAGATAGCAGGTCGGTGAGAAATAAATGACGGGAGACATATGATAGCTCTACAACATGCATGGCACATGAAATTACTAGATTCTAGGATTTTGAAATATGAGCATAGGGATGGCTGGGAAATGCAGATGCTCCTCCAGCACACCACAAGGTGTGGTCCTATGAAAATAACAGTCGACCGAAAACAAATAGACTAGTCCATTTTTTCCACACAGTCCAATGTACAAAGAACGGGTAGATCACTTTCATCGACCTCCAGCCAATCAATGTTGACAATCTTCCTCGAAACGCTAATGACCACCGGCCCAGCCCCCTGCCTCCGCCCTCCCCTCGACCTCACCGCACCGCCGTGCTTGGCACCGCCTCGGGCCATCCCTTCAAGCCCTGTCGACCTCTAGATCGTGCGCAAGCAGCTCCTGCGCCCCACACCCCTATGATAGACACCGATGTGCCGCTTCCCCGGCGAACAGGCGGACTAGGTGCTCCTCGCGCCTAAGCGGGTGCTACTTCTTTTAATTGAGAATCAACTGACCCTGAATTGAAATCCAGGTGGGCTACTGATCTCTAGCCAAGGTGAAATAGTAAATGGGAGGAAACCTTGTGCATTTAGTATCATGAAGAAGATGCAGTAAGAAGCGCTCAACTAGTTTCTTTTGTGGGATGAATACGGTGTGAGCAGAGACGTAAGATTTGCACGAATAAGGGAAGAGGAGTCACTACTAGGGAGATGCCTAGTAGTAGCGCGGGTATTTTGCCTAGCAGTAGCGTGGGGTGCCGCGCTATTGATAAGGCTCTACAGCTAACATGTAGCAGTAGCGCGTGCCATCCCACGGTTCTGCTATACATGGCTAGCAAGAGTGGGCTTTGGTGCCATGCGCTGCTGCTTATAGCTGCAACACTTTTGACCAGGACGCGCTACACGTAAGAGAGCGCTACTGCTAACTTTATTCCCCTCGCTAATGCTAGTTTTTTTAGTTTCTATTTTTTTCTGCATATTTGTTTAGTATTTGAACATGCTTTATATAATAATCTTTAGCATATCAAACACATACAAATGTAATCATAGCATATACATACAGATAGTCTCATCAAATCTTGTCGTCATCATAATCATCACCCAACACAAAGTGGTCTCTCATCATCATCTCGAAAATAGCGATACAAGTCTCAGTTACTTGCAACGACATTGTCATCCATATATATAATGATATACGCGAGAAGAGCTATCACTATGAGTGAGAGCGGAACTATGCAGTACATGAGTTCGTATCCCTCTCTCGCATTAGTGTGAACATAAACTAACTACTCGCTGTCGCTCGAAAACTGGAAACCGGTACACCTGGGGCCTGACACTCCGGCCACTCGTCGTATACTCCTGGCGTTGCACTTCTTCGTCATTGATGATCTACGCACCTGCATTGTCACATGACTCGATGATATGCAACATACATAATTGAGAAACAGAAAGAGACAGACTTGGCAAAAATAGAAGCAACATATCATAAGCATAAATAACAAAGTTCATCATGCCCAAAATGCCCTAACCGGAGTGATCTTCTCTAGTTGAGGATGACGGTTTAATTACATCACAAATAAAGTTTCGTTGTGCGTAACTCAAAGTTTTGTCATTCAGAAAGTATGGACTAAACGTACACATTGTCCTATATCAACAATCACTCCAACATGTCGTTCCATCCATCCAAGTTAGAGAGATAGTCCCCGAGCTTAGTGAAAGGCTTCAGGTCGAGACACTGAGCGTCTAAGCGTGTTCGGACATCTTCCTGCGACATTTGCCCTTCCACGTAGAACATACCTATTTTGTCGAGGACCTCCTTCACGATGACTTGGGCAAGTTCATGCTAGATGTGATAGAACTCAGCTCGAAGTCGATGATCCGGGATATCTCCTACGTTCTTTGCCCATTGTAGAATATGGGCATCGCTAGATTTAGGTGACATGCGAAGGTCCTAATGATCCCGTCTGTACTCCAGCATGTGGTGTAGGACATAGAACCCATCACTAAGAGAATCACTCGGTTGCTGGATGCAGCAGAAGTCCGTCTTATGGGTGAAGGCGGGCCTGCCATCCTTTTTCTTCTTGTCCTTGATCTCTCCACCCCGTACGTCGTAGTAAAAGATAGCACTGTCGAGAACATACTTGATGTGGGTGTAATCCTTTTTGTTCATCTTCTTCGACGAGTCCAAGTAAAGAGCGTGGGAGTATCGGGGGTAAAGGATGATGAGGATGGCGCGCCCATCGCTGCGCAAAATAAGTACACCTGAAATTAATTAGCCTCCACCGTGCAAATGAATGATTGAAATCGAAGGAAGGATATCCGCGCGGAGACTTACATGGGATGACAAGGCACGAGACTCACCCCCTTGTCCTTATTAGCGACCATGAAATCGACGATGTAGTCCCTCGCGTATTCACGGTGCTCTGCGCAGACTGCTAAGAAGCCCTCGTGCATGAAGTACGGGTCAGCGACACAGATATAAGGTATCTGCTCAATCCCGACAATGTAATTCATGTTCAAGGCAAAAAGGCGGACAACTATAAAATCTAGTTTCTTCAAGTGAAACATGTCGAAGATGTAATCGAATCGAAGAAAGAACTTGTCCGTGGGGCATGAGTGGACGTACGACCTTTGCTGCGACACGTTAACCACATAGAGTGGGTATCCTAGATTTTCCGAGGCAATGAGGCTTTTCTCTCTCTGCAACACATGTCATGAAGTTTCCTTAGATTATCGTGTGTGGCCTGTAACGCTACCTTAGGTAGGGTTGGTTCATCGGTGATAGGCCATTTTGCCGCACCGGGGATAGGTATATGATACGTCTCCAACATATCTATAATTTTTGATTGCTCCATGCTATATTATATACTGTTTTGGACATTATTGGGCTTTATTATCCACTTTTATATTATTTTTGGGACTAACCTATTAACTGGAGGCCCAACCCAGAATTGCTGTTTTTTGCCTATTTTAGGGTTTCAAAGAAAAGGAATATCAAACGGAGTCCAAACGGAATGAAACCTTCAAGGAACGTGATTTTCTTATCGAATACAACTCAGGAAATTTGGACCCTACATCAAGACACGTAACAGGAGGCCACGAGGTAGGGGTGCGCCTACCCCCCCAGGTGCGCCCTCCACCCTCGTGGGCTCCCTGTTGCTCCACCGACGTACTTCTTCCTCCTATATATACCCACATACCGCCAAACGATCAGATACGGAGCTAAAACCCTAATTCCACCACCGTAACTTTCTGTATCCACGAGATCCCATCTTGGGGCCTGTTCCGGAGCTCCGCCACAGCGGGCATCGATCACGGAGGGCTTCTACATCAACACCGTAGCCCCTCTGATGAAGTGTGAGTAGTTTACCTCAGACCTACGGGTCCATAGTTAGTAGCTAGATGGCTTCTTCTCTCTTTTTGGATCTCAATACAATTTTCTCCCCCTCTCTTGTGGAGATCTATTCGATGTAATCTTCTTTTTGTGGTGTGTTTGTTGAGGCGATGAATTGTGGGTTTATGATCAAGTCTATCTATGAATAATATTTGAATCTTCTCTGAATTCTTTTATGTATGATTGGTTATCTTTGCAAGTCTCTTCGAATTATCAGTTTGGTTTGGCCTACTAGATTGATCTTTCTTGCAATGGGAGAAGTGCTTAGCTTTGGGTTCAATCTTGCGGTGTCCTTTCCCAGTGACAGTAAGGGCAGCAAGGCACGTATTGTATTGTTGCCATCGAGGATAACAAGATGGGGTTTTCTTCATATTGCATGAGTCTATCCCTCTACATCATGTCATCTTTCTTAAGGTGTTACTCTGTTTTAACTTAATACTCTAGATGCATGCTGGATAGCGGTCGACGAGTGGAGTAATAGTAGTAGATGCAGGCAGGAGTCAGTCTACTTGTCTCAGACGTGATGCCTATATACATGATCATACCTAGATATTCTCATAACTATGCTCAATTCTGTCAATTGCTCAACAGTAATTTGTCCACCCACCGTAGAATACTTATGCTCTCGAGAGAAGCCACTAGTGAAACCTATGGCCCCGGGTCTATCTTTATCATATGAATCTCCTACTACTTAGTTATTTACTTTGCTATTTACTTTGCCTTTATTTTACTTTGCGTCTTCATCATAAAAATACCAAAAATATTATCTTATCATATCTATCAGATCTCACTCTCGTAAGTGGCCCTATAGGGATTGACAACCCCTATTTGCGTTGGTTGCAAGCATTTATTTGTTTTGTGCAGGTGCGAGGGACTCGCGTGTAGCCTCCTAACTGAGTGTCAGGCCCCAGGTGAAAACCAATGCAGTGCTAAAAGAGGTAGCAAGAAACTGAGGGAAATACTTACACTAATTTGCTGCATCATCCCTTCCTCCTCGGGGAAAACCAATGCAGTGCTAAAAGAGGTAGCAAGAAAGATTTCTGGCACCGTTGCCAGGGAGGTCTATGCAAAAGTCAACATACCAAGTACCCATCACATACCCTTATCTCCCGCATTACATTATTTGCCATTTGCCTCTCGTTTTCCTCTCCCCCACTTCACCCTTGCCATTTTATTTGCCCCCCCCCTCTCTCTCTATCCTCCCTCTATTGGCCTCTTTTTGCCCGCTTGCTTTTTGTTTGCTTGTGTGTTAGTTTGCTTGCTTGTCAGGATGGCTCAAGATAATACTAAATTGTGTGACTTCACCAATACCAACAAGAATGATTTTATTAGCACTCCGATTGATCCTCTTACCGATGCTGAATCTTGTGAGATTAATGCTGCTTTGCTGAATCTTGTTATGAAAGATCCGTTCTCCGGCCTTCCTAGTGAAGATGCCGCTACCCATCTAAATAGCTTCGTTGATTTGTGTAACATGCAAAAGAAGAAAGATATGGATAATGATATTGTTAAATTGAAGCTATTTCCTTTTTCGCTTAGAGATCGTGCTAAAGCTTGGTTTTCGTCTTTGCCTAAAAATAGTATTAATTCATGGAACAAGTGCAAAGATGCTTTTATCTCTAAATATTTCCCTCCTACTAAGTTCATCTCTCTTAGAAACGATATTATGAACTTTAAGCAACTTGATCATGAACATGTTGCACAAGCTTGGGAGAGAATGAAATTAATGATACGTAATTGCCCTACTCATGGTTTAAATTTATGGATGATTATACAAAAAATTTATGCCGGATTGAATTTTGCTTCTAGAAATCTTTTAGATTCGGCTGCGGGAGGCACTTTTATGGAAATCACTTTAGGAGAAGCTACTAAACTCCTAGATAATATTATGGTTAATTATTCTCAATGGCATACTGAAAGATCTACTAATAAAAAGGTGCATGCGATAGAAGAAATTAATATTTTGAGTGGAAAGATGGATGAACTTATGAAATTATTTGCTAATAAGAGTGTTTCTTCTGATCCTAATGATATGCCCTTGTCTACTTTGATTGAGAATAATAATGAATCTATGGATGTGAATTTTGTTGGTAGGAACAGTTTTGGTAATAACGAGTATAGTGGAAATTTCAACCCTAGGCCTTATCCTAGTAATCCCTCTAATAATTATGGTAATTCCTACAACAATTCTTATGGAAATTATAATAAGATGCCCTCTGATTTTGAATCTAATATTAAATAATTTATTACTTCGCAAAAGAATTTTAATGCTATGATTGAAGAAAAATTGCTTAAGATAGATTTGCTCTTGATGTTGATTCTTTGAAACTTAGATTTATTCCCACTAAGCATGATATCAATGAGTCTCTCAAAGCCATGAGAATTTCCATTGATGAGTGCGAAGAAAGAACCGCTAGGATGCGTGTTAAGAAAGATGCCTTTATAAAAGCGTGTTCTTCTAGTTCCTATGAAAATAATGATGAAGATCTAAAAGTTATTGATGTGTCCCCTATTAAATCTTTGTTTTGAAATATGAATCTTGATAATGATGGGACTGAATATGATCCACCTTTACCTAGAAGGCTTTCCAAGAATTCTGAATCTTTTGATCTTGATGCTAAATTTGATAAAAGTGGGATTGAAGAAATTAAAACCCTAGATGTTGCTAAACCCACTATTATGGATTTCAAGGAATTTAACTATGAAAATTGCTCTTTGATTGATTGTATTTCCTTGTTGCAATCCGTGCTAAATTCTCCTCACGCTTATAGTCAAAATAAAGCGTTTACTAAACATATCGTCGATTCCTTGATGCAATCTTATGAAGAAAAACTTGAATTGGAAGTTTCTATCCCTGGAAAACTTTATGATGAGTGGTAACCAACTATTAAAATTAAAATTAAAGATCATGAATGCTATGCTTTATGTGATTTGGGTGCTAGTGTTTCCACGATTCCAAAGACTTTGTGTGATTTGTTAGGTTTCCGTGATTTTGATGATTGCTCTCTAAACTTGCACCTTGCGGATTCCACTATTAAGAAACCTATGGGAAGAATTAATGATGTTCTTATTGTTGCAAATAGGAATTATGTGCCCGTAGATTTTATCGTTCTTGACATAGATTGCAATTCATCATGTCCTATTATTCTTGGTATACCTTTCCTTAGAACGATTGGTGCAATTATTGATATGAAGGAAGGAAATATTAGATTTCAATTTCCATTAAGGAAAGGCATGGAACACTTTCCTAGAAAGAAAATTAAATTACCTTATGAATCTATTATGAGAGCCACTTATGGATTGCCTACCAAAGATGGTAATACCTAGATCTATTCTTGCTTGTTATGCCTAGCTAGGGGCGTTAAATGATAGCGCTTGTTGGGAGGAAACCCAATTTTATTTTTATTCCCTGCTTTTTGCTACTGTTTAGTAATAAATAAATTATCTAGCCTCTTTTTTGGTTGTGTTTTTTGTGTTTAATTAGTGTTTGTGCCAAGTAGAACCGTTGGGAAGACTTGGGGAAAGTCTTGTTGAACTTGCTGTAAAAAACAGAAACTTTAGCGCTCACGAGAACTGCTGTCATTTCTATTTGGAAAGCGATATTTAGTTAATTCATTTTGAAGATGATTAATAGATAAATTCCTCACGTCAGAAATTTATTTTAGAATTTTTGGGGTTCCAGATCTTGCGCTAGCTACAGATTACTACAGACTGTTCTGTTTTTGACAGATTCTGTTTTTCGTGTGTTGTTTGCTTATTTTGATGAATATATGGCTAGTAAAATAGTTTATGAACCATATATAAGTTGTAATACAGTAGGTATAACACCCATATAAATAAATAATGAGTTCATTACAGTACCTTTAAGTGGTCTTTTGTTTTCTTTCGCTAACAGAGCTCACGAGATTTTCTACTTTAAGTTTTGTGTTGTGAAGTTTTCAAGTTTTGGGTAAAGATTTGATGGATTATGGAACGAGGAGTGGCAAGAGCCTAATCTTGGGGATGCCCATGGCACCCCCAAGATAATCTAAGGACACCTAAAAGCCAAAGCTTGGGGATGCCCCGGAAGGCATCCCCTCTTTCGTCTACTTCTATCGGTAACTTTACTTGGAGCTATATTTTTATTCGCCACATGATATGTGTTTTGCTTGGAGAGTCTTGTATGATTTGAGTATTTTCTTGTTAGTTTACCACAATCATCCTTGCTGTACACATCTTTTTAGAGAGCCATACATGATTTGGAATTTGTTAGAATACTCTATGTGCTTCGCTTATATCTTTTGAGTTATATAATTTTGCTCTAGTACTTCACTTATATCTTTTAGAGCACGGTGGTGGATTTGTTTCATAGAAACTATTGATCTCTCATGCTTCACTTAGATTATTTTGAGAATCTTAATAGCATGGTAATTTTCTTAAAATCCTAATATGCTTGGTATGCAAGATTAATAATAAAACTTTCTTATGAGTGTGTTGAATACTAAGAGAAGTTTGATGCTTGATGATTGTTCTGAGACATGGAGGTAATAATATCAAAGTCGTGCTAGCTGAGTAGTTGTGAAATTGAGAAATACTTGTGTTGAGGTTTGCAAGTCCCATAGCATGCACGTATGGTAAACGTTATGCAAAAAATTTGAAACATGAGGTGTTATTTGATTGTCTTCCTTATGAGTGGCGGTCGGGGACGAGCGATGGTCTTTTCCTACCAGTCTATCCCCCTAGGAGCATGCGCGTAGTACCGAGGTTTTTGATGACTTGTAGATTTTTGCAATAAGTATGTGAGTTCTTTATGACTAATGTTGAGTCCATGGATTATACGCACTCTCACCCTTCCATCCCTGCTAGCCTCTTCGGTACCGTGCATTGCCCTTTTTCACATTGAGAATTGGCGCAAACTTCACTGGTGCATCCAAACCCCGTGATATGATACGCTCTTTCACACATAAACCTCCATCTATCTTCCTCAAAACAGCTACTATACCTACCTGTTATGGCATTTCCATAGCCATTCCGAGATATATTGCCATGCAACTTTCCATCATTCCGTTCATCATGACACATTCATCATTGTCATATTGCTTAGCATGGTCATGTAGTTGACATAGTATTTGTGGCAAAGCCACCGTTTATAATTCTTTCATACATGTCACTCTTGGTCCAATACATATCCTAGTACACCGCCGGAGGCATTCATATAGAGTCATCTTTGTTCTAGTATCGAGTTGTAATCATTGAGTTGTAAATAAATAGAAGTGTGATGCTCATCATTTTCTAGAGCATTGTCCCAAGTGAGGAATATAAAAAAAGAGAAGAAATGCCATAAAAAAGAGAAAAGGCCCAAAAAAAGAAAAAAAAATGAGACAAAAAGAGAGAAGGGACAATGTTACTATCCTTTGCCACACTTGTGCTTCAAAGTAGCACCATGATCTTCATAGTAGAGAGTCTCTCATGTTATCACTTTCATATACTAGTGGGAATTTTTCATTATAGAACTTGGCTTGTATATTCCAACAATGGGCCTCCTCAAGTGCCCTAGGTCTTCGTGAGCAAGCAAGTTGGATGCACACCCACTAGTTTCTTTTGTTGAGCTTTCATACATTTATAGCTCTAGTCCATCCATTGCATGGCAATCCCTACTCCTTGCATTAACATCAATCGGTGGGCATCTCAATAGCCCATTGATTAGCCTCGTTGATGTGAGACTTCCTCCTTTTTTGTCTTCTCCACATAACCCCCTCATTATATTCTATTCCACCTATAGTGCTATGTCCATGGCTCGCGCTCATATATTGCGTGAAAGTTTATAGGTTTGAGATTACTAAAGTATGAAACAATTGCTTGGCTTGTCGTCGGGGTTGAGCATGATGATAGGATTCTTGTGTGACGAAAATGAAACATGACTAAACCATATGATTTTGTAGGGATGAACTTTCTTTGGCCATGTTATTTTGAGAAGACATAATTGCTTAGTTAGTATGCTTGAAGTATTATCATTTTTATGTCAATATGAACGTTTGTCTTGAATCTTTCGGATCTGAATATTCATACCATAATTAAGAAGAATTACATTAAAATTATGCCAAGTAGCACTCCGCATCAAAAATTCTGTTTTTATCATTTACCTACTCGAGGACGAGCAAGAATTAAGCTTGGGGATGCTTCATACGTCTCCAACGTATCTATAATTTTTGATTGCTCCATGCTATATTATCCACTGTTTTGGACATTATTGGGCTTTATTATCCACTTTTATATTATTTTTGGGACTAACCTATTAACCGGAGGCCCAGCCCAGAATTGCTATTTTTTTGCCTGTTTTAGGGTTATGAAGAAAAAGAATATCAAACGGAGTCCAAACGGAATGAAACCTTCGGGAATGTGATTTTCTCATCGAATACAACTCAGGAGACTTGGACCCTACGACAAGACACGTAACAGGAGGCCACGAGGTAGGGGGACACGCCTACCCCCCAGGCACGCCCTCCACCCTCGTGGGCCCCCTGTTGCTCCACCGACGTACTTCTTCCTCCTATATATACCCACGTACCCCCAAACGATTAGATACAGAGCCACAACCCTAATTCCACCGCCGTAACTTCCTCTATCCACGAGATCCCATCTTGGGCCTGTTCCTAAGCTTCGCTGGAGGGAGCATCGATCACGGAGGGCTTCTACATCAACACCATAGCCCCTCCGATGAAGTGTGAGTAGTTTACCTCGGACCTACAGGTCCATAGTTAGTAGCTAGATGGCTTCTTCTCTCTTTTTGGATCTCAATACAATGTTCTCCCCCTCTCTTGTGGAGATCTATTCGATGTAATCTTCTTTTGCGGTGTGTTTGTTGAGACCGATGAATTGTGGGTTTATGATCAAGTCTATCTATGAATAATATTTGAATCTCCTCTGAGTTCTTTTATGTATGATTGGTTATCTTTGCAAGTCTCTTCGAATTATCAGTTTGGTTTGGCCTACTAGATTGATCTTTCTTGCAATGGGAGAAGTGCTTAGCTTTGGGTTCAATCTTGCGGTGTCCTTTCCTAGTGATAGTAAGGGCAGCAAGGCACGTATTGTATTGTTGCCATTGAGGATAACAAGATGGGATTTTCTTCATATTGCATGGGTCTATCCCTCTACATCATGTCATCTTGCTTAAGGCGTTACTCTATTTTTAACTTAATACTCTAGATGCATGCTGGATAGCGGTCGATGAGTGGAGTAATAGTTGTAGATGCAGGCAGAAGTTGGTCTACTTGTCTCGGACGTGATGCCTATATACATGATCATACCTAGATATTCTCATAACTATGCTCAATTCTGTCAATTGCTCAACAGTAATTTGTTCACCCACCGTAGACTACTTATGCTCTCGAGAGAAGCCACTAGTGAAACCTATGGCCCCCGGGTCTATCTTTATCATATCAATCTCCTACTACTTAGTTATTTACTTTGCCTTTATTTTACTTTGCATCTTTATCATAAAAATACCAAAAATATTATCTTATCATATCTATCAGATCTCACTCTCGTAAGTGGCCCTATAGGGATTAACAACCCATATTTGCGTTGGTTGCGAGGATTTATTTGTTTTGTGCAGGTGCGAGGGACTCGCGCGTAGCCTCCTACTGGATTGATACCTTGGTTCTCAAAAACTGAAGGAAATACTTACGCTACTTTGCTGCATCATCCCTTCCTCTTCGGGGAAAACCAACGCAGTGCTAAAAGAGGTAGCAGTATACGGTCTTGAACCCGAGGCTGCTGAGGCGGCTGGATCATAGAAGCAGCTTTGTTGCCTTTCCTCCGTCTCTTCCTATGCTTCTTTCCTACTGGAAGTTCATCTATAATACGTTCAGCCTTCGGAGGTGGAAGTTCACGCACCGACTCATGACGCTCAAACCCTGAGTACTCATCATAGGTGCCAGTATTGAGATACTGTTTAGTGTCATTGTCATCGTCATCCTCATCTATGGCGACGTCATCAGCGACTAATGGAGCCTCTTCCTCACCCCGTCCGCTATCACCCAACACGATAGCCAACGCTAATTGGGTAGGTGGGGTGTTGATGTTCATACCTTGTTGAGGTTGCGTGCTCGTGGGTGTGCTCCTAGTCGCCTCCAGATGAAGCAAACTCTTTGGCCACAATAGGACCCACCCATTGCAACCACCAAGCTGCCGCGGGGTCTCGTTGTCATCACCCCTAATATCGGAGGAGCGAAATTCTCGTGGCCCAGTTTGACACTAACCATGGAAACCTTGAAGATGTCAGGGGGGATCAGCCGGCTGTGGAACAACGGTTCCTTCGGCTTCATTATCGTCGCCTTTCCCACGTCCACCTTCTGGTTGTCGATGGTGTACAATATGGTGCATGGGGTTACCTTGGCCTGCAAAGACATGTCTGCGACGTGAGACATCCGAAAGGCAACGAAAACGGGAGATTATACATTTATTGAAGAGGGCCGGTGTGACGGATACCGTGAGGGCGTCGAGCTTAGCCAAAGATGAAGCACCGCCGAGCACGTCCGAGATGGAGGACGGGCTGCTATGAGCAGGTGCGGGAGCCATTGTAGGAGCTGGTGTAGGAGCAGGTGCGGGAGCCGACGCGGGAGCAGGTGCTGGTGCAATGCTAGTCGAGCTGCTCCCGAAGAAGTCGGCAAGGGGAAAGTCCACTGCATTTTTTCTGGATTTTACCTGCTCCAATTGAAAACGGCCGGAACCAAGACACTAGACATAACTACAATCACCTGTTTTGTGGCAACTACTGTTGTTGCAACTGTGTCAGCTGATTTCTTCTCAACCGCAATCTCAACCTTCTAGTCGATGTTTTCTTTAGTTAACCTCCGCCTTTCCTTTCTTTCCTACGTGGTCTCACGGTAGTACTTCTTCCACGTGGTGCCGTCTCCTCCACCGTGCACACATCCATACGACGGCCAAGTTTCCACCGGGAGTCCTTTCAATATGTTCGACGCCCGGTTGAATGGAGTGTCCCACTTGGGCCTCGCCAATGCCTCAGACAGTGAGTCGCTTTCGGTCGCAATCCTGTGCTACTTTCTCTGCAAAAGGAACAATGATCGTTTACAAATATGACTAAATGTGCAGTCGAATTGATGAGAAACTAAAATTATGAGCAGTCTCATGAACTCCGTCATGACTGGGTCCGCCTCGAAAACCTTCTTGACTGAGTTCCAATGGTGTCGTGCCCTGAGGATGTCACGCTCTTGCGGGACGGTGAAGTCCGCCAAGGGGTCTGGGATGCCCAGACTTTCGTGTTCCGCGTCCTCCTTGGCCCATATGGACTGTCGGATCACAGGTTCCAGCAAACCCCTCAAGGTTCGAACACTGGGGTGCGCGTGAAGATCTCCCCCTACCGATCCATGACCTAGCTTTACTAAGATCTTACGGGCTAACTCGACAAACTCGCAACACAAAGGACACAAGATTTATATTGGTTCGGGCCACCGTTGTGGTGTAATACCCTACTCCAGTGTGGTGTGGTGGATTGCCTTTTGGGATGAGGATGAATAGTACAAGGGGAAGAACAGCCTCCTGAGGAGAGGTGTTCTTGTGCTCGGTGAGCTGGAGGTGGTTCTGGTCCCTCTCGATCCGTCCGATCTCCCTCCAGCTATGGTGGTGGCTAGTACTATTTATAGAGGCCCTGGTCCTCTCCCCAAATATTGAGTGGGAAGGGAGCCAACAACGGCCAATTCGAAAGGGGACAGCTAGTACACCTTATCCTGACAAAAGCAGTGTTCACCTGCAAAAGGCTCTGGTGGTGACGCCGTCTTGAGCTCCGCGGTGACCTCCATCTTGCCGTCGTGCTGATCTTGGTCTCATTGCACCGATATGGAAACCTTTGCTTGATGCCTCGATACCCTGCACATGCGTTTGTTCCCTTGGCACCAAAGAGGAAACGAGGACATTGTGCGCGCTGGTGCCCGCCTGATGCCCCCTGATCTCGATCGTCATGGATCACGTCATCTGAACCTCGCGAGGTTTGCCTGGCCTTGATCTCTCCGCCCCTCGTGAGCCAGCCTGGTGAGGCCGCTCCTGAGGAGGTCTTGTGTTGTCTGCCTCGCGAGGGTCTTGAGTCCTTGCTGGTGAAGATGGGTCGTACGGGCCCGGTCACAGAGCCACGCCGTGGGCCGCGGGCAGGCACGTTTGGGGACCCCCGTTCCCAGAACACCGACAGTAGCCCCTGGGCCCAAGGCACGCTCGGTCTTAGCTTCGAGGCGAAGCCAAAGGGGGAAGTATGGAGCGCCGCGAGCCCCAATAGCCTATGGCCTTGGTCGGTGCGTGGCGGTTGATTGGACGTGGGCATCTCCGCTTCCCCATGCTGCCTCGGCAACTGCCCGACTTGACATCGAGGGGAGGGATAGGACTGGTCATCTGTCTCTGAATCCTCCTCTGAGGAGCTATCCATAACCAGCAAGACACGTGCTTCATCGGATAGCATTGTCTGCTCTGAAGACCTTGTTTCCACTTCAGATTTCTTCCATGACCGTGCCGAATGACTGATGCACAGGAAGAGTAATTGAATGTACTAAAATTGTTGACAAATTTAACACGTAATAAAAAATGATGGCATGATATATCACATATAAGATGACTGGCTGACCAGGGTGGCATTGCAAAATTCACATATATGATGCCTTGCTAAACAAGATGCCATTGCGTGATTCACATATACGATAAAGAAACTAAACAGATGGCATTGACACAAAGCATGTCTAAACTAAGCAGATGGCATATTTGATGTATCCAGTAAGCAATGCAAGGCACCATATGCATGATATTACCAACATCAGCATGCCAAGTTAGAGCGAAGACCTCAGGGGGTAAATAGGAGTGGTCTTCTCCTTCTGAATCCCCCCAGAACAGTTATCTTTCTTTTGATTACGATCCGAAATCGGTTGAGGGGGGTTGCCTTTGCGCCCACCGTGGAGCGACGTCTGCATGAAATTTTATTGCCACGCAAGGCTCATCTCTTTTACTCTACATGTTCAGTTCCATTGTGTACAATAACTGACATGCATATGAATAAAACATAGTGAGCTTATGTAAGGAGTGCATGCACAAATCCAGAGTGGTGGTAGCAAACTGTGGATAGACCCAAAACCAATGGTAGCAGGCAGATAATAGCTTTAGTTAAAAAATACAGATAATGGCTCCTTTAATGTTTGTTTGCACCCAACATGAAACTCATAGTGGACACCCGAGATCAACCATATAGTAGACAAATAGTATTGATTGCTGCCCCAATATGTACGCCACAACCATTTAAAACTCAAGTTTCAACATTAGTTTGGACCAGACTCGGAGTCTAATAGGTGAACACGATGATAAAGTAGCATGTCATCATATTAAGCAATGCATAACATAAGCAGACACGGAAGAGTGTGACCTCTCTTGCAGACCCGTGTAGTCCTCAAGGTCATCTACTCAGTTGATGATGGTAATGCAGTTGCCGTGCCTGCCGGCGGCGGGGAAGAAGATCTGAGGCGGCGAAAGACAGTCTGGAGAGTGGATCCCTGCTGTGGTGAACCCTTCCATCGTTGGAGCAGCTGAGCTGGGGTGGAACACAGCGCAGCAGGAGAAGGACAAACCACACAAGGTTTTCTTTGACACATATCTGTAACAAAAGTAATTGTGTAAGGGCTTGTTTGAATTTGAGGATTCTACAATGCAGGGATAGGAAATAGACAAGAATAGGATAGGGATGCACGTGCAAAATAGAGAATTTAAAAACACAAGATTTATGCCAATCTGGGTGTTCAATTCACAAGAATTGGAAGATCACTGGATGCAAAGAAGTAAGGTGAGATTAAGTCAAACCACAAGAAAATGTACAGTTATAATGCTATTATGCTACTATCTCTTAGTCTTGTGCTTCATGAATAGGAATTTGAAAAGGAGGACAAGTGGAAATTAAAATTCCTATAGTTTTTCTTTCAAGGAGACACTAAAGGAACAAATCCTACAGTTTTCCTTTGCTCCATTGCTTTGAACCAAATTCATGAATAGTAGTACCATAGGAAACTTTCCAATTCCTATGTTTTTCCTTCACTTTTCCTTTCAAGCACTGGCGATTCTATTAGGCAGGCTTGAGCAAAGAAAAGCCTACACTCAAAAAATGTTTTTGTGCTACTTCTATTACTTTGGACCCAGGTCATTTCCCTACTAGCTCAACTCCCAGGCCCATCGACAAATGCACAGCTCAAAAGCATAGAGATTAATAATGATGGCATTCAAGAGAGTCCATCACAGATAGCTAAGATGCCTGGTACCTCACTCCTTGTCATATAGTAGGAGAAACTAATCGTATTTCACGTTACTGCGTGTGCTCAGTGGACAATATATATAGCATGTAGAGGAAAACGAGATGGAACAAGTGTACAACATCTTTGGCGAAGCCATGTCGATCTCAGCGTGATTTGGTTGGTCGGTGAGGATGATCTGGCTGACTTGGCTGTTAGAGGAGGGGAAGAAGATCTTAGGCATCTGGAGATGGAGCCCGGGGTACTACTCCGCTGTGATTGAGGGTTTCGTTGTTGGAGCAGCTCCGGTGAGTTGTACGACGCCGAGGCTGAAGCAGGATAAGAGAGACAATGTTAAACTGAGTGGAATTCTACTAGAATCTCCAATAGATGACGTAAAATACATAACCACAAAGTGGTAGATGTAAAATACATCAGCCGCTCATTTCTGAACTTAACTGTCGAAACTAAATTTAACTGTTGAAACTGAACCTAACTGTCGAAACTGAATTTTTCTGTCAAAACTGAACGCACTAGTAGCAGAAAAGCAGTAGCAGCAGCAGCGCATGCGAGAGCCGGGGCAACTGGTCGTGTAGCAGCATCAGGTGAGGCTACCCTGAGTCGGCAGCCACCACCGGCGAAACAGCCGCCCCCGCCGCCCACGGCCGGCGGTGCGCCGCCCCGAAACCACTCCCCACCGCCGGTCCGCCACCGCCCCGACCATCCCTCTAGCCCCCCCCCCCCCCCCCCGTGTCGAGCTTTTTCTCCGCTGATCCCCACGCCACCGCCCTACTACCGCTGGTGACCACCGCCCCCACCCTGAACCCTAAGATAGATACTGGGGTACCTCTCCGGCAAGCCCCCCTCCCTGCTGCGGCTGGTTCTTCCTTAACTCCGGCGAGCCCCCCACCCCCTGAAAATCGACTGACCCGAAAGTCGATTCAATCGACTGAAGTTTAGCTAAATCGGAGCAGCATCGCAATCAAGAGTGAGAGCAGCAGTGTGAGCATGAGCAAGAGCAGACCAAGCAAGGGACCGAGAGAAAGAGCAGAGCAGCAGCGCGAGCGAGAGCTAAAGAAGCAGCATCTCCTATTGATGTGGACGTCGCCACCGAGGGAGCGACACCATGGAGGAAGTGGCCGACGATGCCGCCGTGGATGGAGCCACGCCATGTCGGCTCAGGATCGAGCGTCGACAGCACCATGAGATCGAATCAAGAAGAAAATGCGGCGATTAGTGTACAACCTCTTTGGTGGCGCCGATTAGGCCTCATCTTCATCCGGGGAAATGGTGATGATGATGCTTTCCGGTGTCGCGGGTGAAGACGGCGGTGTGGGAATGTAGGTGGTGCGAAAGACGAGGGGAACATCGAGGCATCTCCTTGGAGGTGGAGGATGGGGTGGCTGAACCGGCGGATGAGGGACGTCGAGGTGTTGATGTGGACGATGTCGTCTGGGAAGAGGCTTCGGCTGGGTGGCGGACGGAGGAGCGTGTGGGGCTTCGTAGGTTTTCGTGGCCTCGGTGTACGAATGGGTGGGTGGATGGGATGGGAGTGGGGAACCATGGCTTAGGGACGCGCTTGTCTGAAATGTGGGGTAAGTTACGAACGTACCCCCACCGATTTGAGCTAGGCGGTTCTTTTGGTTCAGGGGTATCATGGGCATTTCGTGTGTCAGTATTTCACGGGAGGTGGGAGTTTTCGCGCGCGTTGTAATTTTGGAATAGCAAGGCGCGGGTTGAGATGGACGGAGTTGTCGGAGCACAACGAGACAAAGATATATCTTAAATATTTCGGGGTAACAAGGTGTGGGTTGAAGAGGCGGGACTTTCGCAGCACGATAGACATAGACACTAGCTTGAAATTTCGGCATAACAAGGCGTGGCTTGAAATTTCGGGAGAGCAAGCTTAACGTGTACCCAAAAAAAGACAATTCGCACCTCATCACTAGAGAGAGCTATGCCCGTTTTACTATATTACTAGAAATGCATTCAAATACAACAAAAAAAATAAGAAAATCAGGACAACAAACATAATGTGTACAGTACCAAAACAAATTTTCACTTCCTTCAACAATAAAAAACAAGGTGTGTTGTCCAGCATATGGACTAAATTTGAGTACATTTTCCCTGTTTGAATGGGATTGTACTCGGGTTAGTTATACAACCATCTAAATATTATCTTCACAACACATGACATGAATATAGGAGAAGTAAATTCCTATATAAATACAAACTACATGTACATACGATATCAAATTCAAATATATGTATAGATTTTATGTTGAATTCTAATCATAGTACATGTATGCTCTAGCTAGATGTTCGGAATCTGAACCATGTATGATATACTACGTACAATGTGTTTAACAAGAACAACACACACAAACACCATTTAGACTAGTAAGGTACACATGCATTGCACACATGAGATTTGGCAACCAAATTATGAATAAATACCACATTATGGCATGTAAGCTTTGAGTCATATATGCATGATGTAGATGTTCATTTAATTCTTATAGTTCATTTCATTCAAAATCATCTAGTTTTTATAAGAAAGCTAATCTATTTTAAGATTCATTGAATTGTGCGTTGTAAGGAATAAAGTAAAAAACAAATAATGGCAAATCATGTAGAAAAATAGTTGGGCAATTCTGATATGGAAGATTCTAGAACAAAGAAGAAGTGCTTGTGTTTTGAGGTTTGTGCATTATGCTTAAGTTCAACCATGGAGTCTTCTATATTGTACATGTGGCAAAATTTGGTGGAATCTAGATGGTATCCAACGACCAGTGGTGCTCAAATTTGGCACCTCTGCACCATCGGATTGGCCTCATCCAACGACCATCTTTCAAAGTTAAAGTTATCCGCACACTATATATAAAATATAATATATATAGGGGTATAGATATAGATATGTGATGCAAAATCCACCCATCATGTCCAATTAGAATAGTGTGTCCATGCACGGATGCAATTTGGCCAAACGATGTCTGCCATCGATATCTCAAATACAAATCAGCCTGACCTTGTTCATTGTGTATACACTACAACATGCTCGTTTCCAAACCACACCACGCATATCTCAGTTATATTCATGCATGCATGGGTTTCAAACATCATGATCTCCTATTCAAATATTTGAATTCTACTTTACATTGATTATGACGTCACCTAGTCTTTTACACCCACACAGTCATCTTCTCTTTATAATTGTACCATTAACTTTCTCTCGTGCATGCATGCACACACAGTACCAGTCGGCATTATCCATCGCACACATGCAATCTTTTTCTTCAGGTCGGTCTCCCATGCATGCACACACACACACACCTCCCCCTCCCCATCATATCGGGCATTCTTTATCTCTCACATGCATGCGCAATGATCGACGTTCCTCTATGTGTGTGTGTATATAGCTAGGTCTTTCATAGTTTTCCACACAAACCGATCAATCTATATATCGAGTGAGTTCTCACCCTCTTTCCCACGCCCACATCGATCAATCTATACCTCTCTATATAGGATTACATAGCTAATACACCCACATTAATTATATATCCAATGCCCCCCTCTCATCATCCATGCCCCCGCTTCATCTCTCAGATGCGCGCACAGTGGCGAAGACAGGGGCAGCAAGGGCCCTGCCCCCCTAACATCACTATATATCAAGGCTAATATGAATGTGATCATTAGACAATTTCTAGTAAAATGGTTTAAGTTGATGAATTGGCCCTCCTCGTAAAGGATTAGCAATGCTTGGCCCCCTAGCTCATTTATTTTTCATGGCTCCGCCACTGCGCGCAACAGCGCACGTTCTCCCCCCTCTCTTCAAATATCGATCTCGCACTTGTGCACTCCTTCATAGTCTCCCTCCACTTGGCCCCTCGCACCATCTTCTAGCCCCCCATCGGATTTTGCCACATGTACAATCTAGCAGACTCCATGGTTGAACTTAAGCATAATGCACAAACCTCAAAACACAAGTACTTCTCCTTTGTTCTAGAATCTTCCATATCATAACTGCCCAAACTTTTTTCTAGTTGAATTCCCATTATTTGTTTTTACTTTATGATTTACAATGCACAATTCCATGAATCATAAAATAGATTAAGGGCTTCTTTGATTCAAAGGATTCTCAGAGGAATTTTGGAGAATTCTAATCCTTAGGATTTTTTTTCCTATCTTGGTTGTTTGATTTGTAGGATTGTAAGCCATAGAAATTTTTCCATAGGATTCATTTGCACTAGATTTCATAGGAAACATCCCATCCACTCAAACCACATAGAAAGAATCCTGCGTTTTTCCTATGCACAATCAAACACTTGTACCATCCTGTAGGATTCAAGACGACATTCCATTCTAATCCCATGTTTTTCTTATTCCCGCATTTTGGAAATCCTACGAATCAAAGAGGCCCTAGCTTTTTATAAAAACTAATTTATTTTGAATGAGATGAACTATAAGAATTAAATGAAGGTCTACATCAGGCATATATGACTCAAAGCTTACATGCTATAGTGTGGTATTTATTCATAATTTGGTTGCCAAATCTAATGTGTGCAATGCATGTGTACCTTACTAGTACTCGAGTATGTGTAAACACATAAATTAGAATTCCAATGGCACGCTACACAATGTCTCTCTTTTAGTTCATGAAGCTATGTGGCACACGTGGAGGCGTTGTTGCGACCTCCTTGTGTGATTGATCACAGTGACGTGTTGCTACTTCCAGAAGAATGTACTCGTCCTCTCCGAGCCACACTAGAGGTACATGCATGAAGCGAAGATGTGCACGCATGCCACATACACACTCATTCCCTCGCACGCACACGCGGGTACACGGGGCGATGCATTTTTGTACGAAGATCCACTCCATGTGATAATTTGACGCGTGTAAAGTCCTTCATTTCATTGATGGTCAATTAATACAGCGCATGCAAATTGAGTGGACGTGAGGGTGGAAGAAAGACATTACTACTCCACTGCACACATGCGAGTAGCTAAATCATGGGGTGCTAGTATTTCCATTGGTCTCCTCGTATTTTGTGCCAATTTTTGACCATATTTGTAATTAACATAATATTTATGCATGTCATAAAAAGTGGCACAAAAAAGGGGGCCAATAAACCAGGACGCAGGCATCATCATCATTTTTTGCCAGGGCTACTGTTGGTGGCCTTTGTATTTAAATATGGACGGAGTGGAGTAGTACAATCTTTATCTTAGCCTCGTAGGGCTCTCCCAGCGCCTAGGCTCGCCTCCCCACCTTGCCCACCGGATCCCTCCATGGAGGATCCCGCCATGGATAATCCCTTAGATCCTAGGATCCAACGGGCCGCCCTCTCGCTGCGGCCCATAGCACTGTCGCCTTTGAGAGAAACCCACATGTGTTTTAGAGGGGATCCATTACTCTAGAATCACATATCGGTGGCGCCGGAGGACATGCCAGGGCTGCGTTTCAGGTGGTGGGCAGCAAGGGTAAATCGGTTCGAGGAAGCGTCGCATCGATTGGAGAGAAGTTCCAAGGAGCTGCGCCTAGCGCAGCACAAGGCAGAGGTGCAAGTCGATCTTAGGGGAGAGATGCTGAGGGATGTCATCATGTGGCAGCGTCACGTTGATTTCCAGCTAGGGCTAATGGCAGAGATCATATTCATGGAGTCGACTGCGGAGGAAAGAACATGCATGCCTGCGCAATGGCATGAGCAGCCAGTGCAACTATTCAAATGGGCAGTAGGAGAAGCCAAATCTCGGGACCAGTTGTGGCGCCGCCGCTCGGCATGCATCATAGGCGAGGTGAGCTACCCTCCTTCCCCGCCAGCGATGCAGTGACCTAGTCGGTTGCTGCTGCAGTGAACTTGCAACGCTATGTCGGTTTGCAACCTTGACAATCACTCCATCTATATGTATTGTTTTCCTATAAAAAATACTTTGTCATTTGGCAAAAGATGGTAATTGATTTATCACTAGTTTTAGAATGCTTGGTCGTGACAATCAACTGAAGCCACAACCAGAATTCTCCATCGCGTAACTACTTTATGGTTGGTCGCACCAACAGACGGTCGGTCGGACCGGCATCTCAACGAAGGGACACGCATCGGCTTGGTCTGACATGTACGACCAGTTACATCACTGACTTGTGTGACCGCATTTGAGTAGTGTAGTACTCCCTCTATCTTAGTTTACAAGTCTTGCACGCGTACCTATGTCGTTAATTTGACCAACTTAATAAGAGGCATACATTACAAAAAATATATCATTACAAACTTCAAATATTCTATTTTTTAATGATAAATTTTTTATGTTAAACAATTTATGTTCTACTAAACTCATCGGGAGTACTTGAAATTTATGTTCCACTAAACTCATTGGGAGCCGTTTCGGGCCTCAAAACCAAACCATCAATTAATCTTTACCTTGTTCCCATCGCATTCCAAAGTACTAGTGCTACAATTAAGTGCAAGCCTTCTCATACCTACCAGTACGTACCAAACCTGAATGTGTTCCCACTATGCAGGTTTTAGTACTAGTGCTAGTACTTAGGTTATAAAAAGGGGAACTACCTAACCGAAAATTACTCTACCTTCCTCCTCATAAGTCCTCCTTCTTCGTCCGTCCTTGCCATGGACAGTGTGTAGAGCTCTAGGTCGAGAACTACTCGTAACAAGCGAGCGGCAACCAAGGCTGCGGAAAAAAAGAGGGCTCACCACCATGCAGAGACCTTGAAAGATCTCTCACGGGCAGGCGATGGCTCCCAGGAGCGCCCTAGCCGCGGAGGCGGACATGCCGAGCTCGCGGCGCTGGAGTCGTTATCCCTCGATGGCATGCCCGATCAGCTCAATAAGCACCTCAATAAGCAGCAGTAGTTCATCCATGGCTTGGTAGCTGCTGAAGGAGAGCCTCAATGACATGCCCGCTAAGCTCAATGAGCAGGTGAAGTTGACCGCCGGCTTGGTGATGCTGCTGAAGAAGAGCATTGCCTCGAAGAAGAAGGCGATCGGCGAAATCCTGCAACTTCAGGAGGACAAGGCAAAGCTCTGCCACGAGCTCGACCTGCTAAAGGAGGAGAAGGCTGGCTGGAAGAAGCTGCATGAGAATAGTAGTTCCTCGATGAAGATGTTGCAGGCCCTCATCATGGAACAGAAGGAGGAGTTGGCAAAGCTCTGCATCGAGCACACGGCTGTTGTCAAGGTATGTAATGCGGCTGTGGAACAGATGATGAAGGCTCGCATCAAGAAATCATGTGTCATGGACATAATGAAGAATATGGCGGAGGAGAGGCGCAAGGAGATGGAGGTCGCGGAGGCGATGAAGAAGCAGTTACGACTCTGCGGCCAGCAACCCTTCATGTAGTGAGAGCAACGCCCTAGACTTGTGTGTGCGTCTTCCTTTTTTTGGGGTGATAATCTTCATTCTTCTTTTGTTCCTGTGTTTCTTCTTTTGCTTCGGGTGTTTCACCGCACATGTCACGTTCTCTTCGAGGCATGAATAGAACAATGCTAAAAATGAGATGACTAGCATATTAGATCAGTCTTTATCGCCAATAGAACAATGCCTCTTGCTAGTAATATATAATAAGAGTAGAGAGTAGAGATATGGCACTGGGGTGCCGTGTTTCGTGCTCCTCCATCGTATTCCAGTGGAAAACTTGAGTATACCGCATGGTTCTTTGCTCCTTCTCAGGTCATCGACACATTTATATGAGCAGTAAAATCACAAGGCCCCGCCATCCAGCAGTAATGAGCCATCAAATCACAAAGGCCCTCGCCTCTATTGAAACCGACCTAGCTAGACTGCCCCGCCCTCGAGCCTTTTAAAAAAATGTATACTTTTGTACGGTAGTAGGATCGATGGATTGCGCCATGGAGCAAAACTAACAAGATGAAATTAAATAAAAAAGGTAGTACATATAGAGAGCGCTCGTCGCCAAATTATGCATATAGTACTATTAAAAAGCTGCTACGTGCTTAAATGGGGTGCTAAATTATATTAAAGAAATTAGCATACCTATTTAATTCTTGGGTTCTTATTATTTATGCCACTAGTTTGTGTATCATTACTTAGTTTTGCCACTAGAAGTTACAACTACTCAAAAATGTCATTGATCCATGAGATGCCTGCTCAAAAATGCAATTAGATATCTCAAAAATGCCACCATTAAGTTAGATGTTTGCTCAAAATACCATTAGACATTGTGATTTTCACGTCAAACCCGTTGACCATGTTACATGACAAAAATAAGCCGATTCTCGCAATGATAAGTGTGGCCCCGCTTGTCAGGACTAACCAAGCGAAGAATTTTATAGGAAAATAAGGACGCTGTTGGGATCAAGTAGGCCCCACACTTTATTTTACTGTAGTGAGGTAGAGGGAGAGCTGGCATGTTGGTCCATCAGTATTTATGTCATTATAACATGACAAAAGAGATTTGAGTCACAATAATGGTGTCCAGCACAACACACCTGTCAAATAAAACTAAGCACCCTAAAATTCTTGGACAAAACTAAGCCCCCTGAAATTCTTTGACAACTAAATTGCTGGCTATATGATGTTGGCCATATTATAACACGTCAAGTTTGTCCGTCGGGATTCGTGTTGTCTCCTTTGGGTAGTGAGGTTATAGTTTCTTGTCATGTTATAATCCGGTGCTTCAAATCAAAATGAGGACAACTGCGCCTCCGGGGCACGTGCATGAAGACAGTCATTGACGAGGTCAAGACGGCTCCGGTAGACAAAAGAAAACTAGTAGTACTCCACTATATATAGGCAGGAGCCTCCGCGCTTGCTTCCTAGTGTTACTCTCTTCACACTGTCTCATTCTCTCCAGATCTAAAGACGAGAGCGGCGGCCGCTCTCTCTCTCTCTCTCTCTCTCTCTCTCTCTCTCTCTCTGCTCACCGCCGGTCACAGATCCAGCTGGATCCTCTCCACCGGGGAAGGTGCGAAGGTGCAATGTTCATGCGGTCGTCCTCGGCGATGGCTCTTACCCACTGCCAGCGCATGCTGATCAGCGTGCCTTGCTGTTCTCTCCTAAGAACCGCTGGCTAGGGAGGGCCTCCGACCCCTTCTTCCTCGATGCCATAGTGTGGGAAGATCTGGCCTCCCGCCGCCCACCTAGCGACATCCCGGTGACCCTCAGGTATAACTTCCTTTGAAACCAGCCTTGCTCTACTTCCCGAGCTCCTGACGTCGCTGCATTTATATCTTTTACTATTTCCCTGGCCCCCTCATAGATACTCCCTCCGTTCCAAAATAGATGACCCAGCTTTGTATTAACTTTGTACTAAAGTTAGTACAAAGTTGAGTCATCTATTTTGGAACGGAGGGAGTAGGATCGATCGGCTGTTCGAAAGCACCTAAATATTTATTGTTAAGAGGTAAAACTAGTTCATGCACTCGAATCTAGTACTACTTGGTTAAAACAAGGAAGAAAGGGGTGGGGGAAGATTTGTTACCTGAATCTAGGACTTGGTCGAAAGAGGAAATAATGGGGGCGAAGAGTAGCAGAGACTGGCTATCCAACTGGTCTCTAGGTCTAATAGGGAAATAAAGGGAAACGCAGTACAAACTCAATATAAACCCGATCTATTGGTTGAAAAAGGAAAGAAAGTGGGGACTGGGGGACAAGTCAACAGAGTAAGTCCAGCACTAGATTTGCTAGCATCACACAGTATAAGGTGGCTATACCGAACAAAAATGGGACCAAGCCAGATATCCTGTTCTGATGTTTGTTGCCCCGAGCCACTCATATGTAAGGCCACTAGTAAAATGTAGTAGTCGCACTGCTAAAAGTAAGGACACGTTAAACCAACGTTGCTGGTAAAATGAAGCAATGGCACCATTAAAGTAATTTTGTATTTAACGGTTGTCATAGTTAATCCTAATGCCCACACTAATATCTAGCAATGTTGCTGCTTTAGAAATTGCTACTGTCCCTGTAGGATTGCCATTCATATAAGTAACATGCTTATTTTCATTTGATGTATGTTTCATCACTTGTTTTTCACCCTCCTTTCCACCTTTTTTGTGCAAACAGAGACATAAATTTCACGCTTGATCTTCGTTCAACTAGACAAATGATATCCAAATTATAGTTGAACATTCCAGGAGCTTCACAACCAACCTTGATGTTGCTCAATTTTATTGCAACTAATGAAGAAGAAGCTCTGTGGGTTTCGTTTTCTGATGGAAATGGAACAGGGACTGGAGCCCTTTTCTTAAAAAAACAAAGAAGAAGTTGCTAGCTCATGGGACTTTGCTTCATTTTAGGTGAACTGCACCAAAAGGTCCCATGAATTGAATCATCCATGTTGGTGACTAGTGTCATCCCTTCTACGATGGCGTTAGCTGCAGACATGGTTCCCATCATGAGGTATATTCCTTTTTGGTCTGGCCGTTTGCCAAAGATCCTGCATGTTGAGTCTCCTCTTGTGCTACTGTTTTGGCACTACCATGATAAAGCAGTACTATTATTATTTTGCACCTTAATCTAGTGGCACTATTAATTTGAGGCAATGTTTTGGCACCGCTAGTGGCACCGCTAGTGGCACTAATTTTTTTATATATCGAAAGAGGGGGTTTCCTCTGATTTCATTAAAGAAATCCAACCATAGAGAATCATTATTCAACAACATCTTAGTGTAAACGGGCAGTTATGCAACTACTACTAGAAAGGGCTGAGTACTAGCAGGAGACAAGTTCGCCACATAAGCTAGGCAGGTAGGGGGACGCAGCACCAGCTCGACCAAGTTTGGATTACAACCCAAATGCTACCACAAAAACATCAGAGGGGAAGATAGGGACTAAAAGAGCCAGCTTCAGCATCCCAGTCTAAGCACCCCCGGCCTCCATCCTTGCGACACACAGTACACCTCATTTGCCACCTGCTCGACCCTAGTGCCACTGATAAAATGAAGTAATAATACAGTTAAAATAGAGCGAGTGTCCTCTCTATCATTTCATTTCCAATGTAGATAAAGAAAGTGCTTCTCTTTGTTAGTATATGTTTCATCAACTAGTCCCATTGTTAATGTTTAAGCATTTCTGCAGACTGGGTTGCTTAATTTTAGTTGATCTACACAAAAATAGATATTGGAATGTCTCAAGGCCCCTCCTTGTACTACCGTTGTACACTGATGTTCATCACTGGCAGAAGGTGTATCGTGGAGACTTGGGTTGATTTCCAGTATGCGGCATACCATATGAGGTATGGCAGGGCCCATCTCGCCCTCGCAGCATGGCATACTATGATACTATCGCAATATTTTCTTCTATTTATTAGTGTATGTTTCATCAACTAGTGCCACTATAATGTAATCACGCCTTTTCATTATCTGTGCAAACAGGGTTATTCAGCTGCATTTTGGTGGAACTGCACAAATGTACAGATGGAACCGGCATATATGCAGAGTGCGAGGTGCCAATTAAAAACCGACACCAACCCTGCTCCATCTAAGTATTGGCATCCACCACCATCAATGGGATGTGTGGCGCTCACTGTGGACGGATCTTTCTCGGCAGCAAATCCTCTAACCAAATACAAGTAGCTTAGACTTCAAAAAAATACCAGTAGCTTATATTGGCAGTTTTCTAGGGTGTACTCTTTTCTGAAAGAAGCACCAATCTATTTTTCTTCATTTGTACACAATGTCACAACTTTGACCCAAAGGTCACAAGCTATTTTAGGGTGATTAGCATAGTACTCGGAGACTGATCGTAAGCATGATTTTTATTAGTTGTCACACTGATTGTAAGCATGAGCAGATGGAAGATTAGGTTAGTGTGAAGCTTACCTTAAACCCTACCGACGCCGTTGAAACGAGGCGAGCATCGAGGGAACCATGCAGAACGACGGGGAAGCGACGTCATGCCATCCGGCCTCCCCTTGCGGTGGGAGAACGAATACTCATGTGGCTCTGGCTGGCTCTGCACCCTCATGAACGGCACACCGTACTCGATCGATTCTTTATCCTCTGGGTGCTCGACCTTCGACCTGTATGCCCACCACCTCAGCCTGACTTTATCCTCAAGTGAATCTGTCTGCTCCATCGCCCAGGGGAGATACTCGATGAACTCGAAGGACTACAGCGTGACAACCACCAAGGAGTACATCGCCGTCGTCTCGCTCTTTCGCATACATTGCCACATGGCCCTCACCGTCCTCGAAATCTCCCACTCATTGCCAAACCAAGTAAGGATCTCCTTCAACCTGGCTAACTTTGCCTGGACGCCGTCGATGATCTTCCTGATTCACTGCTGCATCCTCTCCATAGATGTCCTTCTGAGTGGTCCGGTGCTAGCTTTGGAAGATGGGAGGAGAGACGATGGTCTTGAAATAGAGAAGAGGGAGAGGCGAGATGGTGGTTTTGGAATGGAGATGATGGAGAGGAGAGGGGGTGGTTTTGAAATGGAGAAGAGGGAGAGGCGAGACGATGGTTTTGGAATGGAGATGATGGAGAGGAGAGGTTTCCCTACATTTCGGTCGCTGACAGGTGGGCCCCACGCTTGGTGGGACCCATGTGTCAGTGTCTCAATGGCAGGATGGGCTACATCAGGGGATCCTCGTCCGAAGAGAGAGGAGGTGGTTTTGCAATGGAGAAGAGGGAGAGGCGATACGGTGGTGTTGGAATGGAGGTGATGGAGAGGAGAGGAGGTGGTTTTGCAATGGAGAAGAGGGAGAGGAGCGTGCGGCAGCGATTTAGGTTTGGACGAGAGAGCCGGCGCGCTGTGACTGGATCAAAATCAAAATCAATTTACCCTTCAATTAAGAAAGCGACCCCACATTAACTAGTCTCCCTTTTATTCTGGGTCATAATTGACCATGATTTTCACAAATAAAATATATGTTATATGTTGCAAAAATAATATAATTTGAAAGTACATTCAGATACGAACCAAACGATACAATTTTTGGTGACATGCATTCACATTTTGCTTCTCAAATACAGTACGTTGTCAAACCTTGACCCAAAGTACGCAAAACAAAAAATACTTCCAAGACCAGCGCCGCTCCTCTCGTCTTAAACCACCGCCACTCCTCTCCTGTTCCAATCTAAATCCAGCGCTGCTCCTCTCCTCTTCCATTTCAAAACCACCGCCCCTCCTCTCCTATTCCAATCCAAAACCAGCATCGCTCCTCTCCAGTTCTAATCCAAAACAAGCACTGCTCCTCTCCTCTTCCATTCAAAAACAACCACCGGCGAGTGAAGGTGATGTGGAGAAGTAGATCAATGGAGGAGTACAACCGATACGTGAGGATCACAGACAGCGACCCTGTGAAGCTAGCTAGGATGTTGGAGATACAGTCTTGGTTTGACACCAAGGACCAACTAGCAGCGACGTCCACATCCATGGCCAAATATCTGCAACAGGGTGAAAAGGCGGCGATACTCCCGAAGGGAGTCATGCGGGAGTACATAGATCTACTCCTCTGGGCCATGGAGCAAACAGATTCACCGAATCCAATCGTGAGGGAACGATGGTGGGAGTATCAATCCCAGATGGAGCATCCACTAGAGATTGAAGGATAGAGCATCTATAGGGTGCCGTTTGTGAGGGTGTCGTGCCAGAGCGAGCCGGTGGAGTCTTCGTCAACCGAACCCAGCTGCAAGAGGAGAAACGCAATTGGCCCGACGATTCTTCCCCGCCATCCTCTCCCTTGTTGTTCACATCGTTTCACGGGGTGGCTATCTGCCGCCGAGTAATAGGAGGAGACTGCCCCCACCCCAATAGTCGGGCAGGTTGTGATTTGTCAGGAGGAGCTTAGGGTTGTCAGTATTTGTAGGTTGTGAATTTTCTCTTGTGTATTTTGAGAGTACTTTCAGATATGAATGTCTTTTGAATTTCAGATTTGCAGTATTGAGCATATGAATTATTTTATGAAGTCTAGAGATCTATTTTTAGCACTTAAAAATGTAGTTTCATTGGAGTATAAAAGTGCAGACAATGTGATTCTCAGAGAAGAAACTGCAAGTTTAGTCTCAGATAAGAAACTGCAACTTTCAGAGGCAGAGCATTTATATTAACACGGCCTTTTCAAATAGGGTTAACATCATGTTGGAAGTTTTATTCATGGTCGAAAATGGAACTACCAGCCAGTTAACATCATGCTGATCAACATTCATGCATAGCACATCTTCATATGATGCACAGTCAAAAAGATATGCTATTTTCAAAATGCCCACACAATGTTGAGTGTGCGAAAAATAGAGAAAACAAGGGACGAAGTTTTGGCAAGTGTTGGACATGGTGTGCATAGATGACAATGGGGACCCGCATGTCAATAATGGTAGAGCCAAAAAATTGGACATATTTTCCCTGCATCAGCTGGAATCGAACCCGGGCGGAATAGTTGTCGGATAGTGTCACTTGGTCACTCGGCCAGTTCAGTACTTTCGTTACAAATAAGGCACTGCCTTGGGTGGTCCGATCACCTCTTGCGCCTTTGTGCACTCGCCGCAGCACCGCTGTCTGCCGTTGTGAACATGCTGAACAAACGAGAGGAATCTGGAGAGGACTGTACGTGGAGAGGCGTGATGTCTACTACACAACCTTCTTCTTGTAGACGTTGTTGGGCCTCCAAGTGCAGAGGTTTGTAGGACAGTAGCAAATTTCCCTCAAGTGGATGACCTAAGGTTTATCACTCTGTGGGAGGCGTAGGATGAAGATGGTCTCTCTCAAGCAACCTTGCAACCAAATAACAAAGAGTCTCTTGTGTCCCCAACACACCCAATACAATGGTAAATTGTATAGGTGGACTAGTTCAGCGAAGAGATGGTGATACAAGTGGTATATGGATAGTAGATAAAGGTATTTGTAATCTGAAATTATAAAAACAGCAAGGTAACTAATGATAAAAGTGAGCGTAAACGGTATTGCAATGCTAGGAAACAAGGCCTAGGGTTCATACTTTCACTAGTGCAAGTCCTCTCAACAATAATAACATAATTGGATCACATAACTATCCCTCAACATGCAACAAAGGGTCACTCCAAAGTCACTAATAGCGGAGAACAAACGAAGAGATTATGGTAGGGTACGAAACCACCTCAAAGTTATTCTTTCCAATCAATCCATTGGGCTATTCCTATAAGTGTCACAAACAGCCCTAGAGTTCATACCAGAATAACACCTTAAGACACAAATCAACCAAAACCCTAATGTCACCTAGATACTCCAATGTCACCTCAAGTATCCGTAGGTATGATTATACGATATGCATCACACAATCTCAGATTCATCTATTCAACCAACACATAGAACCTCAAAGAGTGCCCCGAAGTTTCTACCGGAGAATCACGACGAAAACGTGTGCCAACCCCTATGCATAGGTTCATGGGTGGAACCCACAAGTTGATCACCAAAACACACATCAAGTTAATCACGTGATATCCCATTGTCACCACAGATACACACGGCAAGACATACATCAAGTGTTCTCAAATCTTTAAAGACTCAATCCGATAAGATAACTTCAAAGGGAAAACTCAATCCATTACAAGAGAGTAGAGGGGGAGAAACATCATAAGATCCAACTATAATAGCAAAGCTCGCGATACATCAAGATCGTATCACCTCAGGAACACGAGAGAGAGAGAGAGATCAAACACATAGCTACTGGTACATACCCTCAGCCCTGCGGGAGAACTACTCCCTCCTCGTCATGGAGAGCACCGAGATGATGAAGATAGCCACCAGAGAGGGATTCCCCCTCTGGAAGGCTACCGGAACGGGTCTAGATTGGCTTTCGGTGGCTACGGAGGCTTCTGGCGGCGGAACTCCCGATCTATTGTGCTCTCCGGTAGTTTTAGGGTATATGGAGATATATTGGCGGAAGTACGTCAAGGGAGCCATCAGGGCCCCACGAGGGTGGAGGGCGCGCCCAGGGGGTGGGCGCGCCCCCTACCTCGTGGCCTCCTTGAAGCTTCCCTTAGGTAGACTCCAAGTCTTCTGGGTTTATTCTGGTCCAAAAATAAGTTCCGTGAAGTTTCAGGTCAATTGGACTCCGTTTGATTTTCCTTTTCTGTGATACTCTAAAACAAGGTAAAAACAGAAACTGGCACTGGGCTCTGGGTTAATAGGTTAGTCCCAAAAATGATATAAAAGTGTATAATAAAGCCCATAAACATCCAAACAGTAGATAATATAGCATGGAGCAATCAAAAATTATAGATACGTTGGAGACGTATCAGCATCCCCAAACTTAATTCCTGCTCGTCCTCGAGTAGGTAAATGATAAAAATAGAATTTTTGATGCAGAGTGCTACTTGGCATAATTTCAATGTAATTCCTCTTAATTGTGGCATGAATATTCAGATCCGAAATATTCAAGATAAAAGTTCATGTTGACATAAAAATAATAATACTTCAGGCATACTAATAAAGCAATTACGTCTTCTCAAAATAACATGGCCAAAGAAAGTTCATCCCTACAAAATCATATAGTTTAGTCATGCTCCATTTTCGTCACACAAGAATGCTCTCATCATGCACAACCCCGATGAAAAGCCAAGCAATTGTTTCGTACTTTAGTAATCTCAAACCTATAAACTTTCATGCAATACATGATCGTGAGCCATGGATATAGCACTATGGGTGGAATAGAATATGATGATGGGGGTTATGTGGAGAAGACAAAAAAGGAGAAAGTCTCACATCAATGAGGCTAATAAATGGGCTATGCAGATGCCCACCGATTGATGTTAATGCAAGGAGTAGGGATTGCCATGCAATGGATTCACTAGAGCTATCAATGTATGAAAGCTCAACAAAAGAAACTAGTAGGTGTGCATCCAACTTTCTTGCTCACGGAGACCTAGGGCACTTGAGGAGGCCCATTGTTGGAATATACAAGCCAAGTTCTATAATGAAAAATTCCCACTAGTATATAAAAGTGACAAAACAAGAGACTCTCTATCATGAAGATTATGGTGCTACTTTGAAGCACAAGTGTGGCAAAGGATAATTGCATTGTCCCTTCTCTCTTTTTCTCTCATTTTTTGGGCCTTCTCTTTTTTATGGCCTTTTCTTCTCTTTTTCTCTTTTTTGGGCCTTCCCTTTTTTTATGGCCTTTCTCTTTTCTTTTCCTTTTTTTATATTCCTCACTTGGGACAATGCTCTAGAAAATGATGATCATCACACTTCTATTTATTTACAACTCGATACTAGAACAAAGATGACTCTATATGAATGCCCCCGGTGGTGTACCGGGATATGCAATGGACCAAGAGTGACATGTATGAAATAATTATGAACGGTGGATTTGCCACAAATACTATGTCAACTACATGATCATGCTAAGCAGTATGACAATGATGAATGTGTCATGATGAACGGAATGGTGGAAAGTTGCATGGCAATATATCTCGGAATGGCTATGGAAATGCCATAATACGTAGGTATGGTGGCTGTTTTGAGGAAGATATGAGGAGGTTTATGTGTGAAAGAGCGTATCGTATCACGGGGTTTGGATGCACCGGCGAAGTTTGCGCCAACTCTCAATGTGAGAAAGGGCAATGCACGGTACCGAAGAGGCTAGCAATGATGGAAGGGTGAGAGTGCGTATAATCCATGGATTCAACATTAGTCATAAAGAACTCACATACTTATTGCAAAAATCTACAAATCATCAAAAACCTAGGTACTACGTGTATGCTCCTAGGGGGATAGATTGGTAGGAAAAGACCATCGCTCATCCACGACCGCCACTCATAAGGAAGACAATCAAATAACACCTCATGTTTCAAATTTGTTACATAACGTTTACCATACATGCAAGGTACGGGACTTGCAAACTTCAACACAAGTATTTCTCAATTTCACAACTACTCAACTAGCACGACTTTGATATTATTACCTCCATATCTCAAAACAATCATCAAGCATCAAACTTCTCTTAGTATTCAACACACTCATAAGAAAGTTTTTACTAATCTTGAATACTTAGCATATTAGGATTAAGAACACCATGTTGTTTAAGACTCTCAAAATAATCTAAGTGAAGCATGAGAGTTCATATATTTCTTCAAAATAAAACTACCACCATGCTCTAAAAGACATAAGTGAAGCACTAGAGCAAATGACAAACTACTCTGAAAGATATAAGTGAAGATCAATGAGTAGTCGAATAATTATGCAACTATGTGAAGACTCTCTAACATTTAGTAATTTCAGATCTTGGTATTCTATTCAAACAGCAAGCAAAGAAAAAATAAAATGACATTCTAAGAGTGACAAACATCATGTGAAGAAGCAAAAACTTAGGATCAACCGAAACTAACCGATAGTTGTTGAAGAAGAAAGGTGGGATGCCAACCGGGGCATCCCCAAGCCTAGATGCTTGAGACTTCTTGAAATATTATCTTGGGATGCCTTGGGCATCCCCAAGCTTGAGCTTTTGTGTCTCCTTAATTCCTCTCATATCACGGTCTTCCCGGAATCTCAAAAGCTTCATCCACACAAAACTCAACAAGGACTCGTGAGATAAGTTAGTATAAACCATTGCAAAAACCTTATCATACTCTACTGTAGGAAATAACTAAAATTATTATTCAACATTGCATACTAAATGCCTCTTCATATTTAATAGTCCTATTGTCAAATAGAATCATTAAAGAAGCAAACATATGCAAACAATGCAAACATAACAGCAATCTGCCTAAACAAGACAGTCTGTAAAGAGTGAAGCAAGATCCATACTTCCCTAACTCCAAAAATTATGGAAGAAAATTCCGACTGTAGTAAATTTATCAGATATCACTATGCAAAAGGTTTCAACAATTTGTCACATTCTATCTTTTCTAGGGAATTATTGCAACAGCGGTAAACTTTCTGTATTCAAACAGCAACATGTGGACTTCTAAAATAGGCATAGTAAAGGCTATCAATGCCACTTTTATTGAAATAAAAGATGCAAAACATTGTTCTAAATAACAGAAAGCAAATATTAACAAAATAAATTGACGCTCCAAGCAAAACACATATCATGTGGTGAATAAAAATATAGCTCCAAGTAAAGTTACCGATGAACGAAGACGAAAGAGGGGATGCCTTCCGGGGCATCCCCAAGCTTAGGCTCTTGGCTATCCTTGAATATTACCTTGGGGTTCCTTGGGAATCCCCAAGCTTAGGCTCTTTCCACTCCTTATTCCATAGTCCATCGAATCCTTACCCAAAACTTGAAAACTTCACAACACAAAACTTAACAGAAAACTCGTAAGCTCCGTTAGTATAAGAAAATAAATCACCACTTCAAGGTACTGTAATTAACTCATTATTTATTTATATTGGTGTTAAACTTAATGTATTCCAACTTATCTATGGTTTATAAACTCTTTTACTAGCCATAGATTCATCAAAATAAGTAAACAACACATGAAAAACAGAATCTGTCAAAAACAGAACAGTCTGTAGTAATCTGGATCAAACGTATACTTCTGGAACTCATAAAATTCTCAAATAAATTGCTGGACCTGAGGAATTTATCTATTAATCATCTTCAAAAATAATTAACTAAATATCACTCTCCAATAAAAAATGGCAGCAATTCTCGTGAGCACTAAAGTTTCTATTTTTATAGCATGATTGCAAAGACTTTCCCCAGGTCTTCCCAAAGGTTCTACTTGGCACAAACACTAATTAAAAGCATAAAACCACATCTAAACATATGCTACATGAATTATTTATTACTAAACAGGAGCAAAAAGTAAAGAACAAGAATAAAATTGGGTTGCCTCCCAACAAGCGCTATCATTTAACACCCCTAGCTAGGCATGATGAATTCAATGATGCTCACCTAAAAGATAAGAGTTGAAACATAAGCATCATGAAGAATATGACTAACATTTAAGTCTAACCCACTTCCTATGCATTGGGATTTTGTGAGCAAACAACTTATGGGAACAATAATCAACTAGCATAGGAAGGCAAAACAAGCAGAACTTCAAAACTATAAGCACATAAAGAGGAAACTTGATATTATTGCGATTCCTACAAGCATATGTTCCTCCCTCATAATAATTTTCAGTAGCATCATGAATGAATTCAACAATATAGCCAGCACCTAAAGCATTCTTTTCATGATCTACAAGCATATAGAATTTATTACTCTCCATACAAGCAAAATTCTTCTCATGAATAGTAGTGGGAGCAAACTCAACAAAATAATTATCATGTGAGGCATAATCCAATTGAAGACTAAAATCATGATGACAAGTTTCATGGATATCATTATTCTTTATAGCAGACAAGTCATCACAATAATCATCATAGATAGCAACTTTGTTCTCATAATCAATTGGAACCTCTTCCGAAATAGTGGATTCATCACAAAATAAAGGCATGACCTCTCCAAATCCACTTTCATCAATATAATCATCATAAATAGGAGGCATGCTTTCATCATAATAAATTTGCTCATAAAAACTTGGGGGACAAAAATATCATCTTCATCAAACATAGCTTCCCCAAGCTTGTGGCTTTGCATATCATTAGCATCATGGATATTCAAGGAATTCATACTAACAACATTGCAATCATGCTCATCATTCAAATATTTAGTGCCAAACATTCTAATGCATTCTTCTTCTAGCAATTGAGCACAATTATCGTAATCCTTATTTTCATGATAGATATTAAAAAGGTGAAGCATGTGAGGCATCCTCAATTCCATTTTTTTGTAGTTTTCTTTTATAAACTAAACTAGTGATAAAACAAGAAACTAAAAGACTCTATTGCAAGATCTAAAGATATACCTTCAAGCACTCACCTCCCCAGCAACAGCACCAGGAAAGAGCTTGATGTCTACTACACAACCTTATTCTTGTAGACGTTGTTGGGCCTCCAAGTGCAGAGGTTTGTAGGACAGTAGCAAATTTCCCTCAAGTGGATGACCTAAGGTTTATCAATCCGTGGGAGGCGTAGTATGAAGATGGTCTCTCTCAAGAAACCCTGTAACCAAAGAACAAAGAGTCTCTTGTGTCCCCAACACACCCAGTACAATGGTAAATTGTATAGGTGCACTAGTTCAGCGAAGAGATGGCGATACAAGTGGTATATGGATAGTAGATAAAGGTATTTGTAATCTGAAATTATAAAAACAGCAAGGTAACTAATGATAAAAGTGAGCGTAAACGGTATTGCAATGCTAGGAAACAAGGCCTAGGGTTCATACTTTCACTAGTGCAAGTCCTCTCAATAATAATAACATAATTGGATCACATAACTATCCCTCAACATGCAACAAAGAGTCACTCCAAAGTCACTAATAGCGGAGAACAAACGAAGAGATTATGGTAGGGTACGAACCACCTCAAAGTTACTCTTTCCAATCAATCTGTTGGGCTATTCCTATAAGTGTCCCAAACAGCCATAGAGTTCGTACCAGAATAACACCTTAAGACACAAATCAACCAAAACCCTAATGTCACCTAGATACTCCAATGTCACCTCAAGTATCCGTGGGTATGATTATACGATATGCATCACACAATCTCAGATTCATCTATTCAACCAACACATAGAACCTCAAAGAGTGCCCCAAAGTTTCTATTGGAGAATCACGACAAAAACGTGTGCCAACCCCTATGCATAGGTTCATGGGCGGAACCCGCAAGTTGATCACCAAAACATACATCAAGTTAATCACGTGATATCCCATTGTCACCACAGATACGCACGACAAGACATACATCAAGTGTTCTCAAATCTTTAAAGACTCAATCCGATAAGATAACTTCAAAGGGAAAACTCAATCCATTACAAGAGAGTAGAGGGGGAGAAACATCATAAGATCCAACTATAATAGCAAAGCTCGCGATACATCAAGATCGTATCACCTCAAGAACACGAGAGAGAGAGAGAGATCAAACACATAGCTACTGGTACATACCCTCAGCCCCGAGGGAGAACTACTCCCTCCTCGTCATGGAGAGCACCGGGATGATGAAGATAGCCACCGGAGAGGGATTCCCCCTCCGGCAGGGTGCCAGAACGGGTCTAGATTGGCTTTCGGTGGCTACGGAGGCTTTTGGCGGCGAAATGCCCGATCTATTGTGCTCTCTGGTAGTTTTAGGGTATATGGAGATATATAGGCGGAAGAAGTACATCAGGGGAGCCACGAGTGGCACATGAGGGTGGAGGGCGCGCCCAGGGGGGTGGGCGCGCCCCCCTACCTCGTGGCCTCCTCAAAGCTTCCCTTACGTAAACAAGTCTTTTGGGTTTCTTCTGGTTCAAAAATAAGTTCCGTGAAGTTTCAGGTCAATTGGACTCCGTTTGATTTTCCTTTTCTGCGATACTCTAAAACAAGGTAAATCAGAAACTGGCACTGGCACTGGGCTATGGGTGAATAGGTTAGTCCCAAAAATGATATAAAAGTGTATAATAAAGCCCATAAACATCCAAAGGAGTAGATAATATAGCATGGAGCAATCAAAAATTATAGATACGTTGGAGACGTATCAAGGCGGACAGTCGGGACCCACCAGGTCTATGGCCGTACGCAAGCAAGTTCCTCATCGAAAAAAACTTCCTCCTAATGCTATACTGACGTTCGGGCCCACGGGTTTGTCAACATAGTTACATTTTTTAGGTGCTTCAATGTAGGAGATAAATTCACAATGAAGTTGTGGAGCTGGCAGGTAGTATCATTTATTATCACCGGGACAGCAAGTATCCACTGGGTTTTGGGTTGCCCCGTTTAGGCTTTCTTTTTTAACATGGGCAGCCCACGACATACCGGTTTGTATTTTTTTGAGGGCCGTCATGTATCGACCGGCCTATGGACATCCCATTCGAGGTTTTATTTTTCCTGAAACATCGGCAGCCCAATTTATGTTTTTTTTGAAGAAAACGCAGAGGTTTGTTCTATTTTTCTATATAAGAATAGGAACGCCAGGTCCAACTTTTGTTTCCCTTCTAACTATATTATATATATTTAAATTATTTTATATGTTATTATATATTATTGTTATTGTCAACATATATTTAACATATACTTACATATGTAAGAAAATGATATCCCACATCTTATTAACTTATAAAAATAATTTCTTAACAATAAAATACTGGATTTTTTTGGCAACGAAAATCCTGGTGATTGTTTACAAAAGCTTGGTAAGATTTAAGGACCAATGTAATAATAAATCACTTATTATTTAAATATATTTATAACAAAATGCTCAGCCCCTGTTTATTTATTGGTAACATTGATGCGCCCAACCCAACATTATAATTAGAATCAGCCCAGCAAAATCATGCATTTCGAGAAAGTGCAAATGGCCTGTAATTTTTTAGGAGAAAAATAAATCGGCCGCATGGACGCTACATTATTTGTTCACCCACCCCAGCAAATGGACTATAATTCTAAAAAAATATCAAATTGACTATAAATTCTGAAAAAGATGGGTTGAATACGTGCCACATTTTTGGAGGCTGAAATGTGGGCCAATAGTTTGAAGCCAACGCAAGTCGTTGTCAACTTACTCAACAAATGGTTCTGACATCGTTAGCCATTGGATTCACATCCAACGACCGGCATCCATCTTCAATCTCTCGTCTTCTTCCTCCAGCGCCGCCGGGACCACCTGCTACCGCCTCCTGCTGCTATCAGCTCTGCTTAGCACGCTTCACTGTGAAGCGCTACCCCACCATTGGCCAGGCCATCCCTCCACACCTCCCGTTCTTCTCCACCGACTGCCGAACCACACCGCACCAGAACCAGTTAACCCTCGTACACCTCTCCATCTGCGACTCTACTCCTGCGGGGCCTCGCCGTCGTCCACCACCTTGGATGCGCTCGGCATGGAGTAGTCAACATGGTCAACGAACGCCATCCATCGGAAGTAGACTATGCATGGAGAGGCTAATAGCTGGGTCCACGACCGCACGCAAGGAAATGCCTCCTTATTACGCACAAAATAATGATTCATCCACCTGATAGCTGGGACCCGCTGAAAGGGCCCTCGTATTTCGCGAAAAACATTCCCCCCGCTGACAGGTTGGACCCACCAGCTATATCTTCGCACGCAAGGAAGTGCCTGCTTATTATGCACAAAAAAAATGAATACCCCTGCTAGCTGAGACCCACCATAGTGGGAGGCTGACTTGTGGGCCTACTAAGTTGATGGGGACGGAGGGCTTTGTCAACTTTGTCAATATGAACGATTCTACCTCCAGTGACCGTACGATGTCCATCCAACGGTGGTAGTGCTTCTTCAACCTCTGGTCTTGTTGCTCTGCCCAACCCAGTGCCGGTCGTGCCGCGTGCTTATGCTTCCCGTGGCCGGCTGTGATGCCACAGAGGCCTCACCGCCCCTACTACTCCCACCACTCGTCAGGCCCTACGACGACGGCAGCCTCACACCACAGCCAAACCAGTGAACCCTCGTACTCCTCTCCGCGTGGGCATCCACTGCCGCGTCTTCCCTGGCTCCGCATCGTCCCCTTCCTAGGCCCCGCCGTCGTCCACCGCCCTGGTGCTCTCGCCGCGGCATGGTCAACATGGTCAAGGCATGACTTCCATTGGAAGAGTACTGTACATGGAGAGGCTGACAGCTGGGTTCATGGCCGTAGCAAGGAAGTGCCTCCTTATTTCACGGAAAATAATGATTTCTCCACCTGACAGCAGGGACCCATCAGACGGGCCACCATATTTTTGGAAAAAAAAACGTTTCCCCCTGACTGCTGGGACCCACCAGCTACATCTTCGCATGCAAGGAAGTGCATCTATATTGCGGGCAAAAAAATGATTCGCCCCCCTGACTGTTGGGACCCACCAGCTACATCTTCGCACGCAAGGAAGTGCCTGACAGTTGGGACCCACCCGGTCGAAGCGTATGTAGCATTTTCATTGTGGTCACAAACGTGTATGTACATATTGGTCGATGTAGAGGCGCGCATGTGTGGTAGTAGAGGCGCCCACATGTGGTAGTAGAGGCTCGCACGTAGCATGTACACGTACGTACAGCGGCCAGGGTGCAAGAAAGTAAATACGGACATGTACGTACATACGGGCGCGGTCTTGAACGCCTACTCGCGCATACGTACGTCCAGGGCTCGTGTACATGGCTGTGGCTGGGTCGGAACGGAGAAACTGCGTTGTCGTTGTGTTCATGGCGAGGCAACATAATGCGTCGTGTTCATCGAGAGGCAAAGGACCGCGTGCTGTTCATTGGGAGCCAACTGGCTTGGATGGAACATCCGATGGAAACGAGGCCTGGTGTACCACAGAACGGAGGAAACGACCTTGTGTTCGACCGGCCATGGTGGAAACGGGATCCTGTTCATCGGGAGGGGTCTGGCGTACCGCAAAACAGAGGAAACGGACCTCCTCGATCGAAATGGGGTCCTATTGATCAGGAGGGGTGTGGCGTACCGCAAAATGGAGGACATGGACTTGTGTTGGAGTGCTACGGTCGAAACGGGGGTCCTGTTCATCACGAGGGGTGTGGCGTACGGCAAAACGGGACTCCACGGGATACTGTTCATCTCCACCGTCGACCTCCTCCAGCCTCCACGGGCTACTGTTCATCCACCATCGACCTCCTCCAACCTCCACCTGCGACTGTTCATCCACGGGCTCCTGTTCATCCAGCCTGCACCGGCTACTGTTCAACCAGCCCTCTACACGGGGTCCTGTTCAACCACCCCTCCACGACTACTGTTCATCCAGCCCTCCACGGGGTCCTGTTCATCCACCAGCTCGATCGATCGGGGTACTGTTCATCCAGTGGCAATGGCCTCTACTACCACGGGTTCTTCTTCATCCAACCCTTACCGGGAACTGTTCATCCAAACCCCCCAACAACGCTCATTGTTCATCCAGAGGCAGCATCGATCGACGTCGGTTAGCAGAAGTAGCAAAGGAATCGCTCGATCGGGTTCAGCTAACAGCCATTGATAGATCGCTCGGGTTCAGTAACGTGTAGCCTGCAGTGCAATCGCTCGGGTTCAGTTAGAGCCCAACACCTCGCTCGGGTTCAGTTAGAGCGCAACGCCTCGCACACACTCTCGTACGTACGAGAGAAACACTCATTGATCGGCCCCCGTAAATGGTCATGAGGTTGTGAACATGGATGCATTGGTACTTATTGCTATGACTCGGCGCCACCGCATCAGTTTTGCCTATGTGTCATGTCCATGTGTCAATTTTTGCCCTAGCTTGTGAAGCAACCTATATTTCCGTTGTTCCCAAAATTCCCAAAATTCTCATAAATTCTTTGGATCATATATTCGTCAAATATGTAAAAACCTTCCCCACCTAGTTCAAATATAATTCAACAGTATTCATTTTCTTACTCTGTTCAAAATAGCACTTTGTGAAGGAAGTGCTATTTATATATATATTTGATTGACCTCAAACTTTTTTGGCACTCTTTCCTATCCAAATCATTGCCTCATGACAAAATTTGGCTCCATTTTCCTAGTAAATGTTCCTCGGCAAATTTCCAAAGTTTTTGTTTAGCTAGAAGCTTTGTGAAGGAAGTACCATTTTTATATATCCAAATGGCATGAAATTTATATAGTTCCCTCATATGCCCAAATTATCACCCTCCTCCAAATTGCAGCTCAGTCAAATCATCTATGTGAGCCCAGGTTCAATTTATATTTTATGGCCAGATTGGCACGTTGCAAAGCAAGTGTTATCTAGACCCCTCCTATTACCCTCAAACTTTTTGGCCACTCTTCCATACCCAAATCATTGCCACATTATAATATTTAGCTCCATTTTCCTAGTAATTTTTTCTCAAAATTTTTCCAAAGTTTCGATCTCAAGAGAAGCTTTGTGAAGTAAGTACTAGCTAGGCTTACCCAAATGATCTGAAAATTTACCAGGGCATGACCATACCTATGTAACCTACCTACACCAAATTTGAGCTCATTTCATTTATCCAGTTTCTCTCGCTAATTTTCCCAAGTTTCTGTCCAGAGAAGAGCATTGTGAAGGAAGTACCACTTTCGCTTGTCCAAATGGTATCAATTTTCTACAGTGCTTTCCTATTCCCAAATAACCATCCTCCACCAAATTTCAGCTCAATCCAGTCATTAGTTTGAGCCCAGCTTCAACATCCATATTTCTGCCCGATATGGTACTTTGCAAAGCAAGTGCCATCCAAACTCCTCCATTTGAGCTAAAAATTTGCCAAGACAGTCTCCCTTGTAGACGATCATACTTAGCCAAAACTCACGCCCATTGGCCTTGTGAATTTCCCATGCCGCTAATCAAACACTTGCCTGTTAATTCATGTTTGAGCATAGTTCGGTCTCCTCGTGAGATTATTCTATTGTTATTTTCTTTCTAGCATCTACATGGGGAGTGCCCAACCTACTAGACATGCCTAGGCTGCCCATAACGCATGGCAACGCCATGGTCACGCGGTGACCACGCGGCGGGCATGCGAGTCTACGCGCTTTGGAGTTGGGGCCCTGGGCCACCATCCAAATATCAACGTATTACCACCAAACCATGTATTTCTGATTAAATATATACTTATGTAATTAGAAATGATTTTTGGAAAAAGTAAATAGCAAACTATAAGGCAGCTGCAGTTCAAATTTGACCCGATTCTTGCTGAATCGGCGGAAATTTGTCTTTTTCACGAGAGGTGGATCAAAACTTCTAAAACCCAACCATTTTGTCAATTTTGCATTAAATATGTCCTAGTATTTTATAAAATTTATTTGGTGCAAATTTGCAACAAATATATGGTAGGTCCTTCACAAAAAAACTCATTTTGGGCACTCGAAAAATGGAAAATTGATTTTTTGTCCGAAGAAAATGAAAAGTTCCTTAGGCAACATTGTTTGCCATTCTAATATGCACCCTTGTGCACAATATGAGATCATTTGAACAAACTATGCCATGAATGTGGCCATAAGATTGAGCATTTGGGTTGAAAGCCATGAATCTTCACACATGATAGCTCATTTTTGAGAACACTTTTTTAAAATAATTGTTGTATTAAAAGTTTATTATCTTTCCTGGTAACTTGGTCACATATAATGACACAATGCGAAGGTTTTCCAATCTTTTGATTTTTTTTGAATATTTTACTTCCGTTTCAAAATGCGGTCAAAACGGCGGGAATGACCATTCCTACCTAGTAGTTGAATCTTGGATTTTTTTGGTGTTTCTATGATTAAATAGATACTTATGTAATTAGAAATGATTTTTGTAAAAAATAAATAGCAAACTATCAGGCAACCGCATTTCAAATTTGACCCGCTTCCAACTGAATCGGCGGAAATTTGTCTTTTTCAGCAGAGGTGGATCAAAACTTTTTACACCCAACCATTTGGTCAATTGTGCATTAAATATGGTCTAGTATTTTAGAAAAATGATTTGGTACAATTTTGCAATAAATATTTGGTAGGCCCTTCACAAAAAACCATTTTGAGCACTCGAAAAATGGAAAATGATTTTTTCGTCTAAAGAAAATGAAAATTTCCTTAGGCAACATTGTTTGTCATTCCAATATGCACCCTTGTGCACAATATTAGATCATTTGAACAAATTATGCCATGAATGTGGCCATAAGATTGATAGCTCATTTCTGAGAACACTATTTTAAAATAATTGCCGTATTACAAGTTTATTATTTCTCCTAGGAACTTGGCCACATATAATGACACATTGCGAAGGTTTCCCATTTTTTTGAATTTTTCATTGACGTTTCAAAATACGGTCAAAACAACAGGGATATCCGTTCCTATCTAGTGGATGAATCTTGGAAAACTTTTGGTGTTTCTCTGATTAAATAGATACTTTTGTACCTAAAAATATTTTTGGGAAAAATAAATAGCAAACTATGAGGCAACTGCAGTTCAAATTTGACCCGCTTCCTACTGAATCGGCAAAAAAATGTTTTTTTTCACGAGAGGTGGATAAAAGCTTTTGACATAAAACTATTTGGTAAATTGTGCATTAAATATGGCCTAGTATATTAGAAAATTGATTTGGTCCAATTTTGCAGCAATTATTTGGTAGGTTCTTGATAAAAATTCATTTTGGGCGCTCGAAAAATGGAAAATGATTTTTTCCTCCAAAGAAAATGAAAACTTTCTTAGGCAACATTGTTTGCCATTCCAATATGCACCCTCGTGCACAATATGAGATCATCTGAACAAACTATGCCATGAATGTGGCCATAAGATTGATCATTTGGCTTGAAAGCCATTGATCTCCATAGATGATAGCTCGTTTCTGAGAATACTTTTTTAAAATAATTGTTGTATTACAGGTTTATTATTTTTCCTGAGAACTTGGCCACATATAATGACATAATGCGAAGGTTTTCCATTTTTTTTGAATTTTTCATGCCCGTTTCAAAATGCGGTCAAAACTGCGGGCAGGACTATTCCTAGCTAGTGGTTGAATCTTGAAAAACTTTTGCTGCATCTCTGATGAAATATGTAGTTGTGCACCTTAAAATGATTTTTGTGAAAAATAACGAGCAAGATATGAAGTAGGTATAGTTCAAATTTGTCCCGGTTCCAACTAATTGTGAAGAAACCCATTTAAATGGCCAGAAATAGATAGAAAGATCCGAAATGCATTAAAGTTGATGATCATCCAGAAAATGTGATATAATTTGAGTGAAAATTTTAGTGGTGCCATTTTGCAAAATATTATTGGTACTTGCTTCATAGTTTCCTATGTTTTTAGCACTTAAAAGCTATTTTAAATGACAAAATCATCGAACCAATCAGGACCTCTCCCCCGGATCACTCCAGCGTATGCAATCTGAGCCGTCCACAGCCTATGGATCCAACGTCTCTCCTTGCTTCCGCCGGATCACCTCACTCACCTCTCCTCCCTTCCTTCTGTCGCTTGCCACACTCTCCCTCTCTCCCTGATCCAGATCGGCCGCCTATCCCTCATCCAAACCCTACCCTCCAGTCGCTGGCGGCATTGTCCTCCTTCCCTCACGCCGCACTTGTTGCTGCACCTCCCACGCCCGATCCCGGCCAGGGCGTAGCAGTCGGCACCCTCGTGGAGTGGCATGCGGCGCTGGCAACGGGGTCTGGCCAGCGACGCCGAGATCTACTATGGCACGACGCCGACACAGTCAGCCATGATCGCCTGTAGCTTCCACATGCCCAGCAATGGCTACACGGTCGTAGTGCCAAGGTCCACCATCTGCTCTCGATCCCAGCCCCCTCCCCTCACCTCCGCCGGATCGCTGCTCCCGCGAGCCTAACGATGGTCGTCTTCCCCGCAAGACGGAGGTGCATCGGGATGGGGACTGCCACCGGGTAGTGCACGTGTGGATCTACTATGAGAGCACCGGGGAGTTGTTGCTGCAGCGCCGCGCCGACTGCAAGGACTCGCGGCCCGGCCAGTGGGACATCTCCAGCGCTGGCCACATCACCGTCGGAGACTCCTCCCTCTCCTCCGCGCGGTGAGTGAGCTCGCTAGCCTCGCGCTCCTGTTGCTAGCTGTAGCGGACTCGGATGACTGCTGCACGAGGAATCTTACTCCTGTCACAAATAGTCAACTTATGGGATATGTGGTTGCGCATCTGTTCTGCTACTAATAATGGTGTGAGGGGTTGTCAGATCAAATGTGTTCTCCGTTGTCACAAATCGGGTTTCTGCTGGCCATCGGCCAACACCCAATCTGTTGTCTCTACTCCTTGCGTTATTTTAGTCATTTCAGTAGCACTGGAGCAACCTAGTCCCTGTAGGATTTGTTAGCAATGGGGTTGATTAGTTGGATTGTTGGTGTGGATTGTTTTTCCCTTTCTTGCATCTCAACAATTCTAATTACCTAAGACAAAGCTATGTACGCTGCTTAGAATTTCCATGTACAATCCTGATGGGATTAGGAATATGATCATGTCTCCTGTAGAATTGGATTTCTCTGGCTGTTCTGTAAACTGAATTTGGTTCAGTTAAAAAACTGCACTACCTGACAGTTTTGGGCTGCGAGCTTCTAACTGAAAAACGAGTTCGTTATGCTCATAATTTCAAGTTGGCCTCTACATATGAGTTGTAAAGCATGTTCTAAGGTTTCCGTAGAGTACTTATTTTCTTCTTTTGGATGTACGGTTCGAGAGCAGCCGTCTATTTAGTTTGTTGTCCAGAAATATAATACAGTTTGTAAAAGCCACCAATTCATGATAAGACTTGGTGAGGCTGATGCACATAGCTACTTTTACTACCTTGTTAACAGTGTTGAGGACAAGCCAAATCCTGTATCAGGGTCCTGTTCATGTAAACATTATGTAAAGATAAAACTCTTCTCTGTCTTGCTTCCTGTGTCTTGCTCATTTAATATAAACATTATGTAGAGCTCTGTTTCTTCTTCTTTTGCTTCCTGTATGTATGTATGTGTCTGACGACGAAGGTGGTTTCTTCATAATTGATTGAGTCTGACAAAGTTGTTCTGAACATTTCTTGAAACAGGGCGAGGCCGGTGATGTCCGTGCGGTGATGTCCCTAGGGTGCCGCCGATGCTTGCCCTGGTCGCCGCGGTGGTGCTTCGACGGCTTCTGGACCCTCTCTTGGATGTGGTGATGGTCACACCATAGTCGTGGTGTGGCTAAGCCTCTACTACGGCTACAACGTCTCTATGGTGAGCTCCTCCCCATTCCTTCTTCTCTGATGTAGCTCCTGCATGGCCTTGGCCATCATTTGGGTTGGATGTAGGGCTCTACTAGTTGCTGCTAGATGTTGTAACCAAGCATCAACTCCTACTGGAGCTCTCTGGTGATAAATTCATGCGGTTCTAGGGTCTTTTAGTAGCTGCCCATGTGTACTTGCTTTATATATGTGCTCCTGTGATGCTCTGGTGATATGGGGTGGCTAATATCAAGATCATGGTGGTGTTGCTGCTTATCTTGTGTGTCTTTGGTGGTGATGGTGTTGACAGCAGTTACACACCTAGCTTGTAACTAATATCCTTACTGCTAATTTACCTCAAGTTTATCTGAACATGGTTGAAATGAGTGCCGCAAATTTTGATGTCTAAAATCAATTTTTACCCCAAGTCCTTAAGTAATTATTTTCATTACATCATAGTTAGCTAAGAATATTGACTTGAATATTTTATATATGCCCTAATGCATGTACACATACGGTTGAGCAAATACCGAGCTGCAGTGGAACAACCTGGAGTTAGAGAACTTCAAGGCCAAGATCAACGAGGTGACCGGCGTTATGGCGGCTGTGTACGGCGGCGACCACAAGTTCTTCCATGAGTTGGCTCCATCTCCTACCCCTAGCTCCCTCTTTTCTGTTGGATGCATGCTTTGCACCTACACCAGCAGCTTGATTGGTTCGATATACACTAGCAGCAGTACCTCATGTACATGTAATTGGACGCCCAGGGTGTTGTTCTTGTAAATTCTTCCATGTCATGCTCTTTTGTTGGTGCTACTACACATGTTAAATTGTTAGTTGTACCTATTTCCATCTCAAAATACTTATCTTCTTGAACATATGCCTGATGCTTGGTGCATGTAGGATGTGCTCTGTGTGGATATCTATGTATTTGTTAAGATTTTTTAGCACATGCTATGGCCTCAACGATTGTTTATTTTATTTTCGTTCATACATGAGCATAGTTTTTTATTGCCGTCAAGGGGTAAATTGATTTGATCGTTAATATGTGGCTAGATGTGATGTTTTGCAGGTTGAAGGCGCTAAGGTGTTGGAGGCGTGCCTGTACTTGTTGAGCGTTTTATCTTTAGAGTGCTATATTGTGATTGGTGTAATACTGTATGGTTATATTGTGATTGGTGGAATGTAATAAACCTGATTGGTACAATATCGGTGACTTGGCTGTTATTTGAATATATTTTAAATGTGTTCTCTGATTGATATATCATTGAGTTACAAGTTGTGAAAAATTAAGACCTGGTGTTTGGGACCTAGTGCCTAGAAGAATCTGACAATGTGCACCCAGTTGATTAGAATAATCTGAAAATTTAATGTAACAAAAAACAAAGAAACCCCAAAAACTGAAATTATATAGAATGTGAAAAGGCTACATCTCAGAAAGAAAAAAAGGCCGAATCAATGGCCCAAGCCCATGTAGCTAGCAAAAATTAACAGGAAAAATAAATATTAGAAAGGCTGAATTGTTGGGCTCGGCCCATGTAAAACACCGAATTGGACCGGGCTGATTCTTATCCATGTCAGCTTGCCACGCTGGATCCTACGTGGCCTGGGGAGGTTGCTAGTGACCAAAAATTTGGTCGTGGAACCAATGACCTTTTACATATCATAAAGAAGGTCGCTAATTTCAGTTTACGACCGCCAGCTTTTGACCTTGTGTTTTTGGTCACAAAAAGGTCACAAATGAAAAACAGTGACCTTTCAGTGACCAATAGTGATGGTCGCAAGTTGACATATTTCTTGTAGTGATTACCATAGGGCTCACCTGTCAGCGCGTATATGAAAGACAGAAATGGTAATAAATTAGTGGTCAGTGGGGATTCAAAGTCGTGAGACCTCTAGTTGGCAGTCACTGCCGGTGGGGCGCGGTGATTGGTGGTGGCATGGGGATCGCCGGAGAAAAAGCTCGGTGCGGGGGGGGGGGGGGCTAGAGGGATGACCGAGGCGGCGACAGACCGACAATGGGGAGTGTTTTCGGCACGGGCGCGGGTGGTGGTTGCCGGTAGTTTAGCCGGTGGTGGCTGGCGGCTCAGGGGGTGGAGGTTGAAGATGAACTGCAGGCCCTTGATTTCGTATCAAATGGTTGGAAAATCGACTGACCAGAGATGAAAACATCAGTCGACTGACGTGTAGCCTCACCCTGCACGCACACATGCATGCATGCAACACTCGCACGAACACACGCACGCAGGCGTGCAACACTAACACGTACACATGCACTCAGGAACACACGCACGCTTGCAGGCGTGCAACACTGACACATACAGAGGAACTCACAAACACACGCATGCACACATGCATGCAACACTGAAATGTACACATGCACACATGCAACACTCGCACGCCAGCATGCACACAACACACAATGCAAGACACACACTCAACCTATACGTACGTGCACCCTTTGTTAAGGACACGGATTGTTATGGGTATTAATCAATCTTATCTGTGATAAGCAGAACATTGATGTTTGTAGCGGTCTTTATGAATCACAACGTATCGAATGGGCTATCAATGTATATATGAAAATTTTAAAATTCTCTTACGTTATATAGTACCTTATCTACATGAAATAGATGATGTCACACTCAATGAACAATCATCAGTTTATGAAATGCCCGCTTCTGACTGCCCTGGCCCACCAAAAGCTCCTCTGTCGTGCGCTGCCTGTGTTGGCTCACTGGCATGCAGGCCAGGTACCCAAAGATCCCACACATCAGTGGAAGAATGGCGCGGTGTCGAACATTTGAGTCGAGGGCGCCGCTCGCTGCACGCACAACTAAACATGCCTCCTTGCCGCATTCAAACGCATCCATGAAACCCGTGTGGAAGCTGAGAAACCCACTTTGGACACACGTCCGTTCATGGCCGGGCCGACATTAAATGCAACGCTGGCCGAGCTCCTCCCGTCTGCCATCTATTTAATCTCCTATTTAAACGAGGCCAGTCGCCGACCAAGTATCGCACACCTCTGCTGCTCCCATATCTCCTCATTCACCATTTTGTCCACTCTTACAATTTCTTACGAAGAGTACTTATCCAAAATCCAAGCCGGCTGCATGGCCCGCCGAGCTCGCTGGATACGAGCTATGCAACTCGTTGATCCACCTCCCTTCCCTCACCCGACAGAGCCAGTTGCCACCCCAAGCCGACGCATGGTTTAGCAACTCGCCGCTACAAGCCGGCTTGACAAGGAGCGGCGAGCTGCTCCATGCTGGCACAACGGGGAGCACGGGCATCATCGCTGCCGTCCACGCCACTGCCTTGTACCGCGCCTCCCGTTTCTACGACCGCGTCTCCCGTTTCTGTGGCTGAGAGTCCCATGCCTGCGGCCGTGCCATGCAAGCAGACACAAAAGCTGGGTGCGCGGAGAGCGATGAGTCGGTGGCCAGCGCCTCCGCGTCCGCCGCCATCATCAAGGAGAAGTAGAACATGGGAGGCCACCGCCGCTTGGGTCCCATGAAGGCCACCGTGGAGGCGACTCCGACGTATGCATCAGGTGTTTTGCCGGATCCTTTTGCTGCGAGGACCTTCATCGACCCCGCACGAGCTCCACGGAAGTGGAGAAGCCCCCTTCCACCTCCATCTTGGGCATCAGCCAATGATCTCAGTTGGGCAGTGGGGAAGCGAGCAGTCCTTTGCGCTTAAGCATATACCTCCGGGGCTCTGATGCGGCATGAAGCTATGTCGGTATTTCCCCAAAGAGGAAAGGATGATGCAGCACAACGACGGTAGGTATTTCCCTAAGTGATGAGACCAAGGTTATCGAACCAGTAGGAGAACCAAGCAACAACACATAAGCGGCGCCTGCACACAAATAACAACTACTCGTAACCCGATGTATTAAAGGGGTTGTCAATCCCTTTCGGGTAACGGTGCCAGAAATTGGCAAAACAGACGTGAATAAATTGTAGTAGATTGATAGATCGAACGCCAAATAAAATAAATAAGAATAAATTGCAGCAAGGTATTTTTGTATTCTTGGTTTAAAAGATCTAAAAATAAAAGGCAAATAAAATAGATCGCGAAGGCAAATATATTAAAGAAGAGACCCGGGGGCTGTAGGTTTCACCAGTGGCTTGTCTCGAGAAAAATAACAAACGGTGGGTGAACAAATAACTGTTGGGCAATTGATAGAACTTCAAATAATCATGACGATATCCAGGCAATGATCATTATATAGGTATCACGTCCAAGATTAGTAGACTGACTCCTGCCTACATCTACTACTATTACTCCACACATCGACCGCTATCCAGCATGCACCTAGTGTATTAAGTTCATGGGGAAACTGAATAATGCAATAAGAAGGATGACATGATGTAGACAAGATCTATTTATGTAGAAATAGACCCTGTCGTTTTATCCTTAGTAGCAATGATACATACGTATCGGTTCCCCTTCTGTCATTGGGATCAAACACCGTAAGATCGAACCCACTACAAAGCACCTCTTCCTATTGCAAGATAAATAGATCAAGTTGGCCAAACAAAACCCAAATATCAGAGAAAAAATACGAGGCTATAAGCAATCATGCATATAAGAGATCAAAGAAGACTCAAATAACTTTCATGAATAAAAAGATAGATTTGATCATAAGTCAAAGTTCATCCGATCCCAACAAACACACCGCAAAAAGAGTTACATCATATGGCTCTCGAAGCGACCATTGAATTGAGAATCGAACGAGAGAGAGGAAGCCATCTAGCTAATTACTACGGACTCGAAGGTCTACAAAGAACTACTCATGCATCATCGGAGAGGCACCAATGAAAGTGGTGAACCCCTCCGTGATGGTGTCTAGATTGGATCTGGTGGTTCTGGACTCTGTGGCGAATGGAATTGATTTTCATTGACTCCCCTAGGGTTTCTGTAATATTGGGGTATTTATAGAGAGAAGAGGCGGTTCAGGGGGCACCCGAGGTGGGCTCAGCCCACCATGGTGCGCCTGGGCCTCCTGGCACGCCCTGGTGGGTTGTGCTCCCCTCAGAGCACCCCCTAGGTGCTTCTTCGGCCCATTGGTTGTCTTCTGGTCCAAAAACAATCTCCAAAAAGTTTCGCGGGACTCCATTTGGTATTGATTTCCTGCGATGTAAAAAACATGCAAAAAAATAGCAACTAGCACTTGGCACTATGTCAATAGGTTAGTACGAAAAAATGATATAAAATGACTATAAAATGATTATAAAACATCCAAGATTGATAATATAACAACATGGAAGAATAAAAATTTATAGATACATTAGAGACGTATCAGCATCCCCAAGCTAAATTCCTACTCGTCCTCGAGTAGGTAAATGATAAAAACAAAAAAAATGATGTGGAATGCTGCCTAACATGTCATATCATATTCTTTTGTTTATAGCATGTACATTTTGGAATTTTATATTGTTCAAAGCAACTAGTTTTGACACGGTAATTTAAATACTCAAGCATGCCAACAAGCAACCATGTCTTTCAAAATATCAACGCCAAAAAAAGCTATCCCTAGCCCATTATGCTCAATCATTGATCCATTCATAAAACACACTCGTATATTAACTACACCCAATGTTCAAGTACGATCATAGTGCCTCCTAGTTGTTGCTTTATAAGAGAAGATGGAGACTCACATTCAAAATAAAAATTGCATAAAGTAAAAGAAAGGCCCTTCGTGGAGGGAAGTAGGGATTTGTAGAGGTGCCAGAGCTCAAAGCGAAAATTGAGAGATAAATTTTTTTGTGAGACATACTTTTCCCACCAATGAAAATGACTTAGAGTTCCCAACACTTTCCATGCTAGATATATCATAGGCGGTTCCCAAATAGAAATTAAAGTTTATTCCTTTTTCCACCATACTTTCATTTTCCATGGCTAACCATATCGATGGGTGCCTTCCAAACCAACATTGTCCAAGAATTTATTATTTGACAACATAAAGTAAATTCATTTTTCATTTCGGTACTGGGCATCCCTAATACCTTTTCCTGACTCTCGTGCAATGACAAGTGAATAAACACTCATCGTGAGAATAACACATCTAGCATGGAAAATATTAGCCACCCCTCACCGCCTTGTTAGCGGTACGAGCACACAAAAGAGAAATTTATTTTGAATATTAGATATTGCACATACAAATTTTCTTGGAACGGAAAAAGAATACCTTATATAGGTTGGTATAGTCGACTCATATGGAAAAACTAGTTTAAAGGTTTTTGGATGCACAAGTAGTGATCATTAGTGCAAAATGAAGGCTAGCAAAGGATTGAGAAGCGACCAACCAAGAAATGAATAATCTCATAAGCGAGCATTAAGCATAATTAACACAGAATAATGCACCACAAGTAGGATATAATTTCATTGCATAATTACTGACTTTCGTGCTTGCATAGGGAATCACAAACCTTAATAACAATATTCTTACTAAAGCATAATTACTCATCAAGATGACTCACATATCACATCATCATATCTCAAAACTATTACTAAGAATCAAGTTTATTTTTTCCAATGATCTTCATGAAAGTTTTAATTATATCCTTCTTGGATATCTATCACTTTGGAACTTATTTTCATATGTTGCGTTTAATAAGCTCAAACAAATATAAGTGAAGATCATGAGCATAAAATTTCTTTCTCTCAAATTAATTTAAGTGAAGCAAGAGAGAATTTCTTGAAATTTTTTACTAACTCTCAAATAAATCTAAGTGAAGCAAGAGAGAATTTCTTCAAAAATACTAAAGCACACTATGCTCAAAAAGATATAAGTGAAGCACTAGAGCAAATCCATAGCTCATAAATATTTAAGTGAAGCATAGAGAGCAATTCTAACAAGTCATGACATAATTTTGGATCTCTCAAATAGGTGTGTCCAGCAAGGGATCAAGACTTAAAATGCAAAATAAAACAAGCAAAGACTCATATCATACAAGACACTCCATGCAAAACACATAGTATGTGACGAATAAAAATATAGCTTCGAGTAAAATACCGATGGTCGTTAGAAGAAGGAGGGGATGCCACTCGGGGCATCCTCAAGCTTAGCTGCTTGCTTCTCTTTGGACAATAGCTTGGGATGCCATGGGCATCCCCATGCATAGACTCTTCTTACTCCTTATTCCTTCATCCATCGCAAGATAACCCAAAAACTTGAAAACTTCAATCACACAAAACTCAACAAAAGCCTTTCTGAGATCCGTTAGTATAAGAAAACAAATCACTACTATAAGTGTTGTAGCAAACCAATTCATATTTTGTTCTTACATTATATCTACTGTATTTCAAATTTTCTATGGCAAAAACTTATCAAAGAAAACCATAGAATCATCAAAACAAGCACACAACGCAAAGAAAACAGAATCTGTCAAAAACAGAACAGTCTGTAGCAATCGGGATATTTCGAATACTTCTGTAACTCCAAAAACTCTGAAAAATTACGACGTCCTGGGAATTTGTTTATTAATATACTATGAAAGGAATTGGTATTTTATCGCTCTCTGGTCAAAAATGAAAATTATTTCCGCAAGCACAAAAGTTTCTATTTTTTCAGCAAGATCAAACAACTATCACCCAAGAAAATCCTAGTGGCTTTACTTGGCACAAAAACTAATTAGAACACTAAAAACACAATCATAACAATAGTATAATTGTGCTAACACTCAAAAACATGAAGCAAAAAGCAAAAATAAATTTCATTCATTGGGTTGCCTCCCAACAAGTGCTATAGTTTTACGCCCCTAGCTAGGCATAAAGTAAGGATCTAAGTTTTGGCATCCTTCTTCTTAATTCCCTTAGAGGTGTTTTCATCATGGTGTTTTGTAAAAACCACTTAAACCATATTATCCATAGAAACTTTAGCACTATTAAGTTGCCCATTATCATAACCGCGTTGATTTCCGGCAACAATCCAAGAGTAATGTTGATTAACATTATTAAAAACTTGTTGAATTACATCTAGAATGGGGACTTCCTTTTTAAGATTATCATCAAAGATTTTATTATCCCCAAGCAAATGTCTTAACACATAATCACTATTGTAAATAATTTCATCTATCACGGGTTTTTCACGATTCATACCATAAAAAACAAAGATTTCCCTAGCTTCTTGTATGATATAGTCAAACTCATTCATAAGAACGAGAGTGGCCAACCTTTTAGCCTTAGGATTATTTATAACGGGGAGCTCAAAAAATAATCTTTGCAAAGTAGAATTAGTACAGATAAATTTACTTTCAAGTTTCAGAACTAGTGCTGAAATAGCATCTGCATAGGACCTAGTAGTTCTTGTTATAGGAGCATCATCAAGACTTAGATTTCCCACACAATTGAAAAATTCTTGGATATGTTCCTTTCCCATAATATTCCCTTGCCCCAAGATAAAAGTTTTAGCATCCGTATTGCCCGTACGTCCAATCTTAGGAGTTAGGCCATCATCTGTGGGCGCCATACCGAAATCACTCACGATTGCAAGCAAAAGATAGATCTAACGAGAAAACGGCGAACGAAAAAGAGGGCGAATAAAATGGCATTTTTTGTGAAGTGGGGGAGAGGAAAACGAGATGCAAATGGCAAATAATGTAAATTGTGAGGAGATGAGATTTGTGATTAGGAACCTGGTATATGTTGAAGATCCTCCCCGGCAACGGCGCCAGACATTCCTTTTGATGTGGCTTGAAGCTACGTTGGTATTTCCCCCAAGAGGAAGGGATGATGCAGCACAATGATGGTAGGTATTTCCCTCAGCGATGAGACCAAGGTTATCGAACCAGTGGGAGAACCAAGCTACAACACGTAAGCGGCGCCTGCACACAAATAACAACTACTCGCAACCCGACGTATTAAAGGGGTTGTCAATCCCTTTCGGGTAACTGTGCCAGAATTGGCAAAACGAACGTGAATAAATTGTAGTAGATTGATAGATCGAACGCCAAATAAAATAAATGAGAATAAATTGCAGCAAGGTATTTTTGTATTTTTGGTTTAATAGATCTGAAAATAAAAGGCAAATAAATTAGATCACGAAGGAAAAATATATTAAAGAAGAGACCCGGGGGCCGTAGGTTTCACTAGTGGCTTCTCTCGAGAAAAATAGCAAACGGTGGGTGAACAAATTACTGTTGGGGAATTGATAGAACTTCAAATAAACATGACGATATCTAGCAAATGATCATTATATAGGCATCAGGTCCAAGATTAGTAGACCGACTCCTGTCTGCATATACTACTATTACTCCACACATCGACCACTATCCAGCATGCATCTAGTGTATTAAGTTCATGGGGAAACGGAGTAATGCAATAAGAACGATGACATGATGTAGACAAGATCTATTTATGTAGAAATAGACCCCATCTTTTTATCCTTAGTAGCAACGATACATACGTGTCGGTTCCCCTTCTGTCACTCGGATCAAGCACCGTAAGATCGAACCCACTACAAAGCACCTCTTCCCATTGCAAGATAAATAGATCAAGTTGGCTAAACAAAACCCAAATATCGGAGAATAAATACGAGGCTATAAGCAATCATTCATATAAGAGATCAAAGAAGATTCAAATAACTTTCTTGGATAAAGAGATAGATCTGATCATAACTCAAAGTTCATCCCATCCCAACAAACACACCGCAAAAGAGTTACATCATATGGATCTCCAAGAGACCATTGTATTGATAGTCAAACGAGAGAGAGGAATCCATATAGCTACTAACTACGGACCCGAAGGTTAACAAAGAACTACTCATGCATCATCGGAGAGGCACCAATGGAAGTGGTGAACCCCTCCGTGATGGTGTCTAGATTGGATCTGGTGGTTCTGGACTCTGTGGTGGCTGGAATTGATTTTTGTCGACTCCCCTAGGGTTTCTGGAATATTGGGGTATTTATAGAGCAGAGAGGCAGTTCAGGGGGCACCCGAGGTGGGCACAACCCACCAGGGTGCACCTGGGCCTCCTAGAGCGCCCTAGTGGGTTGTGCTCCCCTCGGTGCACCCCCTAGGTGCTTCTTTGGCCCATTGGTTGTCTTCTGGCCCAAAAAAATCTCCAAAAAGTTTCGCTGCGTTTGGACTCCGTTTGGTATTGATTTTCTGTGATGTAAAAAACATGCAAAAAATAGCAACTGGCACTTGGCACTATGTCAATAGGTTAGTACCAAAAAATGATATAAAATGATTATAAAACATCCAAGACTGAAAATATAACAGCATGTAACAATCAAAAATTATAGAGACATTGGAGACGTATCAAGCTCCCGGTAGTCCGGTGATCGTGCTGCCGGACATGAGGAAGACAAATGGATCGGCGGGCGACCATTTAGGCTAGGTATTATTATACATGTGATGTTCCGGACTAGCACCGCTTAGTTGATTTGAATGTAATGAAATCCGTCATGTTTGTATGAAAATCCAGTATTTTCTGAATTTTGTCATTGTTTATATGAAATATCGGTGTGTCTGCATGAATTTCGTCCAGTTGGTTGTGTTGCTGTCAGAATGTGTGGGCTACGGTTGTCGGTGTTCTGGGAACGGAGGTCCCCAGACTTGCCTGCCTGCGGCCTGCGGCGTGGCTCAAGTGGGGGCTCAGCGCGGCCCATCTTCATCAGCTGAAGCTCAAGACCCTCGCGAGGGGCCAAGCCTCGCGGGGCGGACGACGGAAAGCTTCCTCAGAGGCAACCTCATCAGGCAGGCTCGCGAGGAGGCAGAGAGATCAAGGCAGGGGTACCTCGCGAGGAGCCCATGATGCAAGCCATGACGATCGAGACCAGGCGGGCGCTGGCCAGCGCAGTGTCCTTGTTTCCCCTTTGGTGCAAAGGGGGTAAGCACAGGCCAAGGCATTGGGCAAAGGTTACCATTCCGGTGCAACAAGACCATGACCAATAGAGCGGCAAGAAGGAGGTCACCGTGGAGCCCAAGATGGCGTCATCACTAGAGCTTTTGGCAGTCGAAGACCACCTTTGGTCAGGATAACTTGTACTAGATGTTCCCCTTCAAAATGGCCAATTCTTGGCGCCCTTCCCGCTCATTATTTGGGGAGAGGCCCAGGGCCTCTATAAATAGAGCTAGCCACCACAGAAGGAAGGAGACACCGAGGGGGATGAAAGAGAGACGGCTAGAGATCCGATAGAACCCTAGCAGAGAAAGAGAGAGAGGCGACTGAACTCATCCAAGCAGTTCATCGCACCAGCTCAAGAACACCTCTTGCGAGGCTGATCTTCCCTTGTACTGTTCATCATCAGCCCCTGAGGCAATCCACCACACCACACACTAGAGTAGGGTATTACACCACAATGGTGGCCCAAACCAGTATAAACCTCATGTCCCTTGTGTTGTTCGTTGTTTCCAGCTTAGATCACGTGAGGAGATTGGACGTAGATCGGTAGGGGAGAGATCTCCGCGCGCACCCCGGTGTTCGAACCTCAAGGGTCTACCGGAACCCGAAATCCGACATTTGGCGCGCCAGGTAGGGGTGCGCCGGAGTTCTCCCTCCTGACGGCCCGCTCTCCCCCGACATCGCATCCCGCCCTCATGGCGGACAACGCGCTGCTCGCTCCAGCAATGGATGCCGACACTAGGGCCAGGGGGCTCTGGGCCTTGGCCCCCGCCTTGCGACAACTGCAGTGGCCGCGCAAGTTCAAGCCCAAGATGCCGCTGCGCTACAACGGCGCGACAGACCCGATGATTTTCCTACTGGCGTACGAGGAGGCCGTACTCAGAGCCGGGGGCGACGACCGGATGATGGCTAACTGGTTACCCATGGCCCTCACCGGCGTCCCGCGCGCGTGGCTGCTCCACCTGCCGACGGCTTCTGTCACCTCCTGGGAGGAGCTGCGCGGCCTCTTCCTCGCCCATTTTGCCGCACCAGCGCCACCCATCGTCGCCGCTCTCCTGGGTGGCTCCCAGGCACCGCCCTCGAGCCATCACGTCAAGCTGTTCACCCGCCGAATCAGCACCACCTCCAAGCGCCGAGAAGCCCCCCCCCCCCCCGGGCTGGGTGGCGCCCGAGGCCGGTCTAACCTTCGACTCAGAGGACCACCCCTTCAACCCCATCGGCACCTGCGACAACTTCCGCACGGAGCTGATCGACTTCGACATCGCCCAAATTGGCCTCCCCTACAACGCCATCCTTGGCTACCCGGCCTTGGCTCGGTTCATGGCAGTAACTCACCCGGCGTACAACCTCATGAAGATGCCTGGGAGCAGCGGCGTCCTCACCATGTCAGGAGACACAAGGGATGCGCTGCAGGTGCTCCAGCTTGTTTTCAGGGCGTCCGCGATGGCACAACCCACTAGCATCGACGCCCTTGAGCACAAGGGGGCTGCACCGGCTAAAAAGAAGCAGTTGTTCACCCAAGACAAGGCAGAAACCAAGCAGGTACCAGTCGACGAGGATGGGTCCACTGGCGCCACCTTCACCATAGGGGCCAACCTCGAGCCCGAGCAGGAGAAGGCCCTAGTGAGGTTCCTGTGTGCGAACAAGGAGGTGTTCGCGTGGGAACCTGATCAGTTAGCAGGGGTCCCAAGGGAAGTGATTGAGCATCACCTCAACGTGTGCCCCAATGTGCGCCCGTGAAGCAGAAGGCGAGGCGATAGTCCACTGAGAAACAGGCTTTCATCAGTCAAGAGACCCGGAAGCTAGAGGCAGCAGGAGTTATCCGCGAGGTCCGCTACCCTGATTGGCTGGCCAATCCGGTCGTTGTGCCAAAAAAAGGACGAAAGGAGCGCATGTGCATCGACTTCACCAACCTCAACAAGGCCTGCCCGCAGGATCCATTTCCACTCCCCGCATTGACCAGATAGTCGACTCCACAGCAGAGTGTGACCTATTGTGCTTCCTAGATGCCTTCTCGGGCTATCACCAGATCAAGATGGCGGTAGAAGACATGGAAAAGACGGCTTTCCTGACCCCGTGTGGAGTGTAATGCTATACGTGCATTCCATTTGGGGTTGCGCAATGCAGGCGCAACCTTTCAGCGGCTGATGCACATCGCCTTGGGCCGGCAGCTCGGGAGGAACGCTGAAGCTTATGTCGATGACATTGTGGTGAAGTCTCGTGAGGCAGGAACCCTGATACAGGACCTGGAGGAAACCTTTGCGAGCCTCAACAAAGTGGACATATGGCTCAACCCGGAGAAGTGCGTGTTTGGAGTCCCCTCGGGCAAGCTCCTGGGTTTCCTCGTGTCCCACAGAGGCATCGAGGCCAACCTGGAGAAGGTCAAGGCAGTCGAAAATATGAGCCCGCGAAGGACCCTCCGAGAAATTAAGAAGCTCACCGGGCGTGTAACTGCGCTGGGGCGCTTCATCTCCAAGCTGGGGGAATGAGCGCTGCCCTTCTTCAAGCTGATGAAGAAAAAGGGCCCCTTCGAATGGACTGAAGAGACCGTCAAGTCATTCCAAGACCTCAAGAGGTACCTTACCAGTCCACCAGTGATGGTAGCTCCGCGTCCTCGGGAGCCCCTGGTGCTCTACCTTGAGGCCACCCCCTACTCCGCTAGCGCAGCCCTGGTGGTGGTCAGGGAGGAGCGCTGTGCCAAGGCCGCATCGACCATCCGAACTGAAACAAAGCAGAGCCAGGAGGGCCTCGTGAAGGCTACAACTGCAGCCGGAATGGAACAGCCGCAGCAGGAGAACACACCCGGAGCAGGAGAGGCCTCTTCTGGCGACCAAGCACTGGGAGCTCCGTCATCTCAAGAGACGCCTCGGCCTTTGGAGGATGCAAGCTGCGCCTGCACCCTCAACCTCATCGAGCACCCCGTGTACTTCGTCAGCATGGTGCTACAGGACGCAAGGGCATGGTATCCCATGCCTCAAAAACTCCTCCTCACGCTACTAGTGGCCTCACGCAAGCTGCGCCACTACTTCCAAGGCCATCCCATCAAAGTCGTCTCAGCATACCCCTTGGAAAGAGTACTCAGGAGCCCCAACTCAGCTGGGAGGGTTGCTGAATGGAACATTGAACTACAGGCATTTCAGCTGGAATTCAGTACTACCAGAGTCATCAAGGGAGCCGCACTTGCAGATGTCGCACTACTAGAAGAAGGGCTATAGATGGGATTGACACTAATGGCGCACCAGACAAGCGGTGCGCCATTAGTATATACTAATGGCACGCCACCTTCTGATACGCCATTAGAGATGAAACTACTAATGGCGCACCAGGCCCAGGGCGCGCCATTAGTATCAAAAAAAATTTTGAACTAGTGCGCCTGTCCAAACATACTAATGGCGCATCCAGACACAGTGCGCCATTACTAGTTGTAACTAGTAATGGCGCACCTGTCGGAAAGTGCACCACTAATGTTGTTTTGTTTATTATATTTTTTTATTGCTTTTTTGCAAAACTACTAATGGCGCACTGTTCCACCGTGCGCCATTACTAGTTTAAACTAGTAATGGCGCACTGTGGGACAGTGCGCCATTAGTATGTTTTTTTTTTGCAGAACTACTAATGGCGCACCACCAGAAGGTGCGCCATTAGTAACCTGGATTACTAATGGCGCATTTAGAGTTGGTGCGCCATTAGTAAGTGGGCAGCAACAAGATATTTTGGACAGCCTCTCCTACCCACACTCACTTTCTCCCCACTTCATTCTCTCCACCACATCGATTGGCTCATGTTGTAATTAAACTTTAATGAACTTGTAGTATGTCTCTTTGGTTTCGAGAGTCATTCAACTTAGATGTAATCGATGCTATTAATGTCTTGCTTTTCTCTTCCGATCGTTCTGTTGCATACTTATATATTGCTTATGTATTGTCTGTGAATTGGTACTAACGTTTTGGTTGGCTACTGCATAGCGATGCCGTCGTATGTCGTGTACAAGGGTAAGGTTCCCGGAGTCTACGACGACTGGGAGGAGTGTCGGAGACAGGTTCACCAATTCAGCGGTAACAGTTACAAAGGGTACACCACTAGGGCCGAGGCCGAATCTAGATACGCCCGCTATCTAGCGGGAGAGGGGAGGGAGCGCTGGAGGAACCGGATGAAGACGAGTTTCATCGTGATGATGCTCATCGTGATGACCGCAGCTCTCTTCTATGTGATGGTAGTTTAGATGATCGATATCGACTTGTAATGTGAAGACAAACTCGCTACTCGCGGTCTCGAGACTTGTAATATAATGTTCTATCTTTGTTCGGTCTTTTCAATTCGGAGACTAATATGATGAATTGTATTCGGGGACTAATATGATGAATTGTATTCAGAGACTAATCTTCTATTGTATTCGATGAATCTGTTGTTGATGTGTGCTGTCTATATTTTGTCCAATTATACATTTTGTAACCTGTGCAAAAAACAGAAAAAAAAATAAAAAAAACCTAATATTCATACTAATGGCGCATCACATCACAGTGCGCCATTAGTATGCCAAAGGATACTAATGGCGCATCATTAAACAGTACGCCATTAGTATGCCGAAGTTACTAATGGCGCATCTTGTTGTTGTGCGCCATTAGTATGCCAAAGCACCTGGGTATACATGGCCCCCTGGGAGGCATACTAATGGCGCACTGTTGTATATACTAATGGCGCATCTGAGGTGCGCCATTAGTGTACCAGATACTAATGGCGCACCAGTGGTGCGCCATTAGTAAAATATACTAATGGCATGGCACTAATGGCGCACCTCTAATGCGCCATTAATGGCCAAATTAGGTGCGCCATTAGTAGGCCTTTTCCTAGTAGTGTCGTGGCAGAATGGGCAGAAGTGCCAGGTCTCGAGGCAGGCGAAGACCGGTCACTTTCCGCGGGAAGTGAAGGACCGGACGGCTGGGTCATGTACTTCGATGGGGCGTTCTCCCGACGCGGTGCGGGAGCTGGCACAGTGCTCATATCCCCTACTCAAGACAAACTCTACTACGCCGTATAACTCTGCTTCTAGAATAGAGAAAAGGTCTCCAACAACATAGCGGATTACGAAGGCCTAATAGCAGGCTTGAAGGCCGCAATTGCCTTAGGGGTGAAGCGCCTCATCATCAAGGGCGATTCGCAGCTCCTCGTCAACTTCTCCAACAAGATATATGAGCCAAAGGACGAGCACATGGAAGCCTACCTCGTTGAGGTTCGCAAGATGGAGAAACAATTCTGGGGGCTGGAGTTGCAGCATGTGCCTCACGGCACCAATCAGGAGGCTGACCACATTGCCAAGAGGGCATCTAGGCTGCTGCCTCAGGAGCCTGACGTCTTTGAGGAGCGGCTCTTCAAACCCTCGGCGGTGCCGTCACTATCGAGCACGGTGCAACCAAGGGAGGAGCTCCCTCAGCCACCTCCCTCAGGAGCCCCGGTATGCGGCCCAGCCTCAGGGGCATGCCTGCTCCTGGCGTTAGAGCCTCAGGAAGGGTGTTGGATCCCGGAGCTCAAGAACTACCTGATGCAAGGGACTCTGCCGGAGAATGAGGAGGAAGCGGAGCGTGTGGCGCGGCAGGCCACGTCTTATTGCATCAAGGATGGGGAGCTCTACAGGAAGCGACCAAATGACGTGTCCCTACGTTGCATCTCCTGAGAGCAAGGGAAGGAGCTACTGACGGACATACACGGCGGAGACTGCGGGCACCACTCGTCGTCACGAACCCTCGTCGGCAAGGCGTTCCGTAGTGGATTCTACTGGCCCACGGTGCTCAACGACGCCGTTGAGCTGGTGAAGGCTTGCAAGGCCTGCCAGTTTCACGCTAAGCAGATCCATCAGCCTGCGGGGGGTCTACAGACTATACCCCTCTCATGGTCGTTTGCAGTTTGGGGGCTGGACATTCTGGGCCCGTTTCCTCAGGCGCCAGGGGGCTATCGCTACCTCTACGTCGATGTAAACAAGTTCACCAAGTGGGCCGAGGCGGAAAACGTCCGCACAATCCCGGCAGGCTCTGCGGTCAAATTAATCAGGGGCCTCGTGAGCCGATTTGGGGTGCCCAACCGCATCATCACCGACAACGGTTCGCAGTTCACCAGTAATCTCTTCAAAATGTACTATGCTAACCTTGGAACGCAGATATGCTACGCTTCGGTAGCACACCCCTAGAGCAACAGCCAGGCCGAGCGAGCCAACGCGGAGGTCCTGAGGGGCCTCAAATCCAGGACCTTCAAGAAGAAGCTAGAGGCCTATGGCAGGGGCTGGTACGACGAGCTCCAGTTCATGCTGTGGTCAATCCGCACATCTGCGACCAAGCCGACTGACGAGACCCCGTTCTTCCTCGTCTATGGAGTAGAGGCTGTTCTCCCTCACGAGGTCAGGCGTCGCTCCGCACGGGTCCTGGTGTTCGACGAGACGCAGCAGGACGCCATGCGGGGGATGGATCTCGTGTTGGGGGAGGAATGCCGTCGAGAAGCCGCGCTGCGAACGGCAAGGTATCAACAGGCGCTGCGACGATACCACTGCCGCAACATCCGCCCCAGAACTCTTGAGGTAGGGGATCTCGTGCTCAGACGGGTTCTCTCCAGGGAGGGGCTGCACAAGCTCTCTCCCATGTGGGAGGGCCCGTTCAAGGTTGTTCATGTTTCCAGGCCTGGCTCCGCGCGCTTGGAGACCACGGAGGGGGTACCCATCCAGAACGCGTGGAACATTCAACATCTCCGAAAGGTTCTATCCCTGAGCGAGGCCTAGCGCCTAGGAAAGGCCCGGTGCCTGTGAAGCTGCCGCGTTTTGGGAAAGGCCCGGTGCCTGTGAAGAAGGCAAATGCCTGTGAAGCTGCCGTGTTTTGGGAAAGGCCCGGTGCATGTGAAGAAGGCAAATGCCTGTGAAGCTGCCACATTTTGGGAAAGGCCCGGTGCCTGTGAAGAAGGCAAATGCCTGTGAAGCTGCCGCATTTTGGGAAAGGCCCGGTGCCTGTGAAGAAGGCAAATGCCTGTGAAGCTGCCGCGTTTCGGGAAAGGCCCGGTGCCTGTGAAGAAGGCCAATGCCTGTCAAGCTCGCCGCCCATGACACTCTCACGTAATAATGAGTGGGGCTGTACACACCCCGGAGTCTCTGGAGTGCCTCCTTCGGGCCTCGGGGGCTCCCGCCCACACCCAGTGGCAGCACTTAGCTCCGCACTGGTGAGAAGACGTCAAAGACTAGAATAGGTGCCGGGCGCGGCTTTCCCATCTGCTTTCTGCAGTTGGCTTCTTTATTCCCGTTTGAAGTTTTATTGGAGTTGTTGATGTTCCTGGCTTGTGGCTCTTTATATTTTTTCATTCGCTTACCTCATTTTCTCTCGCACAAGTCTCACGAGGGAGGTTCGCGGGCGCCCTCACGAGTGTTTTCTGCCCCGATCGTTTGGAGCTTTCCTATCCGAGTCCTATGCGGGAGCACCCCTCCCAGTCCGTGCCCCACGGGCATCGCGACGTGAGTGCAGGACCTGGGCCGATCGCCCCCGCAACCAAGACCGAAAGTTACCCCTCCTACTAATCCCCCGCAACCAAGACCAAGACCGAGCTAAAACAGTTCCCGCATGGCGCAGAAACACAGTGCAGAAGTAGGAGAAGCAGCATGATGGTTAACAGCAGCAGTTCTAACACGCCCCCGCGGGGCCTTATACTACCCTCTATTTCTGCGCAGGAAAGGAAGGAAAACAAAATGGGCATGATTCGTCCTACAACAACCCACATTGAAGGTCCGAGCTGCTCCTGAGGCTCAGGCAGATCCCTCCTCTCGCTTCATCGGGGCGCGACGGCGGGCTGACCCGCTACCTTCACCCAGGCGGGCGTGACGGCGCGGGGGCTAGTCGCGGCCACCGCTGGAGGAGCTGCTGCCTGAGAGCGAGTCGCCGAAGCTCAGCGAACCCCGAGCACCGCCGCCCGTACGCCTGTCGCCGTCTTCATCCTGGTCAGTACCGGGGCTGGCCAGGCGGCCGCGGTTGTCGTCTTTGGGGTAGCACCCAGCACGACGACCGTCTTCCCCGAACACCCTCACGTAGAGGGTGGCGTCGCCATCGAACTTGAAGTGCAGGGTGCACCACCGGCCCAGGCAGCGCGCGCGGGCAAACGTTTGCCGGCCACGGGTCAGGGCCCCATTCCCAGAAACGGAGACTTCCAGCGAAGCCCAGGAGGCCCTGCTGCAGCAGCCGTCCGCCCGGAGCCAGAAGCCGCACCGGGCGCTGGTCGGCAGTTCATCTACGAAGAAACGGGGGAGCTGGAGCCGGGTGCTGTTTTGGTCCGCCGACCACACGATGAACTCCGGCAGCACCTCCGCAGAGCGAAAGCGTGGCCTAGGGGGGCGCGCAGCCACGACATGCCCCCCATCGGCAACCGGGCGCTCACCACCGCGCAGGGAACCATCTCCATGACCGCAGGAGGCCACTACAAGGACCGTGGAATACTTGCGAGGGCGGCCTCGGTCGCGCTTGGTCGGGGGAGTCAGGCCCTGCCTGGCGGGCCTTTCCTTTCTCCACGGCCGAGAATCTCTTTGGAGCCATGGGAACGACGAGTAGCCAAGAAGAAAGCAAGGAGCAGCAGGAAGGGACGGGCTGAAGGGGCTCGCGCAGCCCCGTACTTATAGCCGGAGGAGGCCAATCGCCGAGCACCACGATCACAGGTAATCATGATCGACTTCTCTGCATGCAGGGACTTGACAAGTCGTGCGGTCGCCGAGGCGTCATGGGGAAGCCCATATGCCCACGTCCAATCAATCGCCACGTGGCGCCCAAGGCTGCAGGCTGTTGGGGCCCGCGGTGCTTCGCGCTTGCCCCTTCGCTTCCCTGCTAGGCCAAGCCCGGATTCGCCTTGGGCCCGGGGGCTACTGTCGGCGTTCTGGGAACGGGGGTCCACAGACTTGCCTACCTACGGCCTGCGGCGTGGCTCAAGTGGGGGCCCAGCGCGACCCATCTTCATCAGCTCAAGCTCAAGACCCTCGCGAGGGGCCAAGCCTCGCGGGGCGGACGACGGAAAGCTTCCTCGGAGGCAGCCTCATCAGGCAGGCTCGCAAGGAGGCGGAGAGATCAAGGCAGGGGTACCTCGCGAGGAGCCCATGACACAAGCCATGACGATCGAGACCAGGCGGGCGCCAGGCAGGCGCCGGCCAGCGCAGTGTCCTTGTTTCCCCTTTGTTGCAAAGGGGGCAAGCACATGCCAAGGCATCGGGCAAAGGTGAAAGTGCGTTATATCTACTGGAGGGGGGGTGAATAGGCGTTTTTTATGAAAGTCTTCAAAACGTGGAAGTTATGAAGACAAACTATAGAAATAAACCTATTACCCTGCAGCGGAAGGTAGACTACACTAGGCAAGCCATAGTCAAGTATTCAACAGAGTGAAGGCACAATGACTAATAGCAGCAATGCAGTAAGGATCAGGTAGGAAGATATTGTGAAGCCACACAGAACACGCAGTCACTCAGTGAAGACAAAAGATAGTACAAACATACAATGACTTCACAAGGAGTAACAGTGAGTAAAGGGAAGGGGAGATGAAACCAGTGACTCGCTGAAGACAATGATTTGTTGGACCAGTTCCAGTTGCTGTGACAACTGTACATCTGGTTAGGGTGGCTAGGTATTTAAACCTTAGGACACACAGTCCCGGACACCCAGTCCTGAACACGCAGCTCAGGACACCCAGTCCTCACCCAGCCCAATCACTCTGGTAAGTCTTCAAGGTAGACTCCCAAACCTTCACAGACTTTGTTCACCGGCAATCCACAATGTCTCTTGGATGCTCAGAACGCGACGCCTAACCGGCTGGAGGATGCACAGTCCTCAAGTGTAATAAGTCTTCAGATCACACAAACAAGAAAACTTAAGTGATGCCTAATTCTCTTTGGCTCTGGGTGGTTAGGGCTTTATCCTCGCAAGGAATTCTCTCTCAAAGGCTTCGAGGTGGGTTGCTCTCAAACGACAAAAGCCGTACTCTGAATCTGAGCAGCCAACAGTTTATGGTTGTAAGGGGTGGGCTATTTATAGCCACTTGGCAACCCGACCTGATTTGTCCGAAATGACCCTGGGTCACTAAGGAACTGACACGTGTTCCAATGGTCAGATTTCAAACTCACACGGCAACTTTATTTGGGCTTCAAGCAAAGCTGACTTGCCCGACTCTAGACAAGATTCGCTCTCAAAGTCTTCACTCGAAGACATAGGTTTTGTTTAAGCATCACTTCATTCATTCTAACTAGTTCTCTTAGACCCCACTTAATAGTATGGTGGTTCCTATGACTCAACACAGAAGAAAGAGAACTACGAAAGATCTAAGTCTTCGAGCTCCATAGGCTTCATGTGGTGTCTTCTCTTGTCATAGTCTTCAATGTGAATATCTTCATATACCAGCTTTGACTTCAATGTCTTCATACATTTTTAGGGGTCATCTCTGGTAGGAAAACCGAATCAATGAGGGACCTCTACCTGTGTTATCCTGCAATTCTCACAAACACATTAGTCCCTCAACTAGGTTTGTCGTCAATACTCCAAAACCAACTAGGGGTGGCACTAGATGCACTTACAATCTCCCCCTTTTTGGTGATTGATGACAAACTATTTGAAGTTTTCAACGGGGAATATAATCTGTGAAATTTTAAGGGATAAGGGATTGTCTTCATAAGTTGCAAGGGCTCCCCCTGAAGATGTGCATATAAGTAATTTGCTTTTGGAATGCAAATGCACATGGCAGGTTGTACTTGTGGAGATCCACTTCAACTTATGATGACAATCCACTATGCATGTGAAAGTATATGAAGGTAATGACATGCATAATGGAAAATGGACGTCTGCAGAATGATCTAAGTGCGGAACTTATCGTCGCACATGCGGAATTTATCATCGCAATACAAGGTGGCAAATAAGTAGCAGACGACCATCGAGTTTAAGTGTTACAACTCAAAGAACCAAATGTAGCAAAACGAGAGTTGTAAGCACGAAGCAAAATATAAAGCACCCGCCCATATGGACCCTCTTGAAGACTATCAACCTCATATGCTTCTCCCCCTTTTGTCAGTAAGGACCAAAAAGGTTTGAAAACATAGAGCATCTACTCGTTCCCATGAGGAGTAGGTGATGCAGCAGGGTCGTTGGTGGTGTTTGGAGGTGCTGAAGAGCTTGGAGCAGAGTCGAAGCGTGCTGAAGGAGGTGGCGGTGAAGTAGCATCGTCTTCATCCTCGATTACTCTGGCATTCACAGTTACAGCAGAGGAAGAGAACTCAGAGTCTTCAAGGGATGGATTTCGTCGCAGCACTGCCCTTCGAGGAGGTGTGGAGTCAAACTTGAATCGCTCAATGAAGCCATCCTCTTGAAGATCATCTTTAGAACACATCAGTGTTAGCCCTTTCCATGTGCGGCGAGAGGTTTCATGGGCAACAAAAGCATTCTTGGTGGCAAGATTGCGAATGCGATTAACATCCACCAAGAGGCTTTGCATCTGACGCTTCAGCTAGTCATGATGCCTATCCTGTTTCTGATGAAGAGCCACATTAAGCTCTCGGTCGTTGAGAAAATGAGTGAGCTTCTTGGGTCGTGGAGCAGTTGTACTGTCAGTGGCTTCAGTGAGAGCAGGATGCGGTGCACGTGTAGTGCCAGCCAAAGGATACACACGAGTTACGGCTTCAACACCTTCAACGTTCTGAGTGAAACTTTGATGCTATGCATTCTGAAGACTGAGAGGTTCCTTGACAGGCTCAGGATAGATGGCTTCAATAGACATATCCACATCAGGCAAAAAGATCCGATGGTTGCGGGCCAAGGGCTGATATGAGATAGCGGAGTGAAGTTTGATCAGCCGCATCACCCAAGGGGCGTAGAACTTCAAACCAAACAGATCAGAGCCAGATGCAGCAAGTTGGCGAATGAAGAAATCCTGTGTATTGAAGCATTTTCCATGAAGAATGTAGAAGACCAAAGTCTTCATTGCACCTTCCAGCTTGGCATGGGGAGAATGTCCTTTGATTGGCCAGAGAGTTCGCCTTATGATGTGATAAATGGTTCTTGGCAGATACTCAAGGTCTTCAACAAAGAACTCCGTGGGATAAGCAGCATCTTGGGGCAATGGCTTCATCACACTGAGCATCTGACTCATATTAGGTTCAGTCTTCTAAAAGATGCTCTCAATAGCTTCACTATGAAGCTGACAGCCATGCTCGTAGAGATCGCCAAGAGTGGGCAAACGAGTGAGCTCAATGATGTCAAAGGCTTTGGCTTCGTGATGAACGTTTCCTGTCATCCACTCCAGGACCCAAGTCTTCGGATCTCTGCTATACCCGCGGATGTGAAGTGTGGCAAAGAATTGGAGCAGCAACTTTTCATTCCAGTGCTCTTGGTCAGTGATGAACAATAGCAGTCCAACCTCTTAAAGCAATCCAGAGCTTCTTCCAGACAGGGCAGACCAGCTATTGCTTCAATGTCAAGGCGCTTGTGTGGGAAGATGCGACCTTGGTTGTAAAGAACGCATGAGTAATAGCTTCGCTGTGGATAACTCCAGAACCGATCAGATGATATTCTTTCCCTGGAGTAGGGGTTCCTGGAGCTGTTGAAGAATGTGTTGTCTGCTCTGAAGCCATTGATATTGAAGGAGCCAGGTGCTGATGCAGGACCTGGGAACCTTGGCAATCTTGGGATTGGCTTCTGTACCTGAGGCCTGTGCTCAACATGATAGTTGAACTGGGGACCGGCAGCAGACTCAGGAACAGAAGTGGCGGGATCAGTGGCTTCGCTGACTTCTGGTGCTTTTGTTGGTGAGGGCTCCACATTAGCTTCAGCCATGACATCGTCAGTGGCTTCAGTGGTGTTGGTGGTGGCAGCCGCAAGATTTTCAATCACGTTCTCCTCAAGAACTGCTTCTTGGTGGGACAGGGGAGTAGCAGCTTGTGGTACTTCTTCTTCATCGGCTGATGCAGCCAGAATGTCTTCAGCCGCTTTAGCTTCAGACGCAGAGACTTGAGGCCTTGGACCTTTGCGAAGCCTGCGCAACGCGGGCGACACCTGTGGAGTTTGTGTTGCCTGGGCCTTAGAGTCTTCTTCCTCTTGTGGGCGATCCGCCCACGAAGCATCCTGTGCTATTGGTGTCAGTGGACGACCAATGCTGATGAGTTCACTGTGCGTGATCACAGGCGATGATACCTGTTGGTGCTCTAGCTGAGGAAGGGCTGCATCATCTTCAACATGGTCATGGTGACCAATGTCCTCAGCAGCGAGGGGATCAGCTGCTGGAAAGTCTTCAGCTTCATAAGCCTCTGTGAAAGCAGGCTCATGGACAGTCAGTTGACGTTCTTGTGGATCGGCATCAGGGTGAACCATGGAAATGGGTTCAACAATCAAGGGCTCTGTGGGAGCAGCCCGTTCCTTCTTGGTCATTCTTTTCTTCTTGGCGGGGGCAGTAGCAGAGGCTTCAGGATGTTTTCTCTTCCTTGCTTCAGCCTCAGCAGTCCTGGTCTTCTTCAGTTCTGAAGCGGCCTTTGGCTTCGGGCCAGTCATGCTAGTTGGGAAGACAAGGGGATCTGCCTCCTGCCTTGGTGCTTCAGGTTCAGCCATAGCAGGCTTCTTCTGCTTCTTGGCAGCCATCCTGGGGTCGATGCCAGGATGCCCAAGGGCCTTGCGCTTCTCAGCCTCATTGTAGGCTTGCACACACCTATCAGCCAGGACCTTCATGCGCTCACGAGAACGATGAGCTTCTGCATGTTTCTTTAGAAAGGCTTCCTTGAGCTCGTGCAGCATAATCTTGAAATTCTTCACGTCTTGCACGCTGAGCTTGGCCATATGCTTCTTGAACTGAGATTTCTCAAAGTCAATCTTCTGCTTCAGTTCAACAATGCGCTGGGCGATAGCTAACTCTGAAGCAATGGCGCCATGGAAGGCGACACTGAGGCCAATGGGTAGTTGGAGATTGTCGAAGCTGATGTTTGGCGTGTCAAACCATTCATCAATGAAGTTGTGGATGATTGTTACATCAAAGAGAGGCAAATCATTGAAGATTTCTGCTTCTTCTTTGCTCTTGATGAGTTGCTCAAGAGCGTCATCTACAAGATCTTCATCACTTGACAGATCAATGGCATCATTGCGCAGAATGGCAGCAGCTATTAGCTCTTGGCCGGTGTGTGGCAGAGGCATCTTGACCTTCTGGGGCTTGGAGATGCGTGATAAATCTTCAGACTGCACACTGTCTTCAGGAGGTGCAGTTGCCAGTGGCTTCGCTCGTGAGATTTTTGGTGAAGGGGCGGGTTTTGAAGCTTTAGGCTTCTTCAACTTCTTTGGCTTTGGCGCTGTAGGCGCTTCATCTGATTCAGCGTCAGCTGTAGGCTCATTCACTGCAGTCCCTTGAACCAAGATATGGGTGATGAGGCCTTCAAGGTTGTAGAAAGGACCGACGACATTGGGTTCTGCATCTCGTGTGCCATCAGCCCTTGGAGCTGAGGGACCAGGGTTGAAGTCTAGTCCCAATGTCTTCTTGTTTTGCTTCGCTGAGTTCTGGGCAAACTGGAAGTTGCGCTTGAACAGAATGTCGTCACGACACCATAGTAGTGAAGATGGGTGTGCATCAGCAGGCTGTGGCCCACGGACCTTGCAGGGATAGAAGCCTTGTTCAATGGCTTCATCTCTGGACCTGGATTGAAGATTCTTGTATAGGATGTCTCCCCATGGTCTCTTGATGGCATTTTTCTCAGAATATTCCTGGGTTACAAATCGGCATTTGAACCATTGTTCTGCCCAATATCTTCGAATCCATTGGATTCAGGTCTTTCGCTGATTGTAATCCTCTTCAGGATCTGTCTTATACAGTTCTGAGAGGTCATGTGGCAGATCTCTAGATGTTTCTCCACGACGCTTTCTGCCACCCTTCCTTGCTGATTTCTCTGAAGCCATGAACTTTAAACTGAAAGGCTTCAACACGTTCAAAGGCTTCAAAGATTTTCGCTTGCTGGACAAACAGGAACATGCTTCGGGAGAATTTATATGATGTTGTAAGAATTCTGCAAATGAATGCAGACTATGAGAACCAAGGGATTCTCCCACGGACATGTACCTGTGACAGCATTAAGGTGCGAGGGAAGGGGAAGAGGTCATATGCATTCTCAGAAGATTTTGAATATAAATCAGTTTAGAAGACATTGACCTCATCGTGCGAAGACATTCACTCATAGATAAGGAGTTGGTTCCAGATTTGTACGAATCCAGAGATCAGTACAAGTGAGGAATCTAACTACTTTGTGAAGCATAAGTGAATATACTAGGCATGTTATGAGATGCAGTATGAGAGAGATCTAACTTGTGTGAATAGAAACTGCTTGTGGTAGAAAGTGACAAAGCCATAGGATCAACGGTGCCGTAAAAAGGAAGTTTCATTTACCACACTAAGAACTGCTAGACGGAGTGGAAGATGAGGCCGAGCAGTTCGATCTTCCGTGCCCTAACTTGGCGACGGAGGACACCTACGGTGATGGTGGACAGGACGATGTCCGCGTCGGCGTGAAGACGGCATCGGAGAGGTTGCGGCAGCGAAGCGCTTCATCGCCGGCGTCGTCGAGGGCTAGCGGTGGCGCTAGGGTTCGTGCGAGAGTGGAAGAAGAGATAATGACCGCCGTGAAGTGTGTATTTATAGGTACAGGGGCGGCACTGCGTTATTACACAGGTGCCCCTAGCGATTCGCATCTGAGGAACACGTGGCCATCATGCAGAATTTTGGGGTTTGTTCCACGTCCCACGCATGCCTGGATTGTCGGGTGGTCGTTCCTACTTCTCCGGGTTTCATGTGGAGGAATGAGCATTGAAAGTGGACTTAAGGTTTGTCTGTGTATCTTCTGCTAACAAGGACGCAGAGAAGGCATTCGACAGTTTCAATAGAATGCATATGATTTGGAGAGATAGAGTTTGAGATAGATAGCATAGAGAGGTTAGGGTCCGATCACATTCACTTAGTTCAAAAGATTCAACAAGAAGACATAGCTATAGGTGAATGTTGTAGAGGAAAGAACACTAGTATATATATATATAATCAACATAGTGAAGATAATCATGAAGACAAGTTGAGATTGAAGCCAAACCAAATGTGAAGACATAGCAAGGTAACGCCATGAGTGAAACACTTCAAAATAGAACATTTGGTGGTGGCGTTACCCACAGTATAGGAAGTATTAGACCCAGACACGGCGCACAATTATCGTGGCGCTCCGAAGTCAAATTCCACATTAATGTATTCACACTTAGAATGTATGTCTTCATTGATTGAAGATATACTTTACTTCGTGTGTTGCACATCTAAGTCATCAATATGCATAAGGGTTAGGATGTGTGCCTGATCACAGGACATTTGAGGATTCCAGGATATTTAGCTCACACCGTAACTTGCAAAATCTCTTCTCATCCAAGGGCTTGGTGAAGATATCTGCCAATTGCTCTTCAGTGTTGACGTGTATGATATCAATATCTTCCTTCACAACATGATCTCTGAGAAAGTGATGACGAATTTCAATGTGCTTTGTCTTCGAGTGCTGAACTTGGTTGTTGGCAATCTTGATGGCGCTTTCGTTGTCGCAGTAGAGTGGCACTTGCTTCAGATGAATGCCATAGTCCTTGAGCGTTTGCTTCATCCACAGAAGCTGAGCGCAGCAAGATCCAGCAGCAATGTATTCAGATTCAGCAGTGGAGAGAGATACACAGTTCTGCTTCTTTGAAGACCAACATACAAGTGATCGTCCCAGAAAGTGACATGTGCCTGATGTAGACTTGCGATCAACTTTGTCACTAGCATAATCAGCATCCGAGAATCCAACCAGATCAAACTCTGAGCCCTTTTGATACCATAATCCTAGAGATGGGGTGTGAGCCAAATATCGAAGAATTCGCTTCACAGCTAAGCGATGCGACTCCTTTGGTGCCGCTTGGAATCGAGCACACATGCAAACACTAAGCATAATATATGGCCTAGATGCACATAGATAAAGTAAAGAACTAATCATGGAGCGGTATACCTTTTGATCGAACTCTTTACCATTGTCGTCAGGACCCAGATGATGCTTGGCTGGCATTGGCGTCGTGAAGCCTTTGCAGTCTTGCATACTGAACTTCTTCAGGCAATCTTTGAGATACTTCTCTTGAGATATGAAGATGCCGTTGCGTTGCTGTCGTATTTGAAGGCCGAGAAAGAACTTCAGCTCTCCCATCATAAACATTTGATATTGCTCTTGCATCATATATCCAAACTCTTCACTGTACTTCTGATTGGTGCAGTCGAAGATAATGTCATCCACATATATTTGGCACACAAACAGTTCACCATCATATGTCTTCGTGAAGAGAGTGGGGTCGAGACAACCAGGTATGAAGCCTTTGCTCTTCAGGAAGTATTTGAGTGTGTCATACTAGGCCCGAGGGGCTTGTTTGAGGCCATATAGTGCCTTGTTGAGCTTGTATACCATGTCAGGATGTTTTGGATCTTCAAAGCCAAGAAGGTTGTGCAACATACACATCTTCTTCAATCTTGCCATTGAGGAAGGCGCTCTTCACATCCATTTGATAAAGAAGTATGTTGTGATGATTTGCATAGGCCAGCAGTATGCGTATGGCTTCAAGTCTAGCCACAGAAGCAAATGTTTCATCGAAGTCAATGCCTTCCACTTGAGTATATCCTTGAGCAACGAGACGAGCTTTGTCTCTGACAACTTGACCATGCTCATCTTGCTTGTTGCGGTATATCCATTTGGTGCCTATTATGTTGTGCTTCCGAGGATCGGGACGCTTGACCAGTTCCCATACATTATTCAGCTCAAACTGTTGAAGCTCGTCTTGCATAGCTTGAATCCATTCAGGTTCCATGAAGGCTTCTTCAACTTTCTTGGGTTCTGTTATTGAGACGAATGCGAAGTGCCCACAGAAATTTGCTAGTTGAGTTGCCCTTGAACGAGTGAGTGGACCGGGTGCATTGATGTTATCAATTATTCTTTCAATCTGCACTTCATTGGCAACGCGAGGATGTACAGGGCGAGGATTTTGCTCTTGCTGATCATTGTCGTTGTTAGAAGGAATGTCTTCAGGCTGAGCATTGTCTTCAGGTTGATCAGGTGCTGAGATGATAAGTTCTTCTTCAGGATGAGCTTCAAAAGGTATAATTTCTCCAGTTCCCATTAGCTTGATTGATTCACTGGATGGAACTTCACCTAGCACAATTGGCAGGTGCTCTCTTTGTGAACCGTTGCTCTCATCGAACCGCACATCCACTGTTTCAACCACTTTGTAATGAAAGAGATTGAAGACTCTGTAGGAGTGCGAATCCTTTCCATATCCAAGCATAAAACCCTCATGTGCTTTTGGTGCAAACTTTGAGGCGTGATGTGGGTCCTTGATCCAGCACCTGGCGCCAAATACTCTGAAGTAACTGACATTTGGCTTCTTGCCAGTAAGGAGCTCATAAGATGTCTTGTTCAGAAGCTTGTGAATATAAACACGATTGATTGTATGGCATGCAGTATCAATGGCTTCAGGCCAGAATTTTCTTGGAGTCTTGTATTCATCTAGCATCGTTCTGGCCATCTCAATGAGTGTTCTGTTCTTGCGTTCGACGACCCCATTCTGCTGTGGCGTGTACGGGGCTGAGAATTCATGTGTGATGCCCAAAGTATCAAGATATGTATCAAGGCCAGTGTTCTTGAATTCAGTGCCATTGTCACTTCTGATATGCTTTATCTTGGCGACATAGTTGTTCATTGCTCGATTGGCGAAGCGTCTGAAGACATCCTGCACTTCAGTCTTGTAAAGGATTATGTGCACCCAAGTATATCTAGAATAATCATCAACAATGACAAAGCCATAGAGACAAGCAGTAGTAGTAAGAGTTGAGTAATGAGTGGGACCGAAAAGATCCATGTGAAGCAGTTCGAAGGGTCGAGTAGTAGTCATGATTGTCTTCGAGGGATGTTTGGCCCTTGGCATCTTTCCTGCCTCACAGGCACCGCATAATTGATCTTTCTTGAACTTGACGCCCTCAATGCCTATGAGATGCTTCTTCTTTGCCAGGGTGTGGAGGAACCTCACGCCAGCATGCCCAAGCCTCCAATGCCAGAGCCAGCATTCTGAAGCTTTTGCTAGAAGACATACGACAAGCTATGGTCCTGCTGAGAAATCTACCACGTACAAATCATCTTTTCGATACCCTTCAAATACTAGAGACTTGTTAGATTCCATTAGACCAAGGCAACGATATTTTCCAAATATTACGATCATGTTTAAATTGCAAAGCATTGAAACAAACATTAAGTTGAAGCCAAGGGATTCAACAAGCATGACTTTATCCATGTGTTGATCCCTTGAGATTGCAACTCTACCTAGACCCAATACCTTACTTTTACCAGTGTCAGCAAATGTGATGTGGCTCTTGTCGGATGGACTTAAGGTTGAGTCCATAAGAAGGCTTCTTTTGCCAGTCATGTGATTCATACACCCACTATCAATAATCCATTCTGAAGACGCTGGTGTCGTACCCTACAGTGCAGTTAGGGGGATAGGCTTCACGAAGAGAATTGTGAAGAAAAAACATTTGACGAACCAGTGGGTTATGAAAGCTTAGATCCAGATTAGGACTAATAGGGAGAGTAGCAAGCGATTCAGGAACGAAGTACATAGAAAGCCAATTCGGGCATTTGATCTTGCGCCCTACAAGATGTTTAAGGTCCCCAGCAATAGCGTCAGACGATTTTGGTTTTCTGCTGGAGACCTTTCCCTGCAAAAGAGAGTTAAGCTTTCTTAGCCACCCACATCTTCAAGGGTGGCTTTCAAGCAATAAGTCTAAGTGCAGCATCTGAGAACTTTGGCTTTGGAGCCCTAGCAAATAGTCTTGCAGGCGGACAATAGTACTCATAAGAATAAGCAGAATAGTTCTTGGTCTTATGAACATGGCGGTTTGATGAACTGCTCTCATATTCATATGCCTGAGTATGGTTTCCATGCAAAACATTTCCGTTAGTGCGACTCAGGTGAGTCCTCTGTCTGTATGAAGCCTTTGGACCATATGAAGCCTTTGGTCTGAGGTTTGTCTTCTTCACGTGAGGTGTCATGATGACATTCACAGGAAGATTCTCCAGACACCTTTTAGGAACCCAGATCTTCTTCATAGGCGGTCCATTCCTGCAGTTAGTACCAATGTACCTGGCAAACACTTCACCATTCTGATTCTTAAACAGTTTATAGTTTGCATCAAAGGATTCATCAATGATAATGGGGTTAGCACAAGTGAAGCCAGATAGATTGGATGGATCTGCTGAAGGTTCCTTTGCAGCAACCCACGTGGTTTTGGGGTACTGCTCAGGTTTCCAGTAAGAGCCATCAGCATTCATTTTCCTTACGAACCCAACACCCTCTTTCCTCGGGTTTCGGTTTAGAATCTGCTTTTTGAGGACATCACATAGTGTCTGATGCCCTTTAAGACTTTTGTACATCCCTGTTTCAAGCAATGTCTTCAACCTAGCATTCTCATCAGCAATAGCAGTGGTATCCTCAGCAGAGGGGTTAGTTACCACATCAACAGTTGAAGATATTGCAACAGTAGTAGTAGTAGAACATTCAGCAACAGAAGTAGCATTATCACGCTCAATGCATTTAAGACATGGTGGTTCAAATCCTTCCTGAGCGGAACTGATCTGTTCGGCGCGAAGTGACTCGTTTTCCTTTTGAAGATCTTCATGAGCCGCTCTCAATTTTTCAAGATCTTGCTTCCTTTGAAGATAATCATAGGAGAGCTTTTCATGAGTTGTTGAGAGCGTTTCATGAAGACTTTCAAGTTCCTCATACTTAACGTGAAGATTTTTTATGTCTTCAATTAAGGACTCAGATCGAGTCATTTCAGCACCCAACAGATCATCGCTTTTGTCTAACAGTTTTTGAATATGTTCCATGGCTTTCTGTTGTTCAGTTGCAATTTTAGCAAGTGTTTTGTAGCTGGGTCTTGAACCACAATCAGAGTCATCGTCACTAGATGTTTGATAGTGGGTAGTGCGTGTGTTTACCTTGGCACCACGTGCCATGAAGCAGTAGGTAGGAGCAGAGTAGTCCTTCTCATTTGCATCGGTGTTGGTGATGAAGTCATTGTCTTCAGTGTTGAAGATGGACTTGGCAACGTATGTTGTAGCCAGACTTGCGACGCCTAAATCGGACTCCTCCTCAGACTCCACCTCCGCCTCCTCAGAAGCGGATTCCTCCTCTGAATCCATTTCCTTGCCAACAAACGCACGTGCCTTGCCAGATGAGCTCTTCTTGTGTGATGAAGACTTTGAGGAAGACTTGGAAGAAGACTTTGAGTATTTCTTCTTCTTCTTGTCGTCAGAGTCATATTCCTTGCTCTTCTTCTTCTTTTTGTTCTCATTGTCCCACTGCGGACACTCAGAGATGAAGTGGTCAGGTTTCTTGCACTTGTGACATGTTTTCTTCTTGTAGTCGTGAGTAGAAGCTTCATCATTCCTTGAGCTTGATCGGGAAGACTTTCTGAAACTTTTCTTCATGGTGAATTTCTGGAACTTCTTCACAAGCATAGCAAGTTCCCTTCCAATGTGTTCAGGATCATCCGAACTGCTGTCAGATTCTTCTTCAGATGAGGAGACAACTTTTGCCTTCAAGGCACGAGTTCGCCCATAGTTTGGACCGTAGATATCTCTTTTCTCAGAAAGCTGAAACTCATGTGTGTTGAGCCTCTCAAGTATGTCAGACGGATCGAGTGTCTTGAAATCAGGACGTTCTTGAATCATCAGGGCTAGGGTGTCAAACGAACTATCAAGTGATCTCAGTAGTGTCTTGACGACTTCATGTTTGGTGATCTCAGTAGCGCCGAGGGCTTGAAGCTCATTTGTGATGTCAGTGAGTCAGTCAAATGTGAGCTGGACATTCTCATTGTCATTTCGCTTGAAGCAGTTGAAGAGGTTGCGAAGGACACTGATTCTCTGATCTCTCTGGGTTGAGACGCCTTCATTGACCTTGGAGAGCCAGTCCTAGACCAGCTTAGATGTTTCCAAAGCACTCACACGGCCATACTGTCCTTTGGTCAGATGACCAAAGATGATATTCTTGGCAGTAGAGTCCAGTTGAACGAACTTCTTGACATCAGCAGCAGTGACACCTTCTCCGGCCTTGGGAACACCGTTCTTGACGACATACCATAGGTCGACGTCAATGGCTTCAAGATGCATGCGCATCTTATTCTTCCAGTAGGGATATTCAGTTCCATCGAAGACGGGGCACGCAGCGGAGACTTTAATTATCCCTGCAGTCGACATAGCTAAAACTCCAGGTGGTTAAACCGAATCACACAGAACAAGGGAGCACCTCGCTCTGATACCAATCGAAAGTGCGTTATATCGACTAGAGGGGGGTGAATAGGCGATTTTTATGAAAGTCTTCAAAACGTGGAAGTTATGAAGACAAACGATAGAAATAAACCTATTACCCTGCAGCGGAAGGTAGACTACACTAGGCAAGCCATAGTCAAGTATTCAATAGAGTGAAGGCACAATGACTAATAGCAGCAATGTAGTAAGGATCAGGTAGGAAGATATTGTGAAGCCACACAGAACACGCAGTCACTCAGTGAAGAAAAAAGATAGTATGAACATACAATGACTTCACAAGGAGTAACAGTGAGTAAAGGGAAGGGGAGATGAAACCAGTGACTCGCTGAAGACAATGATTTGTTGGACCAGTTCTAGTTGCTGTGACAACTGTACGTCTGGTTAGGGCGGCTAGGTATTTAAACCTTAGGACACACAGTCCCGGACACCCAGTCCTGAACACGCAGCTCAGGACACCCAGTCCTCACCGTATTCCCCTTGAGCTAAGGTCACACAGACCTCGCCCAATCACTCTGGTAAGTCTTCAAGGTAGACTCCCAAACCTTCACAGACTTTGTTCACCGGCAATCCACAATGTCTCTTGGATGCTCAGAACGCGACGCCTAACCGGCTGGAGGATGCACAGTCCTCAAGTGTAATAAGTCTTCAGATCACACAGACAGGAAAACTTAAGTGATGCCTAATTCTCTTTGTCTCTGGGTGGTTAGGGCTTTATCCTCGCAAGGAATTCTCTCTCAAAGGCTTCGAGGTGGGTTGCTCTCAAACGACAAAAGCCGTACTCTAAATCTGAGCAGCCAACAGTTTATGGTTGTAGGGGGTGGGCTATTTATAGCCACTTGGCAACCCGACCTGATTTGTCTGAAATGACCCTGGGTCACTAAGGAACTGACACGTGTTCCAACAGTCAGATTTCAAACTCACACGGCAACTTTACTTGGGCTTCAAGCAAAGCTGACTTGCCCGACTCTGGACAAGATTCGCTCTCAAAGTCTTCACTCGAAGACATAGGTTTTGTTTAAGCATCACATCAGTCATTCTGACTGGTTCTCTTGGACCCCACTTAACAGTATGGTGGTTCCTATGACTCAACACAAAAGAAAGAGAACTACGAAAGATCTAAATCTTCGAGCTCCATAGGCTTCATGTGGTGTCTTCTCTTGTCATAGTCTTCAATGTGAATATCTTCATATACCACCTTTGACTTCAATGTCTTCATACATTTTTAGGGGTCATCTCTGGTAGGAAAACCGAATCAATGAGGGACCTCTACCTGTGTTATCCTGCAATTCTCACAAACACATTAGTCCCTCAACTAGGTTTGTCGTCAATACTCCAAAACCAACTAGGGGTGGCACTAGATGCACTTACAAAAGGCTACCATTCCGGTGCAACGAGACCAAGACCAACAGAGTGGCAAGACGGAGGTCACCGTGGAGCCTGTCGGAGTAAATAGCCATGGGTAGCCTAGCCGGCTTCCCCTGGCCCTTTTGAAAAAATTATGAGCCCGTCCGGCTCTCAAGAATCCAAGACATGGGGCCGCCTTCCCCTTGCTGGCTGTCACCCAGGCCGGCTTTCGGAAGGTGGCCCGACTTTAGCCCTCATGAAGAAAGCCATGGGAGGGCCGACTTCGAGAAGCCGGCCGCGAGGAGGCCGACTCCAGGAAGCCGGCTCCCATAAAGCGGTCGAGACCGTACCCTCAAAGTTTGCATCCACCTAGCGGCGATGAGACGGGGCGTGGCTAAAGTGAAGCCTTCCACCCCCGAATCCCGGAGCACGCCTGGCACAGTGCGCCGTACGGGTGGCCATGACCCGTCCGGCGCGGCACTGTTGCCACACTGACCCTGATGTCATCCATGACGGGTTACCAGTACGGCCCACGGGCGGTGGGCCCCTTCAGGCAGAGAGACACCTGAAGGCGGCCTGGCCTCCCCCAGTCGGCCTAAGACGGAGCCGGCTCTCTCCAGCCGGCTTGCCACCCCCTCGAAGGAGACGCCCCATTAAGGAGCCAAGACGCGGTGAGGCTACAGTGGCCACCCGCCAGACGGCAGCACTGTAGCCATGCTTACCTCGGCGAAGCCCTCGTCACCAAGATTGAGCAACAGTAACCAGCCACCGACAAGGCCCTGGACAGTGGGGCCTGCCTGTCGACCAAGGGGCCGGCAGCCGGCGGGACCCACCAGTCGGCGGGCCCCAGCAGCCGGCGCAGAAGCCGGCGAGCGCAATTACAGACGACTAGGCCCCGCGCCCAGTTGGATTACCATTGTACCCCCGGGGGGAAGGCCTATATAAACCCCCGGGGCACCCATGCAAAGGTTGGACCCCCAGCTAGTTTTAGACACCACACAAGGAGAAGAAGCAAGCTAGCCGTGCCCTTCTTCCTCCTCCCACCAAACAGCTCAAGGAGCATTGTGTAGCTACTTGTCCATCTAGTGATCATGCGGAGACCCCACAGAGCAGCAGTAGGGGTGTTATCTCCACGGAGAGCCCCGAAGCTGGGTAAGATTCGCCGGCGTGCATGCCTTCGCCTCATCCCATTTCCAGGCACCGGCGATGTCTTACTGGCTCCCACAATGATAAGCCACCCGTTGGCATATGTCGCACCTACCACCCGACATTTGGCGCCCACCATGGGGCCAGGTGCACCGTTGTCCGGAGACCTGTTCTCGACGGGAACCCTCTTCCTCCCCAGCGAGCGTAGCCAGCCCGGCACGCCCGATGGCGCTTGCCACGACGCGCTGCAAGGCGTCACTAGCATCTGCGCGGCGAGCAGCCTCGCCAATCTCCTCGACGAAACCCTCATCTCTAACGAGCTCGCCTCCGATGCGGGCACCGACCACCTCGCCAACCTCCTCGGCCAGCTCCATGTCTCCAGCGAGCCCGTTGTGGATCTGGGGTCGGTTGGCTCCACCGACCCGATGCTTGTCGACTCCGGCACGGCCTCCTTCGACACCTTCCCCACCAACGTCACGATCTACAACGACCCGCTTCCCCGAGCCGATGGCTGCGACGCTATCACCACCGAGGTGATGGTCATCAGCCACGACAGCGCTGCTGACGAGAGCACCCACAACGCCCTACATGCGGCGGTCCACGACTTGTCCATCCCCCTCTCGGCTGATGCCGATGACGAAGCACTAGAGGAGCGCCGCCTCACCCTCCTCGCAGAGGGCTGGAGGCTGGCTTCCGTGAGACGCCTCACTGAGGCCTACCAGCGCGAAGCTGACCGCGCCGCCTTCGGCACGCCGGCCCCGGGCGGGCCAAACCGGGCCGGCATTGTCAAGCAACGCGGCGCCGTCATCACCGACATGCTGGGAGTCGACCGCCCGGTCTATGCCACTCCGCTCGAGAACTTGCGTGCCGCCCAGGCGGTCGTGGACGAGTTGGACGGCTTGGAGGCCGAAGAACTCCCCCACATGACCCGGCGCATCCACCAACTGATTGACGCGACCGCACGGCGGCACGAAGCCCACGCCCACGCGGGAAGCCCTCCCCGCCGCCGAGATCATGGCGTGACGTCCCGGACGCCGACTGCGGGCAGAGACCGTGCGCGGCGCGAGAAAGAGTCGGCTGCCATCCGAGGCCAAACCCGGATCTCCATCGAGCGAGACGCGGACGGCCATCCCCAAGCCATGGAATGGCGGGGCAACCCGCCTCCGCCTCGGCCCCGTGGAGAGAGATATCCCACCCCTCCGCCGGTGGCGCATCCGACTCTCAGTGGCCGACTAGGTCGCCGCGAAGGAGTCGGCGAAAACGACGCCCGCCATCGGATCAACCGCCTGGCGCGATCCCTAGCGCTGGCAGAAGAAGACGATGTTGGTCCGCCTTGCTTCCTTCCCCGGATCCGCGACGAGCCTTTCCCCAAAGGGTTCTCGCTCCCAAGAGACACGCCCAAGTACAACGGCTCCGTGAAGCCGGAAGATTGGTTGATTGACTACTCCACGGCGGTTAGCATAGCCAACGGCAACCGGCGCGTTGCCGTGAAGTACGTGCCCCTCATGCTGCAAGGCACGGCGCAGACCTGGCTCAACAGCCTCAAGCCTCTCAGCATCAACAGCTGGCTAGATTTCACTGAAGCTTTCATCCGCAACTTCACCAGCACCTACAAGCGGGCCCCCAAGCCCAGGCAGCTCTCCCTGTGCGTACAGGGCCCAGCCGAGTCCACTCGCGACTACCTCACGCGTTGGGCCGAGCTCTGTAATTCTTGCGAGGGGGTGCACGAGGTGCAAGCCATCGAATACTTCACCGCCGGGTGCCGAGAAGGTACCCTCCTCAAGCACAAGCTCCTCTGCGACGAGCCGACTACCCTCGACGAACTTCTGGACATAGCAGACAAATACGCCACCGCCGACTCTTCGATGAAGACCGAGCTCCGGGTAGACGCGTCCGGGAAAGTACTCAACCCGGCGCCCAAGACGCCGGCTGGGGATTCCGGCCGACGCCCACACTCGAATGACCACAAGCGCAAGGGCCCCGCACCGCCTCCCGCCAGTCAGCAGGTGGCCACGGTCGAAGACGCGCTGCCTGAAGGGCGACCTGCGCCCAAGAAGCCCAAGGGCAGCCGGCTTTCTCCTACGAGCAAACTCTCGACGCCCCATGCAAATTCCATAGCGGCGCGAAGCCGTCCAACCACACAACCCGGAAGTGCCATTGGCTCACCCGAATCTCTAAAGGCGAGGGGCTCGCACTGCCTCCGCCTACCAGCCCGCAGCTTCCGGCTCCACCGCCTCCGGCCGCTCGTCCCGCAGTCGGAGCCGTGCACGACGAATTCCCCGATGAGCAAGCAACCTACATCATCTTTACAAGCCAGCTCAAAGACCGGCGCGGCAAACGCCGAGAGCACCAGGAAGTCAGCGTGGTCACTGCCAACCCCGCCGGACACATGCATTGGTCAGAAAAACCCATCAGCTGGAGCCGGGCCGACTATCCAGAGGTGATGTTGTCTCCCGGCTCTTATGCGTTGGTCCTGGAAGCCACCCTCGCGATGGACAGACGCGCTGCCCGCTTCTCCCGCGTGCTGATAGACAGCAGGAGCAGCATCAACATCCTGTACCATGACACCCTGGAGAAGCTAAATGTCAAGACGAAGCGGCTCATGCCTACTCGCACAGTGTTTCATGGCATCGTACCCGGCTTGTCCTGCGCCCCCATTGGCAAGATCAAGATTGATGTACTCTTTGGGGACAAGGAGCATTTCCACCGGGAAGCAATATGGTTTGAAGTGGTGGACCTGGAGAGCCCCTACCACGTGTTGCTTGGCCGACGTGCCTTGGCCAAATTCATGGCAGTTCCCCACTATGCATACCTCAAGATGAAGATACCAAGCACCAAAGGCGTCATCACCGTAGCCGGCGATTACAAGAAGTCCTCTGAGTGCGCAGCAGCCAGCAGCCGGCTGGCCGAGTCCCTTGTGATTGCCGAAGAAAAGAAGATGTTGGACCGAGTCGTGGCCATAGCCGGCAAGCAGTCGGCCGTGTCCTCCGATCCCAAGGAGCATGATGCTCAAGGATCTTTCCAGCCGGCCAAGGAGACGAAGAAGATACCTCTTGACCCCAAGCACCCAGAGAGGTTTGCCGTCATCGGGGCAAACCTAACAGCAAATAGGAAGGCGAGCTCGCCGATTTCCTCCATGAGAATCGGGACATCTTTGCATGGTCCCCCAAGGACATGCCGGGTGTTCCGAAGGAATTCACCGAGCACAAACTACACGTCCGAGAAGACGCAAAGCCAGTCAAACAACCCCTTCGCCGACTGTCAGAGGAGAAACGCAGGATTGTGGGAGAGGAGATAGCCCGGCTTCTGGCAGCTGGCTTCATTATGCAAGTTTTCTTTCTAGAGTGGCTCGCCAACCCGGTCCTCGTGTTAAAGAAGAACAACAAGTGGCGCATGTGTATAGACTACACAAGCCTCAACAAGGCCTGCCCTAAAGATCCCTTTGCCCTGCCAAGGGTTGACCAAGTGATAGACTCCACGGCCGGATGCGAGCTGTTGAGTTTCTTGGATGCTTACTCAGGATATCACCAGATAAAGCTAGATCCGGACGACCGCCTGAAGACCGCCTTCATCACGCCATTTGGAGCCTTCTGCTACCTGACTATGACATTCGGCTTAAGAAATGCCGGTGCCACTTTTCAGCGTTGCATGCAGAAGTGCCTCCTCATGCAACTCGACAGAAACGCTCACGTCTACATGGACGACATTGTGGTGAAGACGGAGAAGCACGGCACCTTGCTGGGAGACCTCAAAGAAATGTTTGAGAACCTACGCCGTTTCCAAATCAAGCTCAACCCCGAGAAATGCGTGTTCGGAGTGCCAGCCAGCCAGCTCCTAGGCTTCCTGGTCTCCGAATGAGGCATCGAATGCAACCCGGTGAAGATCAAGGCCATCAAGAGAATGGCGATCCCCACCAAGCTTCGAGACATCCAAAAGTTCACCGGATGCTTGGCCTCCTTGAACCGCTTCATCAGCCGGCTCGGAGAGAAAGCTCTCCCCCTCTACCGCCTCATGAAGAAGAGCACTCACTTCGAGTGGAACGACCAGGCCGACCAAGCCTTTCACGAGCTGAAGAAGATGCTGGCCACGCCGCCCGTCCTAGCGGCGCCGACCGAGAAAGAGCCCATGATCCTTTACATTGCCGCAACCAGCCGGGTGGTCTGCACCGTCATCATAGTCCAACGCCCAGAAGAAGGCCGAGCCCAGCCGGTCCAGAGGCTGGTGTATTATTTGAGCGAGGTGTTGTCCGCTTCAAAGCAAAACTACTCGCACTACCAGAAGATGTGTTATGGCGCGTACTTCACCGCCAAGAAGCGGAAGCCCTACTTTCAAGAGCATCCTGTCACGGTCGTATGCACCGCCCCACTGGCCGAGATCATAGGCAGCCGGGACGCATCCGGCCGGGTGGCGAAATGGGCCATCGAGCTGGCCCCTTACACAATCTTCTACCAGCCCCGCACCGCCATCAAGTCCCAAGCACTGGCCGACTTCCTCGTCGACTGGGCTGAGACCCAGTACCTGCCGCTGGCTCCCGACTCCACCCATTGGCGCATGCACTTTGACGGGTCCAAGATGCGCACCGGCTTGGGAGCCGGCGTCGTCCTTACCTGTCCCAAAGGCGACAAGCTCAGATACACGCTGCAAATTCACTTTGCCGCCTCCAACAACGTGGCCGAGTACGAGGCGCTCATACACGGGCTCCGGCTTGCCAAAGAACTCGGCATTCGCCGGATCCTATGTTATGGCGACTCGAACTTGGTGGTCCAACAATCATCCGGCGACTGGGATGCCAAGGACGCAAATATGGCAAGTTACCGCTTCCTCGTTCAGCAGATCAGCGGGTATTTTGAAGGATGCGAATTCCTCCACGTACTGTGAGCCGACAACGAGCCAGCTGATGCTCTGGCTCGAATAGGCTCCACTCGGCAAGCAATACCAACCGCGTCGCTCTACAACGCCTCCTCAAGCCGTCCATCAAGCCGTCTCTAGAGTCCGATTCCATCTTCGTACTGCCTGACCCTGACGCAGCCGGGTCCGGCTCGAAGAACCAAGCAGGCGACCCTGGGACTTCAGTAGTCGGCCCGGGGACTTCGGCAACCGGCTCGGGGACTGCCACACCCGTCTCGGGGACTGCAGTAGCCGGCCCGGGGACTGCACCAGCACAACAGCCGGCGGCCGACTCCAGCATTTCACAACCCAGCCCGCCCACCCTGGTGGCAGTAGCCACATTGGCAGTAGGAGAAGTCGCGGCTCCGTCATGGGCTCAGTCCATCCTCAACTTCCTAGTAAACCAAGATCTGCCGGCTGACGAAGCAGAGGCAAGACAAGTCCAATGTCGAGCCGGAGCATACACAATCGTCAACAGAGAACTCGTCAAGCGCAGTGTCACTGGAGTCCTCCAACGGTGCGTCGAGCAAGAGAAGGGCATTGCAATCCTCAGAGACATTCACCAAGGAGAATGCGGCCACCATGCGGCTTCAAGATCACTCGTCGCCAAAGCTCTCCGCCACGGTTTCTTCTGGCCGACTGCTTTGGATGACGCCAAAGAATTAGTTAAATATTGCAAAGGGTGCCAACTCTTCAGCTCCAAGCAACACATGCTGGCTTCGGCACTCAAGACCATTCCCCTCACCTGGCCCTTCGCCGTTTGGGGACTAGACATGGTGGGCCCATTCAAGACGGCGCGCGGCGGCATGACGCATTTGCTCGTCGTCGTGGACAAATTCACCAAGTGTATTGAGGCAAAGCCGATCAAGAAGCTGAATGGGCCGACTGTTGTGACATTCATCGCAGACATAACAACTCGGTACGGCGTGCCACACAGCATCATCACCGACAATGGCACGAATCTTGCCAAAGGAGCCTTGGCACGTTTCTGTGCAGCCCAAGGTATCCGGCTAGACTTAGCATCCATCGCCCACCCGCAGTCAAATTACCAGGTCGAGCGAGCCAACGGCCTCATCCTCTCCGCCATCAAGCCCCGACTGGTCGTACCTCTAGAGCGTTCAGCCGGCTGTTGGCTCGATGAGCTGCCGGCTGTCCTCTGGAGTCTGCGCACTATCCCAAACAAGTCAACCGGCTTCACTCCTTTCTTCCTCGTGTATGGTGCCGAGGCGATCATCCCAACAGACATCGAGTTCGACTCGCCCCGGGTAACCATGTACACGGAGGCGGAGGCCAAGGAAGCACGAGAAGACGGTGTCGACCTGCTGGAAGAAGGCCGGCTGTTAGCCCTCAGCCGGTCTGCCATCTACCAGCAGGGTTTGCGCCGCTACCACAGTCGGAAGGTCAGGCCAAGATCTTTCCAAGAGGGCGATCTTGTGCTCCGGCTGATCCAGCGAACAGCCGGCCAGCACAAGTTCTTGGCCCCTTGGGAGGGCCCCTTCGTCATCAGCAGAGCTCTAGGCAACGACTCCTACTACCTAATCGACGCGCAGAAGCTCAACGCACGCAAGAGAGACCACTCCGGCGAGGAGTCGGAACGACCATGGAACGCCAACCTCCTTCGAAGATTTTACAGTTGAAATACAGTATGTATCACGCTAACTTTTGTACTAAATACGAGACGATAGGCCCCCCGAGGAGGGCTCGGGGACTGCCATCTTTTATCTATGAATGAAAAGTATCATGCTTATGACCTTGTCATTTCATTTACTTGTTCCGTCCGGCACCGGGTTCGACTAGTCGGCCCGGGGACTGGCCGACTGGAGTTATATTAGAAGTCCTACCCGCGGTCAGACAAGTAGTGTGCCGACACCCAAGCTTAGCTCTTGCCAAAGTCGCAGTTCGAAGAACCGGCTGTCCGGCTGGCAAGAGTCAAAAGCAGGAAAGGATGCCCACACGAAAAATGGCCAGGGACCAACGAACTAATATAACGAAAGCCAGTTTGCCGCCTACCACCGACCGACTACCAAAGTAGCCGGCCGGCCGGTTTCCATTCACTTCACTTCAATCCAAGAAAGCTCGAGTACTTGCCTCCCCAAAGAGGGAAGGCGGCAAAGGAAAAAGCCTAAGGATAAAAAGCATACGTGAATGGAAACCAAACATGCACATAATAATATTTACATAAAAGACCTCCAAGATGCCAGCATTCAACATAGTTTGGATACACCCCCAGTGGGTGGAACTGCGAAAGTTTAATAAAGATTGTTCAAAAGGCAACAAGCAGGAAAAATAAGGACGGCAGGTCAAGCTGGCAGGGCGACCGACGAGCCGGGCTGGTCGGCGGAGACGGTTGTGCCGGCTAAAGGAGTGGCCGGCTGGCGAACCTCGGCTTGATCACCGCCTCCCGCAGAGGGCGCGCTTCCACGCGCCTCGTTGCTGGAGGCACGGTTAGCCTGAGGCCGGCTGGTTGTTCCACTAGCCGGCTCGATGTCTTCACTGTCCTCTTCTTCATCATCCTCGCCCTCCTCGCTGGAGGCGATCTCCTCTGCCGAGTCCTCGCCCACCACCGGGTTCAGCCCGAACCACTTCCCCGGCTGGGCAATGCCGTCATCAGTGATTTCAGGTGCAAAAACGCTGATGTCGGTGCACTCGGCGATCGTCGAAGCACGCTGGGCGATAGCCGGCCGCACCTCCTCCAGCTCCGCATCGGCCTCCAGCCGCCAAGTGTGCAGCTGGTCCAGGTTCAGCCCTGGGCACCAAGCTCGAACGAACTCCAACGCCCGCCCGGCTCCAAGACGGTTAGCCGACGCCTTCCAAGCTTCAAAGTGACCGACTGCGACCTCCAGCCAGTCAGCTGTCCGGCTTGGGGTGCGGGGGATCGTCTCGCCGGGCCAGAGGGCGGCCAACACCTGCGCCCTGGCACGTTGGAGCCGGCGAAGCATCCGGTGAGCCGGCTGCAGCCGCGCTTGGACAGCCAAGAGCTGCTCCTCAAGCGTCCGATTTGCGTCCGGCGCGATGTTGACCCCCGCCTGACGGCGCGCCTCGCGATGGGCCTCGATGGTTTGGGCGGCGAGGGCGGAGTAGCCGGGAAAGTAGTCTGCACAAGAAAATAGGCAGCAGCACAAGTCAAGCCAAAAACCAGGCGGCAAGGGGCAGGACAGGAGCGAGGAAGGCGGCTTACCGTCGATCAAGTCCTCGATGTGGCCGAAGCCTTCATCCAGCGCTCGCCGGGTCTCAGCCCAGCTCGCCGCCTCGGTCTCAAACTCCGCCTTCAGGGCGGCCTCGCTATCATGCGCTTTCTGCAAGGCCGCCTTGTGGCTCTCCTCTTGGTCAGCCAGCTTCTTGGCCAGGCGGTCATGCTCCTGGACCAAGGCAACGTACTCAGCATCCTTGGTACGAAGGGCGGCCTACTCTTCGCCGAGCTCCCTCCTCAAGTCGGCGTTGGCCCCTGAAAGCACGAAAGACAAAGAAAAAAAACCAATAAGGAAAAAGTTGTCAAGGAAGATCCGACCCGACTGCTCAGCAGTCGGCCCGAATCTCGGGGACTACACCCAGTGGGTGCGCTGACGTGCCCCCACAGGAGACAGACAAGATCAAGCACTTACTTCGGCTGTTGGTCAGGTCGTCGGTCTTCCGACCCAACTCCCGAGCTGGGAGTTGAAGGCGGCAGCATGGGAGTTATGATATTCCTGGAAGTTCAGACAGGAAGCAAAAATAAGGTAGTCGTCAAGAAAGATCCGACCCGACTGCTCAGCAGTCGGCCCGAATCTCGGGGACTACACCCAGTGGGTGCGCTGACGCGCCCCTACGGAAGAAATCAAGAGACCAAAGCGGCCAAGAATGAAAGACTCACCCGGATGGCGGCCCGCGTCGACAGGAACTCCTGGGTGTACTGCTGCAGCAGGGCGGCCTGAGCTTGAAGCCGGCTCCGGACCTCTTGAGCCGCCACATTCAGCTCGCGAGTCCCCCCGCTGGGAGCCCAGTCGGACGTGGCGGTGCTGGCCGCCTCCAGAGCCTCCGCCGACTGGCCGGTGCCCGCAACTCGGCGCGACTCCGGCGGAGCGGCGCCTCCCCCTGCGTGCCGACGCGTCTCCAGCTGCACCTTGAAGCCGGCTCCATCCTCCGGCTCACCCTGGCCGGCTCCTCTGGTGCCGCTGACGATTGGCCGCCTTGGCCCGCTCCGGTTGGCGCTGCCGGCGGCGCTCTCCCCGCGAAGACCACAAGGTCCTCCCTCCTCTCCATCAACGGCGGGTCTTGGACGATTTCCTCCACCAAGGGTGTTAGGGGCCACGGCTCGGAGGGGAATGGCGTGCAGCGGAGGCTGGTTACGCGAACCCTTCGCTTCCGTTTCCGCGGTTGCCGCCTCTACCTGGGCCTTGGCTGCCGCGTCGGCCTGCTCCCTCGCCGCCTGGGCGGCCGCTTTTTCCGCCGCCTCACGCTCCTCCCGCGCCTCACGGGCGTTCTGCTCCGTGGCCTCCCTGAGGTCGGCGCGGGGGTCCACGCGGCGGGAGCCCAAAGACCCTCCAGTCGGCCCAACTACGGAGCCGCCCGGACCCCGCTCAAGGGAAAGCTGTGCCCTGTCCAGCGAGCGGGAAAGGGTTAGGAAGAATGTTCGAACAAGAGAGAACGATGAAAAGCATGCGACCAGGCAATCGACGACTTACGCTGAGACCGCCTGAGGCTGCTTCACCGCCTTGCGGAACCGGGCCGCTTTCACGGCCGCCTCATCTCGTTTGGTCGCCGCGGTGGAGGCTTTGGACTTCTTTGGCCGACTGCCAAAGAGGGTTGACGCGGCCCGGCGCTTCTGTGCGCTGCCGCTGGCAGCCGGCATGGTGGACAAGCCCGCGCCCTGATGGTCGGCCGCCGGCTGGCAACGGGGTGACTTCGGCTTCGGCATCATCCGGCCAGTCCTCGAAGCTGGCGGTAAGACCTGTGCCTCCGGTCTCGGCGTCGTCCCCCACGACAGCGTCTTCCATGGCGGCCGCCCCCAAATCCGGGTCGTCGACGTCGTCCACCGTGCGGTCAGGGACGTACTAGCATTCTATCCCTGCTGCCCCGATCGTCGGCGGAAGAAGGGGGTTCTGCTAAGAAGAACCAACCGATCAAGAAGCCGGCCATCATAAAGCCGGCTACCAACAAAAAGAAGAAAGAGGGGAAAGCTCACCACGGGCGGAGGGTTGGCGCGAGAATACGGCACCTTGCCGTATCGCCAGTCCTCGGCGAGCTTGCAATTGGAGATATGATTTACCATGTACGACACCTCCGCATGAGGCATCTCTCTGGTGCTCAGCCGGCTTGGGTCGAAGCGGCCGCTCATCTGACACATCATGTGGGGCTGGCTTTGGAGAGGAAGTATCCGGCGCTCCATGAAGGCGGCCACCAAGTCAGCCCCGCTCAGGCCTTCTGACTGGATCATCACCCGAAGTCGGGAGACGGCAGCATTCCCGGCCTGAGACAGTGACCTAGACCGGAAACCCCATGAGGGCTGCCTCCCAGCCGGCGGCCCGGCTACGTAAGCCGGCAGGTTGACGTGGTCTCCTTGCTGGGCGACGTTCTTCACGTAGAAGTACAACTTCTGCTAGATCTTCACCGACTAGATCAGGGGGATGGACGGGAACGTATTGTTCTCGCTCGCCCGCCTCATGGCGATGAAGGCTCCGCAGGGGGCGGGCACGCCCGCGACGACGGTGCCGAGTTTGCTCTAGAAGAATTCTCCCCAGAGCTCCAGCATGGGGAGCAGCCCCAAGAAACCTTCGCAGAGAGAGACGAAGGCTGACAGCAGCATCACCACGTTGGGCGTGAGGTGATGCGGCTGAAGATTGTAGAACTCGAGGAAGGAGCGCAGGAATCCGCTCGCGGGAAGGACGAAGCTGCGCAGGAAGTGCGAGCGGAAGACGACCCGCTCGCCCTCCTCCGGTGCTGGCGAGATCTCCGTCTCTGGCGCCAGGCGAACTCGCACGAGGTTGGCGTCGGGTAGGCGCCGAGTCTGGCGGAGGAACTCAACATGGTCCTCATGGATGTTGGAGCCGTCCCACGAGCTCGACAGCGCCGTGGGAGTAAGACGATGTGGCGGTGCGGCGGCGCTGAGACGGGAGGCTGCGGCGGCAACGAGAGGAAGAAAGGAGGACGAGAAGGGGCGGAGCGAGAGAGAGCGTGCGAACCTCTGTCTCTCCCCCTCCTCCCCCTACTTATAGGCTCGCATGGCGGAGCCGAGGAGGCGCGGCGTGGGAAAACGTGGGGATTGATCGTGCCCACTCCCCCACGTCCCGCGTTTATTGCGCCCTGACGGCGAAATAAAATCGCCATGGGAAGGCGAGCGGTCCACCTGGGCTGCAGAAGATTAGCGTTCGGGCCGAGGCCTAGGAGTGGCGGGCCCGGTCCTGCGGCGGCGCCCCGTCGCGCGCGTGCGCTGGCAGGGTCTCGCTGCCACGTGGCCCGCGGGAGGGCCCGCGGTCAGCACGCGGGTCGACCACTTTCCCGCCTGCAAGACGCAGGGCTCCCCGAACTCGGCATACACTAGCAAAGCCGGATCTTCAGGGTAGGAAGCTGACCAAGCTTCTCGTCCCTTTGTCCGCCTCGAAGCTCGATCAGCTTCGGGGACTACTGTTGGAGTAAATAGCCATGGATAGCCTAGCCGGCTTCCCCTGGCCCTTCTGAAAAAATTACGAGCCTATCCGGCTCTCAAGAATCCAAGACATGGGGCCGCCTTCCCCTTGCTCGCTGTCACCCAGGCCGGCTTTCGGAAGGTGGCCCGACTTTAGCCCTCATGAAGAAAGCCATGGGAGGGCCGACTTCGAGAAGCCGGCCGCGAGGAGGCCGACTCCAGGAAGCCGGCTCCCATAAAGCGGTCGAGACCGTACCCTCAAAGTTTGCATCCACCTAGCGACGATGAGACAGGGCGTGGCTACAGTGAAGCCTGCCACCCCCGAATCCTGGAGCACACCTGGCACAATGCGCCGTACGGGTGGCCATGACCGTCCGGTGCGGCACTGTTGCCACACTGACCCTGATGTCATCCACAACGGGTTACCAGTATGGCCCACGGGCGGTGGGCCCCTTCAGGCAGAGAGACACCTGAAGGCGGCCTGGCCTCCCCCAGTCGGCCCAAGACGGAGCCGGCTCTCTCTAGCCGGCTTGCCACCCCCTCGAAGGAGACACCCCATTAAGGAGACAAGACGCGGTGAGGCTACAGTGGCCACCCGCCGGACGGCAGCACTGTAGCCATGCTTACCTCAGCGAAGCCCTCGTCACCAAGATTGAGCAACAGTAACCAGCCACCGACAAGGCCCTGGACAGTGGGGCCTGCGTGTTGACCAAGGGGCCGGCAGCCGGCGGGACCCACCAGTCAGCGGGCCCCAGCAGCCGGCGCAGAAGCCGGCGAGCGTAGTCACAGACGGCTGGGCCCCACGCCCAGTCGGATTACCATTGTACCCCCGGGGGGTAGGCCTATATAAACCCCCTGGGGCACCCATGCAAAGGGTTGGACCCCCAGCTAGTTTTAGACACCACACAAGGAGAAGAAGCAAGCTAGCCGTGCCCTTCTTCCTCCTCCCACCAAACAGCTCAAGGAGCATTGTGTAGCTACTTGTCCATCTAGTGATCATGCGGAGACCCCGCAGAGCAGCAGTAGGGGTGTTATCTCCACGGAGAGCCCCAAAGCTGGGTAAGATTCGCCGGCATGCATGCCTTTCCCTCATCCCGTTTCCAGGCACCGGCGACGTCTTACTGGCTCCCACAATGATAAGCCACCCGTTGGCATATGTTGCACCTACCACCCGACATTTGGCGCCCACCGTGGGGCCAGGTGCATCATCATCCGGAGACCTGTTCTGGACGGGAACCCTCTTCCTCCCCAGCGAGCGTAGCCAGCCCGGCACGCCCGATGGCGCTTGCCACGACGCGCTGCAAGGCGTCACCAGCATCTGCGCGGCGAGCAGCCTCGCCAATCTCCTCGACGAAACCCTCATCTCTGATGAGCTCGCCTCCGATGTGGGCACCGACCACCTCGCCAACCTCCTCGGCCAGCTCCATGTCTCCAGCGAGCCCGCTGTGGATCTGGGGTCGGTTGGCTCCACCGACCCGATGCCTATCGACTCCGGCACGGCCTCCTTCGACACCTTCCCCACCAACGTCACGATCTACAACGACCCGCTTCCCCGAGCCGATGGCTGCGACGCTGTCACCACCGAGGTGATGGTCATCGGCCACGACGGCGCTGCTGACGAGAGCGCCCACGACGCCCCACACGCGGCGGTCCACGACTTGTCCATCCCCCTCCTGGCTGATGCCGACGATGATGCCCCGCATGCATAATCTTGAAATTCTTCATGTCTTGCACGCTGAGCTTGGCCATATGCTTCTTGAACTGAGATTTCTCAAAGTCAATCTTCTGCTTCAGTTCAACAATGCGATGGGCGATAGCTAACTCTGAAGCAATGGCGCTATGGAAGGCGACACTGAGGCCAATGGGTAGTTGGAGATCGTCGAAGCTGATGTTTGGCGTGTCAAACCATTCATCAATGAAGTTGTGGATGATTGTTACATCAAGGAGAGGCAGATCATTGAAGATTTCTGCTTCTTCTTTGCTCTTGATGAGTTGCTCAAGAGCGTCATCTGCAAGATCTTCATCACTTGACAGATCAATGGCATCATTGCACAGAATGACAGCAGTTGTTAGCTCTTGGCCGGTGTGTGGCAGAGGCATCTTGACCTTCTGGGGCTTTGAGATGCGTGATAAATCTTCAGACTGCACACTGTCTTCAGGAGGTGCAGTTGCCAGTGGCTTCGCTCGTGAGATTTTTGGTGAAGGGGCAGGCTTTGAAGCTTTAGGCTTCTTCAACTCCTTTGGCTTCGGCGCTGCAGGCGCTTCATCTGATTCAGCGTCAGCTGCAGGCTCATTCCCTGCAGTCCCTTGAACCAAGATGTGGGTGATGTGGCCTTCAAGGTTGTAGAAAGGACCGGCGACATTGGGTTCTGCATCTCGTGTGCCATCAGCCCTTGGAGTTGAGGGACCAGGGTTAAAGTCTAGTCCCAATGTCTTCTTTTTTTGCTTCACTGAGTTCTGGGCAAACTGGAAGTTGCGCTTGAACAGAATGTCGTCACGACACTATAGTAGTGACGATGGGTGTGCATCAGCAGGCTGTGGCCCACGGACCATGCAGGGATAGAAACCTTGTTCAATGGCTTCATCTCTGGACCTGGGTTGAAGATTCTTGTATAGGATGTCTCCCCACGGTCTCTTGATGGCATTTTTCTCAGAATATTCCTGGGTTACAAATCGGTATTTGAACCATTGTTCTGCCCAATATCTTCGAATCCATTGGATTCGGGTCTTGCGCTGATTGTAATCCTCTTCAGGATCTGTCTTGTACAGTTCTGAGAGGTCATCTGGCAGATCTCTAGATGTTTCTCCACGACGCTTTCTGCCACCCTTCCTTGCTGATTTCTCTGAAGCCATGAACTTTAAAATGAAAGGCTTCAACATGTTCAAAGGCTTCAAAGATTTTCGCTTGCTGGACAAACAGGAACATGCTTCGGGAGAATTTATATGATGCTGTAAGAATTCTGCAAATGAATGCAGACTATGAGAACCAAGGGATTCTCCCACGGACATGTACCTGTGACAGCATTAAGGTGCGAGGGAAGGGGAAGAGGTCATATGCATTCTCAGAAGATTTTGAATATAAATCAGTTTAGAAGACATTGACCTCATCGTGCGAAGACATTCACTCATAGATAAGGAGTTGGTTCCAGATTTGTACGAATCCAGAGATCAGTACAAGTGAGGAATCTAACTACTTTGTGAAGCATAAGTGAATATACTAGGCATGTTATGAGATGCAGTATGAGAGAGATCTAACTTGTGTGCATAGAAACTGCTTGTGGTAGAAAGTGACAAAGCCATAGGATCAACGGTGCCGTAAAAAGGAAGTTTTATTTACCACACTAAGAACTGCTAGACGGAGTGGAAGATGAGGCCGAGCAGTTCGATCTTCCGTGCCCTAACTTGGCGACGGAGGACACCTACGGTGATGGCGGAGAGGACGATGTCCGCATCAGCGTGAAGACGGCGTCGGAGAGGTTGCGGCAGCGAAGTGCTTCGTCGCCGGCGTTGTCGAGGGCTAGCGGTGGCGTTAGGGTTCGTGCGAGAGTGGAAGAAGAGATAATGACCGCCGTGAAGTGTGTATTTATAGGTACAGGGGCGGCACTGCATTATTAAGCAGGTGCCCCTGGCGATTCGCATCTGAGGAACACGTGGCCATCATGCAGAATTTTGGGGTTTGTTCCACGTCCCACGCACGCCTGGATTGTCGGGTGGTCGTTCCTACTTCTCTGGGTTTCATGTGGAGGAATGAGCATTGAAAGTGGACTTAAGGTTTGTCTTTGTATCTTCTGCCGACAAGGACGCAGAGAAGACATTCGACAGTTTCAATAGAATGCATATGATTTGGAGAGATAGAGTTTGAGATAGATAGCATAGAGAGGTTAGGGTCCGATCACATTCACTTAGTTCAAAAGATTCAACAAGAAGACATAGCTATAAGTGAATGCTGTAGAGGACAAAACACTAGTATATAAATAATCAACATAGTGAAGATAATCATGAAGACAAGTTGAGATTGAAGCCAAACCAAATGTGAAGACATAGCAAGGTAACGCCATGAGTGAAACACTTCAAAATAGAACATTTGGTGGTGGCGTTACCCACCGTATAGGAAGTATTAGACCCAGACACGACGCACAATTATCGTGGCGCTCCGAAGTCAAATTCCACATTAATGTATTCACACTTAGAATGTATGTCTTCATTGATTGAAGATATACTTTACTTCGTGTGTTGCACATCTAAGTCATCAATATGCATAAGGGTTAGGATGTGTGCCTGATCATAGGACATTTGAGGATTCCAGGATATTTAGCTCACACCGTAACTTGCAAAATCTCTTCTCGTCCAAGGGCTTGGTGAAGATATCTGCCAATTGCTCTTCAGTGTTGACGTGTATGATATCAATATCTTCCTTCACAACATGATCTCTGAGAAAGTGATGACGAATTTCACTGTGCTTTGTCTTCGAGTGCTGAACATGGTTGTTGGCAATCTTGATGGCGCTTTCATTGTCGCAGTAGAGTGGCACTTGCTTCAGATGAATGCCATAGTCCTTGAGCGTTTGCTTCATCCATAGAAGCTGAGCGCAGCAAGATCCAACAGCAATGTATTCAGATTCAGCAGTGGAGAGAGATACACAGTTCTGCTTCTTTGAAGACCAACATACAAGTGATCGTCCCAGAAAGTGACATGTGCCTGATGTAGACTTGCGATCAACTTTGTCACCAGCGTAATCAGCATCCGAGAATCCAACCAGATCAAACTCTGAGCCCTTTGGATACCATAATCATAGAGATGGGGGGTGAGCCAAATATCGAAGAATTCGCCTCACAGCTAAGTGATGCGACTCCTTTGGTGCCGCTTGGAATCGAGCACACATGCAAACACTAAGCATAATATATGGCCTAGATGCACATAGATAAAGTAAAGAACTAATCATGGAGCGGTATACCTTTTGATCGAACTCTTTACCATTGTCGTCAGGACCCAGATGATGCTTGGCTGGCATTGGCGTCGTGAAGCCTTTGCAGTCTTGCATACCGAACTTCTTCAGGCAATCTTTGAGATACTTCTCTTGAGATATGAAGATGCCGTTGCATTGCTGTCGTATTTGAAGGCCGAGAAAGAACTTCAGCTCTCCCATCATAGACATTTGATATTGCTCTTGCATCATATATCCAAACTCTTCACTGTACTTCTGATTGGTGCAGTCGAAGATAATGTCATCCACATATATTTGGCACACAAACAGTTCACCATCATATGTCTTCGTGAAGAGAGTGGGGTCGAGAGAACCAGGTATGAAGCCTTTGCTCTTCAAGAAGTATTTGAGTGTGTTATACCAGGCCCGAGGGGCTTGTTTGAGGCCATAAAGTGCCTTGTTGAGCTTGTATACCATGTCAGGATGTTTTGGATCTTCAAAGCCAGGAGGTTGTGCAACATACACTTCTTCTTCAATCTTGCCATTAAGGAAGGCGCTCTTCACATCCATTTGATAAAGAAGTATGTTGTGATGATTTGCATAGGCCAGCGGTATGCGTATGGCTTCAAGTCTAGCCACAGGAGCAAATGTTTCATCAAAGTCAATGCCTTCCACTTGAGTATATCCTTGAGCAACGAGACGAGCTTTGTTTCTGACAACTTGACCATGCTCATCTTGCTTGTTGCGGTATATCCATTTGGTGCCTATTATGTTGTGCTTCCGAGGATCGGGACGCTTGACCAGTTCCCATACATTATTCAGCTCAAACTGTTGAAGCTCGTCTTGCATAGCTTGAATCCATTCAGGTTCCATGAAGGCTTCTTCAACTTTCTTGGGTTCTGTTATTGAGACGAATGCGAAGTGCCCACAGAAATTTGCTAGCTGAGTTGCCCTTGAACGAGTGAGTGGACCGGGTGCATTGATGCTATCAATTATTCTTTCAATCTGCACTTCATTGGCAACGCGAGGATGTATAGGGCGAGGATTTTGCTCTTGCTGATCATTGTCGTTGTTAGAAGGAATGTCTTCAGGCTGAGCATTGTCTTCAGGTTGATCAGGTGTTGAGATGATAAGTTCTTCTTCAGGATGAGCTTCAGAAGGTATAATTTCTCCAGTTCCCATTATCTTGATTGATTCACTGGATGGAACTTCACCTAGCACAATTGGCAGGTGCTCTCTTTGTGAACCGTTGCTCTCATCGAACCGCACATCCACTGTTTCAATCACTTTGTAATGAAAGAGATTGAAGACTCTGTAGGAGTGCGAATCCTTTCCATATCCAAGCATAAAACCCTCATGTGCTTTTGGTGCAAACTTTGAGGTGTGATGTGGGTCCTTGATCCAGCACCTGGCGCCAAATACTCTGAAGTAACTGACATTTGGCTTCTTGCCAGTAAGGAGCTCATAAGATGTCTTGTTCAGAAGCTTGTGAAGATAAACACGATTGATTGTATGGCATGCAGTATCAATGGCTTCAGGCCAGAATTTTCTTGGAGTCTTGTATTCATCTAGCATCGTTCTGGCCATCTCAATGAGTGTTCTGTTCTTGCGTTCGACGACCCCATTCTGCTGTGGCGTGTACGGGGCTGAGAATTCATGTGTGATGCCCAAAGTGTCAAGATATGTATCAAGGCCAGTGTTCTTGAATTCAGTGCCATTGTCACTTCTGACATGCTTTATCTTGGCGCCATAGTTGTTCATTGCTCGATTGGCGAAGCGTCTGAAGACATCCTGCACTTCAGTCTTGTAAAGGATTATGTGCACCCAAGTATATCTAGAATAATCATCAACAATGACAAAGCCATAGAGACAAGCAGTAGTAGTAAGAGTTGAGTAATGAGTGGGACCGAAAAGATCCATGTGAAGCAGTTCGAAGGGTCGAGTAGTAGTCATGATTGTCTTCGAGGGATGTTTGTCCCTTGTCATCTTTCCTGCCTCACAGGCACCGCATAAGTGATCTTTCTTGAACTTGACGCCCTCGATGCCTATGACATGCTTCTTCTTTGCCAGGGTGTGGAGGTTCCTCACGCCAGCATGCCCAAGCCTCCGATGCCAGAGCCAGGATTCTGAAGCTTTTGCTAGAAGACATACGGCAAGATGTGGTCCTGCTGAGAAATCTACCACGTACAAATCATCTTTTCGATACCCTTCAAATACTAGAGACTTGTTAGATTCCATTAGAACAAGGCAATGATATTTTCCAAATATTACGATCATGTTTAAATTGAAAAGCATTGAGACAGACATTAAGTTGAAGCCAAGGGATTCAACAAGCATGACTTTATCCATGTGTTGATCCCTTGAGATTGCAACTCTACCTAGACCCAATACCTTACTTTTACCAATGTCAGCAAATGTGATGTGGCTCTTGTCGGATGGACGTAAGGTTGAGTCCATAAGAAGGCTTCTTTTGCCAGTCATGTGATTCGTACACCCACTATCAATAATCCATTCTGAAGACGCTGGTGTCGTACCCTACAGTGCAGTTAGGGGGATAGGCTTCACGAAGAGAATTGTGAAGCAAAAACATTTGACGAACCAGTGGGTTATGAAAGCTTAGATCCAGATTAGGACTAATAGGGAGAGTAGCAAGCGATTCAGGAACGAAGTACATAGAAAGACCATTCGGGCATTTGATCTTGCGCCCTACAAGATGTTTAAGGTCCCATGCAATAGCGTCAGACGATTTTGGTTTTCTGCGGGAGACCTTTCCCTGCAAAAGAGAGTTAAGCTTTCTTAGCCACCCACGTCTTCAAGGGTGGCTTTCAAGCAATAAGTCTAAGTGCAGCATCTGAGAACTTTGGCTTTGGAGCCCTAGCAAACAGTCTTGCAGGCGGACAATAGTACTCATAAGAATAAGCAGAATAGTTCTTGGTCTTATGAACATGGCGGTTTGATGAACCGCTCTCATATTCATATGCCTGAGTATGGTTTCCCTGCAAAACATTTGCGTTAGTGCGACTCAGGTGAGTCCTCTGTCTGTATGAAGCCTTTGGACTGTATGAAGCCTTTGGTATGAGGTTTGTCTTCTTCACATGAGGTGTCATGATGACACTCATAGGAAGATTCTCCAGACACCTTTTAGGAACCCAGATCTTCTTCATAGGCAGTCCATTCCTGCAGTTAGTACCAATGTACCTGGCAAACACTTCACCATTCTGATTCTTAAACAGTTTATAGTTTGCATCAAAGGATTCATCAATGATAATGGGGTTAGCATAAGTGAAGCCAGATAGATTGGATGGATCTGCTGAAGGTTCCTTTGCAGCAACCCACGTGGTTTTGGGGTACTGCTCAGGTTTCCAATAAGAGCCATCAGCATTCATTTTCCTTACGAACCCAACACCCTCTTTCCTCGGGTTTTGGTTTAGAATCTGCTTTTGGAGGACATCACATAGTGTCTGATGCCCTTTAAGACTTTTGTACATCCCTATTTCAAGCAATGTCTTCAACCTAGCATTCTCATCAGCAATAGCAATGGTATCCTCAGCAGAGGGGTTAGTTACCACATCAACAGTTGAAGATATTGCAACAGTAGTAGCAGTAGAACATTCAGCAACAGAAGTAGCATTATCACGCTCAATGCATTTAAGACATGGTGGTTCAAATCCTTCCTGAGCGGAACTGATCTGTTCGGCGTGAAGTGACTCATTTTCCTTTTGAAGATCTTCATGAGCTGCTCTCAATTTTTCAAGATCTTGCTTCCTTTGAAGATAATCATAGGAGAGCTTTTCATGAGTTGTTGAGAGCGTTTCATGACGACTTTCAAGTTCCTCATACTTAACGTGAAGATTTTTTATGTCTTCAATTAAGGACTCAGATCGAGTCATTTCAGCACCCAACAGATCATCGCTTTTGTCTAACAGTTTTTGAATATGTTCCATGGCTTTCTGTTGTTCAGTTGCAATTTTAGGAAGTGTTTTGTAGCCGGGTCTTGAACCACAATCAGAGTCATCGTCACTAGATGTTTGATAGTGGGTAGTGCGTGTGTTTACCTTGGCACCGCGTGCCATGAAGCAGTAGGTAGGAGCAGAGTAGTCCTTCTCATTTGCATCGGTGTTGGTGATGAAGTCATTGTCTTCAGTGTTGAAGATGGACTTGGCAACGTATGCTATAGCCAGACTTGCGACGCCTGAATCGGACTCCTCCTTAGACTCCACCTCCGCCTCCTCAGAAGTGGATTCCTCCTCTGAATCCATTTCCTTGCCAACAAACGCACGTGCCTTGCCAGATGAGCTCTTCTTGTGTGATGAAGACTTTGAGGAAGACTTGGAAGAAGACTTTGAGTATTTCTTCTTCTTCTTGTCGTCAGAGTCATATTCCTTGCTCTTCTTCTTCTTTTTGTTCTCATTGTCCCACTGCGGACACTCAGAGATGAAGTGGTCAGGTTTCTTGCACTTGTGACATGTTTTCTTCTTGTAGTCGTGAGCAGAAGCTTCATCATTCCTTGAGCTTGATCGGGAAGACTTTCTGAAACTTTTCTTCTTGGTGAATTTCTGGAACTTCTTCACAAGCATAGCAAGTTCCCTTCCAATGTGTTCAGGATCATCCGAACTGCTGTCAGATTCTTCTTCAGATGAGGAGACAACTTTTGCCTTCAAGGCACGAGTTCGCCCATAGTTTGGACCGTAGATATATCTTTTCTCAGAAAGCTGAAACTCATGTGTGTTGAGCCTCTCAAGTATGTCAGATGGATCGAGTGTCTTGAAATCAGGACGTTCTTGAATCATCAGCGCTAGGGTGTCAAACGAACTATCAAGTGATCTCAGTAGTGTCTTGACGACTTCATGTTTGGTGATCTCAGTAGCGCCGAGGGCTTGAAGCTCATTTGTGATGTCAGTGAGTCGGTCAGATGTGAGCTGGACATTCTCATTGTCATTTCGCTTGAAGTGGTTGAAGAGGTTGCGAAGGACACTGATTCTCTGATCTCTCTGGGTTGAGACGCCTTCATTGACCTTGGAGAGCCAGTCCCAGACCAGCTTAGATGTTTCCAAAGCACTCACATGGCCATACTGTCCTTTGGTCAGATGACCACAGATGATATTCTTGGCAGTAGAGTCTAGTTGAACGAACTTCTTGACATCAGCAGCAGTAACACCTTCTCCAGCCTTGGGAACACCGTTCTTGACGACATACCATAGGTCGACGTCAATGGCTTCAAGATGCATGCGCATCTTATTCTTCCAGTAGGGATATTCAGTTCCATCGAAGACGGGGCACGCAGCGGAGACTTTAATTATCCCTGCAGTCGACATAGCTAAAACTCCAGGTGGTTAAACCGAATCACACAGAACAAGGGAGCACCTCACTCTGATACCAATTGAAAGTGCGTTATATCGACTAGAGGGGGGGTGAATAGGCAATTTTTATGAAAGTCTTCAAAACGTTGAAGTTATGAAGACAAACGATAGAAATAAACCTATTACCCTGCAGCGGAAGGTAGACTACACTAGGCAAGCCATAGTCAAGTATTCAATAGAGTGAAGGCACAATGACTAATAGCAGCAATGTAGTAAGGATCAGGTAGGAAGATATTGTGAAGCCACACAGAACACGCAGTCACTCAGTGAAGAAAAAAGATAGTATGAACATACAATGACTTCACAAGGAGTAACAGTGAGTAAAGGGAAGGGGAGATGAAACCAGTGACTCACTGAAGACAATGATTTGTTGGACCAGTTCTAGTTGCTGTGACAACTGTACGTCTGGTTAGGGCGGCTAGGTATTTAAACCTTAGGACACACAGTCCCGGACACCCAGTCCTGAACACGCAGCTCAGGACACCCAGTCCTCACCATATTCTCCTTGAGCTAAGGTCACACAGACCTCGTCCAATCACTCTGGTAAGTCTTCAAGGTAGACTCCCAAACCTTCACAGACTTCGTTCACCGGCAATCCACAATGTCTCTTGGATGCTCAGAACGCGATGCCTAACCGGCTGGAGGATGCACAGTCCTCAAGTGTAATAAGTCTTCAGATCACACAGACAAGAAAACTTAAGTGATGCCTAATTCTCTTTGGCTCTGGGTGGTTAGGGATTTATCCTCGCAAGGAATTCTCTCTCAAAAGCTTCAAGGTGGGTTGCTCTCAAACGACAAAAGCCGTACTCTAAATCTGAGCAGCCAACAGTTTATGGTTGTAGGGGGTGGGCTATTTATAGCCACTTGGCAACCCGACCTGATTTGTCCGAAATGACCCTGGGTCACTAAGGAACTGACACGTGTTCCAACGGTCAGATTTCAAACTCACACGGCAACTTTACTTGGGCTTCAAGCAAAGCTTACTTGCCCGACTCTGGACAAGATTCTCTCTCAAAGTCTTCACTCAAAGACGTAGGTTTTGTTTAAGCATCACTTCAGTCATTCTGACTGGTTCTCTTGGACCCCACTTAACAGTACGGTGGTTCCTATGACTCAACATAGAAGAAAGAGAACTACGAAAGATCTAAGTCTTCGAGCTCCATAGGCTTCATGTGGTGTCTTCTCTTGTCATAGTCTTCAATGTGAATATCTTCATATACCACCTTTGACTTCAATGTCTTCATACATTTTTAGGGGTCATCTCTGGTAGGAAAACCGAATCAATGAGGGACCTCTACCTGTGTTATCCTGCAATTCTCACAAACACATTAGTCCTTCAACTAGGTTTGTCGTCAATACTCCAAAACCAACTAGGGGTGGCACTAGATGCACTTACAAAAGGTTACCATTCCAGTGCAACGAGACCAAGACCAACAGAGTGGCAAGATGGAGGTCACCGTGGAGCCCAAGACGGTGTCATCACCTGAGCTTTTGGCAGCCGAAGACCACCTTTGGTCAGGATAACTTGTAGTAGATGTTCCCCTTCAAAATGGCCAATTGTTGGTGCCCTTCCCGCTCATTATATGGGGAGAGGCCCATGGCCTCTATAAATAGAGCTAGCCACCACAGAAGGAAGGAGACACCGAGGGGGAATGAAAGAGAGACGGCTAGAGATCTGATAGAACCCTAGCAGAGAAAGAGAGAGAGGCGACTGAACTCATCCAAGCAGTTCATCGCACCAGCTCAAGAACACATCTTGCGAGGCTGTTCTTCCCTTGTACTGTTCATCATCAGCCCCCGAGGCAATCCACCACACCACACACTGGAGTAGGGTATTACACCACAACGGTGGCCCGAACCAGTATAAACCTCGTGCCCCTTGTGTTGTTTGTTGTTTCCAGCTTAGATCACGCGAGGAGATTGGACATATATCGGTAGGGGAGAGATCTCCGCACGCACCCCAGTGTTCGAACCTCAAGGGTCTGCCAGAACCCGAAATTCGACAACGGTTGGATGGCGTAATTTGTGGGTCGTCGGTCGGTCTGCAGCCGACTCGGGCGGCGTGGTGGGACAAAAAAAGCACAGCTCGTGTGAGCTCGTCTCCAATGCGTGTGCTGGAGGATGCAGGAGCATCCGAGCTCTTCCTCGTTCATTGGTGGCAAAGGCACGGATGGACAAAAGGGTCGCCAATATTTTGGCTACCCCGGGCAAGATCCAAACAGCCCCTCCCAGCCCCACCCCTCCCAGAACATTCAAATCCCTTGTTCGCCATGAAATTTTGTCGTGTGTTGTTTTCTTGGACTAGCAAGATGCATGTGCATTGCATGGAACATCAAGATGCATTTTTTTTACAAAACACCTGTTGTGATTGACCCATGTAGGAGTAATCCCATGTGCAAAAACTAATGATATCTTGAGAATTTTGTCGAAAAAATGGTATCTTGAGAATTTCATTGAAAAATGGTATCTCGAGAAAGATGATATATAAGGTGAGGAGCAGTGGGGCGTGGTGGTCACTGGTGGTCGGACTGGGCGGGGGCATGGGGATGGATGACGCCGGGAGGCGGCAGCGGCCACCATGCTAGATTGTTCCAGAGACTTCCTTTTTTAATTGCTCAACAATGAGGTTGGGAGATAAGGATGAACGAGGCAAGGCCTTATCTGTAAATGTGGAGAGAGCTGCGGGTATCTTTTTTAAAATTGTCATAGTTTGCTTTCTATCCGCCAGATATAGATCAGACGATCTATATTTCAAGATGGCAGGCACACCATCATCACCAACTCAGTTTTTTATAAGAGTAGAGATATTTTGCCGTGTGAAAACAAATTTAAATATGAATGAATAATTGGTGTCAGTGGTCTTCTGCTGGGAGCCCAGGACATAGTTGGATGGCCTCATAGTAGTAGTAGTGTAGAGTACTACTAGTACTACTAGATAGTGAGTGCTTACTACTGTATCTACATAGTAATTGCAACACATGCATGCGTTAGCAGTATGATGACCACGTATGGATTTGATGGTAAGATTTGTGTAAGTTGGATGTCATATTATTGCTCTAACATGTGGTCAAAGTTAGCCTCCAAAATGCATTTTATACCCTATATGGATTGAGGGAGTACATGCATTGCCGAGGTTTCTCTTAATCCTTGCGTGCAACGTTTTTATTAAAGCCTGAAACGTGAACATGTGAATGGGAGGGACTACTACAACCCTTCCAAAAGAACTGTAGTACTAATGGCATCGTACTCCCTCCGTTCACCATCTCACATGCTCAGTTTTTTCATTTGATAAGAGGCAAACCATGTGGGGCCAACCTTAGAGGCAAGGCTCTATACACTAGAGATGCTCTGTACATATTATTTTTGATGTGTCCTGTCAACTCGCAGAACGAGGAGAAACTTGCTTAGTACATCGTCTCCCCCGCCCACGGGCGCGGTGGCTCACAGAGTCACATGGCGAGGAGAATCTTACTTACTACACCTACACCCGCTCCCTGGCCCACGCGCGCGGTGGCTCGCAGGAGGAGGAGAAAAGTTGACTACTACCTTTGTTTACTCTTCCTCCCTACCTTGGTTAGAGAGATTATCATATTGTTTGAAATATGTCTTTTAGTAGTAGGAGTAGTACAGTGGTACATAGGAGTAGTACTACAACAATTTCCTTGGAGTCAGTGATGCAGCAAGCTACCTTAGGCTATGTTACTACTCCCTCTTTTCAGGTTTATGGTTCAATTTCAAAATCACTCCAACCAAGGTAGACGGTGAGTGGTGGAATTAATTTCGTAGTTTGCACAGGTAATTAGTACACTCGTTTTTCTCAAGGAGTTATGTTTACCGATGCATTAATTACAATGAATGCATGCATGACCACTAAATTTCCATGAACTTCTACATGCATTGGTAAGTTTTCTCTTGATACTGCTTGCATCGGGTGATTTAATGCACCTCGAAATCCAAACATGTGATGGTACTAGTAGTAGCATTGAGACTTATAAAACAGAAAAATGAATCTTTTAGATGAGCCCTATAAACGGGAAAGGAGGGAGTAGTAAGTAGTACTACCTCCATGGTGGGTACATACTCCATGAAATCAGATTTTCCCAAAACTAAGTCGGTCAACCTTTATTTTCTTGTTTCCCTTCCTGCCTCGTTGCCTCGAACAAACTATGCCAAATTCCCCTGCCTGCCGCATGGGAAAAGACCCGCCCTCGCCTTTTTTAGTCTTGGGTTGTACCGATGGATCTTGCGAACAGCAAAAACCAAGCCGTGTCTAGTACTCCTCCCTCGATGCTTGCTTTCATGAATTCTGTACTTCCGCTCGACAACATGTGGTACATATAGAAACCGGGTCGATGTGTCATGCACCAAATAAAAGTGCAGAACAGCAGGGTCGACGTGTCATGCACCGCAGCAAGGAAGTGCAACCTTATTATGCGTAAAATAATGATTCCTCCACCTGATAGCAAGGACCCACCGGACGGGCCATTGTATTTCATGAAAAAACGTTTCTCCCCCAACTGCTAGGACCCACCAGCTACATCTTCGCACACAAGGAAGTGCCTCCTTATCCTCCCTGACAGTCGGGACCCACCTGGTCGAAGCGTACGTAGTGTTGTCATTCTGTTCGCGAACGTGTATGTACATACTGGTCGATCGGTCTGTCTGCAGGCTGCAGCGATGAACCATGGCCGAGTAAGGAAGGGAACGTGTCGTAGTAGAGGCACGGACGTAGCATGTACACGTACGTATAGCCAGGGTGCAAGAAAGTAAATACGGCCACATACGTACAAACGGGTGGGGTCTCAAACGCCTACTCGCGCATACGTATGGCCAGGGCTCGTGTATATGGCTGGGTCCGAACGGAGAAACTGCGTCGTCGTGTTCATCAGGAGGCATCGGAATGTGTCATGTTCAACGGGAGCCAACCGGCTTGGACGGAACAGCCGAAACGAGACCTGGCGTACCGGAGAACGGAGGAAACTGCGTTGTGTTTGACCGCCTATGGTCGAAACGGGATCCTATTCAGTGGAAGGGGTGTGGCATACTACAAAACGGAGGAAATGGACTTCTCTTCGACCTCCTACGGTCAAAACGGGGTCCTGTTGATCGGGAGGTGTGTGGCATACCGCAAAACAAAGGAAATGGACTTCTCTTCGACCTCCTACCATCGAAACAGGGGTCCTGCTCATCGGGAGGGGTGTGGCGTACCGCAAAACGGGACTCCACGTGCTACTGTTCATCCACCATCTACTGCCTCGCTCCAGCCTCCATGGGCTACTGTTCATCCACCGTGGACCTCCTCCATCCTCCACCTGCGACTGTTCATCCACGGCGTCTTCCTCCTGCCTCCACCAGCAACTGTTCATCCACGGGCTCCTATTCATCCAGCCTCCACCGCTCCTCCACCGGCTATTGTCAACCAGCCCTCTCCACGGGGTCCTGTTCAACCACCCCTCCACGGGCTATTGTTCATCCCGCCCTCCACCAGCTACTGTTCAACCAGCCCTCCACGGGGTCCTGTTCATCCAGCCCTCCACGGGTCCTATTCATCCACCCCCAACCAGCTCGATCGGGGTCTTGTTCATCCAGCGGCAACGGCCTCTACAACCACGGGGTCCTGTTCATCCAACCCCCACCGGGAGCTATTCATCCAACCCCCAACAACGCTCACTGTTCATCAAGAGGCAGCAGGTTCGATCAGCTTCAATTAGCATCAGTAGCGAAGGAATCGGTCGATCGGGTTCAGTTAACAGCCAAATCGATCGATCGCTCGGGTTTAGTAACGCATAGTCTGCAGTGCAATCGCTGGGGTTCAATAGGCGAACGCCTTGCTCAGGTTCAGTTAGAGCCCAACGCCTCGCACCCATGCGTGTACATGTCTGAAAGAAACACATATGGCTCGGCCCCGACCACCCGCCGTAACCGGGAACTCCCCGATATTTTCCTCGCCCTCACTTCTACCATGGGTTTTCCGTCATGGACGACCCAAAGAATGTCATGCAGCTGCGTCTCCGACCGCCTAGGAAGAAAAGCCCATTATCTGTCATGATTTTTTGTCAGAGAAGTAGGAGCCCACCACATCTATAAAGATACCGGGTTTTGTCACAACTATCGTCATAGAAGTTTCATAAGCATGACAGGAAAAAATTCGTTCGGCCCAAAATGTCACGGATGTGTCTTTTTTTGTAGTGAACCACCGACGCAACATTGAACAAGTGCACATCGTGCACCCTACCGTAGGCCGAGTCGATGGTGAGGCATCGCTAGAAAAGGAAGGGCAAAGGGGTAGCCGAAGAACAGGAAGTCCACCATCTCAAGCATGGCATCAGCAAGGGCAGGTCGCACCAGGGGAATCCACAATTTTCTTGCGAAGCGGGACATCTCGAGTATGCACCCGCGCCATGGACAATAGCCAGGCGAAGAACTTCACATGAGACGGAGCGACATAGCTCCATAGAAAGCCCTAAGAAGGCAAAGCGACCCCTCCAAACCGCAATAGTCCATATGCCCCGCGGGAGGAGAACACCCCATCAGGAGCATTGCAGAGCGTGACCTGTCATACATCCTCCACGTCAGACATGGGACAGTCACGCATCAGCTCGAGAACCACCTCCAGCTCGCGGGAGGCCAGGCGGGTCAGGCGAGGGACGAGCAGCACCTACAGACCCGCTGTCCGGACTTGCAGCACCGTAGCCTCAGGGTGATTTGCACGCTAGAACAAGGCGGGGAAGGCGCAAACCAGAGGGCCAAGAGGCAGCCAATAATCATGCTATAATGAGGTATTCGTGATGGAGCCCATCGAGACCCGCGTGATCCCCGGGTACAGGGGAGGAGGGCCTTCAACCCTCATGAGCAGATGCCACAAGGAGTTGAGGCACCGGCGGCCAGGGTGAGTCCCCGGCTAGATCGCCCCAAATCCACCCATACCACCTAGAGGGGGTGTAGCATGCAGTCAATGAAGCATTTTCAGCAAGAGGCAGTCATTCTACATGGCTAGATCATGCACGCCCGGGCCTCCTTCCGCCCTAGAGCGGCAAAACCGACCCCAAGCAATGAGACACTACGCCCCTGAAGCCCTACCTGCCACATTCCACAGAAACGCCCGCCGACGAGTATCCTAGTCCGTTACCAACTTCGGAGGCAACTTTATGGCAGACATGGCATAGAATGGGATGGCATCGAGGACGGTGTTGATCAGCACCAGCCGCCTCGCGGGCGAGAGGAGGTGAGCTCGCCACCCGGCCAGGTAGCGGTCAACCTTGGCAATCATCAGAGCAAAGTCCTCGAGCTTGAGCTTATCACAAGACAGCGGGTGCCCAAGGTAATTCTGAGGAAAGATCCCCACGCCGCCACCACCTCGGCCGTCACCCCAGCGGTGACATGGATCCGAACAAGGGTGTTCTTGTGGAAGTTGATGACGAGCCCGGTGGCTGCGGCGAACAGGTCTAGGACGACCCGGAGGCGCACGACAGCCATGGGGTCGGCCCGCATGATGATGAGAGTGTCGTAGGCATACTAGAGCATGAACGGCGGTGCCCCTTCTAGGATAGGGTGTGACAGGGCCCCATCTTGACAGATCATGCATTAGAGGACATCCTCCACCAGGAAGAAAAAGTAAGGTGAGCTCGGGTCGCCTTGCCGAAGCCCACCCTGCACATCAAAGCACCTCCCCGGCACGCCATTGAGGAGGACAGAAGATCATGAGGATCAGAAGATGAGGTCCATCCAATCGCACCACAGTGCAGGGAACCCGCGAGCCAGCATGATCCTCTGGAGACTGGACCAGCCGATGGAGTCGAATGTTTTCGCAAAGTCGAGTTTGAAGATGAGGGTTGGCATAGACTGGGCGAGGCAGCACTGGACGAGCTCGGCCGCGTAGGCGAAGTTCTTGGAGATACTCCATCTGGTCAGGAAGCCGGAGTAGTTCTCGTCAATAAGGCCGACAATTTTTTTCTGCAGCCTCGTTGTAAGCCCTTGGTAGAGAATTTTGACGTCCCCATTCTGTAAGGAAACCTGGTGGAAGTCGCTGTGTGCAAGCAGAAGGATGATGTAGGCCCGGTTGATCCCATCAAGCCGCACGGTCAGGTCATGTAGGCCGTCGAATAAAGCCTGGATGGGCAGCTCGATCGCAGTCCACGAGGCCTGATAGAACACGTTGCCCAAGACGTCTAGGCCAGGGGCACTGGCCCGGTCTAGTTGGTCCATCACTGCCTTAATCTTCACCCTATAGAAAAGGCCACGAGTTGCGCCCCATCAACCCTTGGGGCGTTGGAGTAAAGGGTGTCAAGGTCGAACCCCCAGGTGACACAGCTCAGGCGGCCCAGGAGGTCGGCGTAGAAGGAGCGGAGAGCCTCGGCCTTGGCATTTTGTGCGATGAGCTCCACGCCATCAACAAAGAGGGAACGGATCGCATTCCCTGTCAGCGCTATGAAACCAAGGTGTGGAAATACTGAGTGTTCTCATCGCCGAACCTCACCGCATTGCACTTGTTGCACTGCCTCCAGTAGACACATTGGCGCCAAACCAAGGACGCGAGGCACAGGCGAGCGTCCACCCGAAGGATGGCCTCTTCTGGAGACAAAGAGCGACAATCCTCAAGGAAGTCAAACAGGTCAATCACAAACTTCAGATCATTATCAACAATAGGAACTAATTTATGTTGTCATTTCCAAACCTTGGAAGCAAACCTGATTGCTTTCTTCCTAGAAGCCAAACTGCCATCAGCGCATCACGAGCCGAACACATGATTCCAGAAGGGGAGGACTAAAGGAAGGAATAGAAGGTCAAGGAGCCAGGCACACTCAAAAAAGAAGCGGGAGGAAGTAGGGATGGTCATCGAGGCCAGAACCAGGAGGCGGAAATTATCAGAGGTAGAACGCGGATGAGAGGAGAGGGAGGAGTCGGGAAAGAGGGAATCCCACGCCATGTTGAAAAATGCCCGATCCAGGTGAGCCAGTGTGTGTGGGGGTGCGCTTGTTCGACCATGTGAAGAGGCGATCTGAGAGGGGAAACTCGAACTAGGATAGGGAGTTGATGAATGAACTAAACACCACCGCATGGGAGGCGTCGAAGTTAGGGTTGTTCTTCTCGTGGGGGAATCGAATGAGGTTGAAGTCGCCGAGCATAATCCAAGCAACTGAGATCGAAGCAGCGACTAAAGTCATATCAGCGACGAACGCCGCCATGAGAGAGTGGTCAGAAGGGGCATATACATTCAAGAAAAAAAAGGTGAGGGGGGAGGTGGTTGAGGCAAGAGTGACCGTGAGCGAGAAGTCAGAAGAGGAGGACGAAACCATGGAGAAGTGGGTCGGATCCCAAGAGGGGAGGAGTGATACATCTGCAACGTATCTATAATTTTTAATTGTTCCATGTTGTTATATTATCATTCTTGGATGTTTTACAATCATTTTATGGCAATTTTATATCATTTTTGGGGACTAACCTATTGACATAGTGCCCAGTGCTAGTTCCTATTTTTTTTCCTTGTTTTTTACTTCGAAGAAAATCAATACGAAATGGAGTCCAAATGCAGTGAAACTTTTTGGAGAATTTTTCTGAACCAGAAAGAACACGATGGACCAAAGAAGTATCGGAGGGGGCTCCAAGGGGAGCACAACCCACCTGGGCACGCCTAGGGGCCTAGGCGTGCCTTGGTGGGTTGTGCCCACCTCGGCCGCCTCCCGCGCCACCTCTTCGCTCTATAAATACCTCAAAATCCAAAAAAAATTGGGGAGTCGACGAAACACAATTCCAACCGCCGCAAGTTCCAGAACCACCAGATCCAATCTAGACACCATCATAGAGGAGTTCATCATTCTCATTGGTGCCTCTCCGATGATGCGTGAGTAGTTCATTGTAGACCTGCGGGTCCGTAGTTAGAAGCTAGATGGCTCCCTCTCTCTCTCTCTTTTGAATCTCAATGCAATGGTCTATTGGAGATCTATTTGATGTAACTCTTTTGCGGTGTGTTTGTTGGTATGTGATGGACTTTAAGTTTATGATCAGATCTATTTTATCAATGAAAGTTATTTGAGTCTTCGTTTGATCTCTTATATGCACAATTACTTATTGCCTCATATTTCTTCTTCGAATCTTAGGTTTAGTTAGGCAGACTAGATCGATTTTTCTTGCCATGGAAAGAGGTGCTTTTTGATGGTTCGGTCTGCGGTGTTCTTTCCCAGTGATAGAAGGGGCAGCAAGACACGTATTGATCGTTGCCATTAAGGATTACAAGATGGGGTCTATTCCTACATGAAAAAATCTTGTCTACATCATGTCATCGTTCTTATTGCATTACTCCGTTTTCCCATGAAATTAATACACTAGGTGCATGCTGGATAGCGGTCGATGTGTGGAGTAATAGTAGTAGATGCAGGGAAGAGTCGGTCTACTAATCTTGGACGTGATGCCTATATATAGATCGTTGCCTGGATATCGTCATGATTATGTGAAGTTCTGTCAATTTCTCAATAGTAATTTGTTTACCCGTCGTATGCTATTTTTCTCGAGAGAAGCCACTAGTGAAATCTACGACCCCCGGGTCTATCTTTTATCATATTTGCTTTGAGATCTTTTTTATTTTCTTTTGTTTTCAGATCTATTATTCTAAAAACCCAAAAATACCTTGCTGCACTTTTTCTTTATTTATTTTATTTTGTTTTATTGTGAGATCTATTTATCCAATCTACTACAAACCAGTCCATCTTTTACCCGGGAGGGATTGACAACCCCCCTTACGTGTCGGGTTGCAAGTATTTGTTCTTTCTGTGCAGGTACCGTTTACATAGTGTTGCTTGGTTCTCCTACTGGTTCAATAACCTTGGTCTCAGCACCGAGGGAAATACCTACCATCCTGTGTTGCATGATCCCTTTCTCTTTGGGAAATACTGACGTGGTTCAAGCGACATCAAGGACTGGTTAATCTTATCCACTAGGTTATGATGAACTGACGGTATGTAACTTGGTAGGTAGTTCTTCGACAATGAGAAATAGTACTTCCCACAAATTATAAGAACGGTTATTTTTTTTGCTTCTACAAGTAGGTACACACGCGGCTGGAAATGAGATTTATTTCACTAACCATGTATGCATCCAAACATGGTATGTATACTTACAGTTAATAATGTAGACTATTATCGCCGCATATAAAGCTGCTCCTGTGAGGTTGCACAGACTGGCCACAATTATTTTTGCAGCAGCAGTAGGTCGACCAGGGGAATGGGGCGCAGTAGCCTGAGTCGTACCCCTCTGCCCAACACGGCTTGTTGCAGGTGTCGTGCTTGATGCATAGATGCTTGCCCCATGTCGCACTAATCTCACCACAAATGATGTACCCGGCTGCTCCCATGACCAATTGTCACGATTAACCAAGAATTATAATCAGTCGAAAGAAAGAAAAATAAAAGAAATAAGTATGTACGAGGGCGGTCAGAAACAGAGTCAGGGATGTCCCGAGAGCACTTAGCCATGGCGATGATCAGCAGATACACACTCAGTTTCAGTAATAAGCTCTTATTCATCGTCCACCACACTCCTATGGCCATGCCTATGCTTTGTTTGGTTGCTCCTCCCCCTTCCAATATCTGTATATATAGCCAAGATAGCCTTGCCTTTTTCTTTTCTTTTTCCTTTTTCTTGAGGAAAAAAGAATCGTCAACATAGCCTTGTCGGTTGGGGGCTATTATCATTTTGTTGTGATCCATGTATAGTCTAGGTGTTCAGAGGTGCAATAATGTGTTGGATGTATGCTGACATGGCTCTCCTTGATTATCTTATAATTTACTTATGGCTACAACATTAGCTTTCTCATATCACACGTAGTCATAATCAAATTAAATTTCCCAAGATATCTATATCTCACGTACATCATTTCTCAAAGATATAAGTACATGCCATGTTTCTTGTTTCATGCAGGCTGCAAAGACGTGTATGATTTTTGGCATGGTCAAACTTTCTACAATGTATCCATAGCATTCATCTTATATCTGCGAGATATATGTTTGTAGGATAGTGTGGATAGCATCTACTATCTATCTATCTAATATCTATCTGTTTATTCTATCATTTATCGAATCCATCTATCTATTTATTTATTTTATTATTATATACTAAATGCAAAAATACATTTATTTATTTATTAGAAAATGAGGGTTACCCCCAGCCTCTGTATCAGAGTGATGCATGCAGCCCCTTTATTATTAAGCAAAGTGACCGAAAAGTTTGTGTTCCACAACAAGGTCGCTCCGAGCTAAACTAAAATAAAAAAGTATAAAGTGTCACAACCGGCGAAAATAGAACGAGATGATGTCGGCGTTCTGGGAACGGGGGTCCCCAGACTTGCCTGCCCGCGGCCTGCGGCGCGGCTCAAGTGGGGGCCCAGCGAGGCCCATCTTCATCAGCTCAAGCTCAAGACCCTCGCGAGGGACCAAGCCTCGCGGGGCGGACGACCGGAAGCTTCCTCAGAGGCAGCCTAATCAGGCAGGCTCGCGAGGAGGCGGAGAGATCAAGGCAGGGATACCTCACGAGGAGCCCATCACGCAAGCCATGACGATCGAGACCAGGCGGGCGCCGGCCTGCGCAGTGTCCTTGTTTCCCCTTTGGTGCAAAGGGGGCAAGCACGGGCTGATGCATCGGGCAAAGGTTACCATTCCGGTGCAACACAACCAAGACCAACAGAGCGGCAGGACGGAGGTCACCGTGGAGCCCAAGACAACGTCATAACCAGTACTTTTGGCAGCCGAAGACCACCTTTGGTCAGGATAACTTGTACTAGATGTTCCCCTTCAAAATGGCCAATTGTTGGCGCCCTTCCCGCTCATTATTTGGGGAGAGGCCCAGGGCCTCTATAAATAGAGCTAGCCACCACAGAGTAGAGGGAGACCCCCGGAGAGATCAACACACCCAAAGGGGGATCTAGAAATCTGGTAGAGCCCTAGCAGAGAGAGAGAGAGAGGTGATTGAACTCACCAAAGCAGTTCGTCGCACCAGCTCAAGAACACCTCTCGCGAGGTTGTTCTTCCCTTGTACTATTCATCATCAGCCCCTGAGACAATCCACCACACCACACACTGGAGTAGGGTATTACACCACAACGGTGGCCCGAACCAGTATAAACCTTGTGTCCCTTGTGTTGTTCTTTGTTTCTAGTTTAGATCATGCGAGGAGATTGAACGTAGATCGGTAGGGGAGAGATCTCCACGCGCACCCCAGTGTTCGAACCTCAAGGGTCTGCCGGAACCCGAAATCCAACATTTGGCGCGCCAGGTAGGGGTGCGCCGGAATCCTTCTCCCTCCGCATCACATTCCGTCGCCTCTCCGTTTAGATGTCAGGCGACCCGGCTGTCAACGCCGACCGCTGGGCAGCGTGGCCCGCCCACACCGTGGCACCAGCCCAGGGTGACCTCAACCTTGTGCCTCAGGAAGCCCGTGCTCCACAAGGCGCTGTGGGGCATGGGCGACGCGGCCAGACGCCGCCTGCCCTCACACCACGGCAGGTGCGGGCCGCAGCAAGGGCCTCAGACCACGCCGCGGCCACAGCGCCGTACACCCGACGGGAGCAAGCGAATTTCAGGGTCGCGCTCACAGTGGCCCGAGAGCTGCTACGGTGCCGACTGCTAGAGGGCGGTCGCGATGTGTTGTTGGAGCGAGTAGCCGAGCTCCTGGATGCCGCCGCCTCAGGAACACCTCCTTCCCGCGCCCAGCTGCCACCCCAGACCCAAGGGGGGCCGCATGATGGCAACGTGCGCACGCGTGCAACTTCCAGCGGACTCTAGGGCCCGTCCAGCGCCAACACCTCCGCCGACACCGGGCGACAAGTCACGCCAGCCCCCTCTCAAGCCAGCGAAGGGGTGCACGCCGTGGCCTTCGGCTTCGACGGACCGCCGCGCCATCACCCCCAAGACGGCGCTCCAAGCCAGGTTGCATGGCATACAGGATGCTACGGCGACGCGCACGGGGCGGTGGCCCCAGAAGCTTATGTACCCCGCATGGTGGATCAGGGGTGCGCACTAGAAGAAGATCATGGCTCATTCCTCGGGCCAGGCTGGGGCGAGGAGACGCCAGGAGCTGAGCTCTTTCAGGAACCCCAGGAGAACCTCGACGACCGCACCATCGGCGGCAACTATCGAGTACCACTCATCCCTTAGGAGCAAGCTTATGCTAACCATGGGTCGCAGGAGATACAGGTCGCCGTAGCCGGTGGCTGCCCCAATTCTGCAGCCTCATACCCCTCAGGAGGAGGGCGCAGGGGGCTGGAGGAGAGGGGCCAAGATTCGGGTTCGTCCGCGCGACGGTCAAAGCAAGGCGTTCTCAGGAGGTAGGCCCGCTGCCGGGGAGGTGCCCCAGGGCCTGCCCCCGGCAGGGGACCCGTGGTCATTGGGGGAACCGCTGGCGACCGCTCTGCCTCATCGGTGTCGTCCTGGTTTCCAGTCGCCGTCGATGGCGGCAGAGTGTGGTGCAAGGCGGGGCCCTCGTCTAGCGAAATGAAGCAAGGCCGGTACCTGTGAAGAAGTCCCAGTGCCTGTGAAGCTCGCCGCCCGTGACACTCTCACGTAATAATGAGTGGGGTTGTACATGCCCCGGAGTCTCCGGAGAGCCTCCCTCGGGCCTTGGGGGCTCCCGCCCACGCCCAGTGGCAGCACTTAGCTCCGCGCTAGTGAGAATACGTCGAAGACTAGACTAGGTGCCGGACGCGGCCTTTTGCTTTTGCCTTTCCTTGTTGACAAGTTCTTCGATTTGGATATAAGTTGGATTTGAGCTCGATACTTGCGTGTGTTTGGGGGAAGGGGTGTTTAGTCTCATTCGAGCAATCTCTCGCGTTCTGGTTTCGGCTTTGTGTCCAAAGATAGCATCGGCTGCCCCCCCCCTCGCGAGCCCCTCGCGAGCCGGGCCAAGCCAGGCACGTTTACAACCAGGACCGCTGTTACCGCACCCTTTCCGGAGGTTTTCGTCGCGGAATCTACAAGTTAATCAGAAGACACCCGAGGTGCAGCGGCCCCCACAGGCCCGCTCGGGACTCATCGGGGTTGGAAGGTACACAAGTCAGCTGACCCATCACCGGGCCAGCAGCTAAGTTCACACGCAACATTATGCTTATGAGGGTACTAATTGCAAAACCTTTACATGAGGGGCTTCCCCTCCCAAAATGCTCTCACATCCTTCAGGGCCAAGGCCGAACCTTCTTCGTGCAGGTTAAACAGCAGTGACATGCGGTCAGTTGGACATATCACTCACCGCGTCTTCTTGGGCATCCTCGGAGGCATCACTGGCGTCCTTGACATCGCCGCCGCCAGCATCTCCATCAGCGCCAGGCTCGTCCACAACGTCGCCTTCATTGGTGCCCACGACCACGCCGTCATCATCAGACGCAAAGGCCCTGACGAGGGCATCCATGTTGTCCTCCACCTACCGCGCCAGGTCGCCCCGGACGGCAATGGGCACGGGTGCGATGGTAGCGTCGAAGTCGAAGTGGGGGTCCCTGTCCTGCAAATGGCTGAAGACGCGGGAGAAGGCATGCCCGAGCAAGGCTCAGCTCCTCTCTTGGACAAGCCAACGGGACCTCTCGGGTCGGTTCTCCCGAAGCATCACTACATCAGTGAAAAATTGGAGGTTGCCGGCGTAGTTGACCTCGTGCTGCTCCTTGGCGGCAACCTCGCAAATATAGCCCAAAGCTGTGTTGGCCCTCTCTCTGAGCGTGTGAAGCATGGGGGCATGCACATGCTCCAGAACCCGCCGCCGACGGGTCTTGTCCTCATTCCGCTGCGCGACGGCCTCGGCGTCATCAACCCTCTGTTGGAGAAGAAGTTGCTCAGCCCGGGAAGAGGACATCTCCGCCTGCGCCGCGCTGAGGGCGGCTGCGGAGGATTCCGCACGCCGTGTCACTTCGGTCAGTTTGGCCCTGAGGGCTGCGGTCCTGCCCTCAGCCTCGGCCTTGATCAGCCCCAACCTCGTCTCATATTCGTGCTCGAAGGCCGAGCGAGCTTCCGCCACGCGGCGATCGACTTTTTCCTGGGACCGGGCTTCGCGCGCGGCAACGTCATTCTCCGCCCGGGCCACCAGGCGCTCCCTCGTCTCCAACCGCTCAAGGTCGAGGTTACGCTCGGCGGCCTCCAGCGTCAGCGCCTCCTCGCGCTTCAGAAGCTCCGCCTGGTCAACAGAAGCCACCCCCATCGACTCAAGGGCCGCCTGACGCAGCTCCACTTGCTTATCCAGGGAGTTGCTCCAGGCTTGGAGCCCCCGTGCGCGCTCCTCTGCATCCTTGCACCGTCGATCTGCCTCCCGAGCCTCCTCAACGGCTTGGGAGCAGGCCTCCCGCGAAGCTGCCAGCGACGCTTCAGCCTTCGCGTTTTCAAGATCACGTTGGTGACGCGCGAGGGCGATGGCTACCTTTAGTTTGCGCCTCTCCTCAGCAAGGCGTAAGCCTTCGGCCTTGAGGCGCGCATCCTCGTCAGCAAGCTCTGCCCCGATCCGGCTCACCGCATTCGCCGCCCTCCGGAGGAACTCTTTGCGAAGGGCGCGTCGCTCCCGGACGCGCCTGAGCACGTCATCCGTGTCACCCTCTTCCACCGGAGCATGCGGAGGGCCCCGAGGCGACAAGCCCCCTCCCGGCGGGGAGCTGGGGGCTGGCACCCTAGCCATCGCCGAACGGACCTCTCCGGGAATCCGGCCTGGCATGGGTCCACCCACGGAGGAGGAGCCAAAGACAGACTTCAGCCATTCACCATCTATGATCAGAGGTGGAACGCAGGGCAAGCCAGATGTGCCCCAGAAGGACTCATGAAGAAAGGACAGCGGGCGCGCAGGCTCGAGGTGCCCTATGGAACGGACCACTCCACCGACTGGTCTGGCAGCAGGGGTACCGCTCGAGCTCGGCGAGCCCAGGGCCAGCGGAGAAGGCGAAGCTTGGGGGGATGGCCCCCGGGCTGGCTCAGCGGGTTCCGCAGGGCAGGGCCTGAACGGGCCACAATCAGTCGCAGGGATAGCAAAGTTGACGAGCAAGGAAAGAAGAAGACTTACTTGTCCATGGCAAAGTACTTCCTGCGCTTCAACAAGCGACAAGGGCGGTCATCGCCACCCATGGCCTCCTTTCTCTTGTGGAGGGCCTCGAAGTCTACGCGGAACCGACCTAAGCGCCTGACGCAGGGGTCAGCCCTGGTGCGGAAGAAGCGTCAAGATGATCAGCGCTGGAGGAGTTAGCCTGGGGGCGCCGTCACGCATCGCCTCGCGAGGAACGGCTGGGGGCTCGGGAGCCCCGGCCTAAAGAACTGTAGGCCGCAACTCCGCACCAGCCGCCGCTCCAGGGCGGGACTCGGGAGACGCCACCTTCGAGGCTTCTCACGGCATCGGCACCTCGACATCGGGCGCCTCAACTCTCGCCGGTTCTCGTCTCCCCGCCCTGTCGCCCGAGGAAGGACCGCTGTGGGCGGCAGGAGAAGCAACCACGGTAGTTGGGTTCTCACGGGGCCCCGTGAAGCCAGCCGGGCGCAGTCCCCACTCATCGAAGTCGGGCATCTGCCTCACAAAATCGGCCCTGCCGAAGCAAAGATACAAGAGGACACCATTACACCGAAGGCTGCCCGGGGAAGGATCGCCAGTCAAGACCCTGAGCATCGTCTGCAGCACTTCAGGCGCCAAGTCCTCCTCCTGAACCCGCATGCGATCTCTATGCCCCGCAAAGTCCCACATCCGGCGAGAGTGGCGCTGAAGAGGAGCAATGCGACATTGGAGGAACTCCTTCACCACCTTGGGCACTGTCACATTGAGCGCCCTCAAACTCTGGAAGCGGCACCAGACGAAGGCGAGCTGGGGGCTCGCGAGCACCTCATGGTCCCAACCCGCATGAGGAACAGCAGGCGAGCTCGGGTGCGAGAGCAGAGGATTGGGCACTCCGACATCCACGTACAGCCACCACTCTCTGAACCTGTCCTCGGGAGAAGGAAGGTTGAAGTCGATCCCTGAAGCGGCCGTCTCTGGCACGGCGAAGAAGCTCATGCACCCTGAGCACTGAGTGGGGTTGCTCAGGCGCAAGTAAAAGAAGTGGCGCAGCAGGGCAACAGAGGGAGGAATGCCTATCATCGCCTCGCAAACAAAAGCAAAGACAGCCAGAAGGGTAATGGACTCCGGCCCGAGGTGCATCATACGGATCTGATAATGGGAGAGCAGCGCATTGAACAAGGCGGAAAAGGGGGGAACCAGACCCGCCCATAGGGCATCGACGAAGAATCGGACCTCCGCGACGATCCTATCAAGGGAGGCATGGGACGCAGGCCAGGCTGTGGTCCTGCCGCACTCGTTGAAGATAGTTGCAAGGGCGGAGCGGACCTTGTCCAAAGCTTCTGGATTGAGTATGATCGACCGGGCGACGGCGGGGGTCGCCGCTGGAGGTGTGCGGGGCGAAGGCGCGGGCTTCTTTCCCCTTCCTTTCTTCATCGGTGCCATAACGGTGAAGAGGAGGAAGAACTCGAGCCGGATTGGCGGCGGAGGCTGGAGCTCGAAGAAGAAGGAAAGGTAGGAGGCGGGCGAGCAGCGGAAAGGAGGAACAACTGTGTGCAACTACGGGTCCGCTTAGCCGGGCGCGTAACAAGGCATCGTGGAGAAGCGCATACGCCCACGTCCAATCAATCGCCAAGCGGCGCCCAAGGTCGCAGGTTGTTGGGGCCCGCGGCGCTTCGCACTTGCCCCTTCGCTTCCCTGCTAGGCCAAGCCCGGGCGCGCCTTGGGCCCGGGGGCTACTGTCGGCGTTCTGGGAACGAGGGTCCCCAGACTTGCCTGCCTGCGGCCTGCGGCGTGGCTCAAGTGGGGGCCTAGCGTGGCCCATCTTCATCAGCTCAAGCTCAAGACCCTCGCGAGGGGCCAAGCCTCATGGGGCGGACGACCAGAAGCTTCCTCAGAGGCAGCCTCATCAGGCAGGCTCGCGAGGAGGCGGAGAGATCAAGGAAGGGATACCTCACGAGGATCCCGTGATGCAAGCCATGACGATCGAGACCAGGCGGGCGCCGGCCAGCGCAGTGTCCTTGTTTCCCCTTTGGTGCAATGGGGGCAAGCACAGGCCAAGGCATCGGGCAAAGGTTACCATTCCGGTGCAACGAGACCAAGACCAACAGAGTGACAAGACATAGGTCACCGTGGAGCCCAAGACGGCGTCATCACCAGAGCTTTTGGCAGCTGAAGACCACCTTTGGTCAGGATAACTTGTACTAGATGTTCCCCTTCAAAATGTCCAATTGTTGGCGCCCTTCCCGCTCATTATTTGGGGAGAGGCCCAGGGCCTCTATAAATAGAGCTAGCCACCACAGAGTAGAGGGAGACCCCCGGAGAGATCAACACACCCAGAGAGGGAGCTAGAAATCTGGTAGAGCCCTAGCAGAGAGAGAGAGAGGCGACTAAACTCACCCAAGCAGTTTGTCGCACCTGCTCACGAACACCTCTCGCGAGGCTGTTCTTCCCTTATACTGTTCATCATCAGCCCCTGAGGCAATCCACCACACCACACACTGGAGTAGGGTATTACACAACAACGGTGGCTCGAACCAGTATAAACCTTGTGTCCCTTATGTTGTTCGTTGTTTCTAGTTTAGATCACGCGAGGAGATTGGACGTAGATCGGTAGGGGAGAGATCTCCGTGCGAACCCCAGTGTTCGAACCTCAAGGGTCTGCCGGAACCCGAAATCCGACAGATGACTAAACACCTACCCTATTACTGGACCGCCATCCAAACCGGTACTAGATATCCCGAGCTACCATCTCCCATCGGGCAAACCCAGTAACCAAAGGCTCACTGGCTTCCACGGGAATGAGTAACGATCACATACGAATGCAAGTAGTGGCCCTATAGATAACCTGCAAATAAATTATACGAGTTTGTCTGTTAAAAACCATGTCATTCCTATAGTTCCATATGTCCAACAATGTTAAAAACCATAGTAATGCACATACTCCTATCTGAATATGTCCCACAATGTTTGACTCTACTTCATTTAGCCACATCCCAAATAACATGTGTATACTACATGGAGGGATGATATTAAAGGCTATATGAACTGAAGCCATAATAGTTTGGCCAGCAGACAATCGAGAAAGAGGTGTTTGATAGTTTCATCCTGATCACAAATGCTATATCTTTGACTACCCTCCCAATTGTGTTTTGCCAAGTTATCTTTAGTCAGAACCACCTCCTCATGAACAAACCACATAAAGACTTTGATTCTTAACGGTACTTTGATTTTCCAAATATGTATCGATTTCAGAATAGGACCAGAATCAATTAGGTCCAAGTACATAGAATTCACTGAGAAAATGCCATTCATAGTTAATTTCCAATGAATACTATCAGACTCCTAAGAGAGGTTCACATCCATCAACCTTCTGGCCAGATGTAGCCTTGCCTCCCATCTATCTCCTACCAAAGATCTCCATAATTGAATATTTAGAGGGTTGGACTATAACACTGTAGAAACGTAAGCCTCCTTACACTTTACAATGTTATATAGAGATGGATATTGTGTGGCTAAAGGCATCTCCCCTAACCACATATTCTCCTAGAATCTTGTCAAATTACTGTTTCCAATGATGAATTTAGTTCTATGGAATAAGGTTACTTTCGTTCTCATCAAGCCCTTCCAAAAAGGTGAATCATTGGGTCTGACGGTAACATGGGCTAAGGTCTTAGATTGTAAGTACTTATTACGTAAAATTTGTACACACCTACCTTCGGTCTCCACAGAAAGCCTGTACAGCCATTTACTGAGCAGACATCTATTCTTTACCTCTAAATTCTCTATCCCAAGACCACCCTGGTCCTTCGGCCTATAAATGATGTTCCATTTAGTAAGCCTATACTTCCTCTTTATTTCATCACTCTGCCAAATGAATCGTGATCAATAAAAGTCCAATCTTTGTCATACCCCTACAGGTACCTCAAACAAGGACAAGAGGAACATCGGCATACTCGTGAGCACTGAGTTTATTAGTATTAGCCCTGTTAGGGGAAAGTAGTAATAATTCAAAATTTTCCTATGTGTCACCAAAATCAATCTAGGAGATGCTAGCAATGAGAGAGGGAGTGCATCTTCATACCCTTGAAGATCCCTAAGCGAAGTGTTAACGCGGTCGATGGAGTCGTACTCGCAGCGATTCAAATCACGGAAGATCTAATCCAAGCACCGAACGGACGGCGCCTCCGCGTTCAACACACGTACAGCCCGGGGACATCTCCACCTTCTTGATCCAGCAAGGGGAGAGGAGAAGTTGATGGAGAGCTCCGGCAGCACGACGACATGGTGGTGGAGCTTGTGGTTCTCCGGCAGGGCTTCGCCAAGCACTACGGAGAAGGAGGAGGAGGTGTTGGAGGGGGAAGGGTTGCGCCAGGGGAAGGGGTGCGGCTGCCCTCCCACCCCCACTATTTATAGGGAAGGGAAGAGGGGGCTGCCCCCTAGATGCATCTAGAGGGGGGCGGCGGCCCGGAGGGGGAAACTTGCCCCCCAAGTAGGTGGGAGGCGTCCCCTCCCCCTAGGGTTTGCAACCCTAGGTGCCTTGGGCCCTTGGGGGGCGCACCAGCCCACTAGGGGCTGGTTACCTCCCATATTCATCCCATTAAGTCCTCCGGGGCAGGTGACCCCACCCGGTGGACCCCGGACACCTTTCGGTGGTCCTGGTACAATACCGATAACCCCCGAAACCATTCCGGCGACTGAAACTGGACTTCCCATATATAAATCTTCACCTTCGGACCATTTTGGAACTCCTCGTCATGTCTGGGATCTCATCTGGGACTCCCAGCAACCTTCGGTAACCACATACAATTTCCCATAACAACTCTAGCGTCACCGAACCTTAAGTGTGTAGACCCTACAGGTTCGGGAACCATGCAGACATGACCGAGACATCTCTCCGGCCAATAACCAACAGCGGGATCTCGATACCGATGTTGGATCCCACATGTTCCATGATCATCTCATCAGATGAACCACGATGTCAGGGATTTAATCAATCCTGTATACAATTCGCTTTGTCCATCGGTATGTTACTTGCCCGAGATTCGATCGTCGGTATCCCCATACCTCGTTCAATCTCGTTATCGGCAAGTCTCTTTACTCGTCTGTAACGCATGATCCCGTGGCTAACTCCTTAGTCACATTGAGCTAATTATGATTATGCATTACCGAGTGGGCCCATAGATACCTCTTCGTCACACGGAGTGACAAATCCCAGTCTCGATTCGTGCCAACCCAACAGACACTTTCGGAGATACCTGTAGTGCACCTTTATAGCCACCCAGTTATGTTGTGACATTTGATACACCCAAAGCATAAATACGGTATCCGGGAGTTGCACAATCTCATGGTCTAAGGAAATGATACTTGACATTAGAAAAGCTCTAGCAAACGAACTACACGATCTTGAGCTATGCTTAGGATTGGGTCTTGTCCATTACATTATTCTCCTAATGATGTGATCCCATTATCAACGACATCCAATGTCCATGTCAGGAAACCACAACCATCTATTGATCAACGAACTAGTCAACTAGAGGCTCACTAGGGACATGTTGTGGTCTATGTATTCACACATGTATTACGGTTTCCAGTTAATACAATTATAGCATGAACAATAGACAATTATCATGAACAAGGAAATATAATAATAACTATTTTATTATTGCCTCTAGGGCATATTTCCAATAGTCTCCCACTTGCCCAAGAGTCAATAATCTAGTTACATTGTGATGAATCAAACACCCATAGAGTTCTGGTGTTGATCATGTTTTGCTCGTGGAAGAGGTTTAGTCAACGGATCTATGATATTAAGATATGTATGCACTTTACAAATATCTATATCTCCATCTTGAATATATTCACGAATGAAACCTGGTCTTGATGTGCCTGGTCTTCTTGTGAAACCTGGGCTCCTTGGCTAGGGCAATAGCTCCAGTGTTGTCACAGAAGAGAGTCATCGGGCCTGACGCATTGGGAATCACTCCTAGGTCGGTGATGAACTCCTTCATCCAGACTGCTTCCTGTGCTACCTCCAAGGCAGCTATGTACTCCGCTTCACATGTAGATCCCACCATAACGCTTAGCTTGCAACTGCACCAGCTGATTGCCCCACCATTCAAAATGTACACGTATCCGGTTTGTGACTTGGAGTCATCCAGATCTGTGTCGAAGCTAGCATCAACGTAACCCTTTACGACGTGCTCTTTGTCACCTCCATAAACGAGAAACATATCCTTACTCCTTTTCAGGTACTTCAGGATATTCTTGACGGTTGTCCAGTGTTCCATAGCGGGATCACTTTGGTACCTCCCTACCAAACTTATGGCAAGGTTCACATCAGGTATGGTACACAACATGGCATACATAATAGAGCCTGTGGCTGAGGCATAGGGGATGACACTCATCTTTTATCTATCTTCTGCCGAGGTCGGGCATTGAGCCATGCTCAATCTCATGCCTTGAAATACAGGCAAGAACCCCTTCTTGGACTGATCCATATTAAACTCGTTCAATATCTTGACAAGGTATGTGCTTTGTGAAAGACCAATGAGGCGTCTCGATCTATCTCTATAGATCTTCATGCCTGATATGTAAGCAGCTTCTCCAAGATCCTTCATCGAAAAACACTTATTCAAGTAGGCCTTTATGCTTTTCAAAAGTTCTATATCAGTTCCCATCAATATTATGTCATCCACATACAATATGAGAAATGCTACAGAGCTCCCACTCACTTTCTTGTAAATACAGGCTTCTCCACAAGTCTGTGTAAACCCAAACACTTTGATCGTTTCATCAAAGCGAATGTTCCAACTCCGAGATGCTTGCACCAGCCCATAGATGGAGCGCTGAAGCTTGCATACCTTGTCGGCATTCTTAGGATCGACAAAACCTTCTGGTTGCATCATATACAATTCTTCCTCAAGGAAACCGTTAAGGATTGCCGTTTTGACGTCCATTTGCCATAACTCATAATCATAGAATGCGGTAATTGCTAACATGATTCAGATGGACTTTAGCTTTGCTACGGGTGATAAGCCTCATTGTATTCAAACCCTTGAACTTGTCGATAACCCTTAGCGACAAGCTGAGCCTTATAGACGGTCACATTACCATCCGCATCAGTCTTCTTATTAAAGATCCACTTATTCTCTATGGCTTGCCGATCATCAGGCAAGTCTGTCAAAGTCCATACTTTGTTTTCATACATGGATCCTATCTCGGATTTCATGTCCTCAAGCCATTTGTTGGAATCCGGGCCCGCCATTGCTTCTTCATAGTTCGAAGGTTCACCATTGTCTAACAAAATGATTTCTAGTATAGGGTTGCCGTACCACTCTAGTGCGGAATGTGTCCTTGTGGACCTACGAAGTTCAGTAGCAACTTGATCCGAAGTTTCATGATCATCATCATTAACTTCCTCTCTAGTCGGTGCAGGCACCACAGAAACAACTTCCTGAGTTATGCTACTCTCCAGTTCAAGAGGGGGTACCTCATCAAGTTCTACTTTCCTCCCACTTACTTCTTTCGAGAGAAACTCCTTCTCCAGAAAGGATACGTTTTTGGCAACAAAGATCTTGCCTTCGGATCTGAGGTAGAAGGTATACCCAATTGTTTCCTTAGAGTATCCTATGAAGACGCATTTTTCCGATTTGGGTTCGAGCTTTTCAGGCTGAAGTTTCTTGACATAAGCATCGCATCCCCAAACTTTTAGAAATGATAGCTTAGGTTTCTTCCCAAACCATAATTCATACGGTGTCGTCGCAACGGATTTTGACGGAGCCCTGTTTAAAGTGAATGCGGTAGTCTCTAAAGCATAACCCCAAAATGATAGTGGTAGATCGGTAAGAGACATCATAGATCGCACCATATCCAATAGAGTGCGATTACGACGTTCGGACACACCATTACGCTGAGGTGTTCCAGGCGACGTGAGTTGTGAAACAATTCCACATTTCCTTAAGTGTGTGCCAAACTCGTGACTCAAGTATTCTCCTCCATGATCTGATCGTAAGAACTTTATTTTCCTGTCACGTTGATTCTCTACCTCGCTCTGACATTCTTTGAACTTTTCAAAGGTCTCGGACTTGTGTTTCATTAAGTAGACATACCCATATCTACCTAAGTCATCAGTGAGGGTGAGAACATAACGATAGCTAGCCACCGCGAGCCTCAATGCTCATTGGACCGCACACATCAGTATGTATGATTTCCAACAAGTTGGTTGCTCGCTCCATTGTTATGGAGAACGGAGTCTTGGTCATTTTGCCCAAGAGGCATGGTTCTCACGTGAGAAATGATTCATAATCAAGATAATTTAAAAGTCCATCTGCATGGAGTTTCTTCATGTGTTTGACACCAATGTGACCAAGGCGGCAGTGCCACAAGTATGTGGGACTATCATTATCAACCTTACATCTTTTGGCATTCACACTATGAATATGTGTAACATCACATTCGAGATTCAATAAAAATAAACCATTGACCAGCGGGGCATGACCATAAAACATATCTCTCATATAAATAGAACAACCATTATTCTCGGATTTAAATGAGTAGCTATCTCGCATTAAACAAGATCCAGATACAATGTTCATGCTCAAGGCTGGCACTAAATAACAATTATTGAGGTTTAAAACTAATCCCGAAGGTAGATGTAGAGGTAGTGTGCCGGCGACGATCACATCGACCTTGGAACCATTCCCGACATGCATCGTCACCTCGTCCTTCGCTTGTCTTCGCTTATTCCGCAGCTCCCGTTTTGAGTTACAAATATGAGCAACCACACCAGTATCAAATACCCAGGAGCTACTACGAGCATTGGTAAGGTACACATCAATGACTTGTATATCATATATACCTTCGGCAGTGCCGACCTTCTTATCCGCTAAGTACTTGGGGCAGTTCCGTTTCTAGTGACCATTTCCCTTGCAATAAAAGCACCGAGTCTCGGGCTTTGGGTCCATTCTTTGGCTTCTTCCTGGCAACTGACTTACCGGGCGCGGCAACTCCCCTACCGTCCTTCTTGAAGTTCTTCTTACCCTTGCCTTTCTTGAAACTAGTGGTCTTATTCACCATCAACACTTGATGTTCCTGTTTGATCCCCACCTCCGCTGATTTTAGCATTGAATATAACTCAGGAATGGACTTCTCCACCCCTTGCATATTATTGTTCATCACAAAGCTCTTGTAGCTAGGTGGAAGCGTCCAGAGGATCCTGTCAATGACCAAGTCATCTGGAAGATTAACTCCCAGCTGAGACAAGCGGTTGTGCAACCCGGACATTTTGAGTATATGCTCACTGACAGGATTGTTTTCCTCCATCTTACAACTGTAGAACTTGTCGGAGACTTCATATCTCTCGACCCGGGTATGAGCTTGGAAAACCATTTTCAGCTCTTGGAACATTTCATATGCTCCGTGTTGCTCAAAACGCTTTTGGAGCCCTGGTTCTAAGCTGTAAAGCATGCCGCACTGAACCAGGGAGTAATCATCACTACGCGACTGCCAGGCGTTCATAACGTCTTGAGTTGCTAGGAAAATGGGTGCGTCACCTAGCGGTGCTTCAAGGACATATGCTTTCTTGGCAGCTATGAGGATGATCCTCAAGTTACGGACTCAGTCCGTATAGTTGCTACCATTGTCTTTCGGCTTGGTTTTCTCTAGGAACGCTTTGAAGTTGAGGGCAACATTAGTGTGGACCATTTGATCTACAAGACATATTGTAAAGATATTTTAGACTAAGTTCATGATAATTAAGTTCATCTAATCAAATTATTTAATGAACTCCCACTCAGATAGACATCCCTCTAGTCATCTAAGTGATACATGATCGGGATCTACTAGGTCGTGTCTGATCATCACGTGAGATGGACTAGTCATCAACGGTGAACATCTCCATGCTGATCGCATCTAGTATATGACTCATGTTCGACCTTTCGGTCTCTCGTGTTCCGAGGCCATGTCTGTACATGCTAGGCTCATCAACTCAACCTAAGTGTTTCGCATGTGTAAATCTGGCTTACACCCGTTGTATGCGAACGTTAGAATCTATCACACCCGATCATCACGTGGTGCTTCGAAACAACGAACCTTCGCAACGGTGCATGGTTAGGGGGAACACGTCTCTTGAAATTTTAGTGAGGGATCATCTTATTTATGCTACCATCGTTCTAAGCAAATAAGATGTAAACATGACAAACATCACATGCAAATCATAAAGTGACATGATATGGCCAATATCATCTTGCGCCTTTGATCTCCATCTTCGAGGCGTGGCATGATCACCTTCGTCATCGACATGACACCATGATCTCCATCGTCATGATCTCCATCATCGTGTCCTCATGAAGTTGTCTCGCCAACTATTACTTCTACTATTATGGCTAGTGGTTAGCAATAAAGTAAAGTAATTACATGGCGTTTACATTGACTCGCATGTCATACAATAAATTAAGACAACTCCTATGGCTCATGCCGGTTGTCATGCTCATCGACATGCAAGTCGTGATTCCTGTTACAAGAACATGATCAATCTCATACATCACATATATCATTCATCACATCCTTTTGGCCATATCACATCACATAGCATACCCTGCAAAAACAAGTTAGACATCCTCTAATTGTTGTTGCATGTTTTACGTGGCTACTATGGGTTTCTAGCAAGAACGTTTCATACCTACGCAAAAGCCACAACGGTGATGTGCCAATTTCTATTTACCCTTCATAAGGACCCTCTTCATCGAATCTAATCTGAGTAAAGTGGGAGAGACAGACACCCACTAGCCAGCTTATGCAACAAGTGCATGTCAATCGGTGGAACCTGTCTCACGTAAGCGTACGTGTAAGGTCGGTCTGGGCCGCTTCATCCCACAATGCCGCCGAATCAAGATAAGACTAGTAACGGTAAGAAAGTTGAACAAATCATCACCCACAACTACTTGTGTTCTACTCGTGCATAGAATCTACGCATAGACCTAGCTCATGATGCCACTATTAGGGGAACATAGTAATAATTCAAAATTTTCCTACATGTCACCAAAATCAATCTAGGAGATTCTAGCAATAATAGAGAGGGAGTGCATCTTCATACCCTTGAAGATCCATAAGCGGAAGCGTTATAGGAACGCGGTTGATGGAGTCGTACTCGCGGTGATTCAAATCGCGGAAGATCTGATCCAAGCGCCAAACAGACAGCTCCTTCGCGTTCAACACACGTACAGCCCGGGGACGTCTCCTCCTTCTTGATCCAGCAAGGGGAGAGGAGAAGTTGAGGGAGAGCTCCGGCAGTACAACGGCGTGGTGGTGGAGCTTATGGTTCTCTGGCAGGGCTTCGCCAAGCACTAGGGACGAGGAGGTGTTGGAGGGGGAAGGGTTGCGTCAGGGGAAGGGGTGCGGCTGCCCTCCCCCCCCCACTATTTATAATGGGAAGGGAAGAGGGAGCCGACCCCCTAGATGCATCTAGAGGGGTAGCGGCGGCCAGGAGGGGGAAACTCCCCCCCCCCAAGCAGGTCGGAGGCGCCCCCTCCCCCTAGGGTTTCCAACCCTAGGCGCCTTGAGCCCTTGGGGGCGCACCACCCCACTAGGGGGCTGGTTCCCTCCCATATTCAGCCCATTAAGTCCTCCGGGGCAGGTGACCCCACCCGGTGGACCCCCGGACACCTTTCGGTGGTCTCGGTACAATACCGATAACCCCCGAAACCATTCCGGTGACTGAAACTGGACTTCCCATATATAAATCTTCACCTCCGGACCATTCCGAAACTCCTCGTGACGTCCGAGATCTCATCTGGGACTCCGAGCAACCTTTGGTAACCACATAAAATTTCCCATAACAACTCTAGCGTCACCGAACCTTAAGTGTGTAGACCCTACGGGTTCGGGAACCATGTAGACATGACCGAGACATATCTCCGGAAAATAACCAACAACAGGATCTGGATACCTATGTTGGCTCCCATATGTTCCATGATGATCTCATAGGATGAACCACGATGTCAGGGATTCAATCAATCCTGTATACAATTCCCTTTGTCCATAAGTATGTTACTTGCCCGAGATTCGATCGTCGGTATCCCCATACCTCGTTCAATCTCGTTACCGGCAATTCTCTTTACTCGTTCTGTAACGCATGATCCTGTGGCTAACTCCATAGTCACATTGAGCTCATTATGATGATGCATTACCGAGTGGGCCTAGAGATACCTCTCCATCATACGGAGTGACAAATCCCAGTCTCGATTCGTGCCAACCCAACAGACAGAGATACCTGTAGTGCACCTTTATAGCCACCTAGTTACGTTGTGATGTTTGATACACCCAAAGCATTCCTACAGTATCCGGGAGTTGCACAATATCATGGTCTAAGGAAATGATACTTGACATTAGAAAAGCTCTAGCAAACGAACTACACGATCTTATGCTATGCTTAGGATTGGGTCTTGTCCATCACATCATTCTCCTAATGATGTGATCCCGTTATCAATGACAACCAATGTCCATGGTCAAGAAACCACAACCATCTATTGATCAATTAACTAGTCAACTAGAGGCACACTAGGGATATGTTGTGGTCTATGTATTCTCACATGTATTACGTTTTCCGGTTAATACAATTATAGCATGAACAATAGACAATTATCATGAATAAGGAAATATGATAATAATTGTTTTATTATTGCCTCTAGGGCATATTTCCAACAAGTCGACCTCCGTATGACATAAGCTTGCCCTTCCGGTAGCTTAGTTTATTTTCAAATCGATCTTCAATACACTTCCAATCCTTCTTACATAGCTTGTGATGTTTAATTGGTATGCCGAGATAGCTAAACGGTAGGTTATGCAGTTCACATTTGCATAGTTGTATATAAGCATCTAATTCATCTTTGGCCCTCCCAAAACAAAACAATTTGCTTTTGTTATAATTAATCTTCAATCCCAACAAATGTTCGAATATGCATAACACAAGCTTCATATTTCTGGCCTTTGCCAAATCATGTTCCATGAAAATGATGGTATAATCAGTGTATTGTCACATGGACACCCCACCATCCACTAGATGTGGTACTAGTCCTCCTACTTCTCCTTTCTCTTTACCTCTTCCTATCAGAATTACCAACAAATCTGCTATTATATTGAACAAGATAGGACACATATGGCGCCCCTGTCTTAGACCCTTGTGCGTCTGGAAGTAGTGACCTATGCCATCATTCACTTTAATCCCAACACTGCCTTTTTGTAAATGAATTAACATGTTTCCTCCAGGAAACATCAAATCCCTTCATACATAAATCCGGATGTAGGAACGACCATTTAACTTTATCATACACTTTCTCGAAATCCACTTTGAAGACCACCCCATCCAGTTTCTTTGAGTGGATCTCGTGGAGTGTTTCATGCATGTAGGACAACCACACCCTCTAGTATGTTTCTGCCCGACATGAAAGTCGTCTGAGTTGGTTGCACCACACTATGTGCAATCTGTGTCAGTCAGTTTGTCCCAACTTTAGTAAAAAAAAATAAAACTCACATAAAGCAGACAAATTGGACGAAACTGCTCAATGTGCACTGCCTCCTCGTTCTTTGGCAACAACATTATTGTTCCAAAGTTCAGGTGGAATAGCTGTAGATGGCCACTAAATAATTCATGGAACATCGGTAGTAGACCGCCTTTAATAATATACCAACACTTCTTGTAAAATTCTACAGTGAACCCATCCGAACATGGCGCCTTATTAGTGTTCATCTGTGAAATTAACTCAAACACCACTTTCTCCATGAATGGTGCAGATAAAATCTCATTCTCGTATGTTCCGAGCTGAGGAATATCCCCGACCATGTGCCCGTCCATAGACACAAAGTTGTCTTCGGGAGCCCTGAGGGAGTCCAGGATTAGGGGTTTCCGGACAGCCGGACTATATCCTTTGGCCAGGCTGTTGGACTATGAAGATACAAGATTGAAGACTTCGTCTCGTGTCCAGATGGGACTCTACTTGGCGTGGAAGGCAAGCTAGGCAATACGGATATGTATATCTCATCCTTTGTAACCGACCTTGTGTAACCCTAACCCTCTCCGGTGTCTATATAAACCGGAGGGTTTTAGTCCGTAGGACAACATACAATCATACCATAGGCTAGCTTCTAGGGTTTAGCCTCTCCGATCTCGTGCTAGATCAACTCTTGTAATACTCACATCATCAAGAATAAATCCAGCAGGACGTAGGGTTTTACCTCCATCAAGAGGGCCCGAACCTGGGTAAAACATCGTGTCCCCTGCCTCCTGTTACCATCCGCCTTAGACGCACAGTTCGGGACCCCCTACCCGAGATCCGCTGGTTTTGACACCGACATTGGTGCTTTCATTGAGAGTTCCTCTATGTCGTTGTCGTTAGGCTTGATGGCTCCTACGATCATCGATAGCGATGCAGTCCAGGATGAGACTTTTCTCCCCGTACAGATTTTTGTGTTCGGCGGCTTCGCACTGTGGGCCAACTCGCTTGGCCATCTGGAGCAGATCGAAGGTTACGCCCCTGGCCACCAGGTAAGGTTTGGAAGCTTAAACTACACGGCCGATATCCGCGGAGACTTGATCTTCAACGGATTCGAACCCCTGCCTTGTGCGTCACACGGTCACGATGAGTACGATTTAGCTCTACCATCGGACAGTGTTCAGGAGATCGCACCGGCAGCCGCTCCGACCCTCAATTCGGAGCCAGTTGCGCCGTCCATGGACGGGTGGATGGACCCCGCCACGGAGGCCTTATCCTCAGCGGCGATCGAGCCGAACATCGACCTTACCCTGCATGAGAGTCGTGTTGTCAAACTGCCGGATCCTTCTCCGGCCACGGACTCTGAACCGCCTGCGCCCGTTCCTAGCGAATCTGATTGGGCGCCGATCATGGATTTTACCTCCGCGGATATTTTTCAGCACTCGCCCTTTGGCGACATACTGAACTCATTAAGGTATCTCTCCTTGTCAGGAGGATCCTGGCGGAACTATGTCCGGCAGGATTGGGATGCGGATGACGAAGAAATTTGCTGCCCACCCACCACCCACTTAGTAGCCACTGTCGAAGACTTAACCGACATGCTCGACTTCGACTCCGAAGACATCGACGGTATGGACGACAATGCGGGAGACGAAGAGGAACCACTTCCCACAGGGCACTGGACAGCCACCTCATCATACTATATATACATGGTGGACACACCCAAAGAAGGCAATGGCGATGAGACAGCGGAGGATGACCCCTCCAAGAAGCAACCCAAGCGTCGACGTCAGCGGCGCCGCTCTAAATCCCGCCAAAGCAAAAGTGGTGATACTGGCACAGGAGATAATAGCACTCCAGATAATGCCGAAGATGGCAATAATCCCCTCCAGCACAATTTAGGGCAGGAGGATGGAGAGGCCAGCCCTCCTGAGAGAGCGGCAGATGAGGAGGATGATAATTACATGCCTCCCTTCGAAGACGAGGCAAGCCTCGACGATGACAAATTCGTCGTGCCAGAGGATCCCGTCGAACAACAGCGCTTCAAGCGCCGGCTTATAGCCACGGAAAATAGCCTTCGTAAAAAGCAGCATCAGCTTCAAGCTGATCAAGATCTGCTAGCTGGCAGATGGACTGAAGTCCTGGCGGACGAGGAATATAAAATCGAACGCCCCTCCAAGAGTTACCCAAAATGCAGGTTGCTACCCCGACTGGAGGAAGAAGCGTATGAAACGACTGACTGGCCACCTCGTGGCCGCGACAGAGAGGCATTCCAGCCAAAAGCTCAGCCTGCACCCCGACGCCATTCAAATAAAAAGGCATGGGGAAATACGGCAGACCTGTGAGACGTACTGGAGGACAAAGCAAAACACGCAAGATAGATCTACGGATCGCGGGGGCGCGCCACTATGCGACACGATAATCGTCATGCCCGATACAGTAAAAGTAAATCCGGCCGGGTCGAGCACAGCATGCAAGACTCATTGGAGCTGCGTCGCGATATAGCCCAGTACAGAGGCGCCGCACACCCCTTATGCTTCACAGACGAAGTAATGGATCATCAAATCCCAGAGGGTTTCAAACCCATAAATATAGAATCATACGACGGCACAACAGATCCTGCGGTATGGATCGAGGATTTCCTCCGGCATATCCACATGGCACGCGGTGATGATCTACACGCCATTAAATACTTCCCACTCAAACTAAAAGGACCAGCTCAGCATTGGCTCAATAGCCTGCCAGCAAAATCCATTGGCTGTTGGGAAGATCTGGAAGCCGCATTCCTCGACAACTTTCAGGGCACTTATGTGCGACCACCAGATGCCGATGACTTGAGCCATAATTCAGCAGCCACAGGAATCGGCCAGGCAATTCTGGACACGGTTCCTAACAAATAAAAATCAAATCATGGACTGTCCAGATGCAGAGGCCCTAGCAGCTTTCAAGCACAACATCCGCGACGAGTGGCTAGCCCGGCACCTTGGTCAGGAAAAGCCGAAATCTATGGCAGCCCTCACGACACTCATGACCCACTTTTGTGCGGGATAAGACAGCTGGCTGGCTCGCAGTAATAACATATCAAAGAAACATGGTACTTCGGATATCAAGGACGGTAATAGTAGGTCATGTCGCAACAAACATAAGCGCCGCATTACCAGTGATAATACTAAGGATACGGCAGGCAATGCCGGATTCAAAGGCTCTAAGCCCGGTCAGCGGAAAAAGCCATTCAAACGAAGCACTTCGGGCCCGTCTAGTTTGGACCGTATACTCGATCGCTCATATCAAATACACGGCACCCCAGACAAGCCAGCCAACCACACCAACAGGGATTGTTGGGTGTTCAAGCAGGCCGGCAAGTTAATTGCTGAAAACAAAGATAAGGGGCCACATAGAGATGACGAGGAAGAGCCCTGGCAGCCGAACACTAGAGGACAGAAGAGGTTCCCCCCACAAGTGCGGACGGTGAACATGATATATGCAACCCACATCCCCAAGAGGGAGCGGAAGCGTGCACTCAGGGACGTGTATGCGTTGGAGCCAGTCGCCCCAAAGTTCAACCCATGGTCCTCCTGTCCGATCACCTTCGATCGCAGGGACCACCCCACTAGTATCCGTCATGGCGGATTTGCCACACTAGTCCTAGACCCAATCATTGACGGATTTCACCTCACTCGAGTCCTTATGGATGGCGGCATCAGCCTGAACCTGCTTTATCAGGACACAGTGCACAAAATGGGTATAGACCCTCAAGGATCAAACCCACAAAAACAACCTTTAAAGGCGTCATACCAGGTGTAGAGGCCCATTGCACAGGCTCAGTCATACTGGAAGTGGTCTTTGGATCCCCGGATAACTTCCGAAGCGAAGAGTTAATCTTCGATATAGTCTCGTTCCTCAGTGGTTATCATGCACTGCTCGGGCGAACCGCATTTGCGAGATTCAATACGGTACCGCATTATGCATACCTCAAGCTCAAGATGCCAGGACCTCGGGGGGTCATTATAGTTAATGGAAACACAGAGCGCTCTATCTGAATGGAGGAGCACACTGTGGCCCTTGCAGTGGAAGCGCAAAGCAGCCTCTTAAGGCAATCCACTAGTTGGGCGTTTAAGGACCCGCACACCTTCAAGCACGCCTAGAGTAATCGGCAACAGGACCGCCTGGCATGTTCCGAGCTCGCATAGCAATGCGGCCCCCACCCTGGTCCCAGCCAAACAGCGAAACCCCTGCCACGTGTACATAATTACGCATTAAAAATACCATGGGCATATGCAGGAAAGGGGGCACGACTACGGCACGCCCCAAGACGTGGCTTAAACCGCACTAGGGGCTTCCCGCTTTGTTATTTTTCTCTCTTTCAGGACATTAATCTCTGGAAACCCTGTCCGGCAGCATGATTGCCGAACACATGATGCAGCAACCAAGGAGGCAGAAAGCTACATCACACCATGGAACTTCCATGTGGATTACGATAACGAGTGAAATACTTGCTTTAATATTATTCCTCAGCTTGCCCTTGGAGGGGACATAGTCCTACTTTTTGCTTATCACACTACCTATATCATTCTGCTCTAACGCACGTTTTTTAATAAACAATGCATTGCATTAAGGCTTTTATTACATTCTTATATATATATATATATATATATATATATATATATATATATATATATGTTCATTTGTGACATCCAGCACCCGTACACTCTGGTACGGCCAATACGTTAGGGGCTTAAGCATACCCCACAATACGGTGTGAGAAGTCCGAACACTTTCGACAGTGAGGCACCCCGAACTTATAGCATTATATGCATCAACTCCGAATCATGTCTTGGGTCAATAGTTGGGTTTGCCCGGCTCCCATGTTTTGGTACCTTATGTTCCGCTATAGCGGCTAAGGTAGCACTGGGAGAACTACTGCGATTGGGCCCCGGTTTTGCTGGGCTAAGAACCTCAGTAGAGAAAGCTAAAACTGACTGTCATGATAAGGCGAGAGACTGGTCGCTGTTCGAGAGGTTTTCGAGTACTTAAAGACTTATGCCGCTTAGAGCGAGGAGTCGGCCTTGTCCGGCTTAAGACATGTATCACGCCCCAGATTCGGCCTTCCAAATACTAGGGGCTTCGCCGAAATTTAAAATTATAGAATTCTATGGCTAAGTGAGAGTGATAACGCATTATAGTCCGATTGCCTTGTTCGTTGTGCTGAGCACCTCCCTCGAAGGACCCAAAAATAGGAACAAGAGTGCTCAGGTTTATCCCGAACACCCCAGCACTCGTGGCATGGGGGCAGAAGCCAACGACTAGCCATCTCTCAGATCTGATAAACAGCCGAACAGAAGGTAATATTTTAAATTCAAACAAGCATTGCATAGCGCATATGAACAAGTTTTCATGAATACAGGATTACACGAGCGAGTCCACTCAAATATTATATCTTTCGTACACTCGTCCGCTACGAGACGGGCACCCTTTAGGACACCCTCATAGTACATCTCGAGGTAGCGATGCTCCTTGCCCTCCGGCGGCCCTTCCTTGATCAGGTTCACGGCGTCCATCTTGGCCCATTGCACCTTCACATAGGCGAAAGCCCGGCGTGCACATTCGATGTAGACGGACCGCTTGATGACTTCCAGCCGTGGGCAGGCATCCACAAGCCGCCTCACCAGGCCGAAGTAGCTGTTGGGAAGGGCGTCGCCAGGCCACATCTGGACTATAAAGCCCTTCATGGCCTGTTCGGCCGCCTTGTGCAGCTCGACCAACTGCTTAAGCTGGTCACTCAGAGGCATCGGATGTTCGGTCCCAGTATACTGAGACCAGAACAGCTTCTCTGTTGAGCTTCCCTCCTCGGCCTGGTAAAACTATGCGGCATCCGACACGCTGCGGGGCAAATCTGCGAATGCTCCTGGAGAGCTCCGGATTCGGGTAAGTAACATGTAATTTACTTTCACATGCTTGCTTTGCATATAGAATGCCTTACCCGCCGCTATGTTCTTCATCGCATCAATCTCCTGGAGGGCCTTTTGGGCTTCGGCCTTGGCATTCTTTGCGCTCTCAAGGGCCGCGGCAAGAGATCCAAGTCCACCTCTTTTAAACCAGCAGATGAAATAGTCAAATTCCAAGTCCACCCAACGGACCCTGCAAAAACAGCCTCCATCGGGGCACAGTTAAACCCCACCGTGGACGCCGCACTATGAGAGTTCCTGCGCGAGAATTGGGACATATTCTCCTGGCATCCCTCAGACATGCCAGGAATCCCATGTAGGCTAGCCGAGCATAGCCTCAATATCCTAAAGGGATTCAAGCCGGTCAAGCAAGCTCTTCGGCGTTTCTCCGAACCTAAGAGACAGGCCATGGGAGAGGAACTAGCCAAGTTATCGGAGGCCGGATTCATCAGAGAAATAAAACACCCGGACTGGCTAGCAAACCTAGTGATGGTACCAAAGAAGGATAAATCCTGGCGCCTTTGTGTCGATTTCAAGGACCTCAATAAAGCTTGACCAAAGGATCCCTTCCCCCTCCCCGCATCGATCAAATTATTGATGCTACCGGAGGACACGAGTCATTGTGTCTCCTCGACGCATACTCCGGTTACCACCAAATCAAGATGGCGGAGTCCGACCAAGCTGCAACGGCATTCATCACACCATATGGTCCCTTCTGTTTTAACACAATGCCTTTTGGGCTCAAAAACGCCGGCGCAACATATCAGCGCATGATTAAGACATGTCTGGAGAAACAAATTGGCAAAACAGTAGAGGCATACGTAGACGATGTGGTCATCAAAACCAAACAGGTCGACTCTTTGATAGACGACTTGAGGCTCACATTCGACAACCTCCGAACATACGACATCAAGCTCAATCCGAAAAATGCGTTTTCGGCGTACCAGCCGAAAAGCTCCTGGGTTTCATTGTCTCCAGTAGAGGTATTGAAGCTAATCCGGCTAAAATCCGAGCTTTGTCACAGTTGGCTACCCCAACAGACCTCAAACAAATCCAGAAGTTAACTGGATGCATGGCGGCTCTAAGACGCTTTATGTCCCGCTTAGGAGAAAAGGCTTTACCCCTTTATTGCCTTCTTCGACGCACCGAACACTTCAAGTGGACGGACGCGGCCACAGCCGGATTGGAAGAAATAAAGGTCATTTTGGCAACCAACCCAATCCTGGCCGCGCCAAACATTGGCGAACCAATGCTGTTGTACATTGCGGCAACTCATCAAGTTGTCAGCGTAGTGCTCGTTGTCGAACGGGAAGCGGACGGACATAAATTCACTCTTCAAAAGCCGGTATACTATGTATCCACTGTCCTCACTCCATTCAAATCACGCTACCCACATTATCAAAAGATAGCCTATGTGGTATTCATGGCATCCCGGAAGCTGTGACACTACTTTCAAGAGTGTTTGATTACAGTAGCCTCGGAAGTGCCACTTAATGATATTATAAACAATCGCGACGCTACGGGCCGGATTGCCAAATGGGCCATCGAGCTCCTCCCATTCGACATAACATACAAACCTCGACGAGCCATTAAGTCGCAAGTATTGGCCGACTTCGTCGCCGAATGGACGGAGGGCGAACTCCCTAAAGAGTATGGCGCATACTCCAATTGGATCATGCACTTCGACGGTTCTCAAATGCTGGCTGGTCTAGGGGCTGGCGTCATCCTGACATCCCCAACTGGAGATACCATTCAGTACATACTACAAATACTATACATAGACTCCAACAACGCAGCCGAATATGAAGCTCTGTTGCATGGTCTTCGGATGGCAGTCTCCATGGGCATTCAACACCTGGAGGTGCGTGGGGATTCAAACCTCACAATATCCCAAATAAATGGAGACTTTGATGCCAAGGATCCGGAAATGGAGGCCTATCGAAACGTCGTCCTAAAAATGTCAGCTCGGTTCGAGTGGCTCGAATTTCACCATGTGGCTCGGGAAAACAATCAGGCGGCGGATATCCTCACCCACATCGGCACCAAACGCGATGCGGTCCCCCCCAACATATTTTTGGAGAGGCTGTTCAAGCCATCCGTAGTATGGGAAGGGGACACTGGTAACAACAGCCCGGACCCGGCCAAAATACCCGATACCGAACACTCTGACACAATCGGAGGCTCCGCCACCGAAATAACACCTTCAACCCACGTAATAATGGCCATCATTGCCCCATGGACAGAACCATTCCTGGCCTACCTAACTAGACAGGAACTTTCGAAGGACCAAAACGAGGCACGCTGCATAGTGCGGCGATCCAAGGCCTACAGGGTCCATGAGGGAGAATTGTACAAAAAAAGCACTACCGGAGTCCTTCAAAGGTGCATCTCCAAAGAGGAAGGCCAGAACCTTTTGGCAGAAATTCACGCTGGACTCGGCGGTCACCACGCCGCAGCCCGGGCCCTTGTAAGCAAGGCCTTCCGTACAGGATTCTATTGGCCAACGGCTCGGGCAGATGCACAGGACTTGGACCAACGTTGCGCCGGTTGCCAGCTCTTTGCAAATCAAAGCCACATGCCACCCACCGCCCTCCAAACAATCCCCATTACATGGCCCTTCGTGGTCTGGGGGCTTGACATGGTTGGACCCCTTAAAGGGGGAACCCACAAGAAAAAATACTTACTGGTCATGGTGGATAAATTCACCAAATGGATAGAGGCCAAGCCTGTTAAAATAGCCGAATCCAGACCAGTGATAGACTTCATATCTGGGGTCGTACACCGTTATGGCGTCCCCCACAGCATCATCACTAACAACGGCACAAACTTCACAGCCGATGAGGTAAAACTCTGGTGCAGCAAAATGGGCATCAAGCTCGATTATGCTTCAGTCTATCACCCACAAACCAACGGCCAAATCGAGCGAGCAAACGGTCTTATAATGAGCGGCATTAAACCCAGATTAGTGCGTTCCTTAAAGGAGTCTAACATGCACTGGGTAGAGGAGCTCGACTCCGTACTCTGGGGGCTGCCGACCACGCCGAATAGTAGTACCGGATACACACCCTTCTTTATAGTGTACGGCGCAGAGGCAGTCTTGCCCTGTGACATAATTCATGACTCACCTCGAGTGCGCATGTACGAAGAAAGAGAAGCCGAGCTTGATCGGCAGGACAGTCTGGACACCCTGGAGGAGGAGCGCGATGTAGCCAAAGCCCGTTCTACATTTTATCAACAACAGGCTCGCAGATACCAAAGCAGAGAAGTACAGGCCAAAACTTATAACGTTGGCGAACTAGTTCTACGCCTGCCGGATAAGAAAAAGAACAAGCTCGAGCCCAAATGGGAAGGTCCCTTCATTATTGACCAAGTTCTGACCGGTGGAGCGTACCGACTGCCGGATGCATCGACTAGTCGACTCGAGCCGAACCCATGGAACGCGGCCAGGCTCCAAAGATTCTACGCCTAGCACTGAACCCTATGTTCGTCCCCTCCCTTTGTCCATTTTTTGCATGTACATTATTTGTCTGGTTTTTCTTTCTTCCTTTCTGTTATTATTTCTCTAGGCCTTTAAGGGCCAAATTGTGCCTCGCTTGCACATTATAGATGCGCTAGCCGAGCTCATAATACCTGGGGGCTTCTTTCACAGAAGCTTAATTATTTATCTGGGCCTCACGCCCCGAACATGTGTCATGATTCCGCATGTACCTTTTCTCGCCATTATATGCATCGATATGACTTAAGTTTTGGCCAAGATGGGTTGCCTGGCTCTTGTATTTATGCCCTACGTTCCCGTTAATTCGGCTAGGGCATAAGGGGAGCACCTCTACGATTGTTACTGCCGGGTCAGCCGGACGTGTACCTCAGACTAGGTGAAGCCGAAAGCTAGCGTTCTTAAGGGAATATTCGGTCGATGAACAAAAGATGATTTTTATTTATTGTCCATATCTGCCCCCAGATGTTTTTCCTGCGTTTCCTATCGCAGTCCGGACTTGCACTTTAGGGCATGCTTACCTAGGGAAAGGAACCCTTAACGGAACTATTCTCCCTGGAAGATGTTTCTTACTACCCATGTAATATAACATAACTAGTTGGGCACTTATCTGTTCAAGCACTTATGACCCCTACGCCTGGTCTCCATGCATGCCCCGGTTCTTATATAACTGTGCGGGTATTCGGATACACTCCGGACTATCGGGTCCCGAGGTTGAAGCGAAAAGGTCCGCCAAGACAAATGATCTACAATCCGGCTAGAAGGCATTATACATGTCACTTTCATTACATAGTCATGCAGACTGACTAAATTCCTCTTCTATACCATCCAACAGGCGGTCTAGCTTACAATCCTGTTGGGAATACTTTGCGGCTAATTCTACTTGCCCAAAAACTAAGCTAACGGGGATCTCTTTTCCGTTGGGCCCCACAGGTCCGACCTCGCCCATGTGATTTGGGTCTACCTTGGTATACCGCGTCTTCACCATGGCCCAGGCTTCTCTGGCACCCTGTCGGCAGGCTGATATCTTCCATAATCGGAAGCGCCACCGTGCTCCCTTGAGCTTCTCCGCAAGCTCTGCAATGCCCTCTGGCAGGGAGACGGGCGGCCACAAGGCCTGGGCAACACCATGCATCACCTGTCGAACTTGTTCGTGTAGATGTGACGGCTCGGATAGAAGATCACCCGCAGACCTGGGCATTTCCTACGCGGGACGACCCGTCAGCATACCTACATACATAACGCTCTTAGTCGGCTTCTTCGCCGAACTCCTTTAAAAGGATTCGTTCAAGCACTTACTGAAAATGCCGCGCCGAAGCTGCTTATTCTCCTTCTCGGAGTTTGCAAGCTGGCCCTGAACGTCTTTTAGTTCCACTCTCAGCTTAATATTGGCATCTTGGAGATTGTTTTCTCCCGCCTAACCTCAATCAGCATGCGTTTGCCAGCCTCTAGCTGTCGCATGACATGCTGGTCCTCCGGATTTTCTCCGGATTCATCTGCAACATCTGTTGTTAGATCTGCAGCCATGCCGCACATTATATGGTAACCATCATTCTTTAAAGTAAATGTTACCAACAGGTGACTTTTTCGGTTCCTGCAATGCGGCCACAACAGCCCGCAGTTGGGTCTTGCATTCCTCTAGCTCCTGTGACAGCCTAGTATTCTTCTCTGTAAGAACCTGCACAATAAAGATGATCCTTAAATCAGTTCTGCTAACTGTTTCAAGTCTCAGGGGCTACTAATACATATAAATCATCAGATTTACTTACCCGTACATCCTTTACATACTGATCCGTGGCTCTGGCTAGACCATCTTGAACAGCTCGGAGGTGCGCCTCTCCAGAATTGAAGGCATCAAATGCCTCTGGTGAGAAACAAGTGTCACGGAGTATGGCCCGGTGGCGCCTATGATTCATGGCGCTTTCCACCTCTGAGTTTGTAGTGGATAATCTATCTGCATCCTCTGTAGGGGGATTATCCGGCACCCGCCCCATATCGGCTTCCGCCTCTATGTCCGGTCCTGGCGCCCAGCTGGTGGAAGCGTGATTAGTAACATCGCCGGACATATTCTGGCGAGCGTTTTTTCTGTTAAAGAAACACGAGCGTCATTATATTTCGAGAAAGACGACAACCACGGAGCGGGGTTTGTTATACCTTTGCGCCGGCGTCTCCGTCCTGACCGCCTTCCTTTTTGGCCTGCCCGGCCTCGGTGCCTCCTGTTGGCGTGTTGCTATGGGTTCGGCAGGGCGTCCCGAATGCCTTCCCTGTAAAAATGCCATGTGTATATGGTGGGTGAAGTGTCTAAAAGGGGATCCTAGTTTTGGAGTTGGGATTTTTGGTTTTTCTTACGTGCGATGCAGGGAGCAGTCCGGGATATTCGGCCGTAATGGCCACCATGGCAACTTCGCAGCTTAACTTATAGAATTGCCGGTATATCAGCTCCGCGAATATAACCGAATCTTCTTCAAGTCCGGAGTCGAGGGCCCGGTCAGGGTCCTCTGGTTGTGGAGAAGGGATGCTGACCTCCTTTATGGCTTTTCGCAGTTCATGCCGCAAGGTGGCAAGGTGAATACTTACGACAAAGAATGCGGGAAAAATGGGAGCAGGGAGATATAACTTACCCAGCTTGGAGGATTGTACATGGAGAATCCATCCCGTGGCTTGATGTGGGTGAACTCCTCTTCCTCGCCCTTGAACAATTCGGACAGAATTTTTGCTAAAGCGGCAGCATTGTCCGGACCCTTACGCCCGCAGCGGGTGGCGTCATCCGCCCCGTTATAACACCACAAGGGGTGCCCACGATATTGAAGTGGTTGCACTCCCCGCATTATACAAATCGACATAACTTCGATTACTATCAATCCTGATCGAGCCAGTGCTTTAATTCGGTTCATCAGATAGAGGACTTCTCCATTGTCTTCCACCTGGGGGCTCCGTGGGCGCCAACTTCGGCGTTTCTTCAGAGGAGCATTGTTGAACTCAGGAAGACCCCGCCGAACAGGGTCTGGAAGGGGAACGTCCTCCATATAAAACCATTCTGAAGGCCAGTCTTTGGTGACTTCTTTGGAGTACCGGACAGGTCTCCGGTATCGGCGATGCGCCATATTTCGGCTCCACCCACTTGATAAAGTGACCCCCTCTGTGTGCGAGGGACAAGGCAAAATAGCATTTTCCACAGCTCGAAGTGAGCCTCGCAGCCCAGGAACAACTCGCAGAGAGCCACATAGCCGGCGATATGTAGGATGGAGGCGGGGGTGAAATTGTGTAATTGGAGGTCGCAGAACTCCAGGAGCCCACGGAGGAACGGATGAATTGGAAATCAGAGTCCCCTTAATAGATAGGGAACAAGGCAGACCCGTTCCCCCATAGAGGGATCTGGAAAGCTCTCCGCTTGCTCCCCACCATTATAGGTGGCAAGCCCGGCTCGAACGGGCACCATGCACGCCGGAGGGAGAAATCCCTTAGTCTGCATTTCGACTAAACGGCTCTGTGGGACTGACCACCTCTCCCAATCACCGGGCTTAGGGCTTCGGGGGCGGGAGGAGGAGTTGTGGAGGTCGGCCATGCTAGAATGGATCTTTCCGGAACGCGCTCTAATGGACTCTCACTGGGGGAGGATGGTATGGATCGGATCTAAGGATCCCCATCCCTTTAATAGACAATTTATTTATCTGGCTAGGGGGCGAATGTAAAAACGCCCTGGCGCCTCGTATTCATTCGACGCGTGGGAGAAAGCCCTTATTGGGCACAGAAGCCAAGAGGTCCAAACATTTATGGGACCGGACACTGCTTTACAAATGTTCAAAAGATGGAGAAGAACCCGCCTTGCAATGCCGAAGACAATACTGCGCGCCGGACTCATCGTCATTGAAGCCTGGTTCGGGGGCTACTGAGGGAGTCCTAGATTAGGGGGTATCCGGACAGCCGAATTATATCCTTTGGCCGGACTATTGGACTATGAAGATACAAGATTGAAGACTTCGTCTCGTGTCCGGATGGGACTCTACTTGGCGTGGAAGGCAAGCTAGGCAATACGGATGTGTATATCTCCTCCTTTGTAACTGACCTTGTGTAATCCTAGCCCGCTCTGTTGTGTCTATATAAACCGGAGGGTTTTAGTCTGTAGGACAACATACAATTAGACCATAGGCTAGCTTCTAGGGTTTAGCCTCTTCGATCTCGTGGTAGATCAACTCTTGTAATACTCATATCATTAAGAATAAATCAAGCAGGATGTAGGGTTTTACCTCCATCAAGAGGGCCCGAACCTGGGTAAAACATCGTGTCCCCTGCCTCCTGTTACCATGCACCTTAGACACACAGTTCGGGACCACCTACCCGAGATCCGCCGGTTTTGACACCGACAGGGAGGGACCTCGGCGCCCTTGAACAGCACCTTCCAGACGTCCTTGTGCGTCGTGTCGAAGAGCTTGCTCAGAGTCTGGTGCTAGGCCGGGTCGAACTCCCACAAGTTGAAGTCCCGTTGTTGGCATGGGAGAATCCGGCAGATGAGCATGACCTGGACTATGTTAACAAGCTTGAGCTTCTTGCTTGTCATGTTCAGGATACATTTCTGGAGTCCGTCCAGCTCCACCTATGAACCCCACGATAGGCCCTTCCCTTTCCATGAAGTGAGCCATGTAGGGAATCCGGATCGAAACTTGGGGGAAGCCACCCATTTGGTGTCGCGCGGCTCGGTGATGTAGAACCACGCCGATTGCCACCCCTTTATGGTCTCCACGAAGGAGCCTTCAATCCATATAATGTTGGGCATCTTGCCCACCATGGCTCCGCCGCATTCTGCTTGTTGGCCGCCCACCACCTTTGGCTTGATATTGAAGGTCTTTAGCCATAGGCTGAAGTGGGGGCGGATGTGGAGGAAAGCCTCACAAACGACGATGAACGCCGAAATGTTGAGGATGAAGTTTGGGGCCAGATCATGGAAGTCCAGCCCGTAGTAGAACATGAGACCATGGACGAATGGATGAAGGGGAAACCCCAGTCCGCAGAGGAAGTGGTGGAGGAAAACTACCCTATCATGGGGTTCTGGGGTAGGGACGATCTGCCCTGTAGCGGGCAGCCAATGCGTGATATTCGCGGCTAAGTATCCGGCTCCGCGCAGCTTTTTGATGTGTTCCTCCGTAATGGAGGAAGCCATCCACTTGCGTCCCGCTCCGGACATGTTTGCAGGAGGTTGAGGAGAAAGATGTGGACTTGGGCGTTGGAGCTCGAGTGCGCAAGAGTGGATGAGCAAGGAGGAAGAAGGCTTGGGTAGAAAAAGGTTAAACCTTGTCCCTTTATAAGGGCGGCCGAAACTATGCGCCTCCACTAGCCTGGTAAAACTCGCTTATCCCCCAAGCACCGTAATCGATGGCGCGGTTGGGTTACCCACGCCCGTATTGATGAGAATCCCGTAATAAGGGGGACACGATATCTGCTTTGACAAGACATGTCAAAAAACTGCCTCGCGTTATGTGCGGGGCTAGTTAAATGAAACGGTTCGAATAATCACCGGGCCATGGCTTAATGTCATGTTGCCAAAATGTGTCAGCAGATTAGATTTGTGGAAATATTATTCTCTTTGCGGAGATATGTGGAACTTGTTTTGCAGGTCGGACACTATCCTTTTATTTGAACTCTTCTGTGGTATATCCGGAGGAGGAACCCGCCTTGCAATGCCGAAGACAACACTGCGCGCCGGACTCATCGTCATTGAAGCCTAGTTCAGGGGCTACTGAGGGAGTCCGGGATTAGGGGTCTCCGGACAGCCGGATTATATCCTTTGGCCGGACTGTTGGACTATGAAGATACAAGATTGAAGACTTCGTCTCGTGTCCGGATGGGACTCTACTTGGTGTGGAAGGCAAGCTAGGCAATACGGATATGTATATCTCCTCCTTTGTAACCGACCTTGTGTAACCCTAACCCTCTCCGGTGTCTATATAAAGCGGAGGGTTTTAGTCCGTAGGACAACATACAATCATACCATAGGCTAGCTTCTAGGGTTTAGCCTCTCCGACCTCGTGGTAGATCAACTCTTGTAATACTCATATCATCAAGAATAAATCAAGTAGGACGTAGGGTTTTACCTCCATCAAGAGGGCCCGAACCTGGGTAAAACATCGTGTCCCCTGCGTCCTATTACCATCCTCCTTAGACGCACAGTTCGGGACCCCCTACCCGAGATCTGCCGGTTTTGACACCGACAAGCCCCAAACAATTGTTTATAGTAATTAGAGATATACAATTTTAGGTTCTCGTGTCCTACAATTGTACCCTCATCCTGCTCAAGTTGGAAAATTTTCTTCTTTCTGTGTTTTCCATTTGCAATCATATGGAAAAACTGGGTATTGTCGTCCCCTTGGGCGATCTTCCACACTTTGGATCTAAGTGCTCATTTCATCTCTTCTTCTCTGAGAAGCTCCCGCAATCTTTTCTGAGCCTCCGTCTTAGATGCCCAATCATTCGCATCTAAAAAGGTGGATTCGGCCTTGAGATCAAGCTCATTTATAAGGTTTATAAGCCTATCTTTTTCCACCTCATAAATTCCACTAACATTTTTAGCTTAGCCCCTCAGGAACTGCCTCAAGTGCCTAATCTTATTTTGCCATCTCTCAATATTCGATACCCCTTGGCCCTAGCCCATTCTTGGGCTATGAGCTCAATGAAGTTGTTGGTGCAATGATAGGCCCCTTATGTTTTGGAGTTTGTTGACATAAACAGTTTGGGACTTATGTGTTTGCTAGTGCACACAGAGTAAGAGGTCCCTGGAGTAATCGAGGAGTTTGATGAAAATGACGAAGATAATCTCCCTGCACAACAGCGAAGGTTATCACCGAAGATAAAGCTAACGAGAGTGACCCCTAAAAATTGCTGAAGTCTAAGCAATTGGTTCGGTGATTGTTTGAAGCAAATGACCATGCTCGAGGAAGAATGAAGACAAAGTGAAGACGTAGCATTTATTTCGTTGTTCTTCTTCTTTTATTGAGTCATAGGACCACCGCTATATTAAGAGGGGTATAGCATTTTGAAGCTTTGATTCTCTGATGCGAAACCCAAACCTATGAAAGTTGTAAGAGAAATCTCTTTGTGCTCTGAGCAAATACTTGCCAGCAAGAGGCTGTGATCTTCTTCACTGCGAGAGGTTTGCCTGGGACACAGGAGTTAGCATTACTTGTTCCTCAAGTAATATCACCGTTTGTCGTGTAATTGTCACGGCAGATGTCCTAGTGTGAGGACTTAGTCGTGGAGCCATCACATTGAGGTTAGCTTAAACGGGTTAATCAGGACAAAGGACACGAGGAGTTTATACTGGTTCGACCCCTTACGATGAAGGTAAAATCCTAGTCCAGTTTGTAGTTGGTATTGCTAGGGTTTCGATGAGCATGGAGCGAATACACTTGACCCGGCTCTCAATCTGTTGTTTCTTCTTCCAAGCCGCCTCTAGGTCATCCCCCTATATACATGGGTTGACGCCCTACGGCCCTCAGATTCCCGGTCGGCTTATACAACGTATCCGGCTCGATGATCTTTCACATATGCCATACAATACAAGTTTACATACATGGCGGTTTACACTCATGGGCCTTAAGCCGCCTTCGGGTCTGGGCCCTCTATTAAGCCTATCTGTGAACCGACGTAAGCTCTTGGGCTTCATTGAGATGAATTGTCATAGGGATGACCCGGCCCCTCCTAGGCAGGTCATACCTAATAGTTATACCCCAACATTAGGCCCCAGGTTGACTTGAACTTGTTCATGTCAATCTCCAAGACTTGGAAAAATCCTTCCATATCCGCCGCAAAAACTCTGTAACCCGCGATCACGTCATCTCCAAGAATGTGGGAAACCCGCCATGACATCATCATTAACGGATCTTTATCTTAATGTCCTCTCGAAAATCGAGGCGTTCAATTAGCTGGATAACCATCATTCGGCCTCCTCGTCTTTCGCGCCTGCTTGTTTTCCCGTCTCCTTATAAATAGGGCTATAAGGTCATCTCTCGTTATTCTCCTTCTCCTTTCTTCCTCACAACGCGTCGTCCCGCACTAACCTCGCCGCCGTCGACCTCCGTCTTTGACCTCAACTCTGGCCGCTGCATTGCCCTGAGTGGACCAGAGAACCGCGGCGCCACCCCGCTTTCCGAACAGCATCGGTAAGCCTTCCGTTCCTCATCATGGATCCAATATTAGGGTTTGTTGGTGTTCTTTGGTGTTCATCGGTGTTCGTCACTGTACTTCCTGTTTCTTTGTTTAGATCCATAGGTTAGATCCAAAAGCTATAGGAATCTTGCGCGGTAGCAGTTTCAGTGCTTGTTTTCATACTAAAACATATCCCCACCGCGACAGATCTCCTCTAGGGCTTCTCTGCTCTTCCTCTATCACTTTTTTAGATGAATTTATCCTCCCTTCTTTTGAACAGTGGCAGATCCAAATTTATAACCTCAATCTGCGGAATCTGTTTGTCCCAATACTTAGCAAATTCTGTTTTCGACAACTCTTGAATAACTTAGTCATCGCGGCTTACTCCGTCGGCTTATCTTTATTTCATATATCATTAGCCCTCGCTGAAGACGCCATTATAAACATGCACTGTAATTGTTGACTTGCAATTCTACCAACTAACTTGAGCCGGTAAATTATTTCCTTCTAGATTGTCCTTTCACCATGCCGCCAAAGACGATGACAACTTGCAACTGGGTCCCTTCCACAATCACCGAGGGCACCTTGAAAGACTTTGTCACTATTGGATATTTACCGAAAAAAGTGTCATGTCTTACCGCGCTCCTGACCCGTCTGAAGAGAGACCTCAGCCGAAGGACGGTGAAATTATTGTCTTCACCAATCATATGAACCGGGGTTTCTCACCACCTGGCTCAAAATTCTTTAGAGATGTTCTGCATTTTTTCAAACTTCACCCGCAAGATATCAGACCCAATTCCATATCAAATATCTGCAACTTCCAAGTTTTCCGTGAGGTTTATCTTCAAGAAGAACCTATTATTGAACTCTTTAGAGAATACTTCTACTTGAACCGCCAGAATGAATATACCAACGACCCCAGCTTGGAACTTGGCGGGATTTCAATTCAATGCAAACGAGATGCCATCTTCCCTCTTGTAGTTCTGCCAAGCCATCCTAAGGACTGGAATCAAACATGGTTTTATTGCAAGGATACCTCGCCATCTGACGAAAATCCAATGCCGGGTTACCGCGCTGATCGTCTTGACGCCAAATACCAACTCCCTGATAAACTTACTGCCGCCGAATGCAAGAAACTTGTCCCCACAATCAGGAAAGTTCAAGCCTTAATGGGAAATGGCTTAACTGGAGTTGACTTAATCCGTTGTTGGGTCACGTGGCGGATCATCCCTCTGAGTCGCCAATCCGGCTTGATATGTAACTATATCGGAGGAACAGATGACCCTCTACGCCATAGCTCTCTAGGACTGGCCAAAGAAGGTATCGTTGAAATGGCAACCACTATTGTTAACAGCAAATATGAAGACTGCAGCCAAGTAGGTTAGAACCCTTTTTGCAAGATTAACCCGGTGCCAGAGGTAAATCCTTTGACTTCTTTTTCCTCAGCAGTTAAGTATTTGCATGAATTTCAACATGTTCTCCTTTCACAGGCTAAATCTGACTTTTGGAAAGCCAAATACGACCATGAGGCTGCCAAAAAAGCTAGAGCTGCTGCGATAGCCGCCAAGAAGACCGTCAGAAAATCTAAGAAGAAACCGACTACCTCTGATTTATTCAAGCTGGATGACATCTCTGAGTCGGAGGTAGCCCTTGACTCTCTTGGTCTATTTTTAACAATCTTATTGACACTGACTATTGCCAGGATGACACGGGGACCAGCCAGGCAGTCAAAGAAGAGATAACTATTACTTCCTCCAACTCAGAACCTTTACCAAGGCAGAAACTTTGGCGGGTAACCCAAAAAGTAAGGTTTTCACACCCCATGGCTTATTTAGATCCTCATTTTCTTTTGAAACGACAGCAACATGAGAGACGCCGCCAGACCCGGACTGGTGGAGATGACGATTTACCCTTCAGCTTACCGAATGCTCCTCAGAAACGCCAAAATGAGGTTCCTTTTAACTTTAACCCTTTGTATTTACCAACTAGTTACTTTTATCAATCACTCAATTTTGATTCCACTCTTTGTAGGAGATTTCTCGTTCCTCCTGTGGTGATTCATCACAAACTCAATTGCCGGCTTTCAAGACCGCCCCCGGGTAAAGATAATTGTCCTTCTTCTGTACCTTTATATCTGCATCATTATACTGACTCATTCAAATTCCTTTAGCGGTCAAGCAAAGCCCAAAAAAGCAAAGGTGACAAAGCCGGCCGAGGATCCAAAATCTGCTGAACTGGAATAGCCAATCCTTGTACCAGAACACTCTGAAGCTCCGGAAGATCCTGTTGTCAGCGCTCGACCGGATTTACCTGAGCCGTCTGTTGACGAAACCATTCTAGATCCATCAATTATTGAACCGTCAAGCTCAGCTAACCCGCCAGAGACTCACAGTGATGATGTTTTAATCACTAGTACCACATTCATCGAACCGGGGAATCCAACTGTTCTAGCAAGACACTCTGCCAAATAGGAAGTTATGGAAAGGCAGAAAGTAAGGTTTGATATTTCCCACTATGCTCATCTGAGTATTAGTGAAGTGCTATCTGGTTATCTCAGTCAAGTGCATTCCAGCCGTGATACAGAAATTGAGATGGTCAAACAGATGCACCAAAAATATGAGGTATGTTCTCCGGTTTATATAAGTTATATACCCTGCCAGCCTCCAAGTCTTCTGATTATGATAAAATTGAATGATCTGTAGACTTAAAAGACTTATAAGCATCTGCCTTAGACTCCCTCCAAGTTCGGTTTATAACTAAACCGGATGCTGATAATATTTCCATTTAAATGTGTAGCCCCCAAGGGCCGGTTTAATCAGTATGAATGAACCGGTCCTACTATTCATTGCATAGAACTGAACCTATAGCCCTCATGAGCCGGCTAAGACTGTTGAAAGCTTATCCGGCTCATTTGCAGAAAAAGTCAAGCAATATACATTAGCCCCCAAGTGCCAAGTGTTGTTGCCTGCAAAACACTTGGGACTTTTTAGAAAGAGTTGTTTCCTTTGAAAAATTTGCGCTGACAGACATTAGCCCCCAAGTGCCAAGTTTTATTGCTTGCAAAGCACTTGGGACTTGTTTTTTATAATCTGCCATGAAACTGAACAACCTTATGTTGTATGTAGGCTGTGACTGCAGAACTAGAATCCCAATTTTCTAAGGCCAAGACCCGACTGGTGACTCAAGAGATTGAAATAAAGAAAGCTGAATCCAAATTCCAGTTGAGTGTGTCTGAAACAGAAAAACTGAAGACCAGCTTTACTGCGGGGAAACATGCTTGGGCCAATGAGAAGACGGCCTTGATGCAGCGTGCGGAGAAGGCTGAGGCGGCTATGGAAGAGGTTACCGCTGAACTCACCGGTTTAAAGAAACGTGTGTCTCAAATGGTTTCTGCAATCTTTGGTAAGTCACCTTGTTACATACTCAAAGTAAGTATTTTCCATTATAAGCCTCCACTTAACCCATTGTGTAAATTTTACAGGTCCCAGGAGCAGCAATCTGAGCCGAGATACACTAGTAAAGCTCAAGGTAGTTTACACACTTGTGGAGCAATTGTATACTGGAGCTCAACGGACTCTTGCCATTATCTCCCCCATGAATCAAGGACCAAACTTATTAAGCGATGTCTTGAAGAAGTTGTCTATATTGCCCGCTAGGTTCCAAGAAATCAAGCGATCTTGTGCTAGAGCCGGAGCCGTGACAGCTTTGAGCCACTCCAAAGCCCGGGTACCAGAGTTAGACCCGGCGGATGTAGCTAGTGGGTATCCCAGCCTTAAGGAAGATGGATCTCCTTTTGACCAAGAAGACTTTGTTGCCTGCGTAAAACAAATTCGCCCTCATGCTACCATCATTGTTGAAGAAACCAACCTCACCAAGTATCAGTCGGGTTTTGATGCAGACAATAAGAAGATGGCGAGTCCTTCATATAAAGTGATGGACTTAATCCCGATGATTCGTAAGCACACTTTCACCCCTAAGATTGACCCGTCTGGTCTGATTGATGATGAGGCTGAATTCGTCGCCCTTCATGGCTTTGACTGGTCCAAACCCAACTTACAAACGGTGGAGGAGGACGAACCGGCAAGGGATGAGGCGCAACCATCAAGTCAGCCAGGCCAAGACTCATGAATCGGCTCCGGTTTATCATCTGCTGTATGGGAGACTGAAAAACACTTTATAATTTTGGGCTCCAAGCACATTGTAATATGCTAGCTTTAAACTTCTTGCTCTGCTATGCCATCGTGCATATTGTCCTACTTATAACACTTATTTATCCGTTATGTGAAGATATGCTATATAACCCTTATGATATTAACAATTTTGAATATGTTCCTACATACAACAGATAAAAAGTGTCCTGGCGGTTTAGCGCTGGACGGGTTATAATGCCCCAACATGAACTTATCATGATTTACAACCAAGGCTGGTCAAAATAATAATCATATATGAAAAAAATATCATACCTGTGATATTTGATCACACTTGTTGATTTTACCAAGCCAGTGTAGTGAGGGCGATAACCCAAGACTTTCGATGCTGGTACTTATCAGAGATTGCCGGCTTATGAACACAACCAGACCAGGTTAATAACATCGGATATTACCTTTATTTTATACTAGCGACTTATATTCAAAGACCAGGTCGGGTTAATAAACACTGGTTAATGTCATATATGACTCAGAAGGAATTATAAGCCTTATTGTTTTTCAACCATGTATTACTATGTCACAAAACAAAAAATCTCAAAAAGACATTCAAATCAAAACAACAGAAAAATCCAAGGCTTTCATAGGCCGCCAAGCCAAAATATCTTCTTCAATGAAACTAGCATTAGCCACTGGAAGGTACGCGCTTTCCGTGAGCCAGCCCTCATTGACCCAATCGACATTTTAACCCGGATAAGTTCAGTTCTTATTTAAAGATAGACTTATCAGGAGTACGCGGGGTTAGAGCAGCATCATGCATCATATGCCGATTTATCCAAGCTTCAAGGAAGGCGGCTTTACAAACTGAGCTTCTCCTTGCTATCCGTAAAACATGCCCTTTCATGACAAACCGGCGTTTTAACCTTAATGAGTTTAGGGTCTTGTTTAAAAGATTGACTGTTAAGAGTTCGGCGGGTCAATCAGGATTACCTGATGAAGAAGCATCTGGCATACATGCATGAAAGGATCGAGAAGAGGTGTTTAGAGGGGGGGTGATTAGACACTAAGTACCAAAAGTTGCAGTTTTTAACTTCTTTAAGTTGAAGTGGAGTTTTGGCACAAGTTTAACAAACACAATACATTTCAAGCAAGCATGCAAAGAGTTTATGAGCAGCGGAAAGTAAAGCATGCAACTTGCAAGAATGTAAGGGGAAGGGTTTGGAGAATTCAAACGCAATTGGAGACATGGATGTTTTTGTCATGGTTCCGATAGGTGGTGCTATCGTACATCCACGTTGATGGAGACTTCAACCCATGAAGGGTAATGGTTGCGCGAGTCCACGGAGAGCTCCACCCACGAAGAGTCCACGAAGAAGCAACCTTGTCTATCCCATCATGGCCATCACCCATGAAGGACTTGCCTCACTAGCGGTAGATCTTCACGAAGTAGCCGATATCCTTGCCCTTACAAACTCCTTGGTTCAACTCCACAATCTTTGTCGGAGGCTCCCAAGTGACACCTAGCCAATCTAGGAGACACCACTCTCCAAGAAGTAACAAATGGTGTGTTGATGATGAACTCCTTGCTCTTGTGCTTCAAATGATAGTCTCCCCAACACTCAACTCTCTCTCACAGGATATGGATTTGGTGGAAAGAAGATTTGAGTGGAAAGCAACTTGGGAAGGCTAGAGATCAAGATTCATATGGTGGGAATGGAATATCTTGGCCTCAACACATGAGTAGGTGGTTCTTTCTCAGAAAATGTGTATGGGAAGTGTAGGTATGTTCTGATGGCTCTCTCCACGAATGAAGAGTGGGTGGGGGGGTATATATAGCCTCCACACAAAAACTAACCGTTACACACAACTTGCCAATCTCAGTGGGACCGAATTGATAAACTCGGTCGGACCGATTCAGCAAATCTAGTGACCGTTAGGATTTTCGGTGGGACCGACTAGATAAACTCAGTGGGACCGATGTGCTAGGGTTAGGGTAAATCAAAAACTCGGTTTGACCGATTACTCAAACTCGGTGGGGCCGATTTGGGTAATAAGCAAAACAGAGAGTTGGCCAAGCAAACTCGGTGGGGCCGATTGCATATCTCGGTGGGACCGAAAATATTGCAACAGGTAACAGAGAGTTTGCAAACCCATCTCGGTGAGACCGAGATCCCATCGGTGAGATCGAACTGATTAGGGTTTCTGGCAGTGGTTATGTCAACTGAACTCGGTGGCTCCGGATAGAAAGAGTCGGTGGGGCCGAGTTGGATATTTGGTGTGGGACATATATGGAAGTGGGAAGGTAGTTGAGGGTTTTGGAGCATATCACTAAGCACTATGAAGCAAGAACCTCATCAAGCAACACATCATCCCTCCTTGATAGTATTGGCTTTTCCTATAGACTCAATGTGATCTTGGATCACTAAAATATAAAATGTAGAGTCTTGATCTTGAAGCTTGAGCCAATACTTTGTCCTTAGCATCTTGAAGGGGTTCCACATCCTTTAGTCCATGCCACTTAATTTGTTGAACTTGTTTGAAACATACTAGGTAAAAGTATTAGTCCAACAAGAGATATGTTGTTGTTAATTATCAAAATCACCTAGGGAGCACTTGTGCTTTCAATCTCCCCCTTTTTGGTAATTGATGGCAACATACATCAAAGCTTTAGATAAAGATATAGAGAATAGCAAGTAAAGCTTTGGAAAGACATGTAACAAGCATAGGCTCCCCCTACATGTATGCAATCATGTGAATGTGGAATATAGAAGCATGTGAGAGCATAACCATGATAGAATAGCAATGTGTTACATGTATCTTGTCTATATGCATCAGAGCAAATGATGAAAATATGGGAAATGTACCTTCATGCTCATGAGTCCTTCTTGCAAACAGTATGTACATCAGCAAGAAATTATCATTCACATGACTATGATGCATATACTTACCTTGTGGTCTTGAGTTGGCTAGGATGGGATGAGCCTGCATAAACAAGGTTAGATAACACAGATGCACCAACTAGCTGGAGCAAACAAAAGAAACCACAAGAGTACCAAGACTGGGATGACATGTAGAGTGAGTACAGAGTACCACGATAGATATTGACATGTCCCCAAAGAGAAGGATATGCAATGAATTTAAGAATTTTGTTTCCCTTGGAAGTCTTGCTCCCCCTGAATCTAGCATGGGATACTAGGAGAAGATAGAGCTCAAAGAACAAATGAACAGAGCTAATGCAAATAGGCACATATGAACATGTCTTTCCCCCAAGAAGATATGTGGCATCTCTCCTCGTGAACATCAAGCATTTGGGATCCTTGAAGATTACTCTTTCCTGGAGTATTCCCTCCCCCTAGAGATCTCTCCCCCTAGAGATATTATTAAGCTTTGATGTGATCTCTCTCTCCCCCTTTGACATCAATTTCCAAGAAGGGTCTTCTAGAATTTGTTGTGAATGGGTTCGGTCCTTGAATCACAGTACAAAGCATTAAGGTAAATGTGATGCTTGCAGAGGACAAGATTCATTGAGTGGAGCTGGATCAAGAATAAAGCAGGAATAAATGGCAAAATGTTTTTCCTATAGTGAAATCGGTGTCACCGAGTTGTATGCTTCGGTTGCCCCGAAAATCTTCGGCTAGACCGAAAACATGAAACCGGTGGAACCGAGTTCATCACAGAGAAAAACACTTGTCACCTCAGCTCACTAGACAAATAAGATCTCACAAAGATTTGCAATGAATTTGATGCAGAGAATGCAGAACAAAAAGCAAAGAAAAGAAACTAAAAGATCTAGATGAAGTGAAGGGGAAACAAATATGCATGAGACAAATGCAAGAACACAGAAAATAACATAAGAGAACTTCATATAGAGTTGGGCGGTGACAAAGTCACCTATGTTAGAGTACATTGACTTAGGAGTCAAGTGAGATCACTTGATCATAGGTCGTACTCATTGTTTAAGCTCAAAATGGGGTTACCATTTTTCGTTTAAGTATCTTCATGTATTCACATCTTGTCGAGTTGCTTTGACTCATGACTTGGAGTAAAGCTACTCTAAGATGGAATAACATACCTTGGGTGGCGGTGTTGATCTTGATCATGTAGTTGAACTTGTGTGGGTTGCACAAGGTTGATGTAGCCCATCAATAGTTGGGAGCACCCTTTGGATTTTGAGTTCATCTACCTACATGGGTTAGTTTTCGCAAGGAAGAGCACTTGTGTATCCAACATGACAATCATGAAACTCAACATAGAATTTGTCAAAGGATATGTTTCAAAGGTTTCGTGCTTCCTTTTCATCAACCACCATTGTGTAGAGACTTGGTGATGTAGAGATTGCTCAAGATGTGAGTGAGTTGCAATCTCATAGAATTAGATTCATCCAAGTACCTACAAGGGTTAGATAACATGCAAGATGCAAATTTTCAAGACATAGGATAATCATCAAAATATCGAGTGATTAGTCGTAAGCTCAAGTCTTGCATGTATCCAATGAAGTTCCTACTCCAAGTTTGAAGCATCAATGATGTTCAATTCACCTCTTAACCTGCAAAACACTTTCTCATCAAGTGGTTTAGTGAATATATCCGCTAATTGCTTTTCGGTGCGAACATGCTTAAGGTTTATGTCACCCTTAGCAACATGATCTCGAATGAAATGATGACAAACTTCAATATGCTTAGTTCGAGAGTGTTGCACGGGATTGTGAGCAATCTTGATAGCACTTTCATTGTCACGGAGTAATGGAACATGTTTCACATATATCCCATAATCTTTAAGAGTTTGGGTCATCCAAAGTAATTGAGCACAACATGAACCAGCGACAATGTATTCCGCTTCAGTGGTGGATAAGGATACAGAGTTTTGTTTCTTGGAAGACTAAGACACAAGAGATCTACCAAGGAATTGACAAGTACCCGAAGTGGACTTTCTATCAACCTTGTCACCAGCATAGTCCAAGTCGGAGTAGCCAACAAGATCAAAGGAAGCCCTCTTTGGATACCAAATGCCAAAATTTGGTGTATGTATTAAGTATCTCACTATCCTCTTCACGGCCTTAAGATGACATTCCTTGTAGCAACCCGACCCGAATGGGTCAAGTATCTGTGCTTAAGTGTCATCCCTGGATCGGTATGCTGACACACACAGTACTCGAGGATTTATAACAGAGGTAAATCACATGTAAAAGTAACGTAAATACTATTACCTCAAATCCAAAATAGCGGAAGTAACAAGGTTGTGGATTCCCATCAACACCAACGGCAAAGTTGAGTGTAGAAATCATAACCCTAACGTATCACTTACTCGTCATAAGAAACCTGCAACATGAGACGTTGCAGCCCGAAACGGGTCAGTACATTGAATGTACTGGCAAATTCACACCATAGAGAAAATGATGAACAATGTCTATCACTATATGCATATATGGCTGGTGGAAAAGCTCTATGGTTATAAGGTTTTTGCGTAAAGCCAATTTTTCCCTACTGCAAAGGAATAAATTTTATTTAACTATCATGGTGGTTGTTGAACATTGAGAATGGTTGACAGCATTCTCAATCCCAATTAAGTAACATCATTAAACCCAACAATATTCATTTAAAGTAACGTGATGAGATCAACAGGATAATCCAAGAACTAGATACTCAAGATGTCCATAACCGGGGACACGGCTAATCAAGATTAGTTTATACACTCTGCAGAGGTTTGCGCACTTTTCCCCACAAGACTCGATCTCCTCCGTTGGTTTTCTCGCATTACATGGTGTTTGAGAAACGGATGACCAAGACATAGCCTTTCAGAAGCCCTAGCACCTCACGTTGGATAGACCGGTACACCTACTTTCCCCTACATCTGCTAGTCTACCCTGTAAGAGTTCGCACGACTTAATCAACTATGCCAGAGCCCATAATGGCTTGTGGCTGCACACAGAAGTTTCTAATATGAATAATCTCATGATCCCTTTGAGCCTGGGTGGCGGACCGTAGGATGATCACACGGTATATCCTCGCGATCTCCTAGGACAACACTGGTATATCCCCAGGTGTCCGGGCAAGTCCACTGGTATATCCCCAGGGTGCCCCTAGCAATCCACCCAGATGTGTATTCAAGTTGCCACCTTAAGTTGAACCATTAAATAACAATCTCACATCTGTCATGGATTTCACTCATACCCAAACCACATCTACGAGCATAGCATGGCAATATAAGCATAACGTAAAAGTAACTCCCAAGGTTTGAATGTAGGGCAATAGGTTCCTACCTCAGTAACTACTTCCCAATACCCACAATTTAATTAGATCCTAATCATGCAATGTGTGAGGTTTGATCTAATGCAATAAAAACTGGGTATGAAAGGGATATGATCAAAGTGTGAACTTGCCTGCAATGTTGATGAAGATGATTCGCACTCATAACTCTTGATAGATCTACTCGTCACACTCCGGTCAATCTATCGTAAGCAAGCAATAGTAACCACACATAAGCAATCACTCAAAAGATCAGAAAGAACGAAGAAGACGATTCGGAAAACATCAAAACCAAGCAAATAGCTCTTGCAACATAAAACAATTTCTAACAGTACCCAAATTATGTGAATTTGGCCTTATTAGAATGTTTAGGTCAAGAGCTTCAATTTGCAAAAAGAATCAACTCAAACGGAGCTACGAAACTCAAGTTATGACCAAACGAAGTTTGAATTCAAATCTGATCTAATTCAAATTTTAAACTTTCAAAACATGTTTGAGTTGGATTAATGGATAGAGGGGTTCATAATTGGGCGTTGGTTTTGTTGGATTTGGATAAACGAGCAAAGAGTTGTGGTCATTTGAAAACTAGGGGCCAATCTGTAAATAATTATATTCACGGATAGGTCCTTAACGTAAAATAAGCAGAAAAAGAAAAAAAACCTACTGAGCGAACGCTCACTTTCTAACTCTAACCAGCGAACGTTCTCTAAAAAACAAAACGAAACAAAAAAACAGAAAGATCTGGATCGTTGGATCCAGATCCAACGGACGGGAGGCGGCGGTTACCGCGGCGATCACCGGAGTCGGGGAGGACGACAGCGGCGGCTTCGGCGTTTGAACGGGGAGGCGGCTCCGGTGGCTCGGCTCGGGCGTCACCACCAGAAGGAGCGGGCGACGAGGCGGAGACGAGGGAGGCGGCAGCTCCGGTCGAGGGCGACGGGACGGTGCGGGGCGACAGCGACGGATCTCGTCGGAGCTCGAACTCCGGCGAGTGCGGGCGGTGGCTGCAAACGGTGTGGCGGCGGCTCGGCTTCGAGCGGCGAGATGCGGGAGAGAGAGGGGTGTCCGGGCGGCGGCTTTATAGGAGGAGGGGAGGCACGGTGGCATGGGGAAGGGGCGGCCGGTGACGGGGCGGCGCCGGACTCCGGGAGGAGTCCCGGTCGGGGACGATGAGCGAGGCGGCGCGGAGCTGGGCCTTGGCCTGGCTTCGGCTAGGCCGGCCCAGTGGGCGAGGAGGTTTTTTTTTATAAACTTCTTTTCAGAGAACAAAAATAATAAAAACAAAAATAACTAAAATACTATATAGGCATATAATATATCAAAATTTTCAGAAAAAGATTTTCTACACGGTGAACATTTTCCTAGCATTAAATAAAATATACACAAATTCTAATAATTCAAAGAGTGCTACTGGTCTAATAAAAACTCAATAAAAATCATTTTAAAAATACCAAAATGATTTCAAATTAATTCTTCTCCAATTTTTTTATTGTAGGGAATCATGTTACCCTAATTTCCATATATTTTATTTTTGGAGAAAAATAATTTGAATAAAACTCAAATATCTCCAAATTGAAAATAAATTCAAATGAACTTTGAATTTAATTCTTTGAACTCCCAGCTCATATTTCATATAATTTGAAGAAGTCATTTTATCTTCTCTCATGAAAATCATTGAGCTGCATGAAGTTTATGAATTGAAATATTTCCAAATGAAATTCAATTATTTTCAAATACCCTTTCATTTAATTAAATGGAAGAAGTCATATCATCTTCACTCAAGGGTTTTGTATTTGAAAGGAATTTGAATTCATGGAGATCAGAAAGCAAATATGAAAGTTTGGGAAAGTCCTTTTATTCCCTCTCATTTAACTTTCAAAAGTTTCAAATTCACTCACTTTCAGACAATCAATCAACAATGAGTCAAATCTATCTATTTATTATAACATTCCAAAATTTAGAATTTTTGGATGTTACAAACCTACCACCCTTAAAAGGAATCTCGTCCTCGAGATTCGGAGAGGCTAGAAAGAAATAGGTTAGGGTTTGGGGTCTTCTCAAAATCCATCGATCATCCCAGGGGTCTGGGGTGCTACCACCCTTAGAAGCATGGTTACTGTTCCATCAAAACTCATATACTCCATCCTTATTCTTGACAGTGTCGGTCTTCTCAGATCCTCGAGAAAATTCCTTCTCTGAGCTCTTCCGGTAGTGGCATAACCTTTTCTTCAATTCTTCTGTCTTTCATTTGGTAAGGTTATTCCGAGACTGGGTCTTCTTACCTGACGGGTCTGGCGCCAATACTAACTAACTATCGATATCTCATGGTGGTCAACAATTTATGGTTTCTCCTGTAGGAAATGGGTCTGGGTGATCCTCACCGTATAACCTACGGTTGGCAAAGCTGCCTTGTACAAGGGAAAAATACCTATACCATTCTAAGGCTTAAACAAGGTTTTGATCGTCATCTCTCCACTATAGGTAAGTCACTCAGATTTTCCATCCCATATAGCAAGGCGAATAATAAGAGTAAGTCGGTATGGTGATCAATCCATCCCGCACCCAAATCATTACCTTGTATACGGTTTAGCGAATCTCGCATTGTAACACTCGGTCATCCTCACAAGCATTGCAGAATTTCTCTCGTCGACGAACCAAGTTCGGAATAATCCATTGATTCTGCAAGCCAGACAAACATCTATTGTTCCTTCACAACTCTCAGGTTTTGCGTAAACTCCTATAAAATTGTCTGCCGATAAAACGTCGTATCTTCCTCCAGGGTTTTTCCTTCAGCAAGAATGTGCTTGCTTCTCGGCAGGTCCTGGGGCCTGTGGGTTATGGCCCATCTCATCACTTGTAGTCCTTGAACTTATCATCGGGCAACTGATCATTATTTTAACTTCCAACTTCATAGTATTCTTAAATCCATCCAATTGTAATGTCTTCTTTCCTTCTATTGGCACCAAACTAAGACATGATTACTCGGACTCATCATGGAGTTTCCATTGATCCATATTTCCGACATCATACCTCCTTTATATCCAATAGTAATTCATCTCTTCATCCTCGTGGGTTATCCCACATACCAAGATAAAAATTTATACTTATGAAGTCCATATTCTACTTCGTGGAACATCATTATCCTTTCTAGGGTCAAGCATCCTTACAAGGGAATATTGGCCATCTCTGCATGGCACTTCTTCGACCAGGGAACATAAAACACATCATGAACTCCTGACAGTCCTTCGGGTGACTCCAACTTGTTGGCCACTTCTCTCATACGCTCCAAAACTCGGTATGGTCCTACAAATCTTGGGGCTAACTTTACCTTAACTCCAATTAGTTTAACTCCTCGCAGAGGGAACACATGAAGACATGCTCTTTCTCCAATTTCATAGACTACCTCCTTGAGTTTTTGAGTCTACATAACTCTTCTGCCTGGACTGAGCTACCTTTAGTCTATCTCGAATCAACTTAACATTCTATTCTAACTCCTTGATCACATTTGGTCCAAACAACTGATGGTCTCCAACTTTATCCTACATACTCTTGGGGTAACACACATATCGAGACAAAACTCATATTCATTTTGTCCGAAATCCACTCAGTGGTGTATCCTTATCTTTTCCAGGGGTCAACGGTTCTTATAGGGTACTACCACCCTTAAAATGCACAAATCTTCCCTAGACCATATTTCTCATATCCTCAGAAATGATCAAAATCTTTCTTCATAGAGTAATGACTCATAAAATCCATATCAGTACCAATGATGCTAACTTTATTCACTCTCAATTGATTACAATCCCTCGCTTTTCCATTACATGTCTCAACTCAACACCTCGATATAAAAGAAAATGTTCTCACTTCTACTACTCAATTTCTTTTGTTGCAAACTCACTATCTAGCACAACTCTCCTTCTCCTTGGGCATTCTCTGGCAAAGTGCCCTGCTCCATTACAACTAAAACATATTACTTCTGACAAGTATCGAGGTTTCCTTTTTGGGCAATTATTGAGGTAGTGCCCTGACTCCTTGCACCTGTAACAGGTGATATGACTCAGGTCCTTCCTGGAATCCAATCTGCTTCTCTTCCTGGACCTTTCCGTGCCAATCATGGCTTCTATTTCCTGTGGGTCATATTCTACTTCCTCTGTCGGGAATTCTACTAGATCCCCATTCATGCAATTCTGGGAGATGTGACCTTCTTCTCCACATGAATAGCATGACTTGGTGCAGGGTTTAATTGGCTCTTCTTTGGGTGTGTCCTCCACATCTTCCTTCATCACAGGTTCTTCTAAACTTTCCATAAGGGCTCCTCTCGTTGCTTCTTTCTTCTGCTGGATGGTTCTTTGTACCATGGGGTAAATGTGACACTGAGCAGGGTAGTGGGTAGTCCCTTCACACAAGAAACAAGTAATCTGCCTAGTTGGACATTCTTCAACTGGGTGACTTCCTTCACAATTAGGGCATTCATCCTTGTGTTCTTTATGGGTATGTCCGATTTCTACACAAATCTTGCACGCACAAGGTTTCTTCATATCCTTTCCATAAGGCTTCAACTTCTGGGACACAAACCAAGACTTTGGCAAAGTCAACTTAAATTCTTTCCAAGTGGTTACTCCTTGCCATCCATTGATGGTTTGGTACATTCTCCACCAAGTAGCAGCACCTCTTTCAAAGCACTGAAGAGCATGTTGGGTCATATTATTTCCAACTACAGGGTTATTCTCCATGTGATCCTCCATGTTCTGAATCCATCGGTCTGTCTCTGATTGACTCATCGATCCCGAAAATACAAGCTCATCTCCATTCATCCTCTATTGGGTCCATGGGTTTTGGGGTGAGATAAGAGAGATAGGGAGGGATACACACAATACAAACAAAAGTTTTGAAAAGACAGATTTTATTGTGGCTGTCGAAAAAAAAACATCAAACAAATGACAGCTCACAAACGTCGCATCTAACGTAGGTACAAAACAGGGGTTTGGTCTTCTAAAGGTCAATAAATCTTCAAGGTCGTCTAACTCTACGAGTTTTGTTCATGTCTCCAATGGCTTCTTCCGATCGTGCTTATCCTTCTCAACTCCTTTGGCTAGATCATCTCTGTTGACGTGAAATCTCTCGTGACATCCTTTAATATTCCGGAGTTGCATTTCAAACTTCTGGCTTCAACATCCTTCACATGAACCATGGTCATACTGTCCTTCAGTTCCTGACAATCTCCTATATCTCAAGGTTTTACTTCTCTAGTTTGGCCGCTTTCAACTTCTGGTCTTAAGTTCTTCATGAAATGCTTCCTTATCAATTAATGCTTCTTTTAGGTCCATCTTAACTTCTTGATGTAACACTCCAGATCCTGGTGATACAATGGCTAAGGTTAAAACTTCATCTTGCTGATAGGTGCTCCATCAGCCTTCTACCATTTAATCCTTCCATGCATATGCATGCTTAACTCAGCACGGTGACAATAGCATAAGCGAGCGATAACCTCATGGATAGTTGTGGTTGTTCTCTTGTCATTTCCATGAGCTATCTCTCCATAGTTGATATCTCCTGCCTTAGGGTTTTCCTTGACAAGTCCTTGAGTTCTTAACTCTACATGCTCCGGTCTTTCTCCAACACACCTTGATCTCGGGCATTGACAACTCCCATAGTCTGCCAAGTTCCATAAGGGTAGCATTCCTAGGTCATACAAATCTGGGGATTCTTCAGAGCCATCCAATTCTCCTAGTCTTCAGAGTCTTCAACAGCTGTAGTTTCCTTTATCATAATGTATGGTAAAATCCTATTCATTCCGAATGGTCTTACTTGTCTGATATCCTGTACTTCTTGGAGTGGTCCCATCAGTCGAATCTTCGTGTGGTCAAAAGGGAAAAGGGGTATGGTCTCACTAAAGGGAATTTTTGAATAAGCTCGGAAGAGAAGAGAGGTAAAAGATCTTTTTGAAAGGGAAAGTTGTAGAGAAAAGTCTTTGCTATGGGCTTGCCAGTTTCTAGGGTCACGTCCTACAGTCAACATGTGCTCTGATACCATCTTGTAGCGACCCGACCCGAATGGGTCAAGTCTCTGTGCTTAAGTGTCATCCCTGGATCGGTATGCTGACACACACAGTACTCGAGGATTTATAACAGAGGTAAATCACATGTAAAAGTAACGTAAATACTATTACCTCAAATCCAAAATAGCGGAAGTAACAAGGTTGTGGATTCCCATCAACACCAACGGCAAAGTTGAGTGTAGAAATCATAACCCTAACGTATCACTTACTCGTCGTAAGAAACCTGCAACATGAGACGTTGCAGCCCGAAACGGGTTAGTACATTGAATGTACTGGCAAATTCACACCATAGAGAAAATGATGAACAATGGCTATCACTATATGCATATATGGCTGGTGGAAAAGCTCTATGGTTATAAGGTTTTTGCGTAAAGCCAATTTTTCCCTACTGCAAAGGAATAAATTTTATTTAACTATCATGGTGGTTGTTGAACATTGAGAATGGTTGACAGCATTCTCAATCCCAATTAAGTAACATCATTAAACCCAACAATATTCATTTAAAGTAATGTGATGAGATCAACAGGATAATCCAAGAACTAGATACTCAAGATGTCCATAACCGGGGACACGGCTAATCATGATTAGTTTATACACTCTGCAGAGGTTTGCGCACTTTTCCCCACAAGACTCGATGTCCTCCATTGGTTTTCTCGCACTACATGGTGTTTGAGAAACGGATGACCGAGACATAGCCTTTCAGAAGCGCTAGCACCTTACGTTGGATAGACCGGTACACCTACTTTCCCCTGCATCTGCTAGTCTACCATGTAAGAGTTCGCACGACTTAATCAACTATGCCATAGCCCATAATGGCTTGTGGCTGCACACAGAAGTTTCTAGTATGAATAATCTCATGATCCCTTTGAGCCTGGGTGGCAGACCGTAGGATGATCACACGGTATATCCCTGGGATCTCCTAGGACAACACTGGTATTTCCCCAGGTGTCCGGGCAAGTCCACTGGTATATTCCCAGGGTGCCCCTAGCAATCCACCCAGATGTGTATTCAAGTTGCCACCTTAAGTTGAACCATTAAATAACAATCTCACATCTGTCATGGATTTCACTCATACCCAAACCATGTCTACGAGCATAGCATGGCAATATAAGCATAACGTAAAAGTAACTCCCAAGGTTTGAATGCAGGGCAATAGGTTCCTACCTCAGTAACTACTTCCCAATACCCACAATTTAATTAGATCCTAATCATGCAATGTGTGAGGTTTGATCTAATGCAATAAAAACTGGGTATGAAAGGGATATGATCAAAGTGTGAACTTGCCTGCAATGTTGATGAAGATGATTCGCACTCATAACTCTTGATAGATCTACTCGTCACACTCCGGTCAATCTATCGTAAGCAAGCAATAGTAACCACACATAAGCAATCACTCAAAAGATCAGAAAGAATGAAGAAGACGATTCGGAAAACATCAAAACCAAGCAAATAGCTCTTGCAACATAAAACAATTTCTAACAGTACCAAAATTATGTGAATTTGGCCTTATTATAATGTTTAGGTCAAGAGCTTCGATTTGCAAAAAGAATCAACTCAAACGGAGCTACGAAACTCAAGTTATGACCAAACGAAGTTTGAATTCAAATCTGATCTAATTCAAATTTTAAACTTTCAAAACATGTTTGGGTTGGATTAATGGATAGAGGGGTTGATAACGAAGAAGTGGGCATTGGTTTCGTTTGATTTGGATAAACGAGCAAAGAGTTGTGGTCGTTTGAAAACTAGGGGCCAATCTGTAAATAATTATATTCACGGATAGGTCCTTAACGTAAAATAAGCAGAAAAAGAAAAAAAAACCTACTGAGCGAACGCTCACTTTCTAACTCTAACCAGCGAACGTTCTCTAAAAAAACAAAACGAAACAAAAAAAACAAAAAGATCTGGATCGTTGGATCCAGATCCAACGGACGGGAGGCGGCAGTTACCGCGGCGATCACCGAAGTCGGGGAGGACGACGGCGGCGGCTTCGGCGTTTGGACGGGGAGGCGGCTCCGGTGGCTCTCCGGCTCGGGCGTCACCACCAGAAGGAACGGGCGACGAGGCGGAGACGAGGGAGGAGGCAGCTCCGGTCGAGGGCGACGGGACGGTGCGGGGCAACGGTGGCGGATCTTGTCGAAGCTCGAACTCCGGCAAGTGCGGGCGGTGGCTGCAAACGGTGCGGCGGCGGCTCGGCTTCGAGCGGCGAGATGCGGGAGAGAGAGGGGTGTCCGGGCGGCGGCTTTATAGGAGGAGGGGAGGCACGGTGGCGTGGGGAAGGGGCGGCCGGTGACGGGGTGGCGACGGACTCCGGGAGGAGTCCCGGTTGGGGACGACGGGCGAGGCAGCGCGGAGCTGGGCCTTGGCCTGGCTTCGGCTGGGCTGGCCCAGTGGGCGAGGAGGGTTTTTTTTATATAAACTTTTTTTCAGAGAACAAAAATAACTAAAATATTATATAGGCATATAATATATCAAATTTTTTAGAAAAAGATTTTCTACACGGTGAACATTTTCCTAGCATTAAATAAAATACACACAAATTCTAATAATTCAAAGAGTGCTACTGGTCTAATAAAAACTCAATAAAAATCATTTTAAAAATACCAAAATGATTTCAAATTAATTCTTCTCCAATTTTTTTATTGGAGGGAATCATGTTACCCTAATTTCCATATATTTTATTTTTGGAGAAAAATAATTTGAATAAAACTCAAATATCTCCAAATTGAAAATAAATTCAAATGAACTTTGAATTTAATTCTTTGAACTCCCAACTCATATTTCATATAATTTGAAGAAGTCATTTTATCTTCTCTCATGAAAATCATTGAGCTGCATGAAGTTTATGAATTGAAATATTTCCAAATGAAATTCAATTATTTTCGAATACCCTTTCATTTAATTAAATGGAAGAAGTCATATCATCTTCGCTCAAGGGTTTTGTATTTGAAAGGAATTTGAATTCATGGAGATCAGAAAGCAAATATGAAAGTTTGGGAAAGTCCTTTTATTCCCTCTCATTTAACTTTCAAAAGTTTCGAATTCACTCACTTTCAGACAATCAATCAACAATGAGTCAAATCTATCTATTTATTATAACATTCCAAAATTTAGAATTTTGGGATGTTACATTCCTTAGGAGCAGCTTAATATCATGCACACATGCACACACTTAACATGATATCGGGATGTGAAGCACATAGATATAACAATGAACCAATCATAGAGCGGTAAACTTTTTGATCAACCGGTTCACCATCTTTGGTCAAATCAAGATGTCCACTAGTAGGCATGGGTGTAGTCATACCTTTGCATTCTTGCATATTGAACTTCTTGAATAAGTCCTTGGTGTACTTCATTTGAGAGACAAAGGTGCCTTCCTTAGTTTGCTTGATTTGCAAACCAAGAAAGAATTTGAGTTCACTCATCATAGACATCTCAAACTTCTCCGACATTAGCTTCCCAAACTTTTCACTAAAATGAGGGTTACTTGATCCAAATATAATATCATCGACATAAATTTGGCATACAAATAGTTCTCCATTAACCCTTTTAGTAAAAAGAGTAGAATCTATTTTCTAATTTTAAAGCCTTTTTCAATAAGGAACATGGTCAAGCATTTATACCATGCTCTAGGAGCTTGTTTAAGACCGTAAAGGGCTTTGTGAAGTTTATAGACATGATTAGGTTTCTTAGGATTGACAAATCTGGGAGGTTGCTTAACATAAACTTCCTCCTCTATTTCACCATTCAGAAAAGCACTTTTAATGTCCATTTGGTACAAGGTGATATCATGGTGATTAACATAAGCAAGTAAGATGCGAATGGACTCAAGTCTAGCAATGGGAGCATATGTCTCACCATAGTCCATACCTTCGACTTGTGTGTAGCCTTGGGCGACGAGACGTGCTTTGCTGCGAACCACTTGTCCATCTTCATCTTGCTTGTTGCGAAACACCCATTTGGTACCAATGATGTTGTGGTTGTTGTCGGGCTTTTCAACTAATGTCCACACTTGATTTCTCTCAAAGTTGTGTACGTCTTCATGCATAGCATTTATCCAATCCGGATCTTCCAATGCTTCTTCAACCTTCATAGGTTCAATGCGAGAGATGAACGAATAGTGTTCACAAAAGTTAGCTAAACGAGTTTTTGAGCGAGTGATTCTCCCGGTTTGGATATCATTGTAGATTTGCTCCACGGGATGATCTTTAGAAATTCTTGCTCGAACTCGTGAAAGCTTTTGCTTGGGTATTTGTTGAACATCTTCTTCATCTTGTTCTTCTTCTTGGACTTCTTCATTGTTAGCGTTGTCGTTCTCTTGTCATGGTGGAGAAGGAGGTTGTTGACGTTCGTCTTGGTGCACTTCCTCGTTTTCTTCATCTTGGTGTGTCCCACTCGTGGATGCTTCCGTATCAACTCTTCATTCACCTTGTCGTGAGGTAGAAGCTTCCACTTGGACGGACGAGGTACTCTCCTTCACCTCCATTGGATGAATCTTGCCGATAGACAAGTCTTGGATTGTTTCCGAGGGATCTTTGTCTCCTACATCAATTGGCAATTGCTCTACTTGTGAGCCGTTAGATTCATCAAACTTCACATCTACCGTTTCTTCAACCTTTCGGGTGAAATTGTTGTAGACACGATATGTGTGAGAGTTTGAGCCATAACCAAGTAGGAAACCTTCATGAGACTTAGGAGCAAATTTAGAATGATGATGCTTATCAAGAATGTAGCACTTTGAGCCGCATACTCGAAAGTATCCAACTTGGGGTGTGTTACCGGTGAGGAGCTCGTATGCCTTCTTGCCGAGTAGCTTGTGAAGATACAAACGATTTGTTGCATGACAAGTTGTCTCAACCGCTTCCGCCCAAAAGTGTTTTGGCGTCTTGTACTCATCAAGCATCGTTCTTGCCATCTCGATAAGTGTCCGATTCTTCCTCTCAACAACTCCATTTTGCTGAGGTTTGTACGTAGCCAAGAACTCATGTGTGATCCCTTCTTCGTCAAGAAAGGTATCTACATTTGCGTTCTTGAACTCCGTTCCATTGTCGCTCCGAACCTTCTTGATCTTCACGTCAAATTGATTTTGGGCCTTCCTAGCAAAGTTTTTGAATATCTTTTGGACCTGCGATTTGTCATCAAGAAAGAACACCCACGTAAATCTTGAAAAATCATCAACTATGACCAGACCAAATGAGTTACCACCGAGACTCTTGTAGGCATTTGGACCAAAGAGATCCATGTGAAGTAGCTCGAGTGGTCTTCTTGTGGTCATGATGTTCTTAGCGCGATGACTTCCTCCAACTTGTTTCCCTGCTTGACACGCACTACAAAGTCTATCCTTGTCAAATATGACATCGTTAACGCCAAGGATATGATTTATTTTAATGAGTTTGTCAAGGTTTCGCATGCCCACATGGCCTAGCCTTCTATGCCACAACCAGCCTTTAGAAGATTTAGCAATTAAGCAAGTTTTAGGTTGAGCCTTTTTAGTGAAATCAACAATGTAAAGATCTCCTCTACGTATACCGGTAAAGACCATTTTATGATTATCTCTATGAAACACTTGGCAGTCTACTTCAATAAACAGGACATTGAAACCGAAATCGGCAAGTCTAGATACTGAAAGTAAGTTGTAGCCAAGAGATTCAACGAGCATGACATTTTGTATGGAGCTATCATGTGAGATGGCCACCTTACCAAGGCCAACCACCTTACCCTTTGAATTATCACCAAAAGTGACATACTTTCGAGGGCCGTTGTTTTCAGCAAGCTCACGGAACATGTCTTTATCTCCGGTCATATGATCAGTACATCCACTATCAAGGACCCATTCCTTTCCTCCAGCCATGTAGCCGCGAAGATTTGCCATAAGACCAAAGTGTCTCATCGCATCATCGAGATTATAGTCACTATCATCATCATCTTCATCAGAGTATCCATGTTCAACATCATCTTGTGATTGATCAATTCCTAGAGAGGGTAATTCATTAGATAAATGATCATTTCTATAGTTATCTTTATGAATTCTAATAGCTCTGGAAATGATATTGCTAATGATTCCAACATCTCCTTTGGCACTCGTAAGATTAGTAAGCTCAAATAAGCAGTCACCAAATTTGGGATCATTGGAACTCATCTTAATCAAGGCAATAGACTTATGGAGGATTTCATCTAGATAATTCAAGGAATAATTTGGAAAGAGTTCCTCAAGAAATTTCCATATGGTGTAGGCACACTTAAGAGTAGGCAAACATCCAATCAAGTTTCTAGGCAAGCCTCTAGTGATAAGATTAACAGTTCTAAGATTGCGAATCATGTCAATTGACTCATCAAGGGTAGGATGCATGGGATCAACATGAGGTGCACAAGGGCTAGCAATATACTTGTTCAAGTGATATTCATTGAAAATCTCAAGCATTTCATTTTCCAATCATGAAAATATTCTCCATCAAGAATAGGCACTCTACGTCTAAGACTCCCCAAAGTAGACTCATCCATCTTCCTCCAATGGTTTTTAAACCAAGGCAATGGAGACCAAAGATCTGATACCAATTGAAAGGATCAAGAAGAGGTGTCTAGAGGGGGGGTGATTAGACACTAAGTACCAAAAGTTGCAGTTTTTAACTTCTTTAAGTTGAAGTGGAGTTTTGGCACAAGTTTAACAAACACAATACATATCAAGCAAGCATGCAAAGAGTATATGAGCAGCGGAAAGTAAAGCATGCAACTTGCAAGAATGTAAGGGGAAGGGTTTGGAGAATTCAAACGCAATTGGAGACACGGATGTTTTTGTCGTGGTTCCGATAGGTTGTGCTATCATACATCCACATTGATGGAGACTTCAACCCATGAAGGGTAACGGTTGCGCGAGTCCACGGAGGGCTCCACCCACGAAGGGTCCATAAAGAAGCAACCTTGTCTATCCCATCATGGCCATCGCCCACGAAGGACTTGCCTCACTAGCGGTAGATCTTCACGAAGTAGGCGATCTCCTTGCCCTTACAAACTCCTTGGTTCAACTCCACAATCTTTGTCGGAGGCTCGCAAGTGACACCTAGCCAATCTAGGAGACACCACTCTCCAAGAAGTAACAAATGGTGTGTTGATGATGAACTCCTTGCTCTTGTGCTTCAAATGATAGTCTCCCCAACACTCAACTCTCTCTCACAGGATATGGATTTGGTGGAAAGAAGATTTGAGTGGAAAGCAACTTGGGAAGGCCAGAGATCAAGATTCATATGGTGGGAATGGTATATATTGGCCTCAACACATGAGTAGGTGGTTCTTTCTCAAAAAATGTGTATTGGAAGTGTAGGTATGTTCTGATGGCTCTCTCCATGAATGAAGAGTGGGTGGAGGGGTATATATAGCCTCCACACAAAAACTAACCATTACACACAACTTGCCAATCTCGGTGGGACCGAATTGATAAACTCGGTCGGACCGATTCAGCAAATCTAGTGACCGTTAGGATTTTCAGTGGGACCGACTGGATCAACTCGGTGGGACCGATGTGCTAGGGTTAGGGTAAATCCATAACTCGGTTTGACCGATTACTCAAACTTGGTGGGACCGATTAGGGTAATAAGCGAAACAGAGAGTTGGCCAAGCAAACTCGGTGGGACCGAAAATATTGCAACAGGTAACAGAGAGTTTGCAAGCCCATCTCGGTGAGACCGAGATCCCATCGGTGAGACCGAACTAATTAGGGTTTCTGGCAGTGGTTATGTCAACTAAACTCGGTGGCTCCAGATAGAAAGAATCGGTGGGGCCGAGTTGGATATTTGGTGTGGGACATATATGGAAGTGGGAAGGTAGTTGAGGGTTTTGGAGCATATCACTAAGCACTATGAAGCAAGAACCTCATCAAGCAACACCTCATCCCTCCTTGGTAGTATTGGCTTTTCCTATAGACTCAATGTGATCTTGGATCACTAAAATATAAAATGTAGAGTCTTGATCTTGAAGCTTGAGCCAATACTTTGTCCTTAGCATCTTGAAGGGGTTCCACATCCTTTATTCCATGCCACTTAATTTGTTGAACTTGTCTGAAACATACTAGGTAAAAGTATTAGTCCAACAAGAGATATGTTGTCGTTAATTATCAAAATCACCCAGGGAGCACTTGTGCTTTCAAGGCAGGATATCCCGGGGTTTTAGGTGAATACACCTGGCTTCCAAGCCTAGCTTTTATTAGCTATCCCAATGTTATGAAATGTTCGTTCTTTAGAACAAAAGAGCCCCTAAGTGATATTTTGAGCTATGCTCAGGGGGTACCTATGTTTGCGTCATGCTTTTGCCACAGACACTCTTTGGCCCCAAATTTTTATGTGACCTATAGGCCAGATCAAAGGGTAATTATAACTTTGTTGTATAAAATAAAAGCCCCCATGTAACTGAAGACTCATTAATTTAGAGAGGAAAAAATGACAGAGACCCTGCTTTAGCAGGGATGCCGGCTTTATTATTTTGATCATAATATATACATTGTCAAAATATGTACATTGAAAGAGCTGGTGGCTCAGGTGTAGTATGGCCTGAGCCGAGCAATATTCCAGGGCCGGCGGGTCTCCTCCTCCGACGTTCGTGAGTCCTTGTGGTCTTGAACATCAATAAGGTAATATGACCCATTGTTTAGATTCTTGCTGACCACAAAGGGTCCTTCCCAAGGCGGGGATAACTTGTGCATATCCGCCTGATCCTGGATAAGCCGGAGCACTAGGTCGCCTTCTTGAAAAGTTTTGGTTTTAATCCGGCGGCTATGATAACGATGCAGATCTTGCTGGTAAATCGCCGAACGAGCTGCTGCTATGTCACGCTCCTCATCCAACGGATCAAGTGCTTCTTGACATGCTCTTTCATTGTCATCTTCAACATAAGCCTCCACACGAGGCGATTCATGACGGATATCACTAGGGAGAACTGCCTCTGCTCCATAAACCATGAAGAAAGGTGTGTATCCCGTAGATCTGTTTGGGGTGGTATTGATGCTCCATAACACGGAAGGTAACTCCTCCACCCAACAACCCAACGTCCTCTGCAGGGGAACCACAAGCCGGGGTTTGATGCCTTTCAAGATCTCTTGGTTTGCTCTCTCAACTTGACCGTTGGATTGAGGATGAGCCACTGATGATACATCAAGACGGATATGCTCACGTTGACAAAATTCTTCTATAGCACCCTTAGAGAGATTAGTGCCCTTGTCTGTTATAATGCTGTGTGGAAAGCCAAAACGGAAGATCAACTTCTTCATGAATTGAACCGCCTTTGCTGCATCACACTTACTGACCGGCTCTGCCTCTACCTACTTAGTGAACTTATCAACCGCCACCAAAAGGTGGGTCTTCTTATCCTCGGATCTTTTGAAAGGCCCAACCATATCGAGCCCCCAAATTGCGAACGGCCAAGTAATTGGAATCATCCTCATTCTTGAGCCGGCACATGGGCTCGGCGTGCAAATTTCTTACATCCATCACACCTGCTGACGAGGTCCTCTGCATCAGCATGAGCTGTTAGCCAATAAAACCCATGAAGGAAAGCCTTAGCCACAAGGGACTCTGAACTGGCATGATGACCACAATCTCCTTCATGAATTTCTCGTAAGATCTCACAGCCCTCTTCTGGAGAAACACAACGTTGAAACGCCCCTGTGACACTGCGATGATGTAACTCTCCATTAACAATCGTCATTGACTTAGACCGCTGGGTTATCTGCCTAGCTAGAGTTTCATCGTCAGGTAAATCTCCTCGGGTCATATAGGCCAAGTAAGGGACTGTCCAATCTGGGATTACACGAAGAGCCGCCACACAATTGAGCCTCCGGGTCAGGGACAGCCAAATCCTCCTCTGTAGGTAACTTGACCGACGGGTTATGTAAGACGTCAAAAAAACATTAGGCGGCACCGGCTTACGTTGAGAACCCAACCGGCTTAAAGCATCCACCGCTTCATTTTTCCTCCGATCAACGTGCTCAACTTGATAACCTTTGAAATGACCAGCAATAACGTCCTCCTCTCATCGATAAGCCGCCATGAGTGGATCCTTAGAATCCCAAGTACCAAAGACTTGTTGAGCCACCAAATCTGAGTCGCTGAAGCACCTAACCCGGCTTAAGTTCATCTCCTTAGCCATCCGAAGACTGTGGAGCAAGGCCTCATACTCACCTGCATTGTTAGTACAAGGAAACATCAAACGGAGAACATAACAGAAGTTATCACCTCGAGGGAAAGCAAGAATAACTCCAGCCCCCGAGCCCTCCAATTGCCTGGACCCATCAAAGTGAATAGTCCAATACATGTTATCTGGGTTTTCCTCAGGCATCTGCAGCTCTGTCCAATCATTGATGAAATCCACTAGCGCTTGAGACTTGATGGCCGTGCGAGGCACATATTTTAACCCGTGAGGTCCAAGCTCAATGGCCCACTTAGCAACCCGGCCAGTTGCCTCCCTATTTTGGATGATATCCCCCAAAGGAGCAGAGCTAACCACGGTGATAGGATGACCCAGAAAATAGTGTTTAAGCTTCCGGCTGGCCAAGAACACCCCATTTACAAGCTTCTGCCGGTGTGGATACCTATGCTTGGACTCATAGGCACCTCACTGATATAGTAAACCGGCGTCTGAACTGGATATTCCTTTCCTGTCTCCTTTCTTTCTACCACAATAGCAACACTGACAGCCCGGCTATTAGCAGCCACATATAGCAACAAAGGCTCCTTATCAATAGGGGCTGCGACTACTGGCGGCTGAACCAGCTGCTTCTTCAAATCCTCAAACGCTGTATCAGCAGCATCACTCCAGAAAAAGTCATCATCTGATATAGAGGGATAGCCTTCTCCCCCAACCGGCTTATGAACTGGCTTAACACTGCAATACGACCCACCAGACGCTGCACATCATTGATACACGCCAGCTTAGCCAGAGAGGTGATAGCTTTGATCTTCTCCGGATTAGCTTTAATTCCTCTGTTAGACACCCCAAAACCCAGGAGCTTGCCTGTCGGCACACCAAAAACACACTTGGTCGGGTTAAGCATCAACTTGTAAACCCGGAGATTATCAAAGGTTTCCTTCAAATCATCTATCAGTGTCTCTCTCTCTTTGGATTTCACCACAATATCATCCACATAGGCATGAACATTACGCCCAATTTGGTTATGAAGGAAATTTTGCACACACCTCTGATAAGTCACCTAGGGACTCTTGAGCCCAAAAGGGATAGACACATAGCAGAAGGCTCCAAAGGGAGTTATGAAAGTTGTCTTCTCCTCGTCCTTAACTGCCATCTTGATTTGATGATAACCAGAATAAGCATCCAAAAAACTCAAACGCTCACAACCCGTCGTAGCATCAATAATCTGATCAATACGAGGGAGAGGAAAGGATCAGCCGGACAAGCCTTGTTTAAATCCATGTAGTCCAAACACATACGCCAAGTGTCGTTTTTCTAAAGTACCAGCACCGGGTTAGCCTACCACTCAGGATGGAAAACTTCAATGATAAACCCAGCTCCCAAGAGTCGGGCTACTTCCTCTCCAATGGCCTTTCGTCTCTCCTCATTAAAACGGCGAAGAAACTGTTTGACCGGTTTAAACTTTGGATCCATATTAAGAGTGTGCTCAACGAGTTCTCTCGGTACACCTGGCATGTCTGAAGGTTTCCATGCAAAGATGTCCCGGTTCTCACGGATGAACTCGCTGAGCACGCTTTCCTATTTCGGATCCAGATTAGCACCGATACTGAATTGCTTGGATGAGTCGCCAGGAACAAAATCAACCATCTTGGTATCATCTGCCGACTTAAACTTTAACACCGGATCATGCTCTATGGTTGGATTTTTCAAAGACGTCATATCTGCCGGGTCAACATTGTCCTTGTAAAATTTCAACTCCTCCGTTGCACAAACTGACTCAGCATAAGCCGCATCCCCCTCTTCACACTCCAGAGCTATCTTACGGCTCCCATGCATTGTAATGGTTCCTTTGTGACCTGGCATCTTGAGCTGCAGATACACGTAACACGGCCGTGCCATGAACTTGGCATAAGTCGGCCGTCCAAACATAGCGTGATATGGGATGTGGATCTTGACCACTTCAAAGGTCAATGTTTCCGACCTAGAGTCATGATCATCTCCAGAAACAACTTCCAGAGCTATCTTACCGACTGGATATGCTGACTTACCAGGCACCACGCCATGGAAAACAGTGTTTGACAGCTTGAGATTTTTATCAGTCAACCCCATGCGACGGAAAGTTTCATAATAAAGGATATTGATGTTGCTCCCTCCGTCCATGAGTACTTTGGTAAACTTATACCCTCCGACTTGTGGTGCAACCACCAAAGCCAAATGACCCGCATTATCAACCCAGGGTGGATGATCTTCCCGACTCCACATGATGGGCTTCTCAGACCAACATAGATAGCGAGGAACTGCCGGCTCAACAGCATTGACTAATATCTTATGAAGCTTCTGGTCACGCTTACTCAAGCTAGTGGTAAAAACATGATATTACCCACTATTCAACTACTTCCGATTGATCTGGTAACTAGACTGTTGTTGTTGCTGACCCCCTTGATTACTCTGCTGGTTGTAACCACCCTGGTTGTTGTGATTACCCTGATTTCCTTGGAAACCAGAGTTAGAACTACCACCGCCATAACCCGGACTGTGAGAGCCGGGCCCAGAACCGCCACCTGGCCCATGGCTGTCATGGAAAAGATTTGAATTTTTGTACTCCTTCATGATGTGACAATCCTTCCATAGATGCCCAGATGGTCTTTCTTTAATACCATGTCGTGGGCAGGGCTGATTCAACATACGCTCAAGATTGATATCGGATCCACCGACTTGTGGGGGGCGGTTTACCCTTACGACATTGACCATTATTCTGTGCATTGCTGTTAGCCACAAAGTCAAAACTATTATCAGCTTTGCGCTTACCGTTGCCTCCCGGGTTATACTACTGCCCCTTAGCGTTGCTGCTCCTCTTCCCCTTCCCCGCTTTATCGTCATCAGACTCAGGGTCTTTGGTACTATCAGAGTCAGCATATTTAACCAGAGCCGCCATGAGTGTCCCCATGTCATTGCAGTGGCGTTTGAGCCGCCCTAATTTCTGCTTCAAGGGCGTGAAACGGCAGTTGTTCTCCAACATCAAGACCGCTGAGTCGGCATTGATGCGATCCGACGAGTGTAAGATTGTTGAGACCGGCGCACCCAATGGGTTGTTGATTCACCTTATTATTGCACACAGGAGGCTAAACCCGCAATCGACATGGGCTGTTTACACGTATCTTTGAAGTTCTGGATGAACCGGGCTTTCAACTCTGCCCATGACCCGATGGAATTGGCAGGGAGCCCCTTCAACCAAGTGCGGGCCGTCCCTTCTAACATTAGGGGAAAATACTTAGCACACGCAGCCTCGCTGACATCCAGTAACTCCATGGCCATCTCATAGCTCTCAATCCATGCCTTGGGACTTAAATCGGATGTATAGTTAGGCACCTTGCGAGGGCCCTTGAAATCCTTGGGCGGGTGCTCATTACATAGATCTTGTACTAAGCATGGCACGCCCAAGTTTCTAAAGGTTACACCCGGCTCCATAGAGGTGCTTGGATGAACCGGAGTTGGCTGACGATTCGCATACTGAGCCGCCAGCTCGGCCTCTCGACGAGCTCTACCTTGATCCACCATGTTTTGAGCATTTGCACCACCGCCCGCCGGGTCATGCCCACGGGGTGGGTTATGATTCCGCCCACTGCTTGACATAGCCGGCTCATCAAGATGCCTACTATAACTCCGGCTCAGGCAAGGGGTAGAATGAACTCGATCATGGTTGTAAGAATAAGCATGCTGTTGAACCAGCATTGTCTGAAGAAGATCTCTAGCCCTCCGTGTCTCGACAGCCGCTAGCGATTCACCTTCAACTAGGATACCTACCAATCGAGATGCCGCAGCGATCATGCTATCCAAAGGGTTGGAGTAATGACCCGGTGGCGTCGGCATGTGCTGTGGCGGGTTATTGTTCTCACGAGGTGGATCCATCATGCGCGGTTCAACCGGCGTACCCATCCTAGGTGCTTCGACTCGGTTTACCCCTGCCGGGTTACTGGTTCCTTCTCCTGGCCTGTTAAAAAGATTTCTTGCTTCATAAACCGACGACAGACGGGTCTGATGCCTCCTGCACATGACATCATTTGAAGCATTCTGATCCAACATGAGCCGGTAAGACTCCGCCTGAATCCGTTGTGATTGGGCATCCAAAGCAGCCCGTTCTTCAGCCATCTTAGAGCTTTCTGCATTTAGCTCCTCCTTAGCATGTGTTATCTCATCGCGCAATCTTGTGATCCCGCGTTATGTTGATCTTGATTCGTCGGGTTAACCACCATTGTTAACAGCGCCATCAATTTATCCTGCAAATTAGTTAAAGCCTGAGTCGGCGGGCGCTCAGGGCCTCCTGCCCCAGCAGCCGCTGCCGCCCCTGACCCGAAAACCAGCTCTACTGCAGTTGATGAGAGCTACACGGGCTGTGTGCCGGCCATGAAAATTGCAACTTGATTGGGCGGCTCACAGGGGTCCGGAATACTGTCGCCATTGGAACAGCCCCCAGGCCGGCCCTCTTGCAGTTGATACAACGATTTGGTCTCACCAGTAGATGACTCGTCATCAGAATAAACGACGGTCTCACCATCAGATGCCGATCTATCCTCCGGTTCCGCTCCATGGATACATCCCACGAAGGCACGATTCATGGTGGGCCGAACCCGAGCGAGTCTCGCATGCTGAGCCGTCTTGATGATGTTGGTGCAGATGCCCGGCTCAGGGCTCGGTTCGCCGACCTTGCCGATGAAGACATGAATTCCGCCGAAGGGGACCCGGTACCCGTACTCAATTGAGCCGGCCTCGGGGTCCCGACCAGTGTCATCGATGTAGATCTTGCCGCGGCGACTCTTGGTCATCCGGCCCATGGTGTATCCCTTGATCCCTTCAAAGTTTCCCCTTAAGAACTCGAAACCATCATGCAATAGCCCCACGGTGGGCGCCAACTATGGTAGAATTTTGACGGCAGATATCCTAGTGTGAGGACTTGGTCGTGGAGCCATCACATTGAGGTTAGCTTAAAGGGGTTAATCAGGACAAAGGACGCGAGGAGTTTATACTGGTTCGGTCCCTTACGATGAAGGTAAAATCCTAGTCCAGTTTGTAGTTGGTATTGCTAGGGTTTCGATGAGCAGGGAGCGAATACGCTTGACCCGGCTCTCGATATGTTGTTTCTTATTCTAAGCCGCCGCTAGGTCGTCCCCTTATATACACGGGTTGACGCCCTGCGGCCCTTAGAGTCCCGGCCGGCTTATACAACGTATCCGACTCGGTGATCTTTCACATATGCCTTACAATACGAGTTTACATACATGGCGGTTTATACTCATGGGCCTTAAGCCGCCTTTGGGTCTGGGCCCTCTATTCAGCCTATCTATGAACCGCCATAAGCTCTTGGGATTCATTGAGATGAATTGTCATAGGGATGACCCGGCCCCTCCTGGGCGGGTCATACCTAATAGTTATATCCCCAACACCGTTGCTCCAAAATCTGACCGTTGTGAACGTGTCGGTGGGCCATTGGCTGGACCTCATGTCCAAAATGGTCATTTCCCGTCTGGGAAGGTTGCGGCTATAAATAGCCACCCCGCGTCGGCTTTGTCCAGTGGCTGCTCCATTTGATTTCTAAGAATATTGTTGAGCAACCCCCTCTCTGAGCGATTTGAGTTTAAAATCCATTGAGAGAAAAACCCAACAGCCAAAGAATTAGATAGTGGTTCAGCATCATTGGAATCTAAGTTTAGTACGCTCCGCCTATTACTCTTGAGAGCTGCAAGCACTCTAGACGGTTAGGTGTCAATTTCTTTAGAGACCAAGAGTGATTGTGGTTCTTGAAGAAGAAATTTGTATAGGTTCGGAGATCGCCTTCAAGTATCTACCACAATTGATCGACATCGGTTGAGGAATTGATTGTCGAGAAGAATAGGGTGAAGAGAGTTTATCTTCCATGTTGAGTCATAGCCCCTCCAACTAGATGTAGTCCTTGTGTAGAAGGACGAACTGGTCAAACAAATACATTGTCGCCATCGAGCTCCTTCGTTCATCTCTGTTACTCAAGTTTACCTTCGTTGCATTCTATTCAAGTAATTTACTTTGATGCATGCTATAGTTTCCCTTCGGTTATAGCTTGTTTATCATTTATTCCGCTGCTGGGTTCTGGGAGATTTGAGTTTTTCGAAGAAAATTTAAAACTCCCATTCACCCCCCATCTGGTAGACATACTTCGTTCCTACAATTCGTATCAGAGCAAGGTAGTCTGATACGTCTCCAATGTATCTATAATTTTTTATTGTTCCATGATATTATATTATCTGTTTTGGATGTTTGATGGGCTTTAATATGCACTTTTTATATTATTTTTGGGGCTAACCTATTAACCAAAGGCCCAGTGCAAATTGTTGTTTTTTTGCCTATTTCAGTGTTTCGCAGAAAAGGAATATCAAACAAAATCCAAACGGAATGAAACCTTCGCGAGGATCTTTTTTGGAACAAACCCAATCCAGGACACTTGGAGTGGAGGTCAAGGAAGCAACGAGGCGGCCACGAGGTAGGGCGGCGCGCCCCCCACCCTCATGTGCCCCTCGTAGCTCCACCAACCTACTTCTTTCGCCTATATATACTCTTATACCCTGAAAACATCCAGAGAAGCCATGAAACCACTTTTCCATCGCTGCAACCTTCTGTACCCATGAGATCCCATCTGGGGACCTTTTCCGGCGATCTGCCGGACGGGGATTCGATCACGGAGGCTTCTACATCAACACCATAGCCTCTCCGATGATGTGTGAGTAGTTTACCACAGACCTTCGGGTCCGTAGTTATTGGCTAGATGGCTTCTTCTCTCTCTTTGGATCTCAATACAAAGTTCTCCTCAATGTTCTTGGAGATCTATTCGATGTAATTCTTTTTGTGGTGTGTTTGCCGAGATCCGATGAATTGTGGGTTTATGATCAAGTTTATCTATGAACAATATTTGATTCTTCTCTGAATTCTTATATGCATGATTTGATATCTTTGCAAGTCTCTTCGGATTAACAGTTTGGTTTAGCCTACTAGATTGATCTTTCTTGCAATGGGAGAAAGTGCTTAGCTTTGGGTTCAATCTTGCGGTGTCCTTTCCCGGTGAGAGTAGGGGAAGCAAGGCACGTATTGTATTGTTTCCATCAAGGATAAAAAGATGGGGTTTATATCATATTGCTTGAGTTTATCCCTCTACATCATGTCATCTTGCCTAATGTATTACTCTATTCTTATGAACTTAATACTCTAGATGCGTGTGGAGTAATAGCAGTAGATGCAGAATCGTTTCGGTCTACTTGACACGGACGTGATGCCTATGTTTATGATCATGCCTATATATTCTCAAATCTATGCGCTTTTCTATCAATTGCTCGACAGTAATTTGTTCACCCACAGTAATATATGCTATCTTGAGATAAGCCACTAGTGAAACCTATGGCCCCTAGGTCTACTTTACATCATATTAGTTTCCCGTCAACTAGCCATTTCTGTCGCCGTTTATTTTGCAATCTTTACTTTCCAATCTATACAAAAATACCAAAAATATTTATCTAATTATCTTTATCAGATCTCACTTTTGCAAGTGCCAGTGAAGAGATTGACAACCCCTTTATCGTGTTGGTTGCAAGGTTCTTATTTGTTTGTGCAGGTACTAGGCGATTTCCATGTAGTCTCCTACTGGATTGATACCTTGGTTCTCAAAAACTAAGGGAAATACTTACGCTACTTTGCTGCATCACCCTTTCCTCTTCAAGGGAAAACCAACGCATGCTCAAGAGGTAGCAACAAGGATTTCCGGCGCTGTTGCCGGGGAGATCTACGCCAAGTCAAGACATACCAAGTACCCATCGCAAAGTCTTATCCCTCGCATTACATTATTTGCCATTTGCCTCTCGTTTTCCTCTCCCCCACTTCACCCTTGCCGTTTTATTCGCCTCTTTTCTGTTCACCCTTTTTCCGTTCGCCTTCTTTCGCTTGCCTCTTGTGTGCCTGTTTGTTGGATTGATTGTTTGTCGCGATGGCTCAAGATAATACTAAATTATGTGACTTCTCCAATACCAACAACAATGATTTTATTGGCACTCCGATTGCTCCTCTTGCCGATGCTGAATCTTGTGAAATTAATACTGCTTTGCTGAATCTTGTCATGAAAGATCAATTTGCTGGCCTTCCTAGTGAAGATGTCGCTACCTATCTAAACAGCTTTGTTGATTTGTGTGACATGCAAAAGAAGAAAGATGTGGATAATGATATTGTTAAATTGAAGCTATTTCCGTTTTCTCCTAGAGATCATGCTAAAACTTGGTTCTCTTCTTTGCCTAAAAATAGTATTGATTCATGGACTAAGTGCAAAGATGCTTTTATCTCTAAGTATTTTTCTCCTGCTAAGATCATCTTTCTTAGAAATGATATTATGAATTTTAAGCAACTTGATCATGAGCATGTTGCACAAGCATGGGAGAGGATGTAATTAATGATACGCAATTGCCCTACACATGGTTTGAATTTATGGATGATTATACAGAAATTTTATGCTGGATTGAATTTTGCTTCTAGAAATCTTTTAGATTCGACCGCGGGAGGCACTTTTATGGAAATCACTTTAGGAGAAGCTACTAAACTCCTAGATAATATTATGGTTAATTATTCTCAATGGCACACCGAAAGATCTACTAGTAAAAAAGTTCATGCGATAGAAGAGACTAATGTTTTCAATGGAAAGATGGATGAACTTATGAAATTGTTTGCTAATAAGAGTGTTTCTTCTAATCCTAATGATATTCATTTGTCCAATTTGATTGAGAATAATAATGAATCTATGTATGTGAATTTTGTTGGTAGGAACAATTTTGGTAACAACGCTTATAGAGGAAATTTTAATTCTAGGTCGTTCCCTAGTAATTCCTCTAATAATTATGGTAATTCCTACAACAACTCTTATGGAAATTTTAATAAGATACCCTCTGATTTTGAGACTAGTGTTAAATAATTTATGAATTCGCAAAAGAATTTCAATGCTTTGCTTGAAGAAAAATTGCTTAAGATTGATGAGTTGGCTAGGAACGTGGATAGAATTTCTCTTGATGTTTATTCATTTAAACTTATATCTATTCCACCTAAGCGTGATATCAATGAGTCTCTCAAAGCCATGAGAATTTCCATTGATGTGTGCAAAGAAAGAACCGCTAGGATGCGTGCTAAAAAAGATTACTTTGTAAAAGCGTGTTCTTCTAGTTTTCATGATAATAATGATGAAGATTTAAAGGTGATTGGTGTATCTCCTATTAAGTCTTTGTTTGCCAATATGAATCTTTATAAAGATGGGACTGGAGATGAGTCAACTTTAGTTAGAAGGTGTCCCAATAATTCAGAGTTTCTAGATCTTGATGCAAAAAGTGGCATTGAAGAGGTCAAAACTTTACATAGCAATGAACCCACTATTTTGGATTTCAAGGAATTTAATTATGATAATTGCTCTTTGATAGATTGTATTTCCTTGTTGCAATCCGTGCTAAATTCTCCTCGTGCTTATGATCAAAATAAAGCTTTTTACTAACCATATCATTGATGTTTTAATGCAATCTTATGAAGAAAAACTTGAATTGGAAGTTTCTATCCCTAGAAAACTTTATGATGAGTGGGAACCTACTATTAAAATTAAGATTAAAGATCATAAATGCTATGCTTTATGTGATTTGGGTGCTAGTGTTTCCATGATTCCAAAAACTTTGTGTGATGTGTTAGGTTTCCGTGAATTTGATGATCGTTCTTTAAATTTGCATCTTGCGGATTCCACCATTAAGCAACCTATGGGAAGGATTAATGATGTTCTTATTGTTGAAAATAGGAATTATGTGCCCATAGATTTTGTTGTTCTTGATATAGATTGCAATCCCACGTGTCCTATCATTCTTGGTAGACCTTTCCTTAGAACGATTGGTGCAATTATTGCCATGAAAGAAGGAAATATTAGATTCCATTTTCTGTTAAGGAAAGGCATGGAACACTTTACTAGAAATAAAATTAAATTACCTAATGAATCTATTATGAGAGCCACATATGGATTGCATACCAAAGATGACAATACCTAGATCTATTCTTGTTTTTATGCCTAGCTAGGGGTGTTAAACGATAGCGCTTGTTGGGAGGCAACCCAATTTTATTTTTGTTCCTTGCTTTTTGTTCCTGTTTAGTAATAAATAAATCATCTATCCTCTGTTATTATTGTGCTTTTATGTTTTAATTAGTTTTTGTGCCAAGTAAAGCCTTTAGGATCTTCTTGGATGATTGTTATTTGATCTTGCTGGAAAAAAAAGTTTGCGCTCACGAGAATAATTTTCAACTTTTTTCCAGAGAGCGATAAAATACTAATTCCAACTGCAGTAGATCAATATACAAATTATTTAGGACGTCCTAATTTATTAGGATTTTTGGAGTTACAGAAGTATTCGAAACCTACAGATTACTACAGATTGTTCTGTTTTTGACAGATTCTGTTTTTCGTGTGTTATTTGCTTATTTTGATGAATCTATGGCTAGTATCAGGGGGTGTGAACCATAGAGAAGTTGGAATACAGTAGGTTTAACACCAATATAAATAAATAATGAGTTCATTACAGTACCTTAAAGTGGTGGTTTGTTTTCTTATACTAACGGAGCTCATGAGATTTTCTATTGACCTTTGTGTTGTGAAGTTTTCAAGTTTTTGGGTAAAGATTTGATAGATTTTAGAACAAGGAGTGGCAAGAGCCTAATCTTGGGGATGCCCAGGGCACCCCAAGGTAAAATTCAAGGACAACCGAAAGCCTAATCTTGGGGATGCCCCGGAAGGCATCCCCTCTTTCGTCTTCATCTATCGGTAACTTTACTTGAGGCTATATTTTTATTCACCACATGATATGTGTTTTGCTTGGAGCATATTGTATGATTTGAGTCTTTGATTTTTAGTTTACCACAATCATCCTTTCTGTACACACCTTTTGGAGCGACACACATGAATCAGAATTTATTACAATACTCTATGTGCTTCACTTATATCTTTTGAACTAGATAATTTTGCTCTAGTACTTCACTTATTTCTTTTTAGAGCACGGTGGTGGTTTTATTTTATAGAAATTATTGATCTCTCATGATTCACTTAAATTATTTTGAGAGTCCTTTAAAATAGCATGGTAATTTGCTTTGGCTATAAAATTAGTCGTAATATGATAGGCATCCAAGATGGGTATAATAAAAACTTTCATATATAGTGCATTAAATACTATGAGAAGTTTGATTCTTGATAGTTGTTTTGAGATATAAAGCTGGTAATATTAGAGTTGTGCTAGTTAAGTAATTGTGGAATTGAGAAATACTTGTGTTGAAGTTGGCAAGTCCCGTAGCATGCACGTATGGTAAACGCTGTGTGACGAATTTGAAGCATGGGGTGTTCTTTGATTGCTTTCCATATGAGTGGCGGTCGGGGACGAGCAATGGTCTTTTCGTACCAATCTATCCCCCTAGGAGCATGCGCGTAGTGCTTGGTTTTGATGACTTGTAGATGTTTGCAATAAGGATGTGAGTTTTTTATGACTAATGTTGAGTCCATGGATTATACGCACTCTCACCCTTCCATCATTGATAGCCTCTTCTGTACCGTGCATTGCCCTTTCTCACCTCAAGAGTTGGTGCAAACTTGTAACAACCCAAATTTTCAATTTGGAATGTTATACATAGCCATCCATGCATATCATATTTTATTCACATTTCGTCTCGCGATCCTCGAAATCCTAAGCAACTCAAGGACCCTCAGAGAGAGTTGGGGATTTCCCGGTTTTCAAATTTGATCTTTATCAAATCTTGAAAACGAGGATTTTTGGTTTTAATTATTTTCTCTCCAAAAATATTTCACACTAAAATATATGAGAGGAGATAATATGACTTCTCCAAGATAATTGAAATATTGGAGGAAAAATATTAAAACCAAACAATTGTTTTATTTGGATTTTATTGCAATTTTGTTTGCATTAGAAAAATTGCACGTTTTCCAAAATTGCATTTTAGGGCCAAGAAAATGTTCATCTCGTTCTAAATATTTTATTTAGACGGTGAAAATTTATTTTGGCATTTTTAGATTTTTATTTATTTATTTAGGATTTATTTCGGTCGGTGAAATTATTTTAAAAAAAAAGAGGTTCCCGCGCCGACTGGGCCTAAGGCCCAGCCGCGCCAGGCCGCCGCCGCCTTCCCCGCGAGCGCCGCCGCCGCTGACTCGGACTAGGAGTTCGAGCCGGACTCCTCTCCACCGCCGTGTCTTGCCCCCTCCTCCAAGCCGCCCCGCCCCGCCCTTATATACGCCGCCACCCCCGCCCCCAACACCCCACCACACCACCGCCGCCCGCGCCGCGCCGCCGCCTGCCGCCTGTTGCCACCGAGCGCCGCCGCCCCCTATGCCGCCGCCCCGCCGGACCTCTCGCCGGAGGTAGCCGCCGCGCCCCGCCGCCGGTTTTTTTATAAAGACCGACCGGTTTTTTAGAACCGTAGATCCGTTTTTTTCGGATTCGCCGGTTTTTCTCGGTTCTTCTATTTGGCGGACGTTCGTCCGAACGATCGTTTTAACAAACGGTTCTTCGCCCATTAGAAACATCCAACGAACGCTCGTTCGTTAGTCTGTTCGTCAGTTTTCTTTTATTGGATTTATTCCGCGATTTTCTCTGATCGCGATTTCTGATCCGATCTTAGTTTCTGTTTTTCTTTTTGCTCGTTAGTCAGAATCAGGCGATTCAAGCGCCTGGAGTTTCGTCTCGAAACCCTCTTTCCGCTTAACCAACTCAAACAAGTTTTCTCTACTGTAAAATTTGACCTAATTTCAGATTAGTAAACAAAGCTTCTTTCTTTCGCCGTTTGAGCTTCGTTGCTCCATTTGTTTCGATTCTTCTTGCGAACCGGAGTTCTTAAGTTTAAACTTCTGGTCAACCCCTTTTGTTTGAGTTTTGCTTGTGCATCGTTGCTTGTTACTTATGTATGCTATTGTTTGCTTGCGATATAACACCCGGAGTGTGAAGCGTGCTACTACGAGTCCCTAGGTTTCGCAGATCGTCAGCAAGGCAAGTAACACTTTGATCATACCCTTTTATCACCCAGTTTTTATGCATTAGTTCCAATCCTCAAACATTGCATGATTAGGATGTCATTAACTTGTGGGTTGGGAAGTAGTTGATGAGGTAGAACCTATTGCCCTGTTACATTCAAACCCTTGGGAGTTACTCTACGCGTTGCTTATATTACTATGCTATGCTATGCTCGTAGACGTGGTTTGGGTTTGAGTGAAATCCATGACAGATGTGAGCTTGTTAATTAATGGTTCAACTTAAGGTGGCAACTTAATCAAACAACTGGGTGGATTGAGGCACCTGGAGTACCCAGTGTTGCCTGTATTTTTTGGAAATCCCGGAGTACCCGTGTGATCTTCCTATGGACCGCCACCCAGGCTCAAAGGGAACTGAGATGATTCATGCTAGAAACTTCCGTGTGCAGCCACAAGCTATTATGGGCTCTAGCATAGTTGAGTAAGTTACGTGAAGCTCTTGAAGAGGCAGATCAGCAGGTAGTGGGATGTAGGTTTGGTATGGTCTGTCCGGAGTAGAGAGTTAATGTTTCTGAAAGACTGTGTCTCGGTCATCCGTTTCTCAAACACCCTGTAGTGCGAGAAATCCAACGGAGGCGATCGAGTCTTGTGGGGAAAAGTGCGCAAACCTCTGCAGAGTGTACAATCTAATCATGGTTAGCCGTGTCCCCGGTTATGGACAATTCTTGAGTATCTAGTACTTGGGTTATCACATGTATCTCATCATGTTTAATTAATATTGTTGGGTTGTTAATCACTTTAATTGGGATTGAGTTGGAGGAACCTTCTCAATGATGTTTCAACTACCATGATAGTTAAATTAAAATCTATTCCTTTGTTGTAGGGAAAAATTGGCTTTTCGCAAAACTGTAACCATAGAGCTTTCCACCAGCCAAATATGCATGTAGTGATAGCATTATTTTGTTCTTGCTCTACTGTGTTACTTGCCAGCATATTCCATGTGCTGACCCGTTTTCGGGCTGCAACGTATTATGTTGCAGACTTTTCAGACGAGGAGTAAGGTTCGTTAGGTCGTTGCCGTGCAGCTCAGCTATGCCGTTGGAGTTGATGGACTCACTTTATCTTCCAAGCCTTCCGCTGTTATCGTATTAGATGGCCTTAAGCCATATTATTGTAATAAGTTCTCTCTTGAGACATTCGATGTAATAAGTGTGTGATTGCTACTCTGTTATAAATCCTTCGAGTACTGTGTGTGTCAGCATTACCGATCCAGGGATGACACTGAAGCACAGAGACTTGACCATCTGAGGTCGGGTCGCTACAAGATGGTATCAGAGCACACGCTGAGTGTAGGACACGACCACTAAGATAAACCCTAGGTCACCCTTCTCTTCTCATTTCTGACTCCTCTCCATTTTCTACTCTTTAGGATGACGGAGATGAAGAACAAGTTTGCACAACCGGATGAAGACACACCTTTTGGACGTCACTTGAAGGAAGTCACTAGGTACTTGAACATTGGAATACCAAGCTTCACCGGGATGTACAACGCCACTTTACCTGAAGAGGAGCGCTGGATGATTCAAGTACAAGTTCTAGGAAGGACGTTCTCGCCAACTTCTAAACCCATAGAGTTTTCTTTCGAAGCACCCACCTGGAGTCTAGGCAAGAGCATGGCAGCCCACATTACCATTGGACGCATTGGAGAAGTTTACAACAGGGAGCTTAAGGACACTATTTACCAAATATGTGGGCGCCGAGACGAGCAATGGGAAGTAATCAGCACCAGGAAGGATAGATCCATTGTAGCTTTCATCCAGGAGTTAAACCAGCACATCCGACGTCAGGAAAACCAGATGTGCGCGGACATGATGGACTTAAAGAAGGCGAAGACTAGGATCATCGAACTGGAGGAAGAACTCAAGTTTACACGCGATGGATATGAGGAGGAAATCAAGACACTACTGGAGAAGAATGACGACCTAGTCAAGAAGATCGGAGTATTCATGGGAGGACCAGCACCAATAGAAGAAGAAGAAGAACCCAAGGAGATACGCCCCGAGGAATACATCATCATCGACGACACCGATTCCGATCCTAGTGATGATGACTATGAAGACGAAGCTGGAGCAGACATCATGGAGTCTTCCACCGATCAAAATTTCTAGATGACTACCATATATCACTAGTATTCCCCCATGTATTTAGTAGTAGTTGAGCACTTGTGCGATAGTTCTAGATCGTTTGTATGCCCTTGCTTGATTGATTGAGTGAAATGATTGTGTTTGTCTCATGTGCATATGGGTAGTGTTTTCTCATTAGACCCCTTCTCTATTCTAATCTCTTCCATCTAAACCCTCAGATGCCTCCGAGACGTGACACCGGTTTTGCCTTCCCACCGGAGCTCACCCAGTTGATCCAACAGCAGAATACGTTGATGCAATTGCTAGTTCAGAATCAGGGCAACAACAACAACAACCCGCCGCCCGTGGACAACCTAGCCCGTTTTCTAAGGTTACAGCCGCCGGTGTTTTCCAGTAGCACCGAGCCCATAGTTGCGGACGATTGGCTACGCCGTATTGGAAGGGAGTTGACCACCGCAGGTTGCACAGATGCTGAGAGAGTGCGCTTTGCCGCACATCAATTGGATGGACCAGCAGCCTCATGGTGGGAGAATTACACAGCCACTTTTCCTATAGCCAATGTCACTTGGGACCAGTTTCAGCAAGCTTTCCGCACAGCCCATGTCTCCACTGGAGCTATGCAAATGAAGAAGCGGGAGTTCCGCAACTTACGCCAGGGGAACCGTACTGTGGCTCAGTACGTGGATGAGTTTAGCAAGTTATCTCGCTACGCCCCTGATGATGTGGCCACAGATGCCAGCGAAGCAGGAGAAGTTTATGGAAGGGCTGAATGATGAGATGAGTATGCAGTTGATGGTAGCAACCTTCAACAACTACCAGGAGTTGGTAGATAAGGCTCTTATGATTGAAGGGAAGCAGCAGCAGATTGAGAGCCGCAAGAGGAAGTATGGACAAGGGAAGTATAACTCAGGAGCTCAGCAGAAACCTCGCCTAACCCGAACTCGGGAGGACTTGTTCATAACCATGGAGGTCACAACCACACTGGAGGAGGATCGCATAACCACAATGGATCTAAGAATGGGAATGGGAACGGAACCAACAATAATCATAACCGCCCCAACCCAGCCACACCCGCCAAAAGGGACTTAAGTCATGTTACTTGTTTCAAGTGCGGGAAGACTGGACACTACGCCACGGAGTGCCCTGAAGGAAAGAATGGAAATGGAAATGGGAGCGCTGGGAAGAAGCCAAATCCATTCAACAAAGGACAAGTGAACCACGTTAACGTGGAGGAGGTTGAAGAGCAGCCGGACGCGGTAATAGGTAAGTTTTTGGTTAAGTCATTTACCGCTCTTGTTCTTTTCGATACTGGTGCATCGCATTCATACATATCAAGGGGATTCGTGGATAAGTTTAAACTACCAACCCAAACCCTTAGGACCCCTCTTTTAGTGAGTTCACCCGGAGCAGAGTATATGGCTAGCCGATGGTGTGACCAGATACCCTTAACCATTGGTACACATGTTTTTCCGTCCGACCTAATTATCTTGGAGTCACAAGGATTGGATGTGATATTGGGTATGGACTGGATGTCAAAGTTTGGAGGAAGCATTGACTGTGCTAGTAAGTCGATTTATCTCACCACCCCGGAAGGAAAAAGGATTAAGTATGTATCTAGGCATGTGCCTAGGAGGAGTCAAGTGAATGCCCTTACGGGAGTTGTTCAGGAGGAAGTGCCTGTAGTGAAGGATTACCCGGATGTTTTTCCAGAGGAGTTACCAGGCATGCCACCGGATAGAGACATTGAGTTTTTGATAGAGTTGTTGCCAGGTACAGGACCAATATCCAAGAGACCCTATCGGATGCCCGCAAATGATCTGGAAGAAATTAAGAAACAGATCAAGGAGTTATTGGAGAAAGGATACATCCGAAGAAGTTCATCACCTTGGGGAGCCCCAGTACTTTTGGTTGAGAAGAAGGATAAATCCCTGAGGATGGTTGTTGATTATCGAGCATTAAATGAAGTGATGATTAAGAACAAGTACCCACTGCCGATGATCAACGATCTGTTTGATCAGTTGCAAGGAGCTAAAGTGTTTTCGAAGATCGATTTGCGATCGGGGTATCATCAGTTGAAGATACGAGAGAAGGACATACCGAAGACAGCATTCACAACACGATATGGATTATACAAGTACACGGTCATGTCATTTGGACTGACTAACACCCTACCTATTTCATGAGCATGATGAACAAGGTGTTCATGGAGTATTTGGACAAGTTTGTTGTGGTGTTTATTGATGATATTATGGTATACTCGAAGAACGAGGAGGAGCACAAGGAGCATTTGCGCTTAGTTCTCGAGAAACTCAGGGAACACCAGTTGTATGCTAAGTTCAGCAAATGCAAATTTTGGTTGAAGGAAGTCGGGTTCCTTGGACATGTTATATCGGGAGAAGGTATAGCAGTAGACCCCAGCAAAATTCAGTCAGTCACTGAATGGTTGGCACCCACTTCAGTTAGCGAGATCCGCGGTTTTCTTGGACTCGCAGGATACTACCGGAGATTCATCGAGAATTTTTCCAAGATTGCAAAGCCAATGACTGAACTGTTGAAGAAGGATACTAAGTTTAAATGGATAGAAGATTGCGAGGCAAGTTTCCAGGAATAGAAGAAACGCTTGACTACAGCGCCGATGCTAACACTGCCAGATATACATAAGGAGTTCCAAGTGTACTGCGATGCCTCACGCTTAGGACTTGGATGTGTGATTATGCAGGACGGGAGAGTTGTTTCGTATGCCTCACGACAACTGAAACCTCATGAGTTAAACTATGCCACACATGATTTGGAGCTAGCAGTTGTAGTACATGCATTAAAGACCTGGAGACATTACCTTATTGGAAACCGTTGTGATGTGTACATGGACCATAAGAGTTTGAAGTACATTTTCACCCAGAAGGAGTTGAACCTTCGACAAAGGAGATGGTTGGAACTTATAAAGGATTATGACATGAAGCTACACTATCATCCAGGAAAGGCCAATGTCGTAGCAGACGCTTTGAGCCAGAAGAGTTATGCTAATATCCTTGAAATCAAGGGACTGCCGAAGGAATTAGCAGAGGACATCCTGGAACTTCGATTGGAGATTGTTCCTAGAGGATTTATTGCAAGAATGGAGGTCCAGTTGACATTGCTGGACAAAATTCAGGAAGCTCAGAAGGATGACAAAGAGATTGCCGAGATAAAGGAGAAGATGGGCGAAGGAAAGGCTAAAGGTTTTCGTGAGGATGATCATGATACCCTATGGTTTGAGGACCGAGTTTATGTGCCCAATAACCAGGAGATCAGGAAGTTAATACTTCACGAGGCCCATGACTCACCCTACTCAATACACCCCAGAAACACCAAAATGTATCTGGATTTGAAGGAATGTTTCTGGTGGACCGGTATGAAGAAGGATATTGCCGAGTATGTCACCATATGTGATGTATGTCAGCGTGTGAAGGCAGAACATCAGAAGCCAGCAGGACTGTTACAGCCTATGCCGATACCCGAATGGAAGTGGGATAAACTGGGCATGGACTTTATCACCGGATTGCCCAGAACCAAAGCAGGATATGATTCCATATGGGTAGTAGTTGATCGCTTGACCAAAGTAGCTCACTTCATCCCAGTGAAAACCATCTATACGAGTGCAAAGTTGGCCAAGATATATATGTCCAGGATAGTATGTCTGCATGGAGTTCCGAGGACCATCGTATCAGATCGAGGAACACAGTTTACCTCAAAGTTTTGGCACCAGTTGCACCAGACCTTGGGAACGAGATTGGAGTTTAGTACAGCATTTCACCCGCAGACGGATGGACAAACAGAGAGAGTCAACCAAATTTTGGAGGACATGTTGAGAGCCTGTGCGCTAGATTATGGATCTAGTTGGGATGACAATTTGCCATACGCAGAGTTTTCATACAACAATAGCTATCAAGCCAGTTTGAAGATGGCACCGTTTGAAGCCCTGTATGGACGAAGGTGCAGAACACCGTTGATGTGGGACGAGGTAGGAGACCGACAGTTGTTTGGACCAGACTTGATCAAGGAGTCTGAGGAGAAGGTTAAATTGATTCATGACAGACTGAAGATTGCTCAGTCCAGGCAGAAGAGTTATGCAGACTCAAAACGCAAGGAGGTAACCTATGAAATTGGAGATCGAGCATATCTGCGAGTATCACCCTTGCGAGGAGTGAAACGTTTTGGAGTTAAGGGTAAGTTAGCCCCGAGATTTGTAGGACCGTATCGTATTTTGGAACGGATGGGAGAAGTTGCCTACAAGTTACCCGAGGGATTGTCAGGAGTTCATGACGTGTTTCACGTTTCACAACTGAAGAAGTGTCATGCTGAGATGGCAGATGTACCGCTAAGAGATACAGTACCCCTGGAGGCGATTCAGTTGGACAATGATTTGACTTATGAGGAGAAACCAGTTAAGATTCTTGAGTTTGCCAGCAGAGTCACCCGCAGTAAGGTTATCAAGTTTTGTAAAGTTCAGTGGAGCCACCATACCGAGGATGAAGCCACCTGGGAACGGGAGGATGATCTTCACAAAGACCACCCAAACCTATTTTCTAGCCAACCCGAATCTCGAGGGCGAGATTCATCTTAAGGGGGGTAGGTTTGTAACATCCCAAATTTTCAATTTGGAATGTTATACATAGCCATCCATGCATATCTTATTTTATTCGCATTTCGTCTCGCGATCCTCGAAATCCTAAGCAACTCAAGGATCCTCGGAGAGAGTTGGGGATTTCCCGGTTTTCAAATTTGATCTTTATCAAATCTTGAAAACGAGGATTTTTGGTTTTAATTATTTTCTCTCCAAAAATATTTCACACTAAAATATATGAGAGGAGATAATATGACTTCTCCAAGATAATTGAAATATTGGAGGAAAAATATTAAAACCAAACAATTGTTTTATTTAGATTTTATTGCATTAGAAAAATTGCACGTTTTCCAAAATTGCATTTTAGGGCCAAGAAAATGTTCATCTCATTCTAAATATTTTATTTAGACGGTGAAAATTTATTTTGACATTTTTAGATTTTTTTTAGGATTTATTTCGGTCGGCGAAATTATTAAAAAAAGAGGTTCCCGCGCCGACTAGGCCTAAGGCCCAGCCGCGCCAGGCCGCCGCCGCCTTCCCCGCAAGCGCCGCCGCCGACTCGGACTAGGAGTCCGAGCCGGACTCCTCTCCGCCGCCGTGTCTTGCCCCCTCCTCCAAGCCGCCCCGCCCCGCCCTTATATACGCCGCCACCCCCGCCCCCAACACCCCACCACACCACCGCTGCCCACACCGCGCCAAGCCGCCACCGCCGCCTGCCGCCTGCCGCCGCCGCAGTCCGCGCCGCCGCCGAGCGCCGCCGCCCCCTAAGACGCCGCACCGCCGGACCTCTCGCCGGAGGTAGCCGCCGCGCCCCGCCGCCGGTTTTTTTATAAAGACCGACCGGTTTTTTAGAACCTTAGATCCGTTTTTTTGGATTCGCCGGTTTTTCTCGGTTCTTCTATTTGGCGGATGTTCGTCCGGACGATCGTTTTAACGAACGGTTCTTCGCCGTTTAGAAACAGCCAACGAACGCTCATTTGTTAGTCTGTTCGTCAGTTTTCTTTTATCGGATTTATTACGCAATTTTCTCTGATCGCGATTTCTGATCCGATCTTAGTTTCCGTTTTTCTTTTCACTCGTTAGTCGGAATCAGGCGATTCAAGCGCCTGGATTTTCGTCTCGAAACCCTCTTTCCGCTTAACCAACTCAAACAAGTTTTCTCTACTGTAAAATTTGACCTAGTTTCAGATTGGTAAACGAAGCTTATTTCTTTCGCCGTTTGAGCTTCGTTGCTCCGTTTGTTTCGATTCTTTTTGCGAACCGGAGTTCTTAAGTTGAAACTTCTGGTCAACCTCTTTTGTTTGAGTTTTGCTTGTGCATCGTTGCTTTTTACTTATGTATGCTATTGTTTGCTTGTGATAGAACACCCGGAGTGCGAAGCGTGCTACTACGAGTCCCTAGGTTTCGCAGATCATCAGCAAGGCAAGTAACACTTTGATCATATCCCTTTTATCTGTTGGAAATATGCCCTAGAGGCAATAATAAAAGTATTATTATATTTCTATGTTCATGATAATTGTCTTTTATTCATGCTATAACTGTATTATCCGGAAATCGTAATACACGTGTGAATACAAAGACCACAATATGTCCCTAGTAAGCCTCTAGTTGACTAGCTCGTTGTGATCAACAGATAGTCATGGTTTCCTGGCTATGGACATTGGATGTCGTTGATGACGGGATCACATCATTAGAAGAAGATGTGATGGACAAGACCCAATCCTAAGCATAGCACAAAGATCGTGTAGTTCGTTTGCTAGAGCTTTGCCAATGTCAAGTATCTCTTCCTTCGACCATGAGAGCGTGTAACTCCTGGATACCGTAGGGGTTCTTTGGGTGTATCAAACGTCACAACGTAACTGGGTGACTATAAAGGTGCACTACAGGTATCTCCGAAAGTATCTATTGTTTTATGCGGATCGAGACTGGGATTTGTCACTCCGTATGACGGAGAGGTATCTCTGGGCCCACTCGGTAATGCATCATCATAATGAGCTCAAGGTGACCAATGTGTTGGCCACGGGATCATGCATTACGGTACGAGTAAAGTGACTTGCCGGTAACGAGACTGAACAAGGTATTGGGATACCGACGATCGAGTCTCGGGCAAGTAACGTACCGATTGACAAAGGGAATTGTATACAGGGTTTGATCGAATCCTCGACATCGTGGTTCAACCGATGAAATCATCGAGGAGCGTGTGGGAGCCATCATGGGTATCCAGACCCCGCTGTTGGTTATTGCCCGAGAGTGGTCTCGGTCATGTCTGCATGTCTCCCGAGCCCGTAGGGTCTACACACTTAAGGTTCGGTGACGCTAGGGTTGTTAGGAAGACTAGTATGTGACTACCGAATGTTGTTCGGAGTCCCGGATGAGATCCCGGACGTCACGAGGAGTTCCGGAATGGTCCGGAGGTAAAGTTTTATATATGGGAAGTTGTTAAACGGGCACCGGAAAGTTTCGGGGTTATACCGGTATTGTACCGGGACCACCGGAAGGGTTCCGGGGGTCCACCGGGAGGGGCCACCCCTCCCGGGGGGCCACTTGGGCTGCGTGGGGATAGCAGCCAGCCCCTAGTGGGCTTGGCGCGCCCCCCTCCTTGGGCCCATGCGCCTAAGGGTGGGGGGGGAAACCCTAAAGGGGGCGCACCCCCTTTGCTTGGGGGGCAAGCCCCCCCACCCCTTGGCCGCCGCCCCCCCCTAGGGTTTTCCCTAAAGGGCCGGCCCCCCTTGCCCTTTCCCCTATATATAGAGGGGTGAGGGGAGGGCTGCTATACACCATAACTCAAGGCGCAGCCCCTCCCCTCCCCAACACATCTCCTCCTCCGTACATGCTTGGCGAAGCCCTGTCGGAATACTGCCGCGTCAACTGCACCACGCCGTCGTGCTGCCGTTGGAGCTGCCTTCCTCAACCTCTCCTTCCTCCTTGCTGGATCAAGACGGAGGAGACGTCTCCCGTCCCGTACGTGTGTTGAACGCGGAGGTGCTGTCCGTTCAGCACTAGGACATCGGTGATCCGAATCACGTTCGAGTACGACTCCATCATCACCATCTCCTTGGCAAGCTTCCGCTCGTGATCTACAAGTGGTATGTAGATGCAAACTCTCTCCCTTGACTCGTTGCTTAGATGAACTCATAGATGGATTTTGGTGAAACCGTAGGAAATTTTTTAATTTTCTGCAACGTTCCCCAACAGTGGCATCATGAGCTAGGTCTATGCGTAGTTCTCTTTGCACGAGTAGAACACAATTTTGTTGTGGGCGTGGATCTTGTCATCTTACTTGCCTCTACTAGTCTTTTCTTGCTTCGGCAGTATTGTGGGATGAAGCGGCCCGGACCAACCTTACACGTACGCTTACGTGAGACCGGTTCCACCGACTAACATGCACTAGTTGCATAAGGTGGCTGGCGGGTGTCTGTCTCTCCCACTTTAGTTGGAGCGGATTCGATGAAAAGGGCCCTTATGAAGGGTAAATAGAAGTTGACAAAATCACGGTGTGGTTATTCGTAGGTAAGAAAACGTTCTTGCTAGAACCCAATTGCAGCCACGTAAAAGATGCAACAACAATTAGAGGACGTCTAACTTGTTTTTGCAGCGATTGATCAAGTGATGTGATATGGCCAGAAGTTGTGATGAATGATGAATTGTGATGTATGAGATCATGTTCTTTGTAATAGGATTCACGACTTGCATGTCGATGAGTATGACAACCGGCAGGAGCCATAGGAGTTGTCTTTATTTTTTGTATGACCTGCGTGTCATTGAAGAACGCCATGTAACTTATTTTACTTCATTGCTAAACGTGTTAGTCATAGAAGTAGAAGTAGTCGTTGGCGTGACAACTTCATGAAGACACGATGATGGAGATCATGATGATGGAGATCATGGTGTCAAGCCGGTGACAAGATGATCATGGAGCCCCGAAGATGGAGATCAATGGAGCTATATGATATTGGCCATATCATGTCACAACTATATAATTGCATGTGATGTTTATTATGTTTATGCATCTTGTTTACTTAGGACGAGGTAGTAAATAAGGTGATCCCTTACAAAATTTCAAGAAGTGTTCTCCCCTAACTGTGCACCGTTGCTACAGTTCGTCGCTTCTAAGCACCACGTGATGATCGGGTGTGATGGATTCTTACATTCACATACAACGGGTGTAAGACAGTTTTACACAGCGAAAACACTTAGGGTTAACTTGACGAGCCTAGCATGTGTAGACATGGCCTCGGAACACGGAGACCGAAAGGTTGAACACGAGTCGTATGAAAGATACGATCAACATGAGAATGTTCACCGATGATGACTAGTCCGTCTCACGTGATGATCGGACACGGGCTAGTCGACTCGGATCGTGTAACACTTAGATGACTAGAGGGATGTCTAATCTAAGTGGGAGTTCATAATTTGATTAGAACTTAATTATCATGAACTTAGTCTAAAACCTTTGCAAATATGTCTTGTAGATCAAATGGCCAACGCTCATGTCAACATGAACTTCAACGCGTTCCTAGAGAAAACCAAGCTGAAAGATGATGGCAGCAACTATACGGACTGGGTCCGGAACCTGAGGATCATCCTCATAGCTGCCAGGAAACAATATGTCCTAGAAGGACCGCTAGGTGACGCTCCCGTCCCAGAGAACCAAGACATTATGAATGCTTGGCAGTCTCATGCTGATGATTACTCCCTCGTTCAGTGCGGCATGCTTTACAGCTTAGAACCGGGGCTCCAAAAGCGTTTTGAGCATCACGGAGCATATGAGATGTTCGAAGAGCTGAAACTAGTTTTCCAAGCTCACGCCCGGGTCGAGAGATATGATGTCTCCGACAAGTTCTACAGTTGTAAGATGGAGGAAAATAGTTCTGCCAGTGAACACATCCTGAAGATGTCTGGGTTACACAACTGTATGACCCAGCTAAATATTAACCTCCCAGATGAGGCGGTCATTGACAGAATCCTCCAGTCACTCCCACCAAGCTACAAGAGCTTTGTGATGAACTACAATATGCAGGGGATGGTAAAGACCATTCCTGAAGTATTTTCTATGCTGAAGTCAGCAGAGGTTGAAATCAAGAAAGAACATCAAGTGTTGATGGTCAATAAGACCACTAAGTTCAAGAAGGGCAAGGGTAAGAAGAACTTCAAGAAGGACGGCAAGGAGGTTGCCGCGCCCGGTAAGCCAGTTGCCGGGAAGAAGTCAAAGAATGGACCCAAGCCTGAGACTGAGTGCTTTTATTGCAAGGGGAAGGGTCACTGGAAGCGGAACTGCCCCAAATACTTAGCGGATAAGAAGGCCGGCAACACCAAAGGTATATTTGATATACATGTAATTGATGTGTACCTTACCAGTACTCGTAGTAACTCCTGGGTATTTGATACCGGTGCCGTTGCTCATATTTGTAACTCACAGCAGGAGCTGCGGAATAAACGGAGACTGGCGAAGGACGAGGTGACGATGCGCGTCGGGAATGGTTCCAGAGTCGATGTGATCGCCGTCGGCACGCTGCCTCTACATTTACCTACGGGATTAGTTTTGAACCTTAATAATTGTTATTTAGTGCCAAGTTTGAGCATGAACATTGTATCTGGATCTCGTTTAATTCGAGATGGCTACTCATTTAAGTCTGAGAATAATGGTTGTTCGATTTATATGAGAGATATGTTTTATGGTCATGCTCTGATGGTCAATGGTTTATTCTTAATGAATCTCGAGCGTAATATTACACATGTTCATAGTGTAGATGCCAAAAGATGTAAAGTTGATAACGATAGTCCCACATACTTGTGGCACTGCCGCCTTGGTCACATTGGTGTCAAACGCATGAAGAAGCTCCATGCTGATGGACTTTTGGAGTCTCTTGATTATGAATCATTTGACACATGCGAACCATGCCTCATGGGCAAAATGACCAAGACTCCGTTCTTCGGTACAATGGAGCGAGCAACCAACTTGTTGGAAATCATACATACCGATGTGTGCGGTCCAATGAGCGTTGAGGCTCGCGGAGGATATCGTTATGTTCTCACTCTCACTGACGACTTAAGTAGATATGGGTATATCTACCTAATGAAACACAAGTCTGAGACCTTTGAAAAGTTCAAGGAATTTCAGAATGAGGTGGAGAATCAACGTGACCGAAAGATAAAGTTCCTACGATCAGATCGTGGAGGAGAATATTTAAGTCACGAATTTGGCACGCACTTAAGGAAATGTGGAATCGTTTCACAACTCACGCCGCCTGGAACACCTCAGCGAAACGGTGTGTCCGAACGTCGTAATCGCACTCTATTGGATATGGTGCGGTCTATGATGTCTCTTACTGATTTACCGCTATCATTTTGGGGATACGCTCTAGAGACAGCTACATTCACTTTAAATAGGGCACCGTCTAAATCCGTTGAGACGACACCGTATGAATTATGGTTTGGGAAGAAACCTAAGCTGTCGTTTCTAAAAGTTTGGGGATGCGATGCTTATGTCAAGAAACTTCAACCTGAAAAGCTCGAACCCAAGTCGGAAAAATGCATCTTCATAGGATACCCTAAGGAAACTGTAGGGTATACCTTCTACTTAAGATCCAAAGGCAAGATCTTTGTTGCCAAAAACGGATGCTTTCTGGAAAAAGAGTTTCTCTCGAAAGAAGTAAGTGGGAGGAAAGTAGAACTCGATGAAGTACTACCTCTCGAACGGGAAAGTGGTGCAGCTCAGAAAAATGTTCCTGTGATGCCCACACCAACTGAAGAGGAAACCAATGATGATGATCAAGGTACTTCGGATCAAGTTGCTACTGAACTTCGTAGGTCCACAAGGACACGTTCCGCACCAGAGTGGTACGACAACCCTGTCCTAGAAATCATGTTGTTAGACAACGGTGAACCTTCGAACTATGAAGAAGCGATGGCGGGCCCAAATTCCAACAAATGGCTAGAAGCCATGAAATCCGAGATAGAATCCATGTATGAAAACAAAGTATGGACTTTGACTGACTTGCCCGATGATCGGCGAGCGATAGAAAACAAATGGATCTTTAAGAAGAAGACGGACGCGGATGGAAATGTTACCATCTATAAAGCTCGACTTGTCGCTAAGGGTTATCGACAAGTTCAAGGGATTGACTACGACGAGACATTCTCTCCCGTAGCGAAGCTTAAGTCCGTCCGAATCATGTTAGCAATTGCCGCATACTATGATTATGAGATATGGCAGATGGACGTCAAAACGGCATTCCTTAACGGGCATCTTAAGGAAGAGCTGTATATGATGTAGCCAGAAGGTTTTGTCGATCCTAAGAACGCTAACAAAGTATGCAAGCTCCAGCGATCCATTTATGGGCTGGTGCAAGCATCTCGGAGTTGGAATATTCGCTTTGATGAGATGATCAAAGCGTTTGGGTTTATGCAGACTTATGGAGAAGCCTGCGTTTACAAGAAAGTGAGTGGGAGCTCTGTAGCATTTCTCATATTATATGTGGATGACATACTCTTGATGGGGAATAATATAGAATTTTTGGACAGCATTAAGGCCTACTTGAACAAATGTTTTTCAATGAAGGACCTTGGAGAAGCTGCTTATATATTAGGCATCAAAATCTATAGAGATAGATCGAGACGCCTCATAGGTCTTTCACAAAGCACATACCTTGATAAGATTTTGAAAAAGTTCAAAATGGATGAGTCCAAGAAAGGGTTCTTGCCTATGTTACAAGGTGTGAGATTGAGCTCAGCTCAGTCACCGACCATGGCAAAAGATAAAGAAGAGATGAGTGTCATCCCCTATGCTTCAGCCATAGGATCTATTATGTATGCCATGCTGTGTACCAGACCTGATGTAAACCTTGCCGTGAGTTTGGTAGCAAGATACCAGAGTAATCCCGGCAAGGAACACTAGACAGCGGTCAAGAATATCCTGAAGTACCTGAAAAGGACAAAGGACATGTTTCTCGTTTATGGAGGTGACGAAGAGCTCGTCGTAAAGGGTTACGTCAACGCTAGCTTCGACACAGATCTGGATGACTCTAAGTCACAAACCGGATACGTGTATATGTTGAATGGTGGAGCAGTAAGCTGGTGCAGCTGCAAGCAGAGCGTCGTGGCGGGATCTACATGTGAAGCGGAGTACACAGCGCATGAAGCTATTTGGGTGAAGGAGTTCATCACCGACCTAGGAGTCATACCCAATGCGTCGGGGCCAATCAAACTCTTCTGTGACAACACTGGAGCTATTGCCCTTGCTAAGGAGCCCAGGTTTCACAAGAAGACCAGGCACATCAAGCGTCGTTTCAACTCCATCCGTGAAAATGTTCAAGATGGAGACATAGAAATTTGCAAAGTACATACGGATCTGAATGTCGCTGATCCGTTGACTAAACCTCTCTCGCGAGCTAAACATGATCAACACCAAAACTCTATGGGTGTTCGATTCATCACAATGTAACTAGATTGGTGACTCTAGTGCAAGTGGGAGACTGTTGGAAATATGCCCTAGAGGCAATAATAAAAGTATTATTATATTTCTATGTTCATGATAATTGTCTTTTATTCATGCTATAACTGTATTATCCGGAAATCGTAATACACGTGTGAATACAAAGACCACAATATGTCCCTAGTAAGCCTCTAGTTGACTAGCTCATTGTGATCAACAGATAGTCATGGTTTCCTGGCTATGGACATTGGATGTCGTTGATGACGGGATCACATCATTAGAAGAATGATGTGATGGACAAGACCCAACCCTAAGCATAGCACAAAGATCGTGTAGTTCGTTTGCTAGAGCTTTGCCAATGTCAAGTATCTCTTCCTTCGACCATGAGAGCGTGTAACTCCTGGATACCGTAGGGGTGCTTTGGGTGTATCAAACGTCACAACGTAACTGGGTGACTATAAAGGTGCACTACAGGTATCTCCGAAAGTATCTATTGTTTTATGCGGATCGAGACTGGGATTTGTCACTCCGTATGACGGAGAGGTATCTCTGGGCCCACTCGGTAATGCATCATCATAATGAGCTCAAGGTGACCAATGTGTTGGCCACGGGATCATGCATTACGGTACGAGTAAAGTGACTTGCCGGTAACGAGACTGAACAAGGTATTGGGATACCGACGATCGAGTCTCGGGCAAGTAACGTACCGATTGACAAAGGGAATTGTATACAGGGTTTGATCGAATCCTCGACATCGTGGTTCAACCGATGAAATCATCGAGGAGCGTGTGGGAGCCATCATGGGTATCCAGACCCCGCTGTTGGTTATTGCCCGAGAGTGGTCTCGGTCATGTCTGCATGTCTCCCGAGCCCGTAGGGTCTACACACTTAAGGTTCGGTGACGCTAGGGTTGTTAGGAAGACTAGTATGTGACTACCAAATGTTGTTCGGAGTCCTGGATGAGATCCCGGACGTCACGAGGAGTTCCGGAATGGTCCGGAGGTAAAGTTTTATATATGGGAAGTTGTTAAACGGGCACCGGAAAGTTTCAGGGTTATACCGGTATTGTACCGGGACCACCGGAAGGGTTCGGGGGGTCCACCTGGAGGGGCCACCCCTCCCGGGGGGCCACTTGGGCTGCGTGGGGATAGCAGCCAGCCCCTAGTGGGCTTGGCGCGCCCCCCTCCTTGGGCCCATGCGCCTAAGGGTGGGGGGGAAACCCTAAAGGGGGCGCACCCCCTTTTCTTGGGGGGCAAGCCCCCCCACCCCTTGGCCGCCGCCCCCCCCTAGGGTTTTCCCTAGAGGGCCGGCCCCTCTTGCCCTTTCCCCTATATATAGAGGGGTGAGGGGAGGGCTGCTATACACCATAACTCAAGGCGCAGCCCCTCCCCTCCCCAACACATCTCCTCCTCCGTACATGCTTGGCGAAGCCCTGTCGGAATACTGCCGCGTCAACTGCACCACGCCGTCGTGCTGCCGTTGGAGCTGCCTTCCTCAACCTCTCCTTCCTCCTTGCTGGATCAAGACGGAGGAGACGTCTCCCGTCCCGTACGTGTGTTGAACGCGGAGGTGCTGTCCGTTCAGCACTAGGACATCGGTGATCTGAATCACGTTCGAGTACGACTCCATCATCACCATCTCCTTGGCAAGCTTCCGCTCGTGATCTACAAGTGGTATGTAGATGCAAACTCTCTCCCTTGACTCGTTGCTTAGATGAACTCATAGATGGATTTTGGTGAAACCGTAGGAAAAATTTTAATTTTCTGCAATGTTCCCCAACATTATCACCCAGTTTTTATGCATTAGTCTCAATCCTCAAACATTGCATGATTAGGATGTTATTAACTTGTGGGTTGGGATGTAGTCGATGAGGTAGAACCTATTTCCCTGTTACATTCAAACCCTTGGGAGTTACTCTACGCGTTGCTTATATATACTATGATATGCTATGCTCGTAGACGTGGTTTCGGTTTGAGTGAAATACATGACAGATGTGAGCTTCTTAATTAATGGTTCAACTTAAGGTGGCAACTTAATCAAACATCTGGGTGGATTGAGGCACCTGGAGTACCCAGTGTTGCCTGTATTTTTTTGGAAATCACGGAGTACCCGTGTGATCTTCCTATGGACCGCCACCCAGGCTCAAAGGGAACTAAGATTATTCATGCTAGAAACTTCTGTGTGCAGCCACAAGCTATTATGGGCTCTAGCATAGTTGAGTAAGTTACGTGAAGCTCTTGAAGAGGCAGATCAGCAGGTAGTGGGATGTAGGTTTGGTATGGTCTGTCCGGAGTAGAGAGTTAATGTTTCTAAAAGACTGTGTCTCGGTCATCCGTTTCTCAAACACCATGTAGTGCGAGAAATCCAACGGAGGCGATCGAGTCTTGTGGGGAAAAGTGCGCAAACCTCTGCAGAGTGTACAAACTAATCATGGTTAGCCGTGTCCTCGGTTATGGACAATTCTTGAGTATCTAGTACTTGGATTATCACATGTATCTCATCACTCTTAATTAATATTGTTGGGTTGTTAATCACTTTAATTGGGATTGAGTTGGAGGAACCTTCTCAATGATGTTTCAACTACCATGATAGTTAAATAAAATATATTCCTTTGTTGTAGGGAAAAAATGGCTTTTCACAAAACTGTAACCATAGGCTTTCCACCAGCCAAATATGCATGTAGTGATAGCATTATTCTGTTCTTGCTTTACTGTGTTGCATTGCCAGCATATTCCATGTGCTGACCCGTTTTCGGGCTGCAACGTATTATGTTGCAGACTTTTCAGACGAGGAGTAAGGTTCGTTAGGTCGTTGCCGTGCAGCTCAGCTATGCCGTTGGAGTTGATGGACTCACTTTATCTTCCAAGCCTTCCGTTGTTATCGTATTAGATGGCCTTAAGCCATATTATTGTAATAAGTTCTCTCTTGAGACATTCGATGTAATTAGTGTGTGATTGCAACTCTGTTATAAATCCTTCGAGTACTGTGTGTGTCAGCATTACCGATCCAGGGATGACACTGAAGCACAGAGACGTGACCATCTGAGGTCGGGTCGCTACAAAACTTCGCCGGTGCATCTAAACCCCGTGATATGATACGCTCTCTCACACATAAGCCTCCTTATATCTTCCTCAAAACAGCCACCATACCTGCCTATTATGGCATTTCCATAGCCATTCCGAGATATATTGCCATGCAACATTCCACCATTCTATTTATTATGACACGCTCCACCATTGTCATATTGCTTTGCATGATCATGTAGTTGACATCGTATTTGTGGCAAAGCCACCTTCATAATTCTTTCATACATGTCACTCTTGATTCACTGCATATCCCGGTACATCGCCGGAGCCATTCACATAGAGTCATATTTTGTTCTAAGTATCGAGTTGTAATTCTTGAGTTGTAACTAAATAAAAGTGTGATGATTTTCATTATTAGAACATTGTTCCATGTGAAGAAAGGATGATGGAGACTATGATTCCCCCACAAGTCGGGATGAGATTCCGAACGAAAAAAAAAGAGGCCATAAAAAAGAGAAAAAAGGCCCAAAGAAAAAAATGAGAGAAAAAGAGAGAAGGGGCAATGTTACTATCCTTTTTCCACACTTGTGCTTCAAAGTAGCACCATGATCTTCATGATAGAGAGTCTCCTATTTTTTTCACTTTCATATACTAGTGGGAATTTTTCATTATAGAACTTGGCTTGTATATTCCAATGATGGGCTTCCTCAAAATGCCCTAGGTCTTCGTGAGCAAGCAAGTTGGATGCACACCCACTTAGTTTTTTTGTTGAGCTTTCATATATTTATAGCTCTAGTGCATCTGTTTCATGGCAATCCCTACTCCTTCCATTGACATCAATTGATGGGCATCTACATAGCCCGTTGATTAGCTGCGTCAATGTGAGACTTTCTCCCTTTTTGTCTTCTCAAACAACCTCCATCATCATATTATATTCCACCCATAGTGCTATGTCCATGGCTCGCGCTCATATATTGCACGAAAGTTGAAAGAGTTTGAAAAGGCTAAATATGAAACAATTTCTTGGCTTGTCATCGGGGTTGTGCATGATGGGAGCATTTTGTGTGACGAAGATGAAGCATAGCCAAACTATATGATTTTGTAGGGATAAGCTTTCTTTGGCTATGTTATTTTGATAAGACATAATTGCTTGGTTAGCATGCTTGAAGTATTATTACTTTTATGTCAATATTAAAACTTCTGTCTAGAATCTTTTGGATCTAAACATTTATGCCGCAATAAAGTGAATTACATTGAAAAATATGTTAGGTAGCATTCCACATCAAAAATTCTGTTTTTATCATTTACCTACTCGAGGACGAGCAGGAATTAAGCTTGGGGATGCTTGATACGTCTCCAACGTATCTATAATTTTTGATTGTTCCATGCTATTATATTATCTGTTTTGGATGTTTAATGGGCTTTAATATGCACTTTTATATTATTTTTGGGACTAACCTATTAACCGAAGGCCCAGTGCAAATTGTTGTTTTTTGGCTATTTCAGTGTTCCGCAGAAAAGGAATATCAAATGGAATCCAAATGGAATGAAACCTTCGTTGTCGGTGTACTAGAGTAGGGGTACCCTAGTATCCCGAACTTGTGCATGGGCAGTCGCAGCACCACGCGGCAAGGCTTGCCGGGTGACCGCCAAGATCCTCCGTGGTTACGTTGGAGCCATTCAAGAACAAAGTATCCAAGCCAAGGAGACAAGACCCCGGCAAGAGGAGCTTGCCGGGAAGGCCAACAAAGGCATCTCAAGACCCCGGCAAGAGGAGCTTGCCGGGAAGGCCTCCAAGGCACTTCAAGGAACTTGCCGCGACGCGCCGCGCGTCCCGGCAAGACCCGGTGAGCGACAAGCTCCCGGGCGCGACAAGACAACGACCGCGGCAAGGCGCTTGCCGCGGAAAGCCACCACTCTGTGCCCGCGCTCCAGCGCATCCACCAACGTGTCGCTCTGGGACCCTTCCAGGCGTACGTGGCGGGAGGCTGTGCAGCCAGGGGTGCGCGGTGGCAAGCGGCGCTGACAAGATTGCCATCGTGGCGAGCGGTGGCGTCCCTGACGGTCCCTTTTGCACTGTTTAGGCGACGCAGACGGGCATTTAATGCCTTTGTCCCCTGCCGTCAGGGTTAGGTATGATACACTGTAGCAGGTAGTTGTACCTACTGCAGCACCTTTCCATTTTTACCCTTGTCTACGTTGCCACCTGTCGGTGACCCCTTGAGCATATAAAAGGAGGCCCATGCGCAACGTAGAGGGGGTTAGTTGTTAGCTAGTTCAGAGAACACTCAGGCTCGGTCTCGTTAGCTGCTGGGGTGTACTGTAGGACTCCGCGCTCCCGAGCAAGAATTCAATACAAACCACAAAGCAGGAGTAGGGTTTTACGCATCCGTGCGGCCCGAACCTGGGTAAATCGCTCGTGTGCTTCGCCTCGATCCGCTCTTTGCACGATCTCCGCCCCCGCCGAACCAAAAGGGACCCGGTCCGCCGGTCCCATAGGTGTTCGGGATACTAGGGTACCCCTACTCTAGTACACCGACAGGAGCCCCCAGGCCTGGGCCATACACGGTGCCGAGCGCTGTTGGGCCAGGCCCAAAACAGGGCACGGGCACGCTCGGCCTAGGTTACGCCGTATCTCTCCCGTATCCACCGGACCCTCCCCGAATGGCACGCGTTGAATGCGGCGTCGAGGGAGAGATCGTGGGTGGTTTCTTTATTCGGAAATGCGAAACGTCCACCCCCTCCCTCTTTATAAGCAGGGGAAACAGGGGTAGTTCGCCCATTCGCCAGTTGCTGCTTTAATCTCGGAAATCTCTGCCGCTCCCTTGTCTTCCCAGAGCCGAAAGAGAGCAGCGCCCCGCCCCTCATCGCCACCAGCACCACCAACGCCGTCGACCTCCTCCAGCACTTCCGCCATGGCTCCAAAAGCCGACAAGGGGAAGGTCGTGAAGTCGACCGAGGCGCAGCGGCTCGCGGCGCTGCGGAAGGAGCGGGCCGTCTCCCCCCCCCAAGCTTGCCGCGAAGGAGCTGAGGGAGAACTACTACCTCTTCTGGTCGACGGAGATGCGCGCGCATCCGCGCACGAAGGTACTCCCCGCCGCCGCTTGGAAGAAGGCCCCAAACGGATACCCTTTCTTCGCATTGTTCTTCTATTGCGGGCTCTGCCCACCTTTCTCTGAATTCTTCTGTGACATCATGAATACCTACGGATTCCACCTCCTTGACTTCACCCCCAATGCCGTTCTGACCATGGCAGTTTTCGCACATCTCTGCGAAGACTTTGTCGGAGTCCACCCCAGTGTATCCCTCTTTCGCCACTTCTTCATACCCCAAGTAGAGAGAGGAGAGCCTCTATCCGGCGGAATCGCCTGGATCTCAAGGGCCGGCAAGAAAGAAACCTATCTGGAGGGAGAGTTCTGCGGCAAATGGGAGGAGTGGAGAGCAGATTGGTGCTGGATTGACGAGGAGAACCCGCAGCCGTTCACCACCCGGCGCCAAATCCTAGTAACACGCGGCAATGATTGGAGTGACGTGGCCCTGGAAGACGACAGGCTGAAGATTGCCGTCACCAGGATCCTACGCCTCAGGCTTGCCGGGCTTACTGTAGGGGCTGTTGGCGCAGATTTCCTTCGCCGCCACATTGCCCCCCTGCAAGAACGGGGGAGACCCACTTGGGAGTTCAAGAATGCGGCGGATATCATGAGGCTGCGGCCGGGCCTCAACTTCAACTTTACTGTTCTGGAGCTCAACGCGATGCTCCAAGAACTGTTCAAGTATGACCCCCAACATCCCGAAGCGTTCAGGTTGCCAGGGGGTGTCGTTCCGTTGTGCAACAATTCCTCGCTCGACCGCATCCGAGCAATGATGCCGGAGTGCGACTCGCATGGAATTGTGCCAACTTGGCAGGAGCCTGCAGACGACGTCGTGCAGCAGTTCTTCGATGACTTGGTAGAAGTGCCGATCCGCTCCGACGAGAAGGACAGCCTCACCCGCGACACCACGGATGCGGAGATGGCACTTATCGCCACTAGGCTGGAAGAGGCGGCGGCAGCCGCGGCCACGGGCGAGTTTGGATTTACTGTGGAGGAGGCAGATGCAGCAGAGGCGGCAAGCCGTGCCGAGCGAGGGGAGCCCGCCGGCAAGAAGGAACTTGCCGGGCGTGACGCCGAGCCGAGCGAGCCTGCCAAGGACACGAGCGGCTCACTGGAAATCAACTCCTCTTCCACCTCGTCTTCAGACAGCTCGCCGCAAGCAGAGCCTCCATCTCCACCCAGAAGGCGTCTCCACAAGGCCGGGGATGTGGCAGAGTGGCAAGTGAGTCAACAGCCACCGCGCCGCGCGACACGCTCCACCGCGGCAAACACTGTTGCCGCGGGAGCATCTCACGCTGCGACGACAACTGGAGCGGGGCCCTCCCGGACCACCGCTTCTGCTCCTGCCGCTTCTCATGCCACGACGACAGCTGGAGCGGGGTCAGCTCAGACCACCGCCACTGCTCCCGCCAAGCGGCTAAGGGAAGCTACTCCTCCGCCTCCTCGCGCCGGACGTGAGCCAGACTTCGACTTCTCCGCGTTCAACTCCGACGAGGGAGAAGAAGAAGAGTAAGATTTTCTTGTTGTTCTTGTAGTTCTTCAATCCTTGCTGTTTGTCTGGTATCTCATTTGCTTTTCTCTGAACTTGTTCCTCTTTAGGACTCTGGCCCAGAGAGCAGCAAAGAGGGCCAAGGTCCCGGTGATTGCCATCGAGGACGAACCTACTGCGACGGCGGGAGGTGCGCCCGAGACAACCTTGCCGGACCCGGCAACTTTTCTCCAGAGCAGCCCCCAGCGTAAGTATATGGTTTGCTTTCCGCTTGTGAGGTGCACATGGATACTCTGTCTTTGCTGATATCTGACTGCTCGTCTGTGTAGGAGCAAAGCAGCCCCACCAGGAGCCAAGGGAGAGTCCTCTGGCAAGGGAGAGCTTTCCGGTAAGGGAGAAGTCTCCGGCAAGGGAGAAGTCTCCGGCAAGGGAGAGTTCTCCGGCAAGGGATAGCACCAGCGGCCCCCCGACGGCGGAGACCACGACTGGAGAGCCCGGCACAGGTACTCCTCTTGCTTCAAAACTTCCCTTGGGTTCTTCTTCTCTTGATCTTCTTTCTGTTGGATTTTTTGCTTGACTTTTCTCCCCTTTCCGGCTGACAGACCCATCTGCTATGGAGCCGATGGAGACCAAGGTTGCCGCCGAAGAAGCGGCCGGCGCTGACGATCCCGCAGGCGCAGAGGCCGCCAAGGCTGCCGCCGCAGCAACTGGCGAGGGGTCTGGCTATCGCACTGACGGCCCTGAGGCCGCAGGAGCGCCAGGCGCTACACCGACCGCCGTCCCGTCCGCCGCTGCCGCAACGCCAGGCTCTGAAGAGTCCCAGCCAGGCGTCTACCTGAAGGCCGGCGAAGGCGTCTTCATCAACCTCCCCTGGGCGTCAAGCTCCAGGGCGCCGGTCGAGGGGGAGATCTTCGACGGGGAGGTGCTCGCCTCCGCGGGGCTGACGCTGGTTGACGCGCCAAGTAGCAGCAGCAACGAGCCCGAAGAAGAGCGGCTGCTGCGGAGGTTGATGTCGCTCTACCGCGCGCGGCAAGCCAAGCTGGAATCCCGCGAGGCGCTTGTCGCGAAGGCGGGAGCAGATATCGAGAAGCGCGCAGAAGAGCTCGGGGGTTTCCACCGGGAAGCCCTTCGATCCCTGGCGGAGGAGCGGGAGCAGCTCGCCGAAGCGCAGAAGGTCTTCTTCCTCGAGAAGGCCGAAGTTGAAGAGCAACAGCGACTTGCCGCTATGAAGCTATCCGCGGAAGAGGGCGAGCTGGCGCAGCGGAAGGTCAATCTTGACGCCCACGAGGAGGAGCTTGCCGCGCGCGAGGAGAAACTTGGCGGAGCCCTCAAGCAAGCAGAGCATGCTGCCGCCACCGCCAAGGCCGCCAAGAAGGAGTTGGAGACGAAGGTGGCGCAGCTGGAAGCCGATCTTGCCGAGAAGGGCAAAGAGCTCAGCGCCGCCAAGGACTCCAACACGGGTCTTGAGTCGAAGTTGACCGCTTTGACCAAGACGCTGGACGGCGCCAAGAAGCAAGAGGCGGCCTTGAAGGAGGAGATCAAGGCCGACAAGGCGCTGCTAGAGAGTGTTGCCGCCACCCAAAACGCCTTCAGGGAGACTGTGGAGCATTGGACGGAGAGTCTTGTGAATGCTGCCACAGACATCGACAAGGAGCTGGCGCAGCTAGGGATGGAGGATCTCGGGTATCCCTCTGACGAGAACCTCCAACCCAGCGCCAAGCTCGTTCTGTTCTTCAAGGGCGTGGCGACGGCCCTCCAGCGGCTCCGGGAGAAGATCCCAAGCCAGCTGGCCGACGAGTCGCGCAAGATCTGCGCGGGAGCTCTCCAGAAAGTGTTGATGAAGGTGGCCTTCCGCAATCCGGGCCTCAACCTCATCAACGTCCTCAGGACCCTGCCGCCGGATGCTGATCTGGAGGTGCTCAAGGCCCTTGTCGCACCCATTGTGGACAAGGTGAGCGGGATCAAGAGGATCGAAGGCGATCACGTAGACTAGGCCGCCCGCTTCTTCTTTTCTTGTCGCTGTTTGTCATGTTATGAAAACCATCTGTTAGAGCCGCGACAAGCTATCTTTGTAATATAACTCTATTCTGGGTAATGATTGCAATGTTATTCCCTTTACTTGATTCCTCTCTTTGTATGTTTTTTCCCTACGCTTTTAGGGAACTTGCCGGTGCAGGCACCTGAGCTGCGAGCACTGAGTGCGGGACGTCAGCAGCCTGCTGGCGGTGCCGCTACCGACAAGGAACCTTGTCGCAACCAGTTGCAGCTAACTTAAGTTGTTGAGCGGACTCGAAACAAAGTAAGGGCGCAACCAGCTACGAGTAGGTTCCTCCACGCACAGGTTTTCCATACAAAGTGCGGTCATTCAAGGTTGATAACTTAAAATTTTTAAAAATCTGATTGCTCAAACTTTGGCAACTTAGCTTTTCTGTTGTTTGCTTCCCGGCAAGGCGAAACTTTCTTGAACGACGCCTGGTCCATACCGTTATCTCCTCCTCCCCCCCCCCGGCAAACTTGTGGGCGAGGGAACCTTCCTTTCCTTGAGAAAAAGAAAGAAGAGAAAATAAAGATATGGAGCCTTACGGCTCGTTATTGCTTAACGGGGAGTAGGTGCTTCACAAAGTGTCAGATCACATATGCAAAAAATAGAAAGCATGAAATTGACAAGATGTGCGAAGCACATGAGCTTTACTTATGCTCGGGGTCTGCGCCCGGCTTTGTACAAAGGATTACATGCAACAGCGGCAAGACTTGTACAAAAGGTGGTTTCCGGAACAGGTTCCGGCAACCGCGCCTTACGGGTAAAACTTACGAAGATGCTCAATGTTCCAGGAGTTGCTCACTGGAATGCCATCTTCGGTCTCAAGGCAGACAGCGCCAGGCCTAGTGACTCGTTTCACCCGGTAAGGGCCTTCCCACTTCGGCGTCAACTTGTTTGAATTCTTGGCGGACTGAACACGCTGAAGAACAAGGTCTCCTTCCTCGAGACTTCTGGCATTAACTTTGCGGCTATGGTAGCGGCGCAAAGCTTGCTGGTAGCGAGCAGCTCGCACAGCAGCCTGAAGACGGTCTTCCTCAAGGAGCAGCGCATCATCTTGTCGCAGCTGCTCTTGCTCAAGCTCATCATAAGAGAGCACTCGAGGTGACCCGTATACGAGTTCCGTGGGGATAACTGCCTCTGCTCCATAGACTAGAGCGAAAGGTGTCTGGCCAGTGGCTCGATTTGGCGTCGTCCTGATCGACCAAAGAACCACCGGCAGCTCCTCGATCCAGATTCTTCCGCACGTGTGCAGCCTGTCGAAAGTTCTAGTCTTGAGGCCATGTAGCACTTCAGCATTTGCCCTCTCCGCTTGACCGTTGCTTCTCGGGTGAGCAACAGAAGCGAAGCAGACCTTGGCGCCAAGATCTTGGACGTACTGCATGAAGGTGCGGCTCGTGAATTGTGTACCATTGTCAGTGATTATCCTGTTAGGGATCCCGAAGCGGCAAACAATCGACCTGAAGAACTTGACTGCTGACTGTGTTGTCACCTTCCTCACTGGTTCCACTTCCGGCCACTTTGTGAACTTGTCGATTGCAACGTACAAGTACTCAAAGCCCCCGATAGCTCGGGGAAAGGGGCCGAGGATGTCGAGCCCCCAGACCGAAAATGGCCAGGATAAAGGGATCATCTGGAGAGCTTGAGCTGGTTGGTGTATCTGCTTGGAATGGAACTGGCACGCTTCACACTTGGTTACTTGTGCAGTTGCATCCTGGAGGGCTGTTGGCCAAAAGAAACCTTGCCGGAATGCTTTGCCGGCAAGTGCTCTTGCGCCAATGTGGTGACCACATATGCCTCTATGTATCTCTGCCAACAGCTTTTGTCCGTCTTCCCGGTGAATACACTTCAATTTCACACCGTTGAGTCTTCTTCTGTACAGTGTCTTGTCGACAAACTGGTACATACTTGACTGCCGGGCTACTCTTTCCGCTTCTTCTTGCTCTTCGGGAAGTTCTCTTGTCTGAAGGAAACGAACAATCTACTGTGCCCATGCTGGAGCTTGTGGCTCGACAACAAGTACTAAAGGCAAATCTACTGCTGCGGGAGCATCCGCTTCTACGGCGCGAACCTGCGGCTCCGCCGGAGCTTGACGCTCCCCGGCAAGCTTGCCGGAGCAAAACTTGTCGGGAGCTTCTGCTTCGACGGAACAAACCCTTGGGCTTGCCGGAGCAGATTGCTCCTCAGCGCAAGGCAAATCTGTTGCTGCGGGAACGTCCGCTTCTACGGAGAGAACCTGCGGCTCTGCCGGAGCTTGACGTTCCCCGGCAAGCTTGCCGGAGCAAAACTTGCCGGGAGCTTCTGCTTCAACGGAACAAACCCTAGGGCTTGCCGGAGCAGACTGCTCCTCAGCGCTCTTGGCGTTGATCTTGGGGACCTTCTTGGTGGCGGCTTCGGGAAGCTCTGCTGGCAAATAGTCACCAGAAATCAACTTCCTCTTCTTGCTCTGTCCAGTTGATGGCATTACGGACGGTTGAGTCAGCTTGAGCACAAAAATCCCTGGTTCCACAGGTAACTTAAGTGCGGCGCACTTTGACAGGCCATCGGCAATGGCGTTCTGAGCTCTTGGAACATGCTCCATTTGTAGGCCGTCAAAGTGCTCTTCTAGCTTTCTCACTTCGTCGACGTAGGCTTCCATCAACGGACTCTGATAGTTCTTGTTTACTTGGCGGACGACAAGCTGTGAGTCACCCCTGACAATGAGCTTCTTGATCCCAAGGTCTGCCGCGATCCTGAGACCGGCAAGCAAGCCTTCATACTCTGCAGTATTGTTTGTCGCTTGCTCCTTGGGAAAGTGCATCTGGACTACGTACTTGAGGTGCTCTCCGGCGGGTGCAACAAGCAGCACGCCAGTGCTGGCACCTTGCAGCGAAAAGGCACCATCAAAGTACATCAGCCACTCTTTGCTTGCTTCCTTGACGGGGATGCTCGTTTCTGGAATTTCTTCATCTGGTGTTGGCGTCCATTCTGCTATAAATTCTGCCAATGCTCTGCTCTGGATAGTTGAAGTACTCTCAAACTTAAGGCCAAAGCTTGACAGTTCCAGTGCCCACTCAACAATCCTGCCTGTCGCTTCTGGATTCTGTAGTATCCTCTTCAGCGGAAAGCGAGTGACAACTGTGATCTCATATGCTTGGAAGTAATGGCGCAGCTTTCTCGAGGCCATGAGAAGGCCGAAAAGCAATTTCTGCACGCCAGAGTACCTTGACCTAGCCCCCTGCAGAAGGGAGCTGTCAAAGTAAACTGGGCGCTGCACCATTTTCTTCTGTAGCTCCTCGTGTGTCTGCGCAGATCCATCTTTGTCGGGACCAGAGCTTGCCGGGGAAGCCCCTTGCTTGTTGCTGGATGTGCTTGCCGTGGTTGCTGGCTTGTCATCCGCCTCCCTCTCTGCTACTAACGCAACACTAACCACTTGATTGGTTGCCGCTATATACAGCAGCAACTTCTCTTGTGGCTTAGGTGCGACAAGTATTGGAGGGGAGGACAGGTATCTCTTCAGGTCTTGCAGCGCAGCCTCCGCTTCCGGAGTCCATTTCATTGGACCTGCCTTTTTCAATAATTTGAAAAATGGCAGGGCGCGCTCATCAGACCTAGAGATAAACCTGCTGAGAGCAGCCACGCAACCGGCAAGTCTTTGTACATCCTTGACGCGCTTTGGTGCTTCAATCTGCTCAATGGCCTTGATCTTGTCGGGATTGGCTTCAATTCCCCGCTGAGACACGAAGAACCCGAGAAGCTTGCCGGAGGGGACTCCAAACACACACTTCTCTGGGTTGAGCTTGAGGCTGATCTGGCGCAGATTTGCAAAGGTCTCGTCTAAATCTTGAATCAGAGTTGCTCTGTCCTTGCTCTTGACCACTATGTCATCCATGTAGGCCTCCACATTTCTGTGTGTTTGCGGCTCAAGAGCGACATGAACTACCCTTGCAAATGTTGAACCAGCATTTTTTAATTCGAAAGGCATCCGTACAAAATAGTACGTGCCACATGGAGTAATAAATGCGGTCTTCTCCTCATCCTCTTATGCCATGAAGATCTGATGGTATCCTGAGTACGCGTCAAGAAATGAAAGCAAGTCACATCCGGCCGTGGAGTCAACAATCTGGTCAATGCGCGGCAAAGGAAATGGGTCTTTGGGACAAGCTTTGTTAACATCGGTAAAGTCAATACAAAGTTTCCATTTCCCATTCGCCTTGCGCACGACTACAGGATTGGCCAACCACGTAGGATGGAGCACTCCTCTGACAAGGCCTGCTGCTTCCAACTTCTTGATCTCTTCTGCAATGAATTCTTGGCGCTCCACTGCTTGTTTCCTGACCTTCTGCTTGACGGTCCACGCATTAGGACAAATGGCAAGATGGTGCTCAATTACTTTCCTGGGAACACCGGGGATGTCAGACGGTTGCCACGCAAACACGTCGACATTCGCCCGCAGGAAAGTAACGAGCGTGCTTTCCTATTTAGGGTCGAGAGTGGCACTGATGGTGAAGGTACCACCAGTGCCGTCCTCCTTGGCGGACACCTTCTTCGTCTCTGGCGGAGCTGCCATTGTCTTCTTACACTTGCCGGTGGAGCTCGATGGTGCGTCCTCGACGGCAGCGCAGCACTCCGAAGAGGTGCGCTTGCCGGAGTGGGCATCAGAACTCTTGCCGGACTTGGTCTTCTTCCCCCCGGGAGCTTCAACGGCAAGTGACTTGCGATCTGCTGCGGCTGCTGCTTCCCGGTAGATCTTGTCGGCGCAGATAAGAGCATCCTTCTTGTCGCCAGGGACAGAGATGACGCTTATCGGGCCTGGCATCTTCAGCACGTTGTATGCATAGTGAGAGGCTGCCATGAACTTGGCGAGTGCTGGACGGCCAAGTATCCCATTGTAAGGCAATGGAATATCGGCAACGTCAAAAGTGACCCTCTCAGTCCTGAAGTTCAGCTCGCCGCCAAATGTTACTAGCAACGTGACCTTCCCCTTCGGCTTGCTCCTTCCCGGGTTGATTCCTTGGAATGTGCCGGTCTCTTCAAGCTCGCTGTCAGGGATCTGGAGTTTCTAGAGTACAGCGAAGGAGATCAGGTTCAAGCCAGCCCCGCCGTCAACTAACATCTTAGTGACCTTGAGGTTGCGGATGGTTGGTGAAACCAACATCGGCAAGCACCCGACCGCAGTTGTGCGATCAGGGTGGTCCTCAATATCAAAGATGATAGGCGTGCTGGACCATTTCAGAAGCTTGCATGATTCGATGGGTGGTTCTGCTGCATTGACTTCCCGCACCCACTGCTTGAGCTGGCGGTGCGAAGTATGCAAAGAAGCACCACCGTCAATGCACAAGACCTCTGTGGCTTTCTGGAACTCCTGTTCGCTGGTCTCAACATCATCCATGTCTTCGTCGTCGTTGTCATCTTCATCCTTGTCGCGGCCGCGGGGAGGTCTGTCTCCTTGCCACTGCTTGGCCTTGCCGCGACGTCCTCCCCGGCCGGCGCGCTTCTTGCCGGATTCTCCAGCGCTTCCTTGGGCTATCTCCTTGTCGCGTCGCTCGTATTCAGCCTTTTGCTGCTGAACAAGCTGCTCGACTTTCTTGCAGCTCTGGAGGTCATGGCCCTTGGTGCGGTGAATCTTGCAGTACTGCTTGTCGGTGCCGTCCTGCTTGTCGGCGACCGCCACAGCCTGGCAGTTGGCGCATGCGGCAATCTCCTTGCCGGAGCTACCAACTTTGGCTTTCTTGGCGCCACCTTCGTTGCCGGACTGCTCAATGACTAGCACGTCTTTGCCTTTCTTCTTCCTGTTCCGCCGCCGGTTTCTCTTCGCCGGGGCGGCATCCTCGCTGTCGAATCCTTCTGCTCCGGTCATCTCTCCGGGGAGTTTCCTCCCTTCCTCAGCACGTGCACACTTATCAGCCGGGGAATACAGCTCACTGACATCTCTGATCCTGCACATCGTCATCTCCTCCCGCATCCTGCGATTACGCACGTTCTGATGGAACGCGCTGATGACCGCGGCGGGGTGGACGTCTGGGATGTTATGCTGTACACGGCTGAACCTCTAAATGTACTTGCGCAGGGGTTCTCCTTCCTTCTGGGCGAGCAGATGAAGGTCACTCTCTTGGCCATGAGGTTTGTGGCCGCCTGTAAAGGTGCCGACAAATTGATGGCATAGGTCTGCCCAGGAGGATATGGAGTTGTCCGGCAAGTGCATGAGCCAGGACCTGACGTTGGGCTTGAGCACCAGCGGGAAGTAATTGGCAAGGATCTTGTCATCCCGTCCCCCGGCAGCATGCACCGCGATGGTGTAGATGCTGAGGAACTCCGACGGATGCGTCTTGCCGTTGTACTTCTCTGGTACATCTGGTTTGAAATTCTTCGTGCTAGGCCACTGGACTTGCCGCAGCTCACGAGTGAACGCAGGGCAACCTACCGCGTACGGCAAGTCGCCTGGTTCCCCTGGCGCATGCATGTCGACAGAGGGCCCAGCGCGCTGGTCTGATTGACGCCGCGCTTCTCTTTGGCGCTCGATGCGAGTACGAGCGTCCTCTTGTTATCATTCTTGAAGAACTTGGCGCTGATCGCGACGAGCTCGCGGATCTGATGACGCGGTGGATTCGCTATCGAGGTGGATCCGGCGAGTCGGCGATCTTGGCCTTTGGGGCGGAGAGTGCACAGAGGTTGCACCTCCACCGGTCTTGTCGCCACCGGCTCGTGCTTGGCTGACTGGCTACGGCTGCGACGTGCTCGGCTGCCGTTGCATGTCGCCGTTGGCAAAGCCGATGAGACTCTGAATGGTGGCCCTCCAATCGTCGATCTTGTCTGCTGTTGGAGGGTAGTCCAGAAGTAGTTGAGCTCGCGCCAAAGCTTCTGCTGCAGTGGCGGGTGGTGGTGGCGAACGGTGCGAGGAGCGGGATATGCTTGGACTTCTAACTATGTTAGAAGGAGCAGTATCCCGTCCAGGCGACCGTGCCTCGCTCGTGCCAGCATGTTGGCGTGCTTGCTGGTCTTGAGCACTCCGAGATCCACCAGCTCGATCTTGGTCTAGCAAACACATGGTACCGTGAGTACCATGACGCTGCCGGTCCCGCGCCTCCTGAGATGGGCGTGGTGCATGTACGGACGCCGAGGCCTTGGAGTGCGCCCGGTCGTTGTGGGAGCCGGCTACGCCGCCGATGGGCAGCGCAGCCTTGTCCTTGGACCTGGCAGCACCGTGAGCTCCCTCGTCGACGCCCGTTCTTCCGCCGGTGCCTGCCCCATTAGCCGTTTGCTCCGGCGGTGGTGGGTTCGGCGCGGATGGAGCAGCCGCCTCCGAAGCTTTCTTCTTCGGCGGCATGTCGATGAAGATGATGAAGATCTAGCTCACGAGAATGCCGGATCTGGTTCACACAACTTCGACTCCCCCTACCTGGCGCGCCAACGATGTCGGGGGACTGATCCACGAACACCTATGGGACCGGCGGACCGGGTCCCTTTCGGTTCGGCGGGGGCGAAGATCGTGCAAAGAGCGGATCGAGGCAAAGCACACGAGCAATTTACCCAGGTTTGGGCCGCACGGATGCGTAAAACCCTACTCCTGCTTTGTGGTTTGTATTGAGTTCTTGCTCGGGAGCGTGGAGTGCTACAGTACACCCCAGCAGCTAACGAGACCGAGCCTGAGTGTTCTCTGGACTAGCTAACAGCTAACCCCCTCTACGTTGCGCATGGGCCTCCTTTTATATGCTCAAGGGGTCACCGACAGGTGGCAACGTAGACAAGGGTAAAAATGGAAAGGTGCTGCGGTAGGTACAGCTACCTGCTACAGTGTATCATACCTAACCCTGACGGCAGGGGACAAAGGCATTAAATGCCCGTCTGCGTCGCCTAAACAGTGCAAAAGGGACCGTCAGGGACGCCACCGCTCACCACGATGGCAATCTTGTCAGCGTCGCTTGCCACCGTGCACCCCTGGTTGCACAGCCTCCCGCCACATATGCCTGGAAGGGTCCTAGAGCGACACGTTGGTGGATGCGCTGGAGCGCGGGCACAGAGTGGTGGCTTGCCGCGGCAAGCGCCTTGGCGCGGTCGTTGTCTTGTCGCGCCCGGGAGCTTGTCGCTCACCGGGTCTTGCCGGGACGCGCGGCGCGTCGTGGCAAGTTCTTTGAAGTGCCTTGGAGGCCTTCCCGGCAAGCTCCTCTTGCCTGGGTCTTGTCTCCTTGGCTTGGATACTTTGTTCTTGAATGGCTCCAACGTAACCACGGAGGATCTTGGCGGTCACCCGGCAAGCCTTGCCGTGGGGTGCTGCGACTGCCCGTGCACAAGTTCGGGATACTAGGGTACCCCTACTCTAGTACACCGACATTCGCAAGGATCTTTTTTGGAACAAATGCAACCCAGGAGACTTGGAGTGGAGGTTAAGGAAGCAACGAGGCGGCCACGAGGTAGGGAGGCGTGCCCCCAACCCTCGTGGGCCCCTCGTAGCTCCACCGACCTACTTCTTTCGCCTATATATATACTCTTATACCCTGAAAACATCCAGGGGAGCCACGAATCCACTTTTCCACCACGACAACCTTCTGAAACTGTGAGATCCCATCTGGGGACCTTTTCCAGTGATTTGCCGGAGGGGGATTCGATCACGGAGGGCTTCTACATCAACACAATAGCCTCTCTGATGATGTGTGAGTAGTTTATCACAGACCTTTGGGTCCATAGTTATAAGATAGATGACATCTTCTCTCTCTTTGGATCTCAGTACAAAGTTCTCCTCGATGTTCTTGGAGATCTATTTGATGTAATTCTTTTTGCGGTGTGTTTGCCGAGATCCAATCAATTGTGGGTTTATGATCAAGTTGATCTATGAACAATATTTGATTTTTCTCTGAATTCTTATATGCATGATTTGATATCTTTGCAAGTCTCTTCGAATTATCAGTTTGGTTTGGCCTACTAGATTGATCTTTCTTGCAACGGGAGAAGTGCTTAGCTTTGGGTTCAATCTTGCGGTGTCCTTTCCCAGTGACAGTAGGGGCAGCAAGGCATGTATTGTATTGTTGCCATCGAGGATAAAAAGATTGGGTTTGTATCTTATTGCTTGAGTTTATCCCTCTACATCATGTCATCTTGCCTAATGCGTTACTCTGTTCTTATGAACTTAATACTCTAGATGCATGATGGATAGCGGTCGATGTGTGGAGTAATAGTAGTAGATGCAGAATCGTTTCGGTCTACTTGACACGGACGTGATGCCTATGTTTATGATCATGCCTAGATATTCTCATAACTATGCGCTTTTCTATCAATTCCTCGGCAGAAATTTGTTCAACCACCGTAATATATGCTATCTTGAGAGAAGCCACTAGTGAAACCTATGGGCCCCAGGTCTACATTACATCATATTAGTTTGCCGTCAACTAGCCATTTCTGTCGCCGTTTATTTTGCAACCTTTACTTTCCAATCTATACAAAAATACCAAAAATATTTATCTTATTATCTTTATCATATCTCACTTCTGCAAGTGGCCGTGAAGGGATTGACAACCCCTTTATCACGTTGCTTGCAAGGTTCTTATTTGTTTGTGCATGTACTAGGAAATTTGCGTGTAGTCTCCTACTAGATTAATACCTTGGTTCTCAAAAACTGAGGGAAATACTTACGCTACTTTGCTCCATTACCCTTTCCTCTTCAAGGGAAAACCAACACATGCTCAAGAGGTAGCATAGTCCTTGACTCTGCTCATTTTAGTCTAACGACTTTGGAGTTTAAGTATGTCTTCAGTGAACTAAAAGTCGCATCTCAAGATTCCCATATTCGATGGGATGGATTATCCCTTCTGGAAGGAGAAGATGAAGATCCGTCTTCGAGCTAGATATGATGATATGTGGAACGTCGTGCACATTGGGTTCACTATTGTTATTCTTCAAGCTCCTACCGATGAAGAAAATAAGCTCATCCTACTAGATGCTCAAGCCAAAGATGAAACTGGTGGCCATCTCTCTTAAGCTCAATTCCTTCAGTATCGACGGTGTGAAACTACAAAAGAACTGTGGAATGTCCTCGAAAAGATTAATGAAGGAGTGTCAACTCAAAAGGAGGCTCGGATTGATACTCTTCGGGCTAAGTCCAATCGTTTCAAGCGCATTGGAAATGAAAGCTATAAGCAAACCTTCGATCATCTCATTGACATAGCCAATGAACTTCAAGAACTTGGTGCCAAAGACATCACTGACCATGAAGTTGTGAAGAAACTGCTTCGGTCACTTGACACCTTGTTTGACCCGCTTGTTCCGATGACTCGAGAGCCTCCTGATTTCAAAAGCCTCAACTTTGCTGATGTCATGGAAAGACTAAACACTCACAATGAACAAGAAGAGAAGAGAGATCTATATGGCTCAACTCAACGCAAAAACCATGCTCTCAAAGTTGTGGTTGATTCCTCCTCCGATTGAAATGCCGAAGAAGATTCTGATGATCCAGAATGACTCAACAAGGATCTCGCACTGATCGCAAAGCGATTCCAATGTTTCCACAAGAAAAGCCAGTTTGAGAAAAGAAGTTCAAGCAACTCTTGAGGTTCAAAATCCTAAAAACCTACCGGAGAATACACCTGTTTCAAGTGCAAAAATCCTGGTCACACTTCATTTCGGTCTGCCCTCTCTAGGAAGCTGAAATCCGTGCTAGTGGTAGATATGATTTGAGAAACTATCGAAGCAAAGGCAAGAGCAAGAACTACAACTCCGATGATGAGAAGAAAACAAAGAAGTTCTTCAAGAAGAAATACATCTCCGCCTCAAAGTCATCCTCTAGATCTTCCTCAATGAATCCTTCCAAGTCCTCCTCCTACTGCAAGAATACCTATTGCAAGGCCAAGGCATGCATCGGCAAGGAGATGGATTCTGAAGAAGAAGAAGAAGAATCGTCTGCTTCCGAAGAAGAAAATGAGTTTGATGAGGATTCTGACTCAGGCATGGCTGGCATAGCATGCGCCTCTTCCGTGGTGACGAATTTCTTCGGGAACCCGTCAAGCGACGATGAAACTCATGCCTACTACTTCATGGCCGAGGCCTCGAAATAAAAGGCACACTCCAAACTTCACAAGATTCACTCCAGTGATCAATATTCTTATGATGAGGATGACCATGCTAAGTTGATCAAAATTTCCAACATTCAACAAAACTCTCTTGAGAAAATTGAGAAAACCCTCAGGAAGTCCAAAGGGTTGTTGGTTGAGGAGATGGAAAAGAATCAGTTGTTGTCCGAAGAGTATGCTGCTCTCAAGTCAGGAATGTATGAACTCACAACTCCTCATGATTTTCTCTCAGCAGACCATGAGAGATTGACCTATGATTTCCTGAAAACGAAACAAGAACTTGAGGCACTGAGAGAGGCTCATGAATACTTGTTGAGAGAAAATTCTCTTCTCACCCAGCAAATCAAGGAGAAACTTGAAGTGTTTGAGCCACCATGTTAAAAATGTCTTGAAAGAAACAATGCTGAATCTAATTCCGAATCATCTGTGAGTGCTAACCCCTCAATCGAGGAAAATAGTTATGTTTCTGATGAAAATGCTAGTTGAAGGATCTTCTTCAGACAGGAATGTTCAAATCTCTCAAAGGGCACCAAACCCTTTGATGTTCTGAAGAAATCTATTCTTCACAAAAATCCCAGAAAGGAAGGCTTTGGTTTTGAAAGGAAACTGGATGAAAATGGCACTTACTGGGAACCACATCAATATCCTCAGACTGTGTGGGTCCCTGGAAAAAAGCAAAATGCTTGACCTTGCATTACTTTCAGGATATAACTCTCCCATTCCTGAATATCCCGATGATGATTCCCTGGACAACTACAAATTGTTGAAATAACAACATGGTGAAACAATTGCTCGTTATGTTGGACCAAACAATAGAAATGGCCCCCAAAGAAAGCCATTTGGGTGACTAGGAAAAATGTTGATGCACTGCCTGTTTCTAGTTGACTACCATGAAGGCACATAGAATTCGACAGAATGAATATATGCATACAGGATACAATCACTATGCCCATTCATTTGGAAAAAATTCAATGCTTACTCTTTCAATTACTCTTGCTCCTCATCGAGCAACAACTATGCTTATTGAAAGAAATCATATCTTGCTCGTTCATTTGTTTTGAAGCCACCTGCAAAAATGTGGGTGGTTAAGAAGGCCTAATTCTTCTGCAAGACTATGTCTCCGGGTGCACTGAATTGATTATGGACAGTGGATGCACTAGTCATATGACCGAAGACAAGTTGTTGTTTGTCGACCCCAACTTAACTACTTCTCCTCTGAAGTATATCACTTTTGGCGACAACAACAAAGGAAAGGTAACTGGGCTAGGTAAAATTGCTATATCCAAGAGGACAAATACATTGATGATTTGCTACTTGTCCAATCCCTTGGATTCAATCTTATCTCATTGGCAAGTTATGTGATTTAGGCATGCTAGTATTATTCTATATATCCAAATGCATTGCCTTCATGGCCTCTGACCATTCCTTCCTCTTTGAGGGAATTAGAAAGGGTGATCTTTATATTGTGGATTTCTCTAAGGGTCCCTCAGTCCAAACTTGTTTGCTTGCATAAGCAACTGAAGGACGGCTATGGCACTACTACCTCTTGTGCACGCGTTGGTTTTTCCTTGAAGAGGAAAGGGTGATGCAGCAAAGTAGCGTAAGTATTTCCCTCGGTTTTTGAGAACCAAGGTATCAATCCAGTAGGAGATAACACACAAGTCACCTAGTACCTGCACAAACAATCAAGAACCTTGCAACCAACGCGATAAAGGGGTTGTCAATCCCTTCACGGTCACTAGCAAAAGTGAGATCTGATAAACATAATAAGATAAATATGTTTGGTATTTTTGTTGTATAGATTGGAAAGTAAAGATTGCAAAATAGTAAACGAGATGCGATGTAAATAAAAAGAGATTCAGTATAATAAGAAAGAGACCCGGCGGCCATAGGTTTCACTAGTGGCTTCTCTCATGATAGCATGTATTACGGTGGGTGAACAAATTACTACCGAGCAATTGATAGAAGAGCGCACAATTATGAGAATATCTTGGCAATGATTATGAATATAGGCATCACGGCCATGTTAAGTAGACTGAAACAATTCTGCATCTACTACTATTACTCCACACATCGACCGCTATCCAGTATGCATCTAGAGTATTAAGTTCATAAGAACAGAGTAACGCTTTAAGCAAGATGACATAATGTAGAGGGATAAACTCAAGCAATATGATATAAACCACATCTTTTTATCCTCGATGGCAACAATACAATACGTGCCTTGCTGCCCCTACTGTCACTAGGAAAGGACACCGCAAGATTGAACCCCAAAGCTAAGCACTTCTCCCATTGCAAGAAAGATCAATATAGTAGGCCAAACTAAACCGATAATTCGAAGAGACTTGCAAAGATATCAAATCATGCATATAAGAATTCAGAGAAGAACCAAATATTATTCATAGATAAACTTGATCATAAATCCACAATTCATCGGATATCGGCAAACACACCGCAAAAAGTATTACATCGAATAGATCTCCAAAACATCAAGGAGAACTTTGTATTGAGAACCAAAGAGAGAGAAGAAGCCATCTAGCTAATAACTATGGACCTGAAGGTCTGTGGTAAACTACTCACACATCATCGGAGAGGCTATGGTGTTGATGTAGAAGCCCTCTGTGATCGATTCCCCCTCCGGCAAATCGCCGGAAAAGGCCCCAGATGGGATCTCAAGGGTACGGAAGGTTGCGGCGGTGGAAAAGTGGTTCTGTGGCTCCTCCTGATGTTTTTAGGGTATAAGAAGTACGTCGGTGGAGCTCTATGGGGCCCACGAGGGTGGGGGCGCGCCTACCCCCTAGGTGTGCCCTCCTATCTCGTGGACGCCTCACGGAGTTCCAGACTTCCACTCCAAGTCTCCTGGTTTGCGTTTGTTCCAAGAAATATCCTCGCGAAGGTTTTGTTCCATTTGGATTCCGTTTGATATTCCTTTTCTACGAAACACTAGAATAGGCAAAACACAGAAACTGGCACTGGGCCTCCGGTTAATAGGTTAGTCCCAAAAATAATATAAAATAGCATATTTAAGCCCATTAAACATCCAAAATAGATAATATAATAGCATGTAACAATCAAAAATTATAGATACGTTGGAGACGTATCAAGCATCCCCAAGCTTAATTCATGCTCGTCCTCGAGTAGGTAAATGATAAAAACAAAAAAATTGATGTGGAATGCTACCTAACATAATTTTCAATGTAATTTTCTTTATTGTGGTATGAATGTTGAGATCCAAAAGATTCAAGACAAAAGTTTAATATTGACATAATAATAATAATACTTCAAGCATACTAACCACGCAATTATGTCTTCTCAAAATAACATAGCCAAAGAAAGCTCATCCCTACAAAATCATATAGTTTGGCCATGCTTCATTTTCATCACACAAAATGCTCCCATCATGCGATTCCCAAACTTTTTCAACTTTCATGCAATATATGAGCGCGAGCCATGGACATAGCACTATAGGTGGAATAGAACGGTTGTTGTGGAGAAGACAAAAAGGAGGAAGATAGTCTCGCATCAACTAGGCGTATCAATGGGATATGGAGATGCCCATCGATAGATATCAATGTTAGTGAGTAGGGATTACCATGTAATGGATGCACTAGAGCTATAAGTGTATGAAATCTCAACAAAACTAACTAAGTGGGTGTGCATCCAACTTGCTTGCTCACGAAGACCTAGGGCTATTTGAGGAAGCCCATCATTGGAATATACAAGCCAAGTTCTATAATGAAAAATTCCCACTAGTATATGAAAGTGACAACATAAGAGACTCTCTATCATGAAGATCATGGTCCTACATTTAAGCACAAGTGTGGAAAAAGGATAGTAACATTGTCCCTTCTGTCTTTTTCTCTCATTTTTTTATTTGGGCCCTCTTTTTTATGGCCTCTTTTTTTCGTCCAGAGACTCATCTCGAGTTGTGGGGGAATCATAGTCTCCATCATCCTTTCTTCACATGGGACAATGCTCTAATAATGAAGATCATCACACTTTTATTTACTTACAACTCAAGAATAACAACTCAATACTTAGAACAAAATATGACTCTATGTGAATGCCTCCGGTGGTGTACCGGGATGTGCAATGAATAAAGAGTGACATGTATAAAAAATTATGAATGCTGGCCATTGATAACCCACAAGTATAGGGGATCAATTTTAGCCTCTTTTGATAAGTAAGAATGTCGAACCCAACAAGGAGCTAAAGGTAGAACAAATATTCCCACAAGTTTTATCGACCACCGATACAACTCTACACACGCTTGACGTTCGCTTTACCTAGAACAAGTATAAAACTAGAAGTACTTTGTAGGTGTAACGGGATAGGTTTGCAGGAATATAAAGAGCACGTAAATAAAAACTAGGGGTTGTTTTAGGTAAAGAAGCAATGAAGTTAGTATAGAGAGTGTGTAAAATTGGTGGTAGGAGTTGCGAAATTGTCCCTAAGAAGTTGACTACTCTACTAGACCGATAGCAAGTTTTATGTGGGAGAGGCCACTCCTAGCATGTCATCCCTGACTTGAAATTCTATGCACTTATGATTGGAACTATTAGCAAGCATCTGCAACTACTAATATTCATTAAGGTAAAACCCAGCCATAGCTTTAAGATATATTGGCCCCCCTTCAATCTCGTATGCATCAATTTCTATGCTAGGTTGAAGCTTCTGTCACTCTTGCCCTCCAATACATAGTCCTATCAACATACAACTAACCCTATGGTGTGATCCACGCACGCGCTCCTATGATGGGCACCAAAGGACAGCAACAAAACCACAAGCAAATTAAACCAATCATAGCAATTCACCAATTACCGATAGGACAACGAAAATCTACTCAGACATCATAGGATGGCAACACATCATTGGATAATAATATGAAGCATAAGGCACCATGTTCAAGTAGACAGTACAGTGGGTTGCAGGAGAGTGGACCACTGTACATAGATGGGGGAAGGTGATGAAGATGTTGGTGAAGATGACGGAAGTGTTGGTGTAGATTGTCGTCAGATGATGATGGCCCCGACGGCGTTCCAGCGCCACCAGGAGAGAGGGGGAGAGGGCCCCCTTCTTATTCTTCTTCCTTGACCTTCTCCCTAGGTGGGAGAAGGGTTTACGCCCCTGGTCCATGGCTTCCATGGCGGTGGAGGGGCGAGAGCCCCTCCGAGATTGGATCTGTCTCTCTGTCTCTCTCTGTTTCCGCGTTCCAGATTCTGGCCTTTCACTGTTTCTTATATTCTTGGAGATCCGTAACTCCAATTGGGCTGAAATTTTAACACGATTTGTATCCGGATATTGGCTTTCTTGCGGTGAAAGAAGGGCACCAACTGCCTTACGGGGTGGCCACAAGGATCAGGGATGCACCCACCCCCTGGGGCGCGCCCCCTGCCTCGTGGCCCCCTCGGGCATCGTCTTACGTTGATTCTTCTTCCCAAAAATCACATATATTCCAAAAAATATCTGCGTAAGTTTTTATCCCGTTTGGACTCCGTTTGATATGGATTTTCTGCGAAACAAAAAACATGCAACAAACAGTAACTGGCACTGGGCACTGGATCAATATGTTAGCCCCAAAAATAGTATAAAAAGTTGCCAAAAGTATATGAAAGTTGTATAATATTGGCATGGAACAATAAAAAATTATAGATACGACGGAGACGTATCAGCATCCCCAAGCTTAATTCCTGCTCGTCCTCGAGTAGGTAAATGATAAAAAAGTCAATTTTGATGTGGAATGCTACCTAGCATAATCGTGATCATGTAATCTAATCATGGCATGAATATTAAGACACGAGTGGTTCAAAGCAATAGTCTATCATTTGACATTAAGACAATAATACTTAAAGCATACTAATAAAGCAATCATGTATTTTAAAATAACATGGCCAAAGAAAGTTATCCCTACAAAATCATATGATCTGGCTATGCTCCATCTTCACCACACAAAGTATTCAAATCATGCACAACCCCGATGACAAGCCAAGCAATTGTTTCATACTTTTGATGTTCTCAAACTTTTTCAACTTTCACGCAATACATGAGCGTGAGCCATGGATATAGCACTATAGATGGAATAGAATATGATGGTGGAGGTTGTGTGGAGAAGACAAAAAGGAATAAAGTCTCACATCGATGCGGCTAATCAATGGGCTATGGAGATGCCCATCAATTGATGTCAATGTGAGGAGTAGGGATTGCCATGCAACGGATGCACTAGAGCTATAAGTGTATGAAAGCTCAAACTGAAAACTAAGTGGGTGTGCATCCAACTTGCTTGCTCATGAAGACCTCGGGAATTTGAGGAAGTCCATCATCGGAATATACAAGCCAAGTTCTATAATGAAAAATTCCCACTAGTATATGAAACTGACAACGTAGGAGACTCTCTCTATGAAGAACATGGTGCTACTTTGAAGCACAAGTATGGTAAAAGGATAGTAACATTGCCCCTTCTCTCTTTTTCTCTCATTTTTTTGGTGGGCTTCTTTGGCCTCTTTTATTTTTTTGTAAAGTCCGGAGACTCATCCCAACTTGTCAGGGAATCATAGCTTACATCATCCTTTCCTCACATGGGACAATGCTCTAATAATGATGATCATCACACTTTTATTTACTTACAACTCAATATTACAACTCGATACTAGAACAAAAATATGACTCTATATGAATGCCTCTAGCGGTGTACTGGGATGTGCAATGATCTAGCGTAGCAATGGAATCAAAAAATGGACAAGCCATGAAAACATCATGCTACCTATCTTACGATCATTCAAAGCAATATGATAATAAATGCTCAAGTCATGCATATGGTGATGATGCAAGTTGCATGGCAATATATCTCAGAATGGCTATGGAAATGCCATAATAGGTAGGTGTGGTGGCTATTTTGAGGAAGATATAGGGAGGCTTACGTGTGATAGAGCGTATCGTATCACGGGGTTTGGATGCACCGGTGAAGTTTGCACCAACTCTCGAGGTGAGAAAGGGCAATGCACGGTATCGAAGAGGCTAGCAATGATGGAAGGGTGAGAGTGCATATAATCCATGGACCCAACATTAGTCATAAAGAACTCACATACTTATTGCAAAAGTCTAGAAGCTATCGAAACAAAGTACTATGCTCATGCTCCTAGGGGGATAGATTGGTAGGAAAAGACCATCGCTCGTCCCCGACCGCCACTCATACGGAAGACAATCAATAAATACCTCATGCTCCAACTTTGTTACATAACGGTTCACCATACGTGCATGCTACATGAATCACAAACTTCAACACAATTATTTCTACAATCCACAATTACCCACTAGCATGACTCTAATATCACCATCTTTATATCGCAAAACTATTGCAAGGATCAAACATATCATATGCAGTGATCTACAAGTTTTATGTAGGATTTTATGACTAACCGTGTGAATGGCCAATTCCTATCCTCTCTCTAAATAGATATAAGTGAAGCAAGAGAGTTTAATTCTTTCTACAAAAGATAAGCCCATGCTCTAACAGATATAAGTGAAGCAAAAGAGCATTCTACAAATGGCGGTTTTCTATGTGTAAGGAAACAGGCAATCCAAACTTCAAAAGATATAAGTGAAGCACATGAAGCGCTCTATAAAGCCATACTCAAAAGATATAAGTGAAGTGCAAAGAGCATTCTATAAGTCAACCATGGAATATCTCATACCAGCATGGTGCATCAAAGAAAAGTGAAAACTAAATGCAAAATACGCTCCAAGATTTGCACATATCACATGAACAAAACGAATCCAAAAACATACTGATACTTGTTGAAGAAAGGTGGGATGCCTTCCGAGGCATCCCCAAGCTTAGACGCTTGAGTCTCCTTAAATATTTACATGGGGTGCCTTGGGCATCCCCAAGCTTGAGCTCTTGCCTCTCCTCCTTCTCCTCATATCAAGACCTCCTCGATCTTTGATCACTTCATCCACACAAAACTCAACAGAAAGCTCGTTAAGATCTGTTAGTATAATAAAGCAAATCACTACTCTAAGTACTGTTGCAAACCAATTCATATTTTGTTTCTGCATTGTAGCTACTGTAATATAACTTTTCCATGGCTTAATTCACTGATAGAAATCAATAGTTTCATCAAAACAAGCAAACAATGCATCAAAAACAGAATTTGTCTTAAACAGGACAGTCTGTAGTAATCTGAACATTCACCAGACTTATGTTAATACAAAAATTCTGAAACAATTAGAAAAAATAAACAATTTGTATAGAAATACAGTGCAAAAAGTTTCAGAACCGTTTAACGTTCCAGTAAAAAATGTAAAATCGCGCACTACAGCCAAAGTTTTTGTTTTGCACCGCACAAACCAACAAGCAATGTAAACATCCTTAAGGCAAATCTTGGCACATTATTTTTATGATACAATGGATTGTGAGCACAAAGTAACATATATCATGCAACAACGAAGTCTAACTCTCTTCTTATGCATCGGCATGTCATAAAATAACAATTCATGCACACATAGTAAAGGCCAATGCATAGTATAAACAGTTTCTTGCAATTTTATCATATTGGAAACATGGAGAGGCGGAGATATAGTTCCTCTCTTATAATAATTGCATGTAGGAGCAGCAAGCACATGCATATTATATCTATCAAAATCATCATGTGTAGTAATAAAATGCAACCCATCAATATAATCCTTAATAAGGGCAAACTTCTCCGATATAGTGTAGTAGGGAGAATTCAAAAAGATAATAGGACTATCATGCGTGGGTGCAATAGCAACAATTTCATGTTTAACATAAGGAACTATAAAAAGTTCATCTCCATAAGCATAATTCATACTGGCATCTTGGCCACAAGCATAGCAAGCATCATCAAAAGGGATATTTCAAAAGAATCTACGGGATCATAACAATCATCATATCATTCATCCTTCGGTAAATTCAAAGGGAAATTAAATAATGTATGGGATAAAGAGTTACTCTCATTAGATGGTGGGAACGGGTTATCAATCCACTCTTCCTACTTTTGTTCTTCACTCTCCTCCTCATCTTTTTCATCTAATGAGCTCACAATGTCATTAATTTCTTCTTCCATAGACTCCTGCAAAATATTAGTCTCTTCTTGGACAGCAGAGGAGTCCTCAATATATGGTTTAATATAAGGATTAGAAGCATAATTATCATAGCAATATTTAAGTATGGCCAAATTTTCAGATTTGTAGAGAGTAGTATCACACTCTTCAATAAAAGAAGCAATTTTGCAAGTACCCCTAAAAGCAACAAATTCTTCAATTTGTTGAACATCATAGAACTTATAAACACCCTTAGTATACGAAGATACGATTCCATTATCACTAAGCTCACATTGGTAAGGAAGGTGTTTCTTAGGGTCTTTAGAACAACAAGTACAATCATATATTTCACATAAATTCCAAGCATAGCACTGCAAACGATGAATTTGATCCAGTAAAAGTTTCCCTTTTTCAGATATGCGGTGTCGCACATAACAAGATGCTCATCTAAAGATTTTCCCTCAACTAAGCTAGTTGGGGTTTCAGCCCGAGCACATAGGGATCAAAGATGATCCAAGTAAAAAGCTTCAGTAGTGTGATAGATTTTGAGTGGTTCTGCAACCATTGGTTCAATAGGTACCACTAACTTTTTGGTATTTTGCGTTTCCTACCCATAACTAAAGATAGAAAACAAGAGCACAAAATAAAAACTACTTAGTGATAAAGCAAACAAGCACACACGAGAATATTCACCCCACACTATAACTCCCCGGCAACGGCACCAGAAAAAGGTCTTGATAACCCACAAGTATAGGGGATCAATTGTAGCCTCTTTCGATAAGTAAGAGTGTCAAACCCAATGAGGAGCTAAAGGTAGAACAAATATTCCCTCAAGTTTTATCGACCATCGAAACAACTCTACGCACGCTTGACGTTCGCTTTACCTAGAACAAGTATAAAACTAGAAGTACTTTGTAGGTGTAACAGGATAGGTTTGCAGGAATATAAAGATCATGTAAATAAAAACTAGGGGCTGTTTTAGGTAAAGAAGCAATAAAGTTAGTATAGCGAGTGTGGAAAAGTGGTGGTGGGAGTTGCGAAATTTTCCCTAAGCAATTGACTACTCTACAAGACCGATAGCAAGTTTTATGTGGGAGAGGCCACTCCTAGCATGTCATTCCTGACTTGGAATTCTATGCACTTATGATTGGAACTATTAGCAAGCATCCGCAACTACTAATGTTCATTAAGGTAAACCCAACCATAGCATTGAGATATATTGGTCCCCCTTCAATCTCGTATGCATCAATTTCTATGCTAGGTTGAAGCTTTTGTCACTCTTGCCCTCCAATACATAGTCCTATCAACATACAACTAACCCAATGGTGTGATCCATGCACGCGCTCATATGATGGGCACCAAAGGACAGCAACATAACTACAAGCAAATTAAACCAATCATTGCAATTCACCAATTACCGATAGGGCAATGAAAATCTACTCAGACATCATAGGATGGCAACACATCATTGGATAATAATATGAAGCATAAAGCATCATGTTCAAGTAGAGGGTACAGCGGTTGCGGGAGAGTGGACCACTATAGATAGATGGGGGTAGGTGATGAATATGTTGGTGAAGATGAAAGAGGTGTTGGTGTAGATCGTCGTCACATGATGATGGCCCCGACAGCGTTCTGGCGCCACCGGGAGTGAGGGGGAGAGGGCCCCCTTCTTCTTCTTCTTCCTTAACCTTCTCCCTAGATGGGAGAAGGGTTTACCCCCTGGTCCATGGCTTCCATGGCGGCGGAGGGGCGAGCAACCCTCCGAGATTGGATCTGTCTCTCTTTGTTTCTGCGTTCCAGATTTTGGCCTTTCACCATTTCTTATATTCCCGGAGATCCGTAACTCCGATTGGGCTGAAATTTTAACATGATTTGTATCCGGATATTGTCTTGCGGGGTGGCCACGAGGGTCAGGGGCGCGCCCCTGCCTCATGGCCCCCTCGGGCATCGTCTCACGTTGATTCTTCCTCCCAAAAATCACATATATTCCAAAAAATCTCTGTAAGTTTTTATCCCATTTGGACTATGTTTGATATGGATTTTTCGCGAAACAAAAAACATGCAACAAACATGAACTGGCACTGGGCACTGGATCAATATGTTAGTCCCAAAAATAGTATAAAAAGTTGCCAAAAGTATATGAAAGTTGTATAATATTGGCATGGAACAATCAAAAATTATAGATATGATGGAGACGTATCAGCCATTCCACAAATACGATGTCAACTACATGATCATGCAAAGCAATATGACTATGATGAAGCGTGTCATAATAAATGGAACGGTGGAAAGTTGCATGGCAATATATCTCCGAATGGCTATGGAAATTCCATAATAGGTAGGTATGGTGGATGTTTTGAGGAAGGTAAATGATGGGTTCATGGTACCGGCGAAAGTTGCGCCGCACAAGAGAGGCTAGCAATGGTGGAAGCATGAGAGTGCATACAATCCATGGACTCAACATTAGTCATAAATAACTCACATACTTATTGCAAAAATCTACAAGTCATCAAAACCAAGCACTACGCGCAGGCTCCTAGGGGGATAGATTGGTAGGAAAAGACTATCGCTCGTCCCCGACTGCCACTCATAAGGGAGGCAATCAAAGAACACCTCATGCTTGAAATTTGTCACACAACGGTTACCATACGTGCATGCTATGGGACTTGCAAACCTCAACACAAGTAGTTCTCAATTTCACAATTACTCAACTAGCACGACTCTAATATCACCATATTTATATCTCAAAACAATTATCAAGTATCAAACTTCTCATAGTATTTAATGCACTCTATATGAAAGTTTTTATTATACCCATCTTGGATGACCATCATATTAGGACTAATTTTATAACCCAAGCAAATTACCATGCTGTTCTAAAAGACTCTCAACATAATACAAGTGAAGCATGAGAGATCAATAATTTCTATAAAATAAAACCACCACCGTGCTCTAAAAAGATATAAGTGAAGCACTAGAGCAAAATTATCTAGCTCAAAAGATATAAGTGAAGCACATAGAGTATTCTAATACATTCTGATTCATGCATGTCTCTCCCAAAAGGTGTGTACAACAATGATTATTGTGGTAAACTAAAAAGCAAAGACTCAAAGAATACAAGACGCTCCAAGCAAAACACATATCATGTGGTGAATAAAAATATAGCCTCAAGTAAAGTTACCGATAGACGAAGACGAAAGAGGGGATGCCTTTCGGGGCATCCCCAAGCTTAGGCTTTTGGTTGTCCTTGAATTTTACCTTGGGGTGCCTTGGGCATCCCCAAACTTAGGCTCTTGCCACTCCTTGTTCCAAAATCCATCAAATCTTTACCCAAAAACTTGAAAACTTCACAACACAAAACTCAATAGAAAATGTCATGAGCTCCGTTAGTATAAGAAAACAAACCACCAATTTAAGGTACTGTAATGAACTCATTATTTATTTATATTGGTATTAAACCTACTGTATTCCAACTTCTCTATGGTTCATACCCCCACCCCCCCCCCCGATACTATCCATGGATGCATCAAAATAAGCAAACAACATGCGTAAAACAGAATCTGTCAAAAATAGAACAGTCTGTAGAAATCTGTAGGTTTCGAGTACTTCTGTAACTCCAAAAATTCTGAAAAATTAGGAAGACCTAAATAATTTGTATATTGATCTACTGCAGTTGGAATTGGTATTTTATTGCTCTCTGGTAAAAATGAAAATTATTCTCGTGAGCGCACACTTTCTGTTTTTTCAGCAAGATCAAACAACAATCACCCAAGAAGATCATAAAGGCTTTACTTGGCACGAACACTAATTAAAGCATAAAAAACACAATCATAACAGAGGATAGATAAATTATTTATTACGAAACAGGAACAAAAAGTAGAGAACAAAAATAAAATTGGGTTGCCTCCCAACAAGCGCTATTGTTTAACGCCCCTAGCTCGGCATTGATAATTTCAATGATGCTCACATGAAAGACTAGAATTGAAACACAAAGAGAGCATCATGAAATAGGTGACAAATACATATAAGTCTACCATACCTCCTATGCATAGGCATCTTATAGGCAAACAAATTATCATAGCAAGCAAAAACTAGCATATGCAAGGAAGCCGAAAGAAACAATAGCAATCTCAACATAATGAGAGGTAATTTAGTAACATGAAAATTTCTACAATCATATTTTCCTCTCTCATAATAATTACATGTGAGATCATAAGCAAATTCAACAAAATAGCTATCACATAAAATATTTTCAACACGATCCACATGCATGCAAAGTTGACACTCTTCCAAAATAATGGGATTAACATTAACTAAAGTCATGACCTCTCCAAACCCACTTTTTATCAAAAACTTCATAAGATTGAACATTCTCCAAATATGTGGGATCTAAAGTTGGCACTCTTCCAAACCCACTTTCAATATTATTGCAAACTTTATTATCAATCTCATATTCATCATGGGGCTTAAATAAAATTTCAAGATCATAAGAAGCACTATTACCCCAATCATGATCATTGCAACAAGTAGGGGACATAGCAAAACTAGAATCCCCAAGCTTAGGGTTTTGCATATTATTAGCACAATTTACATCAATATAATTTATAATAAAATCATTGCAATCATGATTTTTATTCAAAGATCTATCGTGGATCGCTTCATAAAGTAATTTAGCACACTTTTCAGATTCACGAATTTCAAGCAAAACCTCATAAAGATAATCTAGTGCACTCAACTCACTAGTAATGGGTTCATCACAATTGGATCTCTTAAAGAGATTAGCAAGTGGATGAGGATCCATAAACTTTTAGCAAGAGAAGATGCAAGCAAAAATAAGGTAGATGGTAACACAAGCAAACAAAAGATTGAACGAAAGAAGGGCGAAGAAAAGGCAAAGGTTGTGAAGTGGTGGAGAGGAAAACGAGAGGAAAATGGCAAACAATGTAACGCGAGGGAGAAGAGTATATGATGGGTACTTGGTATGTCTTGACTTGGCGTAGATCTCCCCGGCAACGGCACCAGAAGTCCTTCTTGCTACCTCTTGAGCATGCGTTGGTTTTCCCTTGAAGATGAAAGGGTGATGCAGCAAAGTAGCGTAAGTATTTCCGTCAGTTTTTTAGAACCAAGGAATCAAACTAGTAGGAGATAACACGCAAGTCACCTAGTACCTGCACAAACAATCAAGAACCTTGCAACCAACGCGATAAAGGGGTTGTCAATCCATTCACGGTCAGTCGCAAAAGTGAGATCTGATAAAGATAATAAGATAAGTATTTCTGGTATTTTTGTTGTATAGATTGGAAAGTAAAGATTGCAAAATAGTAAACGAGATGCGATGTAAAGAAAAAGAGATGCAATATAATAAGAAAGAGACCCGGGGGCCATAGGTTTCACTAGTGGCTTCTCTCATGATAGCATGTATTACGGTGGGTGAACAAATTACTGCCGAGCAATTGATAGAAGAGTGCATAGTTATGAGAATATCTAGGCAATGATTATGAATATAGGCATCACGTCCATCTTAAGTAGACCGAAATGATTCTGCATCTACTACTATTACTCCACACATCGACCGCTATCCAGCATGCATCTAGAGTATTAAGTTCATAAGAACAGAGTAACGCTTTAAGCAAGATGACATGGTGTAGAGGGATAAACTCAAGCAATATGATATAAACCCCATCTTTTTATCCTCGATGGCAACAATACAATTCATGCCTTGCTGCCCCTACTGTCACTGGGAAAGGACACTGCAAGATTGAACCCAAAGCTAAGCACTTCTCCCATTGCAAGAAAGATCAATCTAGTAGGCCAAACTAAACCGATAATTTGAAGAGACTTGCAAATATATCAAATCATGCATATAAGAATTCAAAGAAGAACCAAATATTATTCATAGATAATCAAATTGATAAACCCATAATTCATCGAATCTCGGCAAACACACCACAAAAGAGTATTACATCGAATAGATCTCCAAAAACATCAAGGAGAACTTTGTATTGAGAACCAAAGAGAGAGAAGAATCCATCTAGCTAATAACTATGGACCCGAAGGTCTGTGGTAAACTACTCACACATCATCGGAGAGGCTATGGTGTTGACGTAGAAGCCCTCCGTGATCGATTCCCCCTCCGGCTGATCGCCGAAAAAGGCCCCAGATGGGATCTCACGGGTACGGAAAGTTGCGGCGGTGGGAAAGTGGTTCCGTGGCTCCTCCTGATGTTTTTTGGGTATAAGAGTATATATATAGGTGAAAGAAGTACGTTGGTGGAGCTCCGTGGGGCCCATGATGGTGGGGGCGCGCCCTCCTATCTCGTGGATGCCTCACGGAGTTCCAGACTTCCACTCCAAGTCTCCTGGTTTGCGTTTGTTCCAAGAAAGATCCTCGTGAAGGTTTTGTTCTGTTTGGTATTTCGTTTCTGTGAAGCACTAAAATAGGCAAAAAAAAAACAGAAACTGGCACTAGGCCTCTAGTTAATAGGTTAGTCCCAAAAATAATATAAAATAGCATATTAAAGCCCATTAAACATCCAAAACAGATAATATAATAGCATGGAATAATAAAAAATTGTAGATACATTGGAGACGTATCAGGCACCATAGACTTGGTCATGCAGGTATGAGAAATGTGCAGACTCTGGTGCAGAAAAAGCATCTTCGTGGCATTCCTAATGTGAAAGTCGACAAGAATCGTCTCTGTGCTACATGTGAAGCTGGTAAATTGGCTAAGAAACATCATTCGTCCAAGATAGTTATGACCACAACAAGACCACTGGAAATTATTCATATGGATTTATTCGGTCCTCAAAATTATGCAAGCTTCGGTGGTAGTCATTATGGTCTGGTCATTCTTGATGATTTCTCTCGATACACTTGGGTATTCTTCCTCGAAGCCAAGACTTGTACTCAAGATATCTTCAAAAGCTTCGCTAAGAAGGCCCAGAACGAATATGATGTGTGAATTAAGCATGTCAGAAGTGACAAATGGAACTGAGTTCAAAAATACTCACATTGCTGAATTTCTCGATGATCATGGTATCACTCATGAGTTCTCCGCTGCTTACACTCCTCAACAGAATGGAGTTCTTGAATGAAAGAACAAAACTCTCATTGAAATGGCAAGAACAATGCTTAGTGAGTATAGAACTCCCATTCTCGTCTAGGCTAATGCCATTAACACTCCTTGTCATGTTATCAATCGTGTTTATCTTCACAAGTTCCTTGAGAAAACTTCATATGAGCTTAACACTAGAAACAAACCAAATGTTTCTTATCTTCGTGTCTTTGGTGCACCTTGTTATATTCTTGATATGAATCATTCTTCCAAGTTTGCACCTAAGGCACATGAACGATTTCTTCTTGGTTATGGCTCAAACTTGCATACTTCTCAAGTCTATAACTCTCACCACATGAACATTATGGAAACGGTAAATGTGTGGTTTGATGAATCTAACCGCTCTCAAAAGGAGCACTTTCCAAATGTGATAGATGAACCGCTGATATCGGATGCTATTCAGAAAATGGCCATTGGGAGTGTCAAGCCTATTGAAGGAAATGCACCTGAGCCATCTGATGATGATGCTCCCATGACTCAAAGCAGAACTCGTCAAGCCATTGCCGAAGCAAATTCTCCTCTGAATGGAAATGGCAGTCAAAATTCAAATACCGATCAAAATGGCAATCCTGAAGGGAATGATGACACAAATGGTGATGCTGATGATAATGACTGTCGGTGTCAAAACTGGCGGATCTCGGGTAGGGGGTCCCGAACTATGCGTCTAAGGCGGATGGTAACAGGAGGCAGGGGACACGATGTTTTACCCAGGTTCGGGCCCTCTTGAGGGAGGTAAAACCCTACGTCCTGCTTGATTTATTCTTGATGATATGAGTATTACAAGAGTTGATCTACCACGAGATCGGAGAGGCTAAACCCTAAAAGCTAGCCTATGGTATGATTGTATGTTGTCCTACGGACTAAAACCCTCTGGTTTATATAGACACCGGAAAGGGCTAGGGTTGCACAAGGTCGGTTACAAAGGAGGAGATATACATATCTGAATTGCCTGGCTTGCCTTCCACGCGAAATAGAGTCCTATCCGGACACGAAACGAAGTCTTCAATCTTGTATCTTCATAGTCCAACAGTCCGGCCAAAGGATATAGTCCGGCTGTCCGGAGACCCCCTAATCCAGGACTCCCTCAGTAGCCCCTGAACCAGGCTTCAATGACGATGAGTCCGGCGCGCAGTATTGTCATCGGCATTGCAAGGCGGGTTCCTCCTACGAATACACCACAGAAGAATTTGAATACAAGGATAGTGTCCGACCCTGCAAAATAAGTTCCACATACCACCGTAGAGAGAATAATATTTCCACAAATCTAATCTGCTGACTTGTTTTGGCAACATGACATTATGCCATGGCCCGGTGATTATTCGAACCGTTTCATTTAACTAGCCCCGCACATAACGTGAGGCAATTTCTTGACACGTCTTGTCAAAGCAGAGATAGTGTTCCCCTTATCACGGGATTCTCATAAATACGGGCGTGGGTAACCCAACCACACCATCGATTACGGCGCTTGGGGGATAAGCGAGTTTTACCAGGCTAGTGGGGGCGCATAGTTTCGGCCGCCCTTATAAAGGGACAAGGTTTAACTTTTTTCTACCCACGCCTTCTTCCTCCTTGCTCATCCATTCTCGCGCACTCGAGCTCCAACGCCCAAGTCCACATCCTTCCACTCAACCTTATCCAATCATGTCCGGAGCGGGAGGCAAATGGATGGCTTCCTCCGTTACGGAGGGACACATCAAGAAGTTGCGCAGAGCCGGATACTTAGCCGCAAATATCGCGCATCGGCTGCCTGCTGCGGGGCAGATCGTTCCTACCCCTGAACCTCATGAGAGGGTAGTTTTCCTCCACCACTTCCTCCACGGACTGGGGTTTCCCCTCCATCCATTCGTCCGTGGTCTCATGTTCTACTACGGGCTGGACTTCCATGATCTGGCCCCGAACTTCATCCTCAACATTTCGGCGTTCATAGTCGTGTGTGAGGCTTACCTCCGCATCTGGCCCCACTTTGGCCTGTGGTTAAAGACCTTCAATATCAAGCCGAAGGTGGTGGGAGGCCAACAAGCAGAATGCGACGGAGCCATGGTGGGCAAGATGCCCAATGTTATATGGCTCGAAGGCTCCTTCATGGAGACCATAAAGGGGTGGCAATCGGCGTGGTTCTACATCACCGAGCCGTGCGACACCAATTGGGTGGCTTCCCCTGAGTTTTGATCCAGAATCCCCACGCGGCTCACCTCCTGGAAAGAGAAGGGCCTGTCCTAGGGTTCATCGGTGGAGCTGGACGGACTCCAGAAATGTATCCAGAATATGGCGAGCAAGAAGCTCAAGCTTGTCAACATAGTCCAGGTCATGCTCATCCGCCGGATCCTCCCGTGTCAACAACGGGATTTCAACTTGTGGGAGTTCGACCCGGCCCAGCACCAAATTCTGAGCGAGCTCTTCAATACGACACACAAAGACGTCTGGAGGGTGCTGTTCAAGGGCGCCGAGGTCCCTCCCTCTCTCACCGAGGACCGCGGGCTAAGCGCGAAGCGTCGAGCACATTCTATGAGTTCTATACATCTGGTAGGATATTTTATTTCCCCTAGCTTAATCATGTGTGTGGTCTGAGCTCCATGCCTTTGATAGGACTGGGTGGAGACGTCGGGGCAGATTAACTGTCCGGCCCCTCTACCCGAAGACACTGCGGACGCTCTCCTGACGGAGATGCTGACTCCGGCTCCTTACAAGGTGCCGGAGAAGACCAAGAAGGCCAAGGGAACCCGAAAGAGTTCCCGACGCCAGGTGTTATCGGATTCATCGTCCGATAACTCCGCGACGCACTCCTCCCCCGAAGACGAGGAGGAAGATGAAGATGCTCCGCCTCTAGTCGGGGGAGACAAGAAAAGGAAGGCCGCCCCAACCGGGGGGGCGAAGGGTCCAAGAAGGGAAGGAACCTCCTTCCGGACTACTCCACCACCGCCGCCGAAGGCGAAGACAAGTGGCTGCTCAGGGCCAACCCCTGGCGAAGTCGTAAGTATTCGGATGCCAGAGTAATTCATAGCATACCTTTGTCGCACTGCTTCTCCTAACACCGAATTATGATTATGCAGACCACCACGAGCCCGTATCGACGTATCGTCGGATAGCTCCCTGGGCTCGTAGGATATGGATAGCGATCCACTTCCGACCGCCACCTCCCCTTGCCCAACGGACAATGCCGAGGTATTATCTCAAGAGGCACCGGGTCGAGGGGAGACAGTCCCGGAGGCGCCTCGAGGCGACCTCCCGGATTCCGGGAGCAGAGGGAGCAAGGCTCCCGAGGGCTCCGAGTTCGGCCCTCAGCCGAACACCACGCCGGAACCTCCAGTGGTCCCGGACTCAGGCAGGCGGCCTCCTTCCAAAAGGGGCAAGATGCCTGTGCCGGTGACCTTTGTCCATCCAGAGGCACCGGACACTCTACTGGGAGCGCTTTGCAGCGCTTCCATCGACGAAGAGCACCGCACTATTATGAGTGCGGTGATCCAGAAGGTTCAGTCCGCCAAGAGCGGACTGACTGAAGCCTATGCCAGCCTTCTGATAGGCTTTGAGGTAAGTATATAGGAAAAATATTACCGCATAGACAGTAGCCCCTGATGCTCTGTTCGGTGTTCACAAAGAAAAGGCGAACAGAGGATCAAACAATATCGCAGGAGTCTAATATAAGTATGTCTATATGTGTATGCCGGCTTCGCTGCTGGCCTCTGCCGCACTGACTGCGGAGGTCACCGCACTAAAGCAGGACCTCGAAGGGTCCAAGGAAGAGCTCGGCCTTGCCAAGAGGCAGCTCGAGGAGAACAAAGGTAAGTAGTACCTAGTCTATGGATATATATAAAAAGAATGTGATTGCAAAATGACAGGATCATCATAATTTTGCCAGGGGCCACGAACGAGGTGGCAACCCTGAAGAAAGCGCTATCCGAGGCCAAAAACAAAGCGGCCAAGGAGCGCACCAAGCGGGAAAGGCATGAGGCACGGGTGGGCGAGGTGTAGCAAGAGCTCCACGCTCTCGTGACGAAGCACGAGGCATTGGAGCTGGACTTGAAGACGCGAGAGTCCGAGCTTGACACCGCCCTTGAAAGTGCAAAGAGTGACAAGGCCGAAGCATAGAAGGCCCTCCAGGAGATTGATGCGATGAAGAAGATAGCGGCGGGTAAGGCATTCTATATGCAAAGCAAGCATGTGAAAGTGAATTACTTGTTACTTACCCGAATCCGGAGCTCTCCAGGAGCATTCGCAGATTTCCCCCGCAGCATGTCGGATGCCGCACAGTTTTACCAGGCCGAGGAGGCAAGCTCAACGGAGAAGCTATTCTGGTCTCAGTATACTGGGACCGAACACCCGATGCCTTTGAGCGACTAGCTGAAGCAACTGGTCGAGCTGCACAAGGCAGCCGAATAGGCCATGAAGGGCTTTATAGTCCGGATGTGGCCTGGCGACGCCATTCCCAACAGCTACTTTGGCCTGGAGAGGCGGGTTGTGGATGCCTGCCCACGGCTTGAAGTCATCAAGCGGTCCGTCTGCATCGAAGGTGCACGCCGGGCTTTCGCCCGTGTGATGGTGCAATGGGCCAAGATGGATGTCGTGAAGCTGGTGAAGGAAGGGCCGCCGCAGGGCAAGGAGCATCGCCACCCCGAGATGTACTATAAGGGTGTCCTGAAGGGTGCTCGTCTCGTAGCGGACGAGTGTACGAAAGATGTAATATTTGAGTAAACTTGCTCGTGTGATCTTGTATGAAAACTGGTTCATATGCGCTATGCAACGCTTGTCTGAATTTAAAATATTACCTTCTGTTTGGTTGTTTATCAAATCTGAGAGATGGCTAGTCGTCGGCTTCTGCCCCCATGCCACGAGTGCTAGGGTGTTCGGGATAAACCTGAGCACTCTTGTTCCCATTGTTGGGTCCTTCGAGGGAGGTGCTCAGCACAACGAACGAGGCAATCGGACTTTAATGCATTATCACTCTCACTTAGCCATAGAATTCTATAATTTTAAATTTCGGCGAAGCCCCTAGTATTCGGAAGGCCGAATTCGGGGCGCGATACACGCCTTAAGCCGGACAGGGCCGACTCCTCTCTCTAAGCGGCATAAGTCTTTAGGGACTTGAAACCTCTCGAACAGCGAGCAGTCTCTCGCCTTATCATGCCAGACAGTTTTAGCTTTGTTTACTGAGGTGCTTAGCCCAGCAGAACCGGGGCACACTCGCAGTAGTTCTCCCAGTGCTACCTTAGTCGATATAGCGGAACGTAAGGTACCAAAACATGGGAGCCGGGCAAACCCAACTATTGACCCAAGACATGATTCGGAGCTGATGCATATAATGCTATAAGTTCGGGGTGCCGCACTGTCGAAAGTCTTCGGACTTCTCACGCCGTATTATGGGGTATGCTTAAGCCCCTAGCGTATTGTCCGTATCAGAGTGTACGGGTGCTAGATGCCGTAAATGAACATATATATAAAAAGGAGGAATGCAGTAATAGTCTTAATAATGTGCATTGTTTATTCAAAAAGGTGCGTTAAAGCAGAATGATACAAGTAGTACGATAAGCAAAAAGTAGGATTGTTTGACATGTCCCTTCGAAGGGCAAGCTGAGGAATAGTATGAAAGAAAATATTTCACTCGTTATCGTAATCCACCTGGGAGTTTCGTGGTGTGACGTAGCTTTCTGCCTCCTTGGTTGCTGCATCATGTGTTCGGCAATCATGCTGCCGGACAGGGTTTCCAGAGATTAAAGTCCTGAAAGAGAAAAATAACAAAGCAGGAAGCCCCTAGTGTGGTTTAAGCCGTGTATTGGGGCGTGTCATAGTTGTGCCCCCCTCCCCGCCTGTGCCCATGGTATTTTTAATGCGTAATTATGTACGCGTGGCACGAATTTTGCCGTTTGGCTGGGGCCGGGGTGGGGTCCGCATTGCTATGCGAGCTCGGGACGTGCCAAGCGGTCCAGTTGCCGATTACTCCGGGCGCGCTTAAAGTTGTCCGGGTCCTTAATCGCCGAACTAGTGGATTTCCTTAAGAGGCTGCTTTGTGCTTCTAGTGTGAGGGCCGCAGTGTGCTCCTCCGTGCGGAGAGAGCGCTCTGTGTTTCCATTGACTGTGATGACCCCCCGAGGTCCCGGCATCTTGAGCTTGAGATATGCATAATGTGGTACCGCATTGAATCTTGCAAATGCGGTTCGCCCGAGCAGTGCATGGTAGCCACTGCGGAATTGGACTATGTCGAAGATTAACTCTTCACTTCGGGAGTTATCCGGAGGTCCGAAGACCACTTCCAGTGTTACTGAGCCTGCGCAATGGGCCTCTACACCTGGTATGACGCCTTTAACGGTCATTTTAGTGGGTTTGATCCTTGAGGGGTCTATACCCATTTTGCACACTGTGTCCTGATAAAGCAGGTTCAGGCTGCTGCCGCCGTCCATTGGGACTCGAGTGAGGTGAAATCCGTCAATGATTGGGTCTAGGACCAGTGCGGCGAATCTGCCATGACGGATGCTAGTGGGGTGCTCCCTGCGATCAAAGGTGATCGGACAGGAGGACCATGGGTTGAACTTGGGGGCGACTGGCTCCAACGCATATATGTCCCTGAGCGCACGCTTCCGCTCCCTCTTGGGGATGTGGGTTGCGTATATCATGTTCACCGTCCGCACTTGTGGGGGGGACCTCTTCTGTCCTCCGGTGTTCGGCTACCGGGGCTCCTCCTCGTCATCGCTATGTGACCCCTTATCTTTGTTTTCGGCATTTAACTTGTCGGCCTGCTTGAACACCCAACAGCCCCTGTTGGTGTGGTTGGCTGGCTTGTCGGGGGTGCTGTGTATTTGACACGAGCGATCGAGTATACGGTCCAAACTGGACGGGCCCGGAGTGCTTCTTTTGAATGGATTTTTCCGCTGACCGGTTTTAGAGCCTTTGAATCCGGCATTAACTGTCGTATCCTCGGTATTGTCGCTGTTAATGCAGCGCATATGCTTGTTGCGACGTGACCTGCCATTGCCGTCCTTGGTATCCGAAGTACCATGGTTCTTCGATATGTTATTACTGCGAGCCAGCCAGCTGTCTTCTCCCGCACAAAAGCGGGCCATGAGTGTCATGAGGGCTGCCATAGATTTCGGATTTTCCTGACCAAGGTGTCAGGCTAGCCACTCATCGCGGATGTTGTGCTTGAAAGCTACTAGGGCCTCTGCATCCGGACAGTCGATGATTTGATTTTTCTTTGTTAGGAACCGTGTCCAGAATTACCTGGCCGATTCTTCTGGCTGCTGAATTATGTGGCTCAAGTCATTGGCATCTGGTGGTCGCACGTAAGTGCCCTGAAAGTTGTCGAGGAATGCGGCTTCCAGATCTTCCCAACAACCAATGGACTCTGCCGGCAAGCTGTTGAGCCAATGCTGAGCTGGTCCTTTGAGTTTGAGTGGGAGGTATTTGCTGGCGTGTAGGTCATCACGGCGGGCCATGTGAATGTGCATGAGGAAATCTTCGATCCATACCGCAGGATCTGTTGTGCCATCGTATGATTCTATATTTACGGGTTTGAAACCCTCTGGGATTTGATGATCCATTACTTCGTCTGTGAAGCATAAGGGGTCTGCGGCGCCTCTGTACTGGGCTATATCGCGACGCAACTCGAATGAGTCGTGCCCGCTGTGTTTGGCCCGACCAGACTTACTTTTACTGTATCTGGCATGACGATTATCGTCTCGCAGAGTGGCGCACCCTCGGGATCTGTAGATCGATCTTGCATATTTTTCTTTGTCCTACAATACGTCTCATAGGTCTGGCGTATTTCCCCATGCCTTTTTATTTGAATGACGTCGGGGTGAGGTCTGAGATTTTGGCTGGAATGTCTCTCTGTCGCGGCCACGAGGTGGCCGATCAGCCGCGTCATACGCCGGGGATGTAGGTTTTGGTGCTTCCTCCTCCAGTCGGGGTAGCAACCTGCATTTTGGGTAACTCTTGGAGGGGCGTTCGAGTTTATACTCTTCGGCCGACAGGACTTCAGTCCATCTGTCAGCTAGCAAATCTTAATCAGCTTGAAGCTGTTGCTGCTTTTTCTTAAGGCTATTTGTCGTGGCTATAAGCCGGCGCTTGAAGCGCTCTTGTTCGACAGGATCCTCTGGCACGACGAATTCGTCATTGCCGAGGCTTGCCTCATCTTCGGAGGGGGGCATGTAATTATCATCCTCCGCCTCTCCATCTGCCGCTCTCTCAGGAGCGCTGGCTCCTCCATCCTCCTGCTCTAAATCTTGCTGGAGGGGATTGTTGTTGTCTTCGGCACTATCCGGAGTGCTATTATCTCCGGTGCCGGTATCACCACTTTTGCCTTGGCAGAACTTAGAGCGGCGCCGCTGACACCGGCGCTTGGGTTGCTTCTTGGAGGGGTCATCCTTCGTTGTCTCGTCGCCATTGCCTTCTTTGGGTGTGTCCACCATGTATATATCGTATGATGAGGTGGCTGTCTAGTGCCCTGTGGGCAGTGGTTCCTCTTGGACTCCCGCATCGTCGTCCATACCGTCGATGTCTTCGGAGTCGAAGTCGAGCATGTCGGTTAAGTCATCGACAGTGGCTACTAAGTGGGTGGTGGGTGGGCGGCGAATTTCTTCATCATCCGCATCCCAATCCTGCCGGACATAGTTCGACCAGGATCCTTCTGACAAGGAAAGAGACCTTAGTGAGTTCAGTATGTCGCCAAAGGGCGAGTGCTGAAAAATATCCGCAGAGGTAAACTCCATGATCGGTGCCCAATCGGATTTGATAGGAACGGGCGCAGGCGGTTTGGAGTCCGTGGCCGGAGAAGGATCTGGCAATTTGGCAACACGGCTCTCGTGAAGGGTAAGGTCGATATTCGGCTCGATCGCCACAGAGGGTACGGCCTCCATGACGGGGTCTATCCACACGCCCACGAATGGCGAAACTGGCTCCGAAGTGAGGGTCGGAGCGGCTGCCGGTGCGATCTCCTGAATACAGTCCGATGGTAGAGCTAAATCGTACTCATCGTGACCGCATGGCGCATAAGGCAGGGGCTCGAATCCGTCGAAGATCAAGTCTCCGCGGATATCGGCCGTGTAGTTTAAGCTTCCAAACCTGACCTGGTGGCCAGGGGCGTAACTTTCGATCTGCTCTAGATGGCCAAGGGAGTTGGCCCGCAGTGCGAAGCCGCCGAACACAAAGATCTGTCCGGGGAGAAAAGTCTCACCCTGGACTGCATCGCTATCGATGATCGTAGGAGCCATCAAGCCTAATGGCGACGACACAGAGGAACTCTCAATGAAAGCACAAATGTCTGTGTCAAAACCGGCGGATCTCGGGTAAGGGGTCCCGAACTGTGCATCTAAGGCAGATGGTAACAGGAGGCAGGGGACACAATGTTTTACCCAGGTTCGGACCCTCTTGAGGGAGGTAAAACCCTGCGTCCTGCTTGATTTATTCTTGATGATATGAGTATTACAAGAGTTGATCTACCACGAGATTGGAGAGGCTAAACCCTAAAAGCTAGCCTATGGTATGATTGTATGTTGTCCTACAGACTAAAACCCGAAAGGGCTAGTGTTACACAAGGTTGGTTACAAAGGAGGAGATATACATATCCAAATTTCCTGGCTTGCCTTCCACGCCAAGTAGAGTCCTATCCGGACACCAGACGAAGTCTTCAATCTTGTATCTTCATAGTCCAACAGTCCGGCCAAAGGATATAGTCCGACTGTCCGGAGACCTGCTAATCCAGGACTCCCTCAATGACCATCATGAAGAAAATGATCATCCTCGTGTGGCAAATCGAGTTGATCCCTCACTAATTCTCGATGAACTTGAGAATCCTGGTTATCTACCGACAACTCGTTCATGTACTCGTTTGGCTAACTACTGTGGCAGATGCTCCTTTGTTTCATTGGCAGAACCTACCAAATATGAAGAAACCATGAATGATCTGGATTGGATGAATGCCATGCAAGAGGAGTTGGTGCAATTTGAATTAAATGATGTATGTGAACTGGTTGACAAACCGAATCCCAAAGAAGCACAATTTCATCGGCACAAAATGGATCTTCCGCAATAAGGAAGATGAAAATGGTATTGTGGTAAGAAACAAAGCATGACGTGTTGCTCAAGGGTACACACAGGTAGAAGGCATTGATTTTGGTGAAACATATGCTCCTGTTGCACGCCTTGAGGCAATTCACATTCTTCTTGCTTATGCAAATTAAAATGATATCTTGCTTTATCAAATGGATGTAAAAAGTTCTTTCCTCAATGGTGAAATTGATGAGGAAGTTTATGTTAGAAAACCACCTGGCTTTGAACACCCTGAGTTTCCTAACAAGGTTTTCAGGTTGAAGAAGGCTTTATATGGGCTAAAGCAAGCCCCTGGAGCTTGGTATGAGACCCTGAAGAAGTTTTAGCTTGACAAGGGGTTCAAACCAGGATCCACTGATCCTACACTTTTCACTTGTGCAGTTGACAATGATTTATTTGTCTTTCAAATCTATGTGGATGATATTATCTCGGTTGTACTAACAATGCTTGCAGCTTAGAATTCGGGAAAATGATGTCCGATAAATATCAAATGTCCATGATGGGTGAACTCAAATTTTTTTCTCGGACCACAAATACGTCAACAAGCGAATGGTATCTTCATTTCTCAGAAAAAATATCTAAAGGAGTGCTTGAAGAAGTTCAAAATGCAAGACTCCAAACTGAAGGGCCATAAAACTCCTATGCCCACAAATGGTAAGCTAGAGGCAGATGTGTATGGTAAGGACTACGATCAGAAAGCCTATCGTTCGATGATTGGATCTCTGCTTTATCTATGTGCATCTAGACCTGACATTATGTTGAGTGTTTGCATGTGTGCCCGCTATCAAGCTGCACCGAAAGAATCGCATCACCAAGCGGTCAAGCGCATTCTGATATATTTGGATCACACCCCCACCTTAGGTTTATGGTATCCTAAGGGAGCACAGTTTGATCTCGTTGGATATTCAGACTCAGATTGGGCTGGTGGCTTGGCTGATAGGAAATCAACTCCAGGGATGTGTCATTTCCTTGGTAGATTCTTGGTCTATTGGTCTTCAAAGCAGAATTGTGTATCTCCGTTTATGGCTGAGGCCGAATATATTGTTGTTGGCTCTTGTTGCACTCAGTTATTGTGGATGAAGCAGAATATGAAGGATTATGGCATCAAGGTCAAGCATATACCTCTTTACCGTGACAATGAGAGTGCCATCAAAATTGCACACAATCCTATGCAGCACTCTCGTACGAAGCACATTGCCATCAGACATCACTTTATTCATGATCATGTGGCTCGAGAGGATATTGTTATCAACCACGTCAAGACCAAAGACAATCTCAGTGATATTTTCACCAAGCCTCTCGACGAGAAAAGATTTTGTGCGTTACGGTGTGAGCTAAATATCCTAGACCTCACAAATGTGCAGTAAGCTGGACTCGGCACCCATGTTAACACTTCCATATCTTGAAAGGAATGGGTACATAACACTCGAAGAGCCTTGCCGTGGTTTTGTCACGGCAGATGTCCTAGTGGGAGAACTTAGTCGTGAGGCCAATGCATCTACGTAGTAGCGTGAGAGGGATTGAGTGGGACGAGAGACGCATGTATACAAGTCCCATGTCACTTCAAGCATGCACCATGGCACTTGGGGGCTAATGCAAGGTCATTTTCAACTTGCATTATTGAAGACCCAAACCATCACATTGTGATGAGCCGGGCCTTGGGGGATACTAATTTCTCCTGTCAAAGTTTACATAATCAGATCTACAAAGTCCATGCTCATTATTGCATAATGACCCAGCCCTTGGGGGCTACATTGGTTGAAATTTTATGAGCATAAGACGGTTACAAGTCCTAGGTTGTTGCAGGCAAGTCAACCCGGCACTTGGGGGCTACAAATGTGAAGTACAAAATATTCAGTTTATGACTGGCGGCTTACATGAACAACCCAGATTTTTCCAAACTTGCAGTATTTATATTGCAGCAAGTCTTAAGTTATCACTTTGCTTTACTCAAAACTTGGGGGCTATAGGTAATATGGATATAAGGGAGGTACACCTTCAAGTTCTTAGCTTTGAGCAGGTCAGGTATTATATTCTTAGTGGAGAAATTGCTAAAGTTTATTCCCTCTAAGCTATTCATACAAGGGCACGGAGAGCCGACTCAATGATTGGAAGCTATATTTACCAAAAAGCAAGCACCAAGTCATTATAAGATTGACCCAGGCTGGGAAAACCCGGATTGTGAGGATTAATTTTATAAGGATTTGGCCTGAAAAACACAGGAAGACAAACTACATAACCCAGCATCTATAACAATCATGACCCGTCATCATCTGTTTTATAGCCCAACAATTTTTGCAATCATAAATCGATAAGATCTACATCTTCAAGCCGGCTGAAAATTAGATGAGTATTTCAAGACCAATATTTTTGTCAAACTAGAGCATTGGAAGACGAATAAAATGGATTATTCTTTATAATATTCTTCTGCAAGAAACCAATATCAGCATATTGATTTTTAAGCTGGCATATTTACCCGGACTTTTTAGAAGAAGTACCTGGATTTTTTGCATTAGCAAAGTTTGAACATATCTGTTGAAGGAGATTTGCTATGAGATCATTGACACGTCTCAGGAAGGAAATGACAAGGATTTAAGGATGATCAGGTGCCGGTTCAAGAAAACTTTTAACCCGGAGCACAACCTGGTAAATATGTTCTTGTGTTTATTTTGCAGGATCAGTTTAACATGGATAAATCCAAATTAAACTAGGGGCTAATGTCGGGGATATACCCCACGGTATGACCCAGCCGGATATATGACCCAGCTGAGACTTGGCGCTTCATCGGTAACCCGCCCAAAGACTGGTGACCCGCTGATGACCCCGACGGCGGGTCAGATGAATGACAAGGCCCAAAAGGCGACTTGCGAGAAGACCGGCTCAAGGTACCACTACTTAGAAAAAGCCTACTAGTAGCGCTTGAAATACATATAGCAGTAGCGCTGGGTCTAGCGCTACTGCTAACGCGCTAAGCTAAGTTGTAGCAGTAGCGCTGCCCCGACCAGTGCTACTGGTAAGTATGGTTAGCAGTAGCTGCCCTGACCAGCGCTAGTGATAACTATCGGTACCGCTTGAACAAAGCAAGCATTGCTGCTAATCTAGTGCTGCTGCTAGATGCTTTCCAACGCTACTACTAGTATTCCTGATTTCACAGATTTATACCCCCACTATGTATTTGTGATGTATTTGTACAGACTCTATACAGTAGTTTCATCAGATCATACTAAACATACACTACTCTCATCATATCATACATATACACTAGTCTCGTCATACCATCATCATCATCATTCAACACAAATATCATCACATCTCGAAAATAGCGATACACAAGTCATGTCATGTCTCGAATAAGTGTAGCTGCATGGTCATGGCACACACACAAGTTTCATCATCTCTATCTAAGCCATGATATAGAAGAGAAGAGCGATATTCATGAGCAAGAGCGCGACTATGTAGTACTTGAGGCACCGGCGGTCCCGCCCCGCTCATGCCGGAACGTCCACCTCAAGTAACTACTTTCCGCTTCGGCTCTAGTGTCGAACCCTCTGTGGCTAGCACCCGGGTACTTGTCCACCTGGGCCTGAGCATGTGGCCAGTGGTCGTAGACTCCTGGAACCCTCGCAAAGAACACGGTGTAGCAGTCCTTCACCATTTCTGATCTATGTACCTGCATCATCAGTTGATGAATTCAAAGATAATATGCAACATAATGTAATTAAGAAAACAAAGAGGCATAATTAGAAACATAAAAGAAATGAGTAAACATAAATAACGAAGTTCCTCATACCCAAACTAATTAACTAGAGCGATCTACGCTAGTTCAGGAGGACGGTTTGATTACATCGTAGAGTTTCGCGGTGCATAAATTTCAAAGTTTGCCATAGAAATACAGTAGTGACACATTGTCATCGACAATCAGTCCTCCATGTCGGCGGTCCAATCTTCATAGTCAGGGAGGAAGCACCCGAGCTGCTTGAAAGGCTTCAGGTCAAGACGCTGAGTGAGTAGCAGTGCTCGGACATCTTCCCGCGTGATTTGCCCATGGTAGAACATCCCTGTTGGTTCGACGACCTTCTACATGATCACTTGGGCAAGCTCGCACTGTATGTGATAAAACTCAGCTCGGATTCAATGATCCGATGTCTTTCCTATGCATGTGGCCCAGTTGACAATCTCAACATCGTTGGTAGTAGCCGACATGCGAAGGCGTTGATTATCCCTTCTGTACTCGATCGGGTGATGCATGAGGTAGAATCCATCAGCCTGACTGATGTACGGTTGCTGGATGCAGCAGAAGTCGGTCTTATGGTCAAAACCCAACCCGTTCTTCCTGTGCTTTTCCACCTTGATATAACCACCAGACAGGCTGAAGGTTAATAGGGCATTATCAAGAACACTCTTGATGTGCGTGTAATTATTTTTCTTGAGGTTCTTAGATGAGTCCAAGTACATAGCATGGGAGTATTCTGGGTACAGAACGATGAGGACAGCGCCCCCCCCCTGATACGTCTCCATTGTATGTACTTTTCCAAACTCTTTTGCCCTTGTTTTGGACTCTAATTTGCATGATTTGAATGGAACTAACCTGGACTGACATTGTTTTCAGCAGAATTTCCATGGTGTTATTTTTGTGCAAAAATAAAAGTTCTCAGAATGACCTGAAACTTCACAGAGATCAGTTTTGGAATAAATAAAAAATATTGGCGAAAGAATCAACCGAAGGGGGCCCACACCCTTGCTACAAGGGTGTGCACCCTCCATCCTTGTGGGCCCCTAGGGATATTTACTAGTAGCGTGTGTTTTTGGCCGCACGCTACTAGTAAGTAGCAGTAGCGCGGGGCTATATAGCATGTTGTTAGTAAGCGTCTTTCTATAAGCAGTTTCCTAGTAGTGCCCGGACCTCCACCAACCTCAACTCCAACTCCATATATTCACATTCGGGGAGAAAAAATTGGAGAGAAGGATTCGTCATGTTTTACCATAAGGAGCCGCCGCCAAGCCATGTTCTTCCTCGAGAGGGCAGATCTCGGGTCCGTTTTGGGCTCCGGAGAGGGGAATCGTTGCCATCATCATGATCAACCTTCCTTCATCACCAATTTCATGATGCTCACCGCCATGTCTGAGTAATTCCATCATAGGCTTGCTGGACCGTGATGGGTTGGATGAGATTTACCATGTAATCGAGTTAGTTTTGTTAGGTTTTGATCCCTAGTATCCACTATGTTCTAAGATTGATGTTGCTATGACTTTGCTATGCCTAATGCTTGTCACTAGGGCCCGAGTGCCATGATTTCAGATCTGAACCTATTATGTTTTCATGAATATATTTGCGTTCTTGATCCGATATTGCAAGTTATAGTCACCTACTATGTGTTATGATCGGGCAACCCCAGAGTGACAATAGTCGGGACACTTCCCGGTGATGACAGTAGTTTGAGGAGTTCATGTATTCACTAAGTGCTAATTGTTTGGTCTGGTACTCTATTAAAAGGAGGCCTTAATATCCCTTAGTTTCCAATAGGAACTCGCTGCCACTGGAGGGTAGGAAAAAAGATGCCATGCAAGTTCTTTTCCATAAGCACCTATGACTATATTCAGAATACATGCCTACCTTATATTGATGAATTGGAGCTAGTTCTGTGTCACCCTAGGTTATAACTGTTGCATGATGAATGCCATCCGATATAATTATCCATCATTGATCCATTGCCTACGAGTTCATTCCATATTGATCTTTGATCAGTTACCTTTCCGTTGCCACTGTTACGATTGCTACAAAACTGCTACTGTTACTTTTGCCACTGTTACCGTTACTGCCATATTACTTTGCTACCAAATACTTTGCTGCAGATATTAAGTCTTTCAGGTGGGGTTGAATTGACAACTCAGCTGCTAATACTTGAGAATATTCTTTGGCTCCCCTTGTGTCTAATCAATAATTTTGGGTTGAATACTCTACCCTTGAAAACTGTTGTGATCCCCTATACTTGTGGGTTATCATCTTACACGCAAGGTGGCCCGAACCTGGGTAAACTGCCGTGTCCATCTTCTTCCTTGTTCATCGAGGTAGCCATGGGGGAGACGAACTAGTTTGTTGAAGAGGTTGAGTTCTTCGCACAAACCCTAGAGTTTGAACCTTTCTTAGGTCTGCGGAGCCCTGAATCTGACATTTCGCGCGCCAGGTAGGGGCATGCCGAAGATTTGCTTCTTCATCAGCCGCGCTCTGCCCGCGCCGCGTGGTTGCTATGGTAGGCGCTGCTCCACCACTACAAAAAAAGACACATCCGTGATATTTTGGGCTGAACGATTTTTTTTCGGTCATACTTATGACACTTCTATGACGATAATTGTGACAAAACCCAGTATCATCATAGATGTGGTGGGGTCCTACTTCTATGACAAAAAATCATGACAGAAAATGGGCTTTTTGTCCTAGGCGGGCCGGAGACGCAGCTGCATGACATTCTTTGCGCCGTCCATGACGGAAAAAACCGTGGTAGAAGCGAGGGCGAGGAAAATATTGGGGTGTTCCCGGTTACGGTGGGTGGTCGGGGCCGAGAGATGCGCGTTTCTCTCGTACACGCACGCACATGGGTGCTAGGCGTTGGGCTCTAACTGATCCCGAGTGATTGAAGTGCAGGCTACCCGTTACAGAACCCGAGCGATCGATTGATGGCTGTTAACTGAAACCAATCGAGCGATTCCATTGCTACTGTTGCTAACTGAAGCCGATCGATGCTGCCTCTGGATGAACAGTGAGCGTTGCTGGGGGGTTTGGATGAACAGTTCCTGGTGGGGGTGGATGAACAGGACCCCGTGGTGTTGCCTCTGGATGAACAGGACCCCAATCGATCGAGCTGGTTGGGGCTGGATGAATAGGACCCCGTGGAGGGCAGGATGAACAGGACCACCCCGTGGAGGGCTGGATGAACAGTAGATGGCAGAGGGCTGGATGAACAGTAGCCCGTGGAGGGGTGGTTGAGCAGGAGCCCGTGGAGAGGGTTGGTTGAACAGTAGCCGGTGGAGTAGCGCGCGGTGGAGGCTGGATGAACAGGAGCCCGTGGATGAACAGTCGCTGGTGGAGGCTGGAGGAGGTCGACGGTGGATGAACAGTAGCCCATGGAGGCTGGAGGGGTCGATGGTGGAGATAAACAGTATCCCGTGGAGTCCCGTTTTGTGGTACGCCACACCCCTCCTGACGAACAGGACCCCCGTTTCGACCTAGCGCTCCAGCACAAGTCGGTTTCCTCTGTTTTGCGGTACGGCACACCCCTCCCGATCAACATGACCCTTGTTTCGACCATAGGAGGTATGTTTCCTCTGTTTTGCGGTACGCCAGACCCCTCCCAATGAACAGGATCCCGTTTCGACCATGGCCGGTCGAACACAATGTCGTTTCCTCCATTCTGCGGTACGCCAGGCCTCGTTTCCATGGGTTGTTCCGTCCAAGCCCTCCCGATGAACACGACGACACATTCTGTTCCGACCCAGCCAGTTGGCTCCCCATGAACACGATGACGACGCGGTTTCTCTGTTTCGACCCAGCCATGTACACGAGCCCTGGCTGTACGTATGCGCGAGTAGGCTATAACACCCACAATGCGGCTATATCTCCCACGTGTCGGGGCACGACTTAGAGGCATAGCCGCATGGTAGGTCAGTCGCAAGAGGGGTAATCTTACACATCCCATGTACTGAATAAGAAAGGGATAAAGAGTCGGCTTACAATCTCCACTTAACACAATACATAAATAATCCATACATCATCCAAAATACAATCGAAGGTCCGACTACGGAACCAAAATAAAAGAAGACAATCCCTAATGCTAGATCCCCGATCGTCCCAACTGGGCTCCACTACTGATCATCTGGAAAAGAAACGTAGTAACGGCCCGAATCCTCGTCGAACTCCCACTTGAGTGCAGTAGCATCGCCTGCACTGGCATCGTCAGCATCTGCAACTGTTTGGAAGTATCCGTGAGTCACGAGGACTCAGCAATCTCACACCCTCGCGATCAAGACTATTTAAGCTTATGGGTAGGAGAAGGTAGTAAGGTGGAGCTGCAGCAAGCACTAGCGTATATGGTGGCTAACATACGCAAAAGAGAGCGAGAAGAGAAGCAACGCACGGTCGACAAGCTATAAGTGATCAAGAAGTGATCCTGAAACTACTTACGTTCAAGCATAACACAAGACTGTGTTCCCTTTCTCGGACTCCACCGAAAAGAGACCATCACGGCTACACACGCGGTTGATTCATTTTAATTAATTTAAGTGTCAAGTTCTCTACAACCGGATATTAACAAATTCCCATCTGCCACATAACCGCAGGCACGGCTCATGAAAGTTTATACCCTGCAGGGGTGTCCCAACTTAGCCCATCACAAGCTCTCACGGTCAACGAAGGATATTCCTTCTCCTAGGAAGACCCGATCAGTCTCAGAATCCCGGTTACAAGACATTTCGATAATGGTAAAACAAGACCAGCAAAGCCGCCCGATGTGCCGACAAATCCTGATAGGAGTCGCATGTATCTCGTTTTCAGGGCACACCGGATAGGTCAAGCTATGAGTAAAACCAACCCTCAAGTTGCCCCGAGGTGGCCCCGCAGGTTGCCCGTTTCGGACCAACACTCAGAGGAGCACTGGCCCGGGGGTTTAAAATAAAGATGACCCTTGAGTCTGCAGAACCCAAGGGAAAGGTATATGGTGGTAGGTAGGCAAATGGTAAAACCAAGGTTGGGCCTTGCTGGAGGAGTTTTATTCAAAGCGAACTGTCAAGGGGTTCCCATAACACCCAACCACGTAAGGACCGCACAATCAAGGAACATAACACCGGTATGACGGAAACTAGGGCGGCAAGAGTGGAACAAAACACCAGGCAAAAGGCCGAGCCTTCCACCCTTTACCAAGTATATAGGTGCATTAAAGTAAATAAGATATAATAATGATATCCCAACAATATCCATGTTCCAACATGGAACAAGCTTCATCTTCACCTGCAACTAGCAATGCTATAAGAGGGGCTGAGCAAAAGCGGTAACATAGCCAAACAACGGTTTGCTAGGAAAGGTGGGTTAGAGGCTTGACATTGCAATATGGGAGGCATGATGTAGCAAGTGGTAGGTAGCGCGACATAGTAATAGAGCGAACAACTAGTCAGCAAAGATAAAAGTGATTTCGAGGGTATGGTCATCTTGCCTGCAAAGTTCTCAGAGTTGTCGAAAGCTTGATCCTCGTTAGCGGACTCAACAGGTTCCTCGATCACGTACTCGTTTCCCGGCTCTACCCAAGGCAAGAACACAAGCAAAGGAACAACAATCAACCACGATGCAATGCACAAACAACATGATGCAAAACATGGCATGATATGCGTGATGTGATATGCAATGCATATGCATGCTCCAGAAGGAAAAGAATGATCAAGGCATCAACTTGGCAAACCAAGTGTGCCACTGGAAAGATGATATGATTTCGGTTGAAATCGATATAAAGATCACTGGAAATGGATGCACGGTTTGCAAATGGCAAGCAAAACAACAATGACACAATTCTGCGATTAACAGCATGATGCCATCTAGAATGCAACAAGAAACTAATCTACTGCACTCCAACATAGCAACAAAGCATATGGCAGTGATGTACTCAAGATGCTTGACAAAACATGAACACTAAGCTACGGCTAAATCACACAAGAGCAGGTTCAAACAAGCATGGAAAAAGTGCAAAAGATATCAGCTTCACAGACTTAGTGAAAATACTAACATGCCAAAAATAACATCAGGAAGCCATGTTTAGAGCTAGCAAACAACATACTACAGGAAGATATCATAGGAAAACAAGGCATGGCATGAACCTACTAAATGCATAGATCAAAAGTTCCTTACTGAACATGAGCCAAAAAGGCACAGCAGATATGATGGCACCCATGTAAACATAGCAAGTTTTGTTAGCAGTTTCAGACTGCAGAAAACAGAGCATGACATAAACAGATTTATGAAGGCAACTTTGCGAGCTCAAATCACTCACCACAAAGCATTGCATGACAAAACAAGCATACTAACAGTAAGATGACATGTTCATGAAGCTAACCATGGCAAGATAAAGTTCATAGCGTGCATGGATCAATAGCAACAACCATGGCAAAATTGATTAACATGTTAACATTCTGCCAGGAACATTTTATACCAAAAGTAGAGCAAGAAAAGGATATGCTAGGTCACTCCATAATTGCAAACAGGGGCATGGATGGATAGAGCATCACCATATGTTCAAAACACCTTTACTGAAGTAACTCAAAACAAGCATGGATATCACTGTAGTATCAAGTTTACATGGCATCAAAATAACAGCAGGAAAATGACTTAGCAAAATCCTAAGTCCCTGAAATCAGCAATATCATGAAGGCTACTTTGCATGCTTGTGATAGTCACCACATTGACCACAAAAATACAAGTCAAGCACCTATGTAAATATGGCATGGCATAGTTCAAAACACATGTAGAGCTCATGCCCATATGAAGCACACATCAAATGTGACAAAAAAGACAAATCACCATAAACTGATAAGTAGCAGCAGTAAACATTTTATAGCACTCTTACATCAATTATTAGGGAATCACGATGAACTCAAACAAGCATGCCACAATGGAATGAAATGAAGAGCATCTCACAATGAACATTTTGATATATCATTATGCATGAAACGGAGCTACGGTCATGGAGATATGGCATGATGAAGGGGACACCAAAATATTACATACTTGTGGAAAAACGGAGTCGACCTGCTCAGATCTAGGGTTCCAGGCGCGCAATCCAAGGACGGCCGGAGTGCTCGCCCGAGTTTGTCGGGGACGGCGGTCGGAGGTGAGGAGGTGGCTGGAGCGTCGGGGACGGGGGATCTGGGCGCGGGGGGGGTGCTGGAGTTCGTCGGCGGGGGCGGTGGCGGATCTTGGCGCCGGCAGCGGGGACGCGGGCGGCGGCGTGGACTGACGAGGGCGCGGGAGGTGGTGGTCGGCGACCGAGGCGGCGGGCGCGGTCGGGGGCGGTGCGGAGGAGGCTAGGCGGCGGGGCGCGGCGATGGGCTGGGGGGCGATCCGGGCCTCGCCGGGCCGGTGGCGCGGGGCGGCGGCGGTGGACACGTGGCAGGAGGCAGTTGGACGGGGCGCGGCGGGGCGGACGCGTCTGGTCCGATCCGGACGTGTCGGGCGGTGGAAAGGGCTAGGTTAGGGTTAGATCTGCGCGAACATTCGGAGAGGGCACCTATTTATAAGTAGGAGGAGGTAGGAGTGTCCCAATGGAGTGTAGTTTTCGCCCACACGATCGTGATCCGACGATGGAGGGCATGGAAGTGGTTTAGATGGGTTATTGGGCCGTTTTGGAGGGGTGTTGGGCTGCAACACACAAGAGGCCTTCGCGGTTACCCGGTTAACCGTTGGAGCATCAAACGGACTCCAAGTGGAACGAAATTTGATAGGCAGTCTACCGGTGATGTACCGAGGCCACTTGGCAAATCTCGGTCCATTCCGAGAACGTTTAACACCCGCTCATGAAAAGAGACAAGAGGGGGTGCGCCGGTGCATGTGGGAGTGTCGGATTGCAAAACGGATAACGGGGAAAATGCTCGGATGCATGAGACGAACATGAATGCAAATGCGATGCACATGATGACATGATATGAAATGCATGATGTGAACAAAAAGCAAAATGATGACAAAACCCAACCACGAAGGGAAATCTCATAACTTAAAGCTGGAAATGGCAAGAGTCGGAGTTACGAATACTCTTTCCTCCTCCCCTTGGGAGCCACCGCCGGTCCATCCTGCCTCCTGATACGTCTTCAATGTATCTATAATTTTTGATTACAACATGCTATATTATCTACTGTTTTGGACATTATTGGGCTTTATTATCCACTTTTATATTATTTTTGGGACTAACCTATTAACCGGAGGCCCAGCCCAGAATTGCGGTTTTTGCTTATTTTAGGATTTCGAAGAAAAGGAATATCAAACGGAGTCCAAACGGAATGAAACCTTTGGGAACGTGATTTTCTCACCGAACATGATCCAGGAGACTTGGACCCTACGTCAAGAAACAAAGGAGGAAGCCACGAGTAAGGGGGCGCGCCTACCCCCCCCCCCCCAGGCGCGCCCTCCACCCTCGTGGGGCCCCTGTTGCTCCACCGACGTACTCCTTCCTCCTATATATACCTGCGTACCCCCAAACGATCAAATACGGAGCCAAAACCCTAATTCCACCATCGTAACTTCCTGTATCCATGAGATCCCATCTTGGGGCCTGTTCCGGAGCTCCGTCGGAGGGGGCATCCATCACGGAGGGCTTCTACATCAACACCATAGCCTCTCCGATGAAGTGTGAGTAGTTTACCTCAGACCTTCGGGTCCATAGTTATTAGCTAGATGGCTTCTTCTCTCTTTTTGGATCTCAATACAATGTTCTCCCCCTCTCTTGTGGAGATCTATTTGATGTAATCTTCTTTTTGCGGTGTGTTTGTTGAGATCGATGAATTGTGGGTTTATGATCAAGATTATCTATGAACAATATTTGAATCTTCTCTGAATTCTTTTATGTATGATTGGTTATCTTTGCAAGTCTCTTCGAATTATCAGTTTGGTTTGGCCTACTAGATTGATCTTTCTTACAATGGGAGAAGTGCTTAGCTTTGGGTTCAATCTTGCGGTTGCCATCGAGGATAGCAAGATGGGGTTTTTATCATATTGCATGAATTTATCCCTCTACGTCATGTCATCTTGCTTAAGGCGTTACTCTGTTTTCATGAACTTAATACTCTAGATGCATGTTGGATAGCGGTCGATGAGTGGAGTAATAGTAGTAGATGCAGGCAGGAGTCAGTTTACTTGTCTCGGACGTGATGCCTATATACATGATCATACCTAGATATTCTCATAACTATGCTCAATTCTGTCAATTGCTCAACAGTAATTCGTTCACCCACCGTAAAATACTTATGCTCTTGAGAGAAGCCACTAGTGAAGCCTATGGCCCCCGGGTCTATCTTCATCATATTAATCTTCCAATACTTAGTTATTTCCTTTGCTTTTTACTTTACTTTTATTTTACTTTGCATCTTTACCACAAAAATACCAAAAATATTATCTTATCATATCTATCAGATCTCACTCTCGTAAGTGACCGTGAAGGGATTGACATCCCCTTATCGTGTTGGTTGTGAGGAGTTATTTGTTTATGCAGGTACTAGGGACTCGCGTGCAACCTCCTACTGGATTGATACCTTGGTTCTCAAAAACTGAGGGAAATACTTACGCTACTTTGCTGCATCATCCTTTCCTCTTCAAGGAAATCCAACGCAGTGCTCAAGAGGTAGAAAGAAGAATTTTTGGCGTCGTTGCCGGGGAGGTTCGTGCAAGTCAAGATTAGGCTCCCGACAACGAGCCAATTCTGGCATCGTTGCCGAGGAGTCTACGCAAAACTCAACATACCAAGTACCCATCACAACCCTTATCTCCCACATTACATTATTTGCCATTTGGCTCTCGTTTTCCTCTCCCCCACTTCACCCTTGTCGTTTTATTCACCCTCTCTCTCTATCCTCCCTTTCTTTTCCGTTTGCCTCTTTTCTGTTTGCTTGTCGTTATGGAGAGTCCTCTATCTTCTCCCTTGTCTCCCGGGAATGAAGTTCTAAATTTTAAGCAAAGGGAGGGAGAAAATCTAAAAGATGCTTGGTATAGAATTTGCAATGCTCAAAATAGATCTACCGGGAAGCAATCTACTTTCGTTCTTCTTCGCAATTTTTATGTAGGAGTTGCTCCTTGGTACAGATATGTCCTTGATACCATTACCGGAGGGAATTTCTTGGGTAGCCACACTTTTGATTCTTATAATACTATGATAGATTTATTTGGCTCACCACCTCTTTTGGTTAATGGAACTATATTAACTTTGGAGCATGTAATGCAAAGGCTCGAAATGATTGAAAATAAGGTTGCTACCGTAGAGTTAACTGAAAATTTGGACAAAAAGATCCACAACCGAATCTCTCAATGTGGATCTAAAGTAGGAGTCACTTTGAAAAATATTAAAGAGAAGGAACCCATAGTTAATGAGAAAATAAATCATGATTCCACTAGGATCGATAAACTTGAAGATATCATTACCAACTTGGGAACCGCTTTTTCTTCCGTAAAGAATACTCCAAGTCCTCCTACTAAAATCGCCAAGCTTATGTATGTTCCTAAAAATAAGGGTGAATCCTCTAGTAAGGAAACTACGGATCTCAAATCTATAAGTATTCATCCCAATCTTGTTGCTATCATTAAGGAACCATTTGTTACAAATGAATTTTTCGATCTTGTGCCTAAAAGTTTGATAATAAGTAAAAATAAAGAAATTCCTAAGGATGGTAGATGCCTCATTGATGAATTACCTACCAAAGATGGCAATACCTAGATCTATCCTTGCTTTTTATGCCTAGCTAGGGGCGTTAAACGATAGCGCTTGTTGGGAGGCAACCCAATTTTATTTTCATTCCTTGCTTTTTGCTCCTGTTTAGTAATAAATAATTTACCTAGCTTCTGTTTTTGTTGTGTTTTTTGTGTTTAATTAGTGTTTGTGCCAAGTAGGAGCGTTGGGAAGACTTGGGGAAAGTCTTGATATCTTGCTGTAAAAAACAGAAACTTTAGCGCTCACGAGAACTGCTGCCATTTTTTTTGGAAAGTGATATTTAGTTAATTATTTTTGAATATTATTAATAGATAAATTCCTCACATCCAGCAATTTATTTTAGAATTTTTGGGGTTCCATATCTTGTGCTAGATACAAATTACTACAGACTGTTCTGTTTTTGACAGACTCTGTTTTTTTCGTCTGTTGTTTGCTTATTTTGATGAATGTATGGCTAGTAAAATAGTTTATAAACCATAGAGAAGTTGGAATAAAATAGGTTTAACACCAATATAAATAAATAATGAGTTCATTAAAGTACCTTGAAGTGGTCTTTTGTTTTCTTTCGCTAACGGAGCTCACGAGATTTTCTACTTTAAGTTTTGTGTTGTGAAGTTTTCAAGTTTTGGGTAAATATTTGATGGATTATGGAACAAGGAGTGGCAAGAGCCTAATCTTGGGGATTCCCATGGCACCCCCAAGATTATCTAAGGACACCTAAAAGCCAAAGCATGGGGATGCCTGATACGTCTCCAACGTATCTATAATTTTTGATTGCTCCATGCTATATTATCTACTGTTTTGGGCAATATTGGGTTTTATTATCCACTTTTATATTATTTTTGGGACTAACCTATTAACCGGAGGCCCAGCCCAGATTTGTTGTTTTATGCGTATTTCAGTGTTTTGAAGAAAAGGAATATCAGACGGAGTCGAAACGGAACGAAATCAACTGGAGAAGTTATTTTTGGAAGGAAACACACCTGATGGACTTGGGCCCCACGTCAAGGAAGGAACAAGGTGCTCACGAGGGTGGGGGTGCCCCCCCTAGGGAGCACCCCCTGTCTCGTGGGGCCCTCGTGGCTCCCCTGACGTACCTCCTGCACCCATATATACCTACGTGACCTAAAACTTCCAGAACGCAACATAGATCGGGAGTTCCGCCGCCAGAAGCCTCCGTAGCCACCGAAAACCAATCTAGACCCGTTCCGGCACCCTGCCGGAGGGGGCAATCCTTCTCCGGTGGCCATCTTCATCATCCCGGTGCTCTCCATGATGAGGAGGGAGTAGTTCTCCCTCGGGGCTGAGGGTATGTACCAGTAGCTATGTGTTTGATCTCTCTCTCTCTCTCATGTTCTTGAGATGATACGATCTTGATATATCGCGAGCTTTGCTATTATATTTGGATCCTATGATGTTTCTTCCCCCCTCTTCTCTCTTGTAATGGATCGAGTTTCCCCTTTGAAGTAATCTTATCGGAAATAGTCTTTAAAGATTTGAGAACACTTGATGTATGTCTTGCCGTGGATATCTGTGGTGACAATGGGATACCGCGTGCCACTTGATGTATGTTAAGGTGACCAACTTGCGGGTTCATGAACCTATGCATAGGGGTTGGCACACGTTTTCGTCATGATTCTCCGGTAGATCTTTGGGGCACTCTTTCAGGACCTTTGTGTTGGTTGAATAGATGGATTGAGATTGTGTGATGCATATCGTATAATCATGCCCATGGATACTTGAGGTGAAATTGGAGTATCTAGGTGACATTAGGGTTTTGGTTGATTTGTATCTTAAGGTGTTATTCTAGTACGAACTCTAGGGTTGTTTGTGACACTTATAGGAGTAGCCCAACGGATTGATTGGAAAGAATAACTTTGAGGTGGTTTCGTACCCTACCATAATCTCTTCGTTCGTTCTCCGCTATTAGTGACTTTGGAGTGACTCTTTGTTGCATGTTGAGGGATAGTTATGTGATCCAATTATGTTAGTATCGTTGAGGGAACTTACACTAGCGAAAGTATGAACCCTAGGCCTTGTTTACCATCATTGCAATACCGTTTACGCTCACTTTTATCACTTGCTACCTTGCTGTTTTTATTATTTCAGATTACAAAAACTATTATCTAGTATCCATATACCACTTGTATCACCATCTCTTCACCGAACTTGTGCACCTATACAAATTACCATTGTATTGGGTGTGTTCGGGACACAAGAGACTCTTTGTTATTTGGTTGCAGGGTTGCTTGAGAGAGACCATCTTCATCCTACGCCTCCTACGGATTGATAAACCTTAGGTCATCCACTTGAGGGAAATTTGCTACTGTCCTACAAACCTCTGCACTTGGAGGCCCAACAACGTCTACAAGAATAAGGTTGTGTAGTAGACATCAATGCCCCAGAAGGCATCCCCTCTTTCGTCTACTTCTATCGGTTACTTTACTTGGAGCTATATTTTTATTCACCACATGATATGTGTTTTGCTTGGAGCGTATTGTATTATTTGAGTCTTTATTTGTTAGTTTACCACAATCATCCTTGCTATACACACCTTTTGAGAGAGCCATACATGATTTGGAATTTTTTAGAATACTCTATGTGCTTCGCTTATATCATTTGAGTTATATAGTTTTGCTCTAGTACTTCACTTATATCTTTTAGAGCACGGTGGTGGATTTGATTTATAGAAACTATTGATCTCTCATGCTTCACTTAGATTATTTTGAGAGTCTTAAATAGCATGGTAATTTGCTTAAATAATCCTAATATGCTTATGTGGAGAGCAAATATATAGAGTTGGAGTTGGCGTCGGAGGGTTTCCAGGGGGGCCACGAGGTAGGGGGCGCGCCCTAGGGGGGGGGTGACGCCCGGGTAATTAAGCTACAGTGATCCTCTGCTAGTGATGCCACATCACCTCGATTATAGTTGCTAATCTCGAGTTAGTTCGAAACCGATTCAAATTCAAATTGAAAATTTGGTAAATAATAAAAGTTTTCAAACATTAAAATAAAATTGTTCGGTTTGTACTAGATATTACATAGATAATTATGGTGTAGACGGCACAGTTTTATAAGATGCATAAATATTTTAAATTGAATTAAAACAGAGGAGAAAATAAATAAAAGAAAACAAACAAAACAAACAAAAAAACAAAAGACCAGAACCCCCCCCCCCCCCCCCGCAGGGCCTCCCGCTGGGCCATGAGGCCCAGCTAGCTAGCCAGCCAACCGGCCCACCCCGGCCGTGGCCTATATGGCCTGCCTCTCCATTCCCCGAACCCTAGACCCCCAACCCCATTCCTCTCCTCCCTCGCTCCCCATGAGCCGCCACACACTAGCGCGGGCAGGGCAGCGCCCAAGCCCGTGCTCCTCCTACCTCCCGCCCCGTCGCTCGTTGCCGCCCCGCCGCGCCTCCGTCCTCCCCCGCGACGCCACCTCGCCGGAGCCGCCCCACCGTCTTCACCGGCGTCGCCACACCCTGCCCCGCGTCGGACGCCACCTCGACCCCCCTCCTCGCCGGACCTCGCGTCCTCGGCCTCTTCCACGCCGGCCGCCAGCAAGCCTCGGCGCCCCCTCTCCCCATCAATGCTGGTGAGGCCCTGGGCCTCTCCCCTTCTCTGCTTCCCGTCTCGCTCGCGGTCACCGCACGGTAGACGCCCCCACACGCGCACCCGCGGTGAGCACGCTCTCACCGTGCCCCGCACGCCCTTTGCGCCGAGCCCCCCCCCCCCCCGTGCCCGAGTCATCCTCGCCCTGTGCTGCCTCCCTGCACCGATCACGACGGCCGTCGCGCCTCGCCCGTCCGCCCGTGCTCGCCTTCCCGTGCACACTCGCCGACGCCCCGTGCTGAGGCTCCGCGCGCGCCGTGCTCGACCACCGGCCGCCCGCGTCGTCCGGGCTTGCCGTGCCCGTGGCCGGCGCCTCCCCCTGTCGATCTGGGCATTGCCCAATCGGGTCGGGTGCCTGCGCCCGTAGCCACCACTAGGCCCCCCCGAGCCACTAACTAGGGGGCCCCGCCCCAGAACGGTTAAAAAAAGAAAGAAAGAAAAGAAAAGGAATTAGAAAATATATATATATATATATATTAAATAAATAAATAAATAATAACTAAAATAATTAAAATATTAATTAATTAATTAATTAGTTAATTAAGTTAATTATTCTTGATTAGATTAACCTAATCACTAATTAAGCTAATTAATTTGTTTTAGTTAATCATAGAGAATGACAGGTGGGTCCCCCTGGACCCACATGTCAGGTTGACCAAGTCAACTCTGTTGACTGCTGATGTCAGCATGACATCATGCTGATGTTATTAACCTGTTTTTCGAATTAATTAAGTAATTAATTAAATTCCAGAAATTAATAAAATCCTTAGAAAATCATATCTTTTAATCCGTAACTCGGATTAAAATATTTTCAACATGAAAGTTGCTCAGAACGACGAGACGAATCCGGATACGCAGTCCGTTTGTCCGCCACACACCCCTAACCTATCGAACTCGCAACTTTCCCCCTTCGGCTCCTCTGTCCGAAAACACAAAACACCGGGGATCTTTTCCCGGATGTTTCCCCCCTTAACCGTTACCACCTCATACCGCGTTAGAACACGTCTAGCTCTGCTTGTTGTCCTGTTATGCACTTGCTTGCTACGTATTTACTGTTTCTTCCCCCTCTTCTCTCCGGTAGACCCAGTGACGATGTTGATGCCCTTGTGGTCGACTACGTCACCGACGACCCCTCCTTCTTGTCTGAGTAACCAGGCAAGCCCCCCTTTGATCACCAGATATCGCCTACTCTTCTCTATACTGCTTGCATTAGAGTAGTGTAGTATGTTACTGCTTTCAGTTAATCCTATACTGCTGCATAGCCTGTCCTTGCTACTACTGTTGTTACCTTTACCTGCTATCCTACTGCTTAGTATAGGATGCTAGAGTTCCATCAGTGGCCCTACACTCTTGTCCGTCTGCCATGCTATACTACTAGGCTGTGATCACTTCGGGAGGTGATCACGGGTATATACTATATACTTAACACTATTACATTACCTGTGATACTGTTCGGAGATGGGGGCTGAAGGGGCAGGTGGCTCCATCCCGGTAGAGGTGGGCCTGGGTTCCCGACGGCCCCCGACTGTTACTTTGTGGCGGAGCGGCAGGGAAGGTTGAGACCACCTAGGAGACAGGTGGGCCTGGCCCTGTTCGGCGTTCGCGGATAATTAACACGCTTAACGAGATCTTGGTATTTGATCTGAGTTGGCTACGAGCCTATACGCACTAACCATCTACGTGGGAGTAGTTATGGGTATCCCGGCGTCGTGGTATCAGCCGAAGCACTTCAGACGTCAGCGACGGAGCGGCGCGCGCCGAATTGGACTGGAACGCCTGCTAGGCTAGGTCTGCTTCCGGCCGCCCTCGCAACGTGCAGGTGTGCTATGGGCGATGGGCCCAGACCCCTGTGCGCTTAGGTTTAGACCGGCGTGCTGGCCTCTCTGTTTTGCCTAGGTGGGGCTGCGACGTGTTGATCTTTCGAGGCCGGGCATGACCCAGAAAAGTGTGTCCGGCCAAATGGGATCAAGCGTGTTGGGTAAGATGGTGCACCCCTGCAGGGAAGTTAATCTATTCGAATAGCCGTGATCTTCGGTAACAGGACGACTTGGAGTTGTACCTTGACCTTATGACAACTAGAACCGGATACTTAATAAAACACACCCTTCCAAGTTCCACAGACAACCCGGTGATCGCTTTTCCACAGGGCGATGAGGGGAGGATCGCCGGGTAGGGTTATGCTATGCGATGCGACTGGAGATGCTACTTGGAGATGCTACTTGGAGGACTTCAATCTATTCTCTTCTACATGCTGCAAGTCGGAGGCTGCCAGAAGCGTAGTCTTCGACAGGATTAGCTATCCCCCTTTTATTCTGGCATTCTACAGTTCAGTCCACCGATATGGCCCTTTACACATATCCCCATGCATATGTAGTGTAGCTCCTTGCTTGCGAGTACTTTGGATGAGTACTCACGGTTGCTTTTCTCCCTCTTTTCCCCCTTTTCCCTTTTACCTGGTTGTCGCAACCAGATGCTGGAGCCTTGGAGCCAGACGCCACCATCGACGATGATTCCTACTACACTGGAGGTGCCTACTACTACGTGCAGCCCGCTGACGACGACCAGGAGTAGTTAGGAGGATCCCAGGCAGGAGGCATGCGCCTCTTTTGATCTGTATCCCAGTTGTGCTAGCCTTCTTAAGGCAAACTTGTTTAACTTATGTCTGTACTCAGATATTGTTGCTTCCGCTGACTCGTCTATGATCGAGCACTTGTATTCGAGCCCTCGAGGCCCCTGGCTTGTATTATGATGCTTGTATGACTTATTTTATTTGTAGAGTTGTGTTGTGATATCTTCCCGTGAGTCCCTGATCTTGATCATACACATTTGCGTGCATGATTAGTGTACGATTGAATCGGGGGCGTCACAAGTTGGTATCAGAGCCGACTACCTGTAGGAATCCCCTTTCCAACTCCTTGGCCGAAGTTGAGTCTAGACTTTACAAAAACTTTTACTAACATGGCTGTGTGTCTTACGGGCACACGTCGCCATTTGGTGGTATTAGGATCTTTTATTCCTCGACCTATGCTCTGGGACTCTGACATCTCTTCTATTCGGGTTAAATGAATTTTACTAAATCTAACATTAGGATCTCGTTATCATTTTCACCCGGAGAGCCCCTTATTACTGACGACCGTCTGCTGCACCAGAAGACCCTGAAGATACTCTCCGCTGTTAACCCGAGAACTTGTGTTCATCGTGTTTGCAATTCACCTTCCACCGCAAACCCTTATGGATAACTACTTGCATTTGTTATTCTTACATTCATCCCAAGTGGTCTTGTTATTACAAGGTACCCTGAAAAACTCGTCGTGGTTTCGATAATCCCTTGAGCTTACTGCCTTGCTGTTCTTGTCACTTGAATACCCCTACGGTTAATTCTCGCATTTATCGAGTATCCGCCCATCCCCCAGTTGTTCATGTGTTACACAAAAGTCTTCGAAATACCACCCGATATTCCGAAAATCCTCAGCAACCTATTGCTCTGGAATTTCTTGTTTGCTTTCATTATGATTAATCCCATAAGTATAGTAATCATATTGGCAACCTTTGTCACCATCATTTTTGAGTCTGTTGATTCAATACGTTGTGAATGTTCACAATCATCAGTCGAGTCCTAGGATTATCTTTCCGGCTCAGACGTCATTTTGATACTGAGCTGGTTCTCGACCAAACTATTTGTCGTCAATTGTGCCTCTGGTCTATCCAACTTATCCATCCTTGATCAGAGCGTCTGCTTCTGATCATTTGTTTTGGAAATCATAATTTCTTTGTTATCTAAGCATCGAATTATTCCGATGTTCTATAATATGATGCCCGTGCATTCTTTCTGGAATGCCGATACTCACATCAACTCCGTTGTGGATCGCCCGATCCACTGTTGGATTATTATCCGACAATGTCCTTCACATTTGATCACTTTGTGAGTGCTTCCCCTGATACCTAATGCCTTTGTTAAGTTGTATCCTCCGCTTGGCCAACCATACTCTACTTTCGGGCTTGTGTTATTTACTCTTGAAACTTGTGGTATATGTTTCTAAGAAGCCACTAAGGGTTGAACATATGCTTTCTCTAGACCGTGTGAACCCGAAAGTTTTCACGAGGCATACTCTTCTGGTGCTTCGCCAGATAAAATTTCAGCACTGCAACTTCATCGAACGCGAGAAGTGAATGAAATGTTATGCATTGAGGAAGTGGGAGTCGACCTTGAACTTTGTGTTCATGCCCATGGACGCGATGTATATCCTATCATGGAAGCTTCTTGTAATAATAACTATTTCCTTGATAACTAACATATTGTATCTGTGAATTGATCCCTTGCAACCGTGGTTCCGACCATGATTGTTCTTCTTTGATTCCATTTCTCGGACAAGTTAAAACAATTGTCTTCTATGGATCAATACACCAGTCCAACCTTTACTTTGACCTTGTGTCGAGTATTACCCCCCTGGTATCTCGAGATTATCATGGAACTGCATAACTTTTTATGAGTTCATCAAGTACTACCTTCCCACTGATTCCATTTTTTTCCACGGGCTCTGAGTTATTAAACACTCAAAGACACCGATAACTGAACCGAGTCCGCACTACGGTTCAACAACTCTTCAGTAAGCTTCTATAACTACGAGTTTGTACCCGATCACGCCATTCCTAGCCTGTTTGGCTATATCATTGTCGTGACGATTCTACCTTTGCTACCTGGTCCTTATTCTCGGAGCACCAATTTGCGACGATAGCTAAGCTTACGTCGATTTTCCTCGTCATACCCTTTCACCTTAAACAACCAGCTTGAGTTTGAGTTTGTGTCATAACTGTGGTTACAATAACCTCTTGCTTCATCATTCCTCTGACTTGATGTCGTCGCTGGTTGATTACATCTGCATGAAATCTCTCGACAAATGTGTCGTGAACATCATCAACCTTATGAGCTCTTCCAGGAATTCAATTGAATTCATGATGGGTAATACCATCCTTGCCCCTCGATGATTCCTGTTCTCATCGACCACTTTATTGCCTTCCGTTCAACACAACTTGTTCGTGTTTTGTGTAAACCTTGAGATCCCTGCTACCCAGCAGTTGATCTTCCTTACCTCGGGAGTATTACCATCTCTTTTGTCAAGAATGTGGTGAGAATTTCACCACCTCTTAAGAATTCTTGATATCATAATACTTCTTGCCATCTTCGTTCATTCCTTGGTCCCCGTATTGTTTTCAACCGGAATACCGACAATTGAGCTATGACGTGTGAATTCAAAACTTCTAGCAACCCTATCGCTTTGAAGTGAATGGATGATAGATCATTCTAAGTCTTTCGATAATTGAATCACCACTCTAACATTGGCCGTGCAACCCAACCCATATTTCGGGTGCACCGGTCAACCAATGTTTAATTATGTATGTTTTCCTCGAGCATACAACATTATATCATTCCAATCAACAAGTGTCATCTTCTTGTTCACATTATTGTGGAAATCCATCTTTTGAAAATCTCAATGAATTGTCGCCGAGTCAATCAGCCACCTCCTCACCTCTCCTTGGTTTAATGATGAACTATTGTTTCAGGAACCCGCTCCCATAGTTCATTTCCCGAGAATCTTGCAATGCCATTTCAATGATTTGTGTTGCGCCTTTTCTTCTCGGACATCCTGAGTCTGAGGCATCATGACACCAATTGGATCTGAATCTCGGTCAGATATGATGGTTGGGACAACTTTCCAGGAGTTATGTTGTTTGTCCTTTGATGACCCGGTAACATGATGTCATGCCTAGCACCCCCCCCCCCTGGCTGGAGGACCTATCATTATAGATTCCTTTTCAGCAAGGTTATCCATTCATCCATGAGGAAATTGTAAGACTTATTCTACAAGTTATTCCTGATGGATCCTTCATGTTTCCAAAGTCTGATCTTCACCTGAAGACCATGTCAATGCTATCTCGAAGCATGTCAATGGTACTCCGATTTGCAACAGGAACATTTGAAGCACGATGCTAGATTTTATTTATCATTTATCCTAACACCGTTGTATGGGTAATATCATGAGATTCTTCCCCCCCCCCTTAACTAAATGGTTTTCTACTTTATATCCTGTCATGGATATCTTGCTCTGCTTGTCCTTGGGAAGGATATACCCTTGAAATATGTGTTTAAACATATTTTCCTTTCCATTGTTCTGTTTAATCTGATGATCATATTTTCCTTCCATTGGTTTGTTTAAACCTTTTCTATGATCTATATGATATAAGCAGTAATAATCCACTGCTTGTGCAAACACCTCGATGTACAACTTTGTCAGTAAGACCCTGTTTCTAGTGTTGATGACATTTCGGTAGCCACCGACGGACGGGAACTTTGCCTATTGGTCCGCCTCGTTCAACGAGTAGGAAAATGGTTCTCTTCGTCCCTCGCCCTTGGTATCGACGTTGTTGCCGACTTAATCGACAGGCTACCCTCTGACATGCCTTGCTTGCATGATCGCGCAAGACGTCTCCGCCCTTCCTACTTTTAACCCACATGGTGGGCCCATAACCCACAGTTCCACCAGGATCGAAACCTGACTCTCCTGTACACCCTCATGTTTCCAAAGTTATTCCTCGCGCGTGGACTCGTATGAAATTCATGAGCCACCTACCGATGAGATCATCAATTCTGGTATCAGACGCAATACTTATTCTCGTTGCTCTGAACCACTTTCACCTTCTGACTAGGCATTGAGCGATTGCCTGGCTGCCTGAAACTTCTTATTGTACCTTCCTACTTTACTCTCGATGTGTTTTATTTGTTCAACTTGAGAGGTACTCATATGCTCATTCATGGGTTAATCCCAGATCATTACCCTTATAACATACTATCGTTGCCAATATGCCTCGTTACCTATTCGTAAATACGATGAAGATCCCGAAGAAAGGATGCCGACTTCATCATGATGACCTGAAGCGGAGAAATGAAAACATCAATGTACTGGAACGGTCTCTTCGAGAAGAGCAAGCCAGAATGAGAAGACCCGCTAGATTCGTTACCAAACCTTTCCCCCCTTTCACTACCTCTTAAATCTCGGGACGAGATTTCTTGTAGTCGAGGAGAATTGTGATGCCCGGGTAATTAAGCTACAGTGATCCTCTGCTAGTGATGCCACGTCACCTCGATTATAGTTGCTAATCTCGAGTTAGTTCGAAACCGATTCAAATTCAAATTGAAAATTTGGTAAATAATAAAAGTTTTCAAACATTAAAATAAAATTGTTCAGTTTGTACTAGATATTACATAGATAATTATGGTGTAGAAGACACAGTTTTATAAGATGCATAAATATTTTAAATTGAATTAAAACAGAGGAGAAAATAAATAAAAGAAAACAAACTAAACAAACAAAAAAATAGAAGACCAGAACCCCCCCCCCCCCCCGCTGGGCCTCCCACTAGGCCATGAGGCCCAGCTAGCTAGCCAGCCAACTGGCCCACCCCGGCCGTGGCCTATATGGCCTGCTCTCCATTCCCCGAACCCTAGACCCCCAACCCCATTCCTCTCCTCCCTCGCTCCCCACGCGCCGCCACACACTAGCGCGCGCGCAGGGCAGCGCCCAAGCCCGTGCTCCTCCTACCTCCCGCCACATTGCTCGTTGCCGCCCCGCCGCGCCTCCGTCCTCCCCCGCGACGCCACCTCGCCGGAGCCGCCCCACCGTCTTCACCGGTGTCGCCACGCCCTGCCCCGCGTCGGACGCCACCTCGACCCCCCTCCTCGCTGGACCTTGCGTCCTCGGCCTCTTCCCCGCCGGCCGCCAGCAAGCCTCGGCACCCCCTCTCCCCATCAACGTTGGTGAGGCCCTGGGCCTCTCCCCTTCTCTGCTTCCCGTCTCGCTCGCGGTCACCGCACGATAGACGCCCCCACACGCGCGCCCGCGGTGAGCACGCTCTCACCGTGCCCCGCACGCCCTTTGCGCCGAGCCCCCCCCCCCCCCCCCGTGCCCGAGTCATCCTCGCCCTGCGCTGCCTCCCTGCACCGATCACGACGGCCGTTGCGCCTCGCCCGTCCGCCCGTGCTCGCCTTCCCGTGCACACTCGCCGACGCCCCGTGCTGAGGCTCCGCGCGCGCCGTGCTCGCCCACCGGCCGCCCGCGTCGTCCGGGCTTGCCGTGCCCGTGGCCGGCGCCTCCCCCTGTCGATCTGGGCATTGCCCAATCGGGCCGGGTGCCTGCGCCCGTAGCCACCGCTAGCCCCCCCCCCCCCCCCGGGGCCACTAACTAGGGGGCCCCGCCCCAGAACGGTTAAAAAAGAAAGAAAGAAAGAAAAGAAAAGGAATTAGAAAATATATATATATATTAAATAAATAAATAAATAAAAACTAAAATAATTAAAATATTAATTAATTAATTAAGTTAATTATTCTTGATTAGATTAACCTAATCACTAATTAAGCTAATTAATCTGTTTTAGTTAATCATAGAGAATGACAGGTGGGTCCCCCTGGACCCACATGTCAGGTTGACCAAGTCAAGTCTGTTGACTGCTGATGTCAGCATGACATCATGCTGATGTTATTAACCTGTTTTTCGAATTAATTAAATAATTAATTAAATTCCAGAAATTAATAAAATCCTTAGAAAATCATATCTTTTAATCCGTAACTCGGATTAAAATATTTTCAACATGAAAGTTGCTCAGAACGGCGAGACGAATCCGGATACGCAATCCGTTTGTCCGCCACACACCCCTAACCTATCGAACTCGCAACTTTCCCCCTTCGGCTCCTCTGTCCGAAAACACGAAACACCGGGGATCTTTTCCCGGATGTTTCCCCCCTTCACCGTTACCACCTCATACCGCGTTAGAACACGTCTAGCTCTGCTTGTTGTCCTGTTATGCACTTGCTTGCTACGTATTTACTGTTTCTTCCCCCTCTTTTCTCCGGTAGACCCAGTGACGATGCTGATGCCCTTGTGGTCGACTACGTCACCGACGACCCCTCCTTCTTGTCTGAGCAACCAGGCAAGCCTCCCTTTGATCACCAGATATCGCCTACTCTTCTCTATACTGCTTGCATTAGAGTAGTGTAGTATGTTACTGCTTTCAGTTAATCCTATACTGCTGCATAGCCTGTCCTTGCTACTACTGTTGTTACCTTTACCTGCTATCCTACTGCTTAGTATAGGATGCTAGAGTTCCATCAGTGGCCCTACACTCTTGTCCGTCTGCCATGCTATACTACTGGGCTGTGATCACTTCGGGAGGTGATCACGGGTATATACTATATACTTTACACTATTACATTACCTGTGATACTGTTCGGAGATGGGGGCTGAAGGGGCAGGTGGCTCCATCCCGGTAGAGGTGGGCCTGGGTTCCCGACGGCCCCCGACTGTTACTTTGTGGCGGAGCGGCAGGGAAGGTTGAGACCACCTAGGAGACAGGTGGGCCTGGCCCTGTTCGGCGTTCGCGGATAATTAACACGCTTAACGAGATCTTGGTATTTGATCTGAGTTGGCTACGAGCCTATACGCACTAACCATCTACGTGGGAGTAGTTATGGGTATCCCGGCGTCGTGGTATCAGCCGAAGCACTTCAGACGTCAGCGACGGAGCGGCGCGCGCCGGATTGGACTGGAACGCCTGCTAGGCTAGGTCTGCTTCCGGCCGCCCTCGCAACGTGCAGGTGTGCTATGGGTGATGGGCCCAGACCCCTGTGCGCTTAGGTTTAGACCAGCGTGCTGGCCTCTCTGTTTTGCCTAGGTGGGGCTGCGACATGTTGATCTTTCGAGGCCGGGCATGACCCAGGAAAGTGTGTCCGGCCAAATGGGATCAAGCGTGTTGGGTAAGATGGTGCACCCCTGCAGGGAAGTTAATCTATTCGAATAGCCGTGATCTTCGGTAACAGGACGACTTGGAGTTGTACCTTGACCTTATGACAACTAGAACCGGATACTTAATAAAACACACCCTTCCAAGTTCCACAGACAACCCAGTGATCGCTTTTCCACAGGGCGACGAGGGGAGGATCGCCGGGTAGGGTTATGCTATGCGATGCGACTGGAGATGCTACTTGGAGATGCTACTTGGAGGACTTCAATCTATTCTCTTCTACATGCTGCAAGTCGGAGGCTGCCAGAAGCGTAGTCTTCGACAGGATTAGCTATCCCCCTTTTATTCTGGCATTCTGCAGTTCAGTCCACCGATATGGCCCTTTACACATATCCCCATGCATATGTAGTGTAGCTCCTTGCTTGCGAGTACTTTGGATGAGTACTCACAGTTTCTTTTCTCCCTCTTTTCCCCCTTTTCCCTTTTACCTGGTTGTCGCAACCAGATGCTGGAGCCTTGGAGCCAGACGCCACCATCGACGATGATTCCTACTACACTGGAGGTGCCTACTACTACGTGCAGCCCGCTGACGACGACTAGGAGTAGTTAGGAGGATCCCAGGCAGGAGGCCTGCGCCTCTTTCGATCTGTATCCCAGTTGTGCTAGCCTTCTTAAGGCAAACTTGTTTAACTTATGTCTGTACTCAGATATTGTTGCTTCCGCTGACTCGTCTATGATCGAGCACTTGTATTCGAGCCCTCGAGGCCCCTGGCTTGTATTATGATGCTTGTATGACTTATTTTATTTGTAGAGTTGTGTTGTGATATCTTCCCGTGAGTCCCTGATCTTGATCGTACACATTTGTGTGCATGATTAGTGTACGATTGAATCTGGGGCGTCACAGGGGGCCCCACCCTCGTGAGAAGGGTGTGGGCCCCCTGGTATTCATCTTTGGCGAGGATTTTTTATAGTTTTTTCTAAGATGTTCCGTGGAGTTTCAGGTCATTCTGAGAATATTTGTTCTCTGCACATAAAACAACACCATGGTAATTCTGCTGAAAACAGCGTCAGTCTGGGTTAGTTCCATTCAAATCATACAAGTTAGAGTCCAAAACAAGGGCAGAAGTGTTTGGAAAAGTAGATACGACGGAGACGTATCAGTCACACTTAAAGTAATAGCCCAATGGATTGATTGGAAAGAATAACTTTGAGCTGGTTTCGTACCCTACCATAATCTCTTCGTTTGTTCTCCGCTATTAGTGACTTTGGAGTGACTCTTTGTTGCATGTTGAGGGATAGTTATGTGATCCAATTATGTTATTATTGTTGAGAGAACTTGCACTAGTGAAAGTATGAACCCTAGGCCTTGTTTCCTAGCATTGCAATACTGTTTACGCTCACTTTTACCATTAGTTACCTTGCTGTTTTTATATTTTCATATTACAAAAACTATTATCTACTATCCATATTGCACTTGTATCACCATCTCTTCGCCGAACTAGTGCACCTATACAATTTACCATTGTATTGGGTGTGTTGGGGACACAAGAGACTCTTTGTTATTTGGTTGCAGGGTTGCTTGAGAGAGACCATCTTCATCCTACGCCTCCTACGGATTGATAAACCTTAGGTCATCCACTTGTGGGATATTTGCTACTGTCCTACAAACCTCTGTACTTGGAGGCCCAACAATGTCTACAAGAAGAAGGTTGTGTAGTAGACATCAAGCTCTTTTCTGGCGCCGTTGCCGGGGAGGTTAGCGCTTGAAGGTATATCTTTAGATCTTGCAATCGAGTCTTCTAGTTTCTTGTTTTATCACTAGTTTAGTTTATAAAATAAAACTATATAAAAATAGAATTAAGTTTGTCTCATACGCTTCACCTTTTTAATATCTTTCGTGAGTATGATGGAAAGGATAATTGTGCTCAAGTGCTAGAAGAAGAAATCCATAAAATGTTTGGCACTAAATATTTGAATGATGAGCATGATTGCAATGTTGTTAGTACGAATTCTTTGAATATCCATAACACTAATGATGATTGCACTAGTTATGATGAAAATGCCTCCTATAAACATGTCAATTTTTGTGGAGTAGACTGGGTTTGCAAGTACACACCAAATAGGGAAGATATATATTGCAAGAGGCATAAGTTCTTAGAAACCAAATTGTTGCCAGAAAGCCTAGATGATTGTGCTGAAAGATTCAATATTTTTCGTGCCCCTTGTGAACTTTGCAATGAACATGGTCATTTAAAGCTCCAACGCTATTTGTTTCATGATCAAGTCGTGTCCAAACATTGTGATAATTTGATTACCCTTGAGCATCATAAAGAGCTTAGCCTTCTTTTGGGTTATTAAGAAATGAAACGTATAACTGAGGGTATTCCAAAGTTTAATCTTGATAGAGTTCTTGATTTTGATCTAGAGAAAATTTATATGTATTGTGCGGTGAATTGCATTGATAATCCTTATATTTCCAACTACATAAAGAAAAGAAAACAATTAGAAGATGAAGAGAATACTAATGAAAGTGAAGAGACTTCCCAATATCCTCCTATTATTTCTTATGATGAATTAGGCAACGAGGAGGAGCCTCCTATTCAACCAATCTCATTAATAAGGAGCTCCAAAAAGAGGATTGAACCCACACATGATGTGGTGAAGAAGAAGAAAAGAAAAAGGAAGAGAGGTAAAAAGGTATCTCTCCCAAATAAAGTTGCTCCTATTACTATTTTGCCTCATGAAAATATAATTGTGGAAGATAATGATACTTCTTATGATCTTGAAAATATTTTTGGCACTTGCTTGGAAGAATATAATAATTGCTATACTATTGGTGCTATCCATGCTATTAATTATGAGAGTGATTATGCTTATGATATGAAAAGGCCCAAGCTTGGGGAAGCTATGTTTGATGAGGATGACAAATTTGAGAATATATTTGCTTCAATTAATGTTTGTCCCAAGCTTGGGGAAGCTATGATTAATGAAGATGATATTTTTAGTCTCCCAAGTTTTGATATGCAAGTTTATAATGATGATAGCATGCCTCCTACTTATGATAATTATTGTGATGAAACTTATGCTATAAAATGTAGTGATGATTATATTTATAGAACTTGCCATGATTATGATTACCCCTTCTCTGAACATTACTCTTTTAATATGGAAACAATTTATAGTATTCGAGTTTCCTATGATACTCCCACTATTCCGAATGAGAAGAATTTTGCTTATGTGGAGAGTAATAAAATTTCTATGCTTGTAGATCATGAAAAGAATGATTTAGATGCTGGTTATATTGTTGAATTCATTCATGATGCTACTGAAAATTATTATGCGGGAGGAACATATGCTTGTAGGAATTGCAATAATATCAAGTTTCCTCTCTATGTGCTTAAAATTTTGAAGTTATGCTTGTTTTACCTTCCTATGCAAGTTGATTATTGTTCCCACAAGTTGTTTGATCACAAAATTCCTATGCATAGGAAGTATGTTAGACTTAAATGTGCTAGTCATATTCTTCATGATGCTCTCTTTATGTTTCAATTCTTATCCTTTATGTGAGCATCATTGAAATCATCATGCCTAGCTAGGGGCATTAAACGATAGCGCTTGTTGGGAGGCAACCCAATTTTATTTTAGTTCCTTGACTTTTGTTCCTGTTTAGTAATAAATAATTCATCTAGCCTCTGTTGAGATGTGGTTTTATGCTTTTAATTAGTGTTTGTTCCAAGTAGAACCTTTGGGAAGACTTGGGGGAAGTCTTGTTGATCATGCTGTCAAAAACAGAAACTTTAGTGCTCACGAGAATTGCTGCCATTTTTATTTGGAGAGTGCTATTTAGTTAATTATTTTTTCAGATAATTAATAGATAAATTCCTCAGGTCCAGAAATTTATTTGAGAATTTTATGAGTTCGATAAGTATACGTTTGATCCATATTACTATAGACTGTTCTGTTTTTGACAGATTCTGTTTTTCGTGTGTTGTTTGCTTATTTTGATGAATCTATGGCTAGTAAAAGAGTTTATAAACCATAGAGAAGTTGGAATACAGTAGGTTTAACACCAATATAAATAAAGAATGAGTTCATTACAGTACCTTGAAGTGTGATTTATTTTCTTATACTAACGGAGCTCACGAGTTTTCTACTTTAAGTTTTGTGTTGTGAAGTTTTCAAGTTTTGGGTAAGGATTCGATGGACTATGGAATAAGGAGTGGCAAGAGCCTAAGCTTGGGGATGCCCAAGGAACCCCAAGGTAATATTCAAGGACAACCAAGAGCCTAAGCTTGGGGATGCCCCGGAAGGCATCCCCTCTTTCGTCTTCGTTCATCGGTAACTTTACTTGGAGCTATATTTTTATTCGCCACATGATATGTGTTTTGCTTGGAGCGTCAACTTATTTTGTTAGGATTTGCTTGCTGTTTGAATAAAATACCAAGATCTGAAATTATTAAATGTTAGAGAGTCTTCACATAGTTGCATAATTATTCGACTACTCATTGATCTTCACTTATATCTTTCGGAGTAGTTTGTCATTTGCTCTAGTGCTTCACTTATATCTTTTAGAGCATGGTGGTAATTTTATTTTAAAGAAATAGATGAACTCTCATGCTTCACTTATATTATTTTGAGAGTCTTAAATAGCATGGGATTTGCTTAAAATCCTAATATGCTAGGTATACAAGATTAATAGTAAAATTCTCTTATGAGTGTGTTGAATACTAAGAGAAGTTTGATACTTGATAATTGTTTTGAGATATGGAGATGGTGATATTAGAGTCATGCTAGTTGAGTGGTTGTGAATTTGAGAAATGCTTGTGTTGAATTTTGTGATTCCCGTAGCATGCACGTATGGTGAACCGTTATGTAACGAAGTCGAAGCATGATTTATTTATTGATTGTCTTCCTTATGAGTGGCGGTCGGGGACAAGCGATGGTCTTTTCCTACCAATCTATCCCCCTAGGAGAATGCGCGTAGTACTTTGTTTCGATGACTAATAGATTTTTTGCAATAAGTATGTGAGTTCTTTATGACTAATGTTGAGTCCATGGATTATACGCACTCTCACCCTTCCACCTTTGCTAGCCTCTCTAGTACCGCGCAAATTTCACCGGTACCATAAACCCACCATATACCTTCCTCAAAACAGCCACCATACCTACCTATTATGGCATTTCCATAGCCATTTCGAGATATATTGACATGCGACTTTCCACCATTCCGTTCATCATGACACATTCATCATTGTCATATTGCTTAGCATGATCATGTAGTTGACATAGTATTTGTGGCAAAGCCACTGTTCATAATTCTTTCATACTTGTCACTCTTGATTCATTGCATATCCCGGTACACCGCCGGAGGCATTCATATAGAGTCATACTTTGTTCTAGTATTGAGTTGTATCATTGAGTTGTAAATAAATAGAAGTGTGATGATCATCATTCAATAGAGCATTGTCCCAAAAAAGAAAGGCCAAATAAAAAAGGAAAGGCCAAATAAAAAAAGATAAAGGCCAAATAGAAAATAAAATAAAATAAAAAGGGGCAATGCTACTATCCTTTTACCACACTTGTGCTTCAAAGTAGCACCATGATATAGCGAGTCTCACATATTGTGCTTCAAAGTAGCACCATGTTCTTCATATAGAGAGTCTCATATGTTGTCACTTTCATATACTAGTGGGAATCTTTCATTATAGAACTTGGCTTGTATATTCCAATGATGGGCTTACTCAAAATGCCCTAGGTCTTCGTGACCAAGAAAGTTGGATGCACACCCACTAGTTTCTTTTGTTGAGCTTTCATATACTAATAGCTCTAGTGCATCCGCTGCATGGCAATCCCTACTCACTCACATTGATATCTATTGATGGGCATCTCCATAGCCCGTTGATACGCCTAGTCGATGTGAGACTATCTTCTCCCTTTTTGTCTTCTCCACAACCACCATTCTATTCCACCTATAGTGCTATATCCATGGCTCACGCTCATGTATTGCGTGAAGATTGAAAAAGTTTGAGAACATCAAAAGTATGAAACAATTGCTTGGCTTGTCATCGGGGTTGTGCATGATTTAAATATTTTGTGTGGTGAAGATGGAGCATAGCCAGACTATATGATTTTGTAGGGATAACTTTCTTTGGCCATGTTATTTTGAGAAGACATAATTGCTTTGTTAGTATGCTTGAAGTATTATTATTTTCTAAGTCAATATGAACTTTTGTCTTGAATCTTATGGATCTGAATATTCATGCCACAATTAAGAAGAATTACATTGAAATTATGCTAACTAGCATTCCACATCAAAAATTATCTTTTTATCATTTACCTACTCGAGGACGAGTAGGAATTAAGCTTGGGGATGCTTGATATGTCTCCAACATATCTATAATTTTTGATTGCTCCATGCTATATTATCTACTGTTTTGGGCAATATTGGGCTTTATTATCCACTTTTATATTATTTTTGGGACTAACCTATTAACCGGAGGCCCAGCCCAGATTTGTTGTTTTATGCCTATTTCAGTGTTTTGAAGAAAAGGAATATCAGACGGAGTCGAAACGGAACGAAATCAACTGGAGAAGTTATTTTTTGGAAGGAAACACACCTGATGGACTTGGACCCCACGTCAAGGAAGGAACGAGGTGCTCACGAGGGTGGGGGCGCCCCCCTAGGGCGTGCCCCCTGTCTCGTGGGGCCCTCGTGGCTCCCCTGACGTACCTCCTGCACCCATATATACCTACGTGACCTAAAACTTCCAGAACGCAACATAGATCGGGAGTTCCGCCGCCAGAAGCCTCCGTAGCCACCGAAAACCAATCTAGACCCGTTCCGGCACCCTGCCGAAGGGGGCAATCCTTCTCCGGTGGCCATCTTCATCATTCGGGTGCTCTCCATGACGAGGAGGGAGTAGTTCTCCCTCGGGGCTGAGGGTATGTACCAGTAGCTATGTGTTTGATCTCTCTCTCGTGTTCTTGAGATGATACGATCTTGATGTATCGCGAGCTTTGCTATTATATTTGGATCCTATGATGTTTCTTCCCCCCTCTTCTCTCTTGTAATGGATCGAGTTTCCCCTTTGAAGTAATCTTATCGGATTGAGTCTTTAAAGATTTGAGAACACTTGATGTATGTCTTGCCGTGGATATCTGTGGTGACAATGGGATACCGCGTGCCACTTGATGTATGTTAAGGTGACCAACTTGCGGGTTCATGAACCTATGCATAGGGGTTGGCACACGTTTTCGTCGTGATTCTTCGGTAGATCTTTGGGGCACTCTTTGAGGTCCTTTGTGTTGGTTGAATAGATGAATTGAGATTGTGTGATGCATATCGTATAATCATGCCCACGGATACTTGAGGTGACATTGGAGTATCTAGGTGACATTAGGGTTTTGGTTGATTTGTATCTTAAGGTGTTATTCTAGTACGAACTCTAGGGCTGTTTGTGACACTTATAGGAATAGCCCAACGGATTGATCGAAAAGAATAACTTTGAGGTGATTTCGTACCCTACCATAATCTCTTTGTTCGTTCTCCGCTATTAGTGACTTTGGAGTGACTCTTTGTTGCATGTTGAGGGATAGTTATGTGATCCAATTATGTTAGTATCGTTGAGGGAACTTACACTAGCGAAAGTATGAACCCTAGGCCTTGTTTCCATCATTGCAATACCGTTTACGCTCACTTTTATCACTTGCTACCTTGCTGTTTTTATTATTTCAGATTACAAAAACTATTATCTACTATCCATATACCACTTGTATCACCATCTCTTCGCCGAACTAGTGCACCTATACAAATTACCATTGTATTGGGTGTGTTGGGGACACAAGAGACTCTTTGTTATTTGGTTGCAGGGTTGCTTGAGAGAGACCATCTTCATCCTACGCCTCCTATGGATTGATAAACCTTAGGTCATCCACTTGAGGGAAAATTGCTACTGTCCTACAAACCTCTGCACTTGGAGGCCCAATAACGTCTACAAGAAGAAGGTTGTGTAGTAGACATCAATGCCCCAGAAGGCATCCCCTCTTTCGTCTACTTCTATCGGTTACTTTACTTGGAGCTATATTTTTATTCACCACATGATATGTGTTTTGCTTGGAGTGTATTGTATTATTTGAGTCTTTGTTTGTTAGTTTACCACAATCATCCTTGCTGTACACACCTTTTGAGAGAGCCATACATGATTTGGAATTTGTTAGAATACTCTATGTGCTTCGCTTATATCATTTGAGTTATATAGTTTTGCTCTAGTACTTCACTTATATCTTTTAGAGCACGGTGGTGGATTTGTTTTATAGAAACTATTGATCTCTCATGCTTCACTTAGATTATTTTGAGAGTCTTAAAGCATGGTAATTTGCTTAAATAATCCTAATATGCTTGGTATTCAAGAATAGTAAAAAAATTCTTATGAGTGTGTTGAATTCTTTGAGAAGTTTAATGCTTGATAATTGTTTTGAGATATGAAAATGGTGATATTAAAGTTGTGCTAGTTGACTAGTTGTGAATTTAAGAAATACTTGTGTTAAAGTTTGTGATTCCCGTAGCATGCACGTATGGTGAACCGTTATGTGATGAAGTCAGAGCATGATTTATTTTTTGATTGTCTTCCTTATGAGTGGCGGTCGGGGACGAGCGATGGTCTTTTCCTACCAATCTATCCCCCTAGGAGCATGCGCATAATACTTTGCTTTGATAACTTGTAGATTTTTGCAATAAGTATATGAGTTCTTTATGACTAATGTTGAGTCCATGGATTATACGCACTTTTCTTCCTTCCACCATTGCTAGCCTCTCTAATACCGCGCACCTTTCCTCGGTATCATACACCCACCATATACCTTCCTCAAAACAACCACCATACCTACCTATTGTGGCATTTCCATAGCCATTTCGAGATATATTGCCATGCAACTTTCCACCGTTTCGTTTATTATGACACACTCCATCATTGGCATATTGCTTTGCATGATCATGTAGTTGACATTGTATTTGTGGCAAAGCCACCATTCATAATTCTTTCATGCATGTCACTCACGAGTCATTGCATATCCCGGTACACCGCCGGAGGCATTCACATAGAGTCATATTTTGTTCTAAGTATCGAGTTGTAATTGTTGAGTTGTAAGAAAATAAAAGTGTGATGATGCTACCTCTTGAGCACTGCGTTGGTTTTCCCCGAAGAGGAAGGGATGATGCAACAAAGTAGCGTAAGTATTTCCCTCAGTTTTTGAGAACCAAGGTATCAATCCAGTAGGAGGCTACGCGCGAGTCCCTCGCACCTGCACAAAACAAATAAATCCTCGCAACCAACACAAATAGGGGTTGTCAATCCCTATAGGGCCACTTATGAGAGTGAGATCTGATAGATATGATAAGATAATATTTTTGGTATTTTTATAATAGAGATGCAAAGTAAAATAAAGACAAAGTAAATAGCAAAGGAAATAACTAAGTAGTAGGAGATCAATATGATAAAGATAGACCCGGGGGCCATAGGTTTCACTAGTGGCTTCTCTCGAGAGCATAAGTATTCTACGGTGGGTGAACAAATTACTGTTGAGCAATTGACAGAATTGAGCATAGTTATGAGAATATCTAGGTATGATCATGTATATAGGCATCACGTCCGAGACAAGTAGACCGACTCCTGCCTGCATCTACTACTATTACTCCACTCATCGACCGCTATCCAGCATGCATCTAGAGTATTAAGTTAAAAACAGAGTAACGCCTTAAGCAAGATGACATGATGTAGAGGGATAGACTCATGCAATATGAAGAAAACCCCATCTTGTTATCCTCGATGGCAACAATACAATACGTGCCTTGCTGCCCTTACTGTCACCGGGAAAGGACACCGCAAGATTGAACCCAAAGCTAAGCACTTCTCCCATTGCAAGAAAGATCAATCTAGTAGGCCAAACCAAACTGATAATTCGAAGAGACTTGCAAAGATAACCAATCATACATAAAAGAATTCAGAGAAGATTCAAATATTATTCATAGATAGACTTGATCATAAACCCACAATTCATCGGTCTCAACAAACACACCGCAAAAAGAAGATTACATCGAATAGATCTCCACAAGAGAGGGGGAGAACATTGTATTGAGATCCAAAAAGAGAGAAGAAGCCATCTAGCTACTAACTATGGACCCGCAGGTCTGAGGTAAACTACTCACACTTCATGGGAGAGGCTATGGTGTTGATGTAGAAGCCCTCCGTGATCGATGCCCCCTCCGGCGGAGCTCCGGAACAGGCCCCAAGATGGGATCTCGTGGATACAGAAAGTTACGGCGGTGGAATTAGGGTTTTGGCTCCATATCTGATCGTTTGGGGGGTACGTAGGTATATATAGGAGGAAGGAGTACGTCGATGGAGCAACAGGGGGCCCACGAGGGTGGAGGGCGCGCCTGGTGGGGGTGGGCGCGCCCCCTACCTCGTGCCCTCCTGTTTTCTTTCTTGATGTAGGGTCCAAGTCTCCCGGATCATAATCTTCCTAAAAATCACGTTCCCGAAGGTTTCATTCCGTTTGGACTCCGTTTGATATTCCTTTTCTTCGAAACCCTAAAACAGGCAAAAAAACAGCAATTCTGGGCTGGGCCTCTGGTTAATAGGTTAGTCCCAAAAATAATATAAAAGTGGATAATAAAGCCCAATAATGTCCAAAACAATAGATAATATAGCATGGAGCAATCAAAAAATATAGATACGTTGGAGACATATCAAGCATCCCCAAGCGTAATTCCTGCTCGTCCTCGAGTAGGTAAATGATAAAAACAGAATTTTTGATGCGGAGTGCTACTTGGCATAATTTTAATGTAATTCTTCTTAATTGTGGTATGAATATTCAGATCCGAAAGATTCAACACAAAAGTTCATATTGACATAAAAATAATAATAGTTCAAGCATACTAACAAAGCAATTATGTCTTCTCAAAATAACATGGCTAAAGAAAGTTATCCCTACAAAATCATATAGTCTGGCTATGCTCTATCTTCACCACACAAAATATTTAAATCATGCACAACCCCGATGACAAGCCAAGCAATTGTTTCATACTTTTGACATTCTCAAAACTTTTTCAATTTTCACGCAATACATGAGCGTGAGCCATGGATATAGAACTATAGGTGGAATAGAATGGTGGTTGTGGAGAAGACAAAAAGGGGAAGATAGTCTCACATGAACTAGGCATATCAACGGGCTATGGAGATGCCCATCAATAGATATCAATGTGAGTGAGTAGGGATTGCCATGCAATGGATGCACTAGAGCTATAAGTATATGAAAGATCAAAAAGAAACTAAGTGGGTGTGCATCCAACTTGCTTGCTCATGAAGACCTAGGGCAATTTGAGGAAGCCCATCATTGGAATATACGAGCCAAGTTCTATAATGAAAGATTCCCACTAGTATATGAAACTGATAACATGAGAGACTCTACTATTAAGATCATGGTGCTACTTTGAAGCACAAGTGTGGTAAAAGGATAGTAACATTGTCCCTTCTCTCTTTTTCTCTCATTTTTTTATTTGTAGATTTCTCTTTTTTATGGCCTCTTTTCTTTCTCTTTTTTTATTTGGGCTTCTTTGGCCTCTTTTGTTTATTTTTCGTCCAGAGTCTCATCCCGACTTGTGGGGGAATCATAGTCTCCATCATCCTTTCCTCACTGGGACAATGCTCTAATAATGATGATCATCACACTTTTATTTTTCTTACAACTCAACAATTACAACTCGATACTTAGAACAAAATATGACTCTATGTGAATGCCTCCGGTGGTGTATCGGGATATGCAATGACTCATGAGTAACATGTATGAAAGAATTATGAATGGTGGATTTGCCACAAATACGATATCAACTTCATGATCATGCTAAGAAATATGACAATGATGGAGTGTGTCATAATAAACGGAACGGTGGAAGTTGCATGGCAATATATCTCGGAATGGCTATGGAAATGCCATAATAGGTAGGTATGGTGGCTGTTTTGAGGAAGGTATATGGTGGGTGTATGATACCGGCGAAAGGTGCGCGGTATTAGAGAGGCTAGCAAAGGTGGAAGGGTGAGAGTGTGTATAATCCATGAACTCAACATTAGTCATAAAGAACTCATATACTTATTTCAAAAATCTACAAGTTATCAAAGCAAAGTATTATGCGCATGCTCCTAGGGGGATAGATTGGTAGGAAAAGACCATCGCTCGTCCCCGACCGCCACTCATAAGGAAGACAATCAATAAATAAATCATGCTCCGACTTCATCACATAACGGTTCACCATACGTGCATGCTACGGGAATCACAAACTTCAACACAAGCATTTCTCAAATTCACAACTACTCAACTAGCATGACTTTAATATCACCATCTCTATATCTCAAAACAATTATCAAGTATCAAACTTATCATAGTATTCAACACACTCATAAGAAAGTTTTATTATTAATCTTGTATACCAAGCATATTAGGATTTTAAGCAAATTACCATGCTATTTAAGACTCTCAAAATAATCTAAGTGAAGCATGAGAGATCAATAGTTTCTATAAGACAAATCCACCACCGTGCTCTAAAAGATATAAGTGAAGTACTAGAGCAAAATTATATAACTCAAAAGATATAAGCGAAGCACATAGAGTATTCTAACAAATTCCAAATCATGTATGGCTCTCTCAAAAGGTGTGTACAGCAAGGATGATTGTGGTAAACTAACAAGCAAAGACTCAAATCATACAAGACGCTCCAAGCAAAACACATATCATGTGGTAAATAAAAATATAGCTCCAAGTAAAGTTACCGATAGAAGTAGACGAAAGAGGGGATGCCTTCCGGGGCATCCCCAAGCTTTGGCTTTTAGGTGTCCTTAGATTATCTTGGGGGTGCCATGGGCATCCCCAAGCTTAGGCTCTTGCCACTCCTTGTTCCATAATCCATCAAATCTTTACCCAAAACTTGAAAACTTCACAACACAAAACTTAAAGTAGAAAATCTCGTGAGCTCCGTTAGCGAAAGAAAATAAAAGATCACTTCAAGGTACTGTAATGAACTCATTATTTATTTATATTGGTGTTATACCTACTGTATTCCAACTTCTCTATGGTTTATAAACTATTTTACTAGCCATAGATTCATCAAAATAAGCAAACAACACATGAAAAACAGAATCTGTCAAAAACAGAACAGTCTGTAGTAATCTGTAGCTAGCGCAAGATCTGGAACCCCAAAAATTCTAAAATAAATTTCTGGACGTGAGGAATTTATCTATTAATCATCTTCAAAAATAATTAACTAAATAGCACTCTCCAAATAAAAATGACAGCAGTTCTCGTGAGCGCTAAAGTTTCTGTTTTTTACAGCAAGTTCAACAAGACTTTCCCCAAGTCTTCCCAACGGTTCTACTTGGCACAAACACTAATTAAACACAAAAAACACAACCAAAACAGAGGCTAGATAAATTATTTATTACTAAACAGGAGCAAAAAGCAAGGAATAAAAATAAAATTGGGTTGCCTCCCAACAAGCGCTATCGTTTAACGCCCCTAGCTAGGCATAACAAGCAAGAATAGATCTAGGTATTGCCATCTTTGGTAGGCAATCCATAAGTGGCTCTCATAATAGATTCATAAGGTAATTTAATTTCTTTCTAGGAAAGTGTTCCATGCCTTTCCTTAATGGAAATTGGAATCTAATATTTCCTTCCTTCATATCAATAATTGCACCAATCGTTCTAAGGAAAGGTCTACCAAGAATAATAGGACATGAAGGATTGCAATCTATGTCAAGAACAATAAAATCTACGGGCACATAATTCCTATTTGCAACAATAAGAACATCATTAATTCTTCCCATAGGTTTCTTAATAGTGGAATCCGCAAGGTGCAAGTTTAGAGAGCAATCATCAAAATCACGGAAACCTAACAAATCACACAAAGTCTTTGGAATCGTGGAAACACTAGCACCCAAATCACATAAAGCATAGCATTCATGATCTTTAATTTTAATTTTAATAGTTGGTTCCCACTCATCATAAAGTTTTCTAGGGATAGAAACTTCCAATTCAAGTTTTTCTTCATAAGATTGCATCAAGGCATCAACGATATGTTTAGTAAACGCTTTATTTTGACTATAAGCATGAGGAGAATTTAGCACGGATTGCAACAAGGAAATACAATCAATCAAAGAGCAATTTTCATAGTTAAATTCCTTGAAATCCATAATAGTGGGTTTAGCAACATCTAGGGTTTTAATTTCTTCAATCCCACTTTTATCAAATTTAGCATCAAGATCAACAAATTCCGAATTCTTGGAACGCCTTCTAGGTAAAGGTGGATCATATTCAGTCCCATCATTATCAAGATTCATATTGCAAAACAAAGATTTAATAGGGGACACATCAATAACTTTTAGATCTTCATCTTTATTTTCATAGCAACTAGAAGAACACGCTCTTATAAAGGCATCTTTCTTAGCACGCATCCTAGCGGTTCTTTCTTTGCACTCATCAATGGAAATTCTCATGGCTTTGAGAGACTCATTGATATCATGCTTAGGTGGAATAGATCTAAGTTTCAAAGAATCAACATCAAGAGCAATTCTATCAACGTTCCTAGCCAAATCATCAATCTTAAGCAATTTTTCTTCAATCATAGCATTAAAATTCTTTTGCGAAGTAATAAATTCTTTAATATTAGATTCAAAATCAGAGGGCATCTTATTATAATTTCCATAAGAATTGTTGTAGGAATTACCATAATTATTAGAGGGATTACTAGGATAAGGCCTAGGATTGAAATTTCCTCTATACGCGTTGTTACCAAAATTGTTCCTACCAACAAAATTCACATCCATAGATTCATTATTATTCTCAATCAAAGTAGACAAGGGCATATCATTAGGATCAGAAGAAACACTCTTATTAGCAAATAATTTCATAAGTTCATCCATCTTTCCACTCAAAACATTAATTTCTTCTATCGCATGCACCTTTTTATTAGTAGATCTTTCAGTATGCCATTGAGAATAATTAACCATAATATTATCTAGGAGTTTAGTAGCTTCTCCTAAAGTGATTTCCATAAAAGTGCCTCCCGCGGCCGAATCTAAAAGATTTCTAGAAGCAAAATTCAATCCGGCATAAAATTTTGTATAATCATCCACAAATTTAAACCATGAGTAGGGCAATTACGTATCATTAATTTCATTCTCTCCCAAGCTTGTGCAACATGTTCATGATCAAGTTGCTTAAAATTCATAATATCGTTTCTAAGAGAGATGATCTTAGCGGGAGGAAAATACTTAGAGATAAAAGCATCTTTGCACTTGTTCCATGAATCAATACTATTTTTAGGCAAAGACGAAAACCAAGCTTTAGCACGATCTCTAAGCGAAAAAGGAAATAGCTTCAATTTAACAATATCATTATCCACATCTTTATTCTTTTGCATGTCACACAAATCAACGAAGCTATTTAGATGGGTAGCGGCATCTTCACTAGGAAGGCCGGAGAACGGATCTTTCATGACAAGATTCAGCAAAGCAGCATTAATTTCACAAGATTCAGCATCGGTAAGAGGAGCAATCGGAGTGCTAATAAAATCATTGTTGTTGGTATTGGTGAAGTCACACAATTTAGTATTATCTTGAGCCATCGTGACAAGCAAGCAAACTAACACACAAGCAAACAAAAAGCAAGCGGGCAAAAAGAGGCAAATAGAGAAGAGAGGAGGATAGAGAGAGAGAGGGCGAATAAAACGGCAAGGGTGAAGTGGGGGGAGAGGAAAACGAGAGGCAAATGGCAAATAATGTAATGCGGGAGATAAGGGTATGTGATGGGTACTTGGTATGTTGACTTTTGCGTAGACCTCCCCGGCAACGGCGCCAGAAATCCTTCTTGCTACCTCTTGAGCACTGCGTTAGCATTCCCCGAAGAGGAAGGGATGATGCAGCAAAGTAGCGTAAGTATTTCCCTCAGTTTTTGAGAACCAAGGTATCAATCCAGTAGGAGGCTACGCGGAGTCCCTCGCACCTGCACAAAACAAATAAATCCTCGCAACCAACGCAAATAGGGGTTGTCAATCCCTATAGGGCCACTTACGAGAGTGAGATCTGATAGATATGATAAGATAATATTTTTGGTATTTTTATGATAAAGATGCAAAGTAAAATAAAGGCAAAGTAAATAGCAAAGGAAATAACTAAGTAGTAGGAGATCAATATGATAAAGATAGACCCGGGGGCCATAGGTTTCACTAGTGGCTTCTCTCGAGAGCATAAGTATTCTACGGTGGGTGAACAAATTACTGTTGAGCAATTGACAGAATTGAGCATAGTTATGAGAATATCTAGGTATGATCATGTATATAGGCATCACGTCCGAGACAAGTAGACCGACTCCTGCCTGCATCTACTACTATTACTCCACTCATCGACCGCTATTCAGCATGCATCTAGAGTATTAAGTTAAAAACAGAGTAACGCCTTAAGCAAGATGACATGATGTACAGGGATAGACTCATGCAATATGAAGAAAACCCCATCTTGTTATCCTCGATGGCAACAATACAATACGTGCCTTGCTGCCCTTACTGTCACCGGGAAAGGACACCGCAAGATTGAACCCAAAGCTAAGCACTTCTCCATTGCAAGAAAGATCAATCTAGTAGGCCAAACCAAACTGATAATTCGAAGAGACTTGCAAAGATAACCAATCATACATAAAAGAATTCAGAGAAGATTCAAATATTACTCATAGCTAGACTTGATCATAAACCCACAATTCATCGGTCTCAACAAACACACCGCAAAAAAGAAGATTACATCGAATAGATCTCCACAAGAGAGGGGGAGAACATTGTATTAAGATCCAAAAAGAGAGAAGAAGTCATATAGCTACTAACTATGGACCCATAGGTCTGAGGAAACTACTCACACTTCATCGGAGAGGCTATGGTGTTGATGTAGAAGCCCTCCGTGATCGATTCCCCCTCCGGTGGAGCTTCGGAATAGGCCCCAAGATGGGATCTCATGGATACAGAAAGTTACGGCAGTGGAATTAGGGTTTTGGCTCCGTATATGACCGTTTGGGGGTACGTAGGTATATATAGGAGGAAGGAGTACGTCGGTGGAGCAACAGGGGGCCCATGAGGGTGGAGGGCTCGCCTGGTGGGGGTGGGCGCGCCCCCCTACCTCGTGCCCTCCTGTTTTCTTTCTTGACGTAGGGTCCAAGTCTCTCGGATCATAATCTTCCTAAAAATCACGTTCCCAAAGGTTTCATTCCGTTTGGACTCCGTTTGATATTCCTTTTCTTCGAAACCCTAAAACAGGCCAAAAAACAGCAATTCTGGGCTGGGCCTCCGGTTAATAGGTTAGTCCCAAAAATAATATAAAAGTGGATAATAAATCCTAATAATGTCCAAAACAGTAGATAATATCGCATGGAGCGATCAAAAATTATAGATATGTTGGAGACGTATCAGATGATCATCATTATTAGAGCATTGTCCCAGTGAGGAAAGGATGATGGAGACTATGATTCCCCCACAAGTCGGGATGAGACTCCGGACAAAAAATAAAGAAAGGAAAAAAAGAGGCCATAAAAAAGAGAAAAGGCCCAAATAAAAAAATGAGAGAAAAAGAGAGAAGGGGCAATGCTACTATCCTTTTACCACACTTATGCTTCAAAGTAGCACCATGATCTTCATAGTAGAGAGTCTCTCATTTCGTCACTTTCATATACTAGTGGGAAATTTTCATTATAGAACTTGGCTTGTATATTCCAATGATGGTCTTCCTCAAAATGCCCTAGGTCTTCATGAGCAAGCGAGTTGGATGCACACCCACTTAGTTTCTTTTGTTGAGCTTTCATATACTTATAGCTCTAGTGCATCCGTTGCATGGCAATCCCTACTCACTCACATTGATATCTATTGATGGGCATCTCCATAGCCCGTTGATACGCCTAGTTGATGTGAGACTATCTTCTCCTTTTTGTCTCCTCCACAACCACCATTCTATTCCACCTATAGTGCTATATCCATGGCTCACGCTCATGTATTGCGTGAAGATTGAAAAAGTTTGAGAATGTCAAAAGTATGAAACAATTGCTTGGCTTGTGATCGGGGTTGTGCATGATTTAAATACTTTGTGTGGTGAAGATAGAGCATAGCCAGACTATATGATTTTGTAGGGATAACTTTCTTTGGCCATGTTATTTTGAGAAGACATGATTGCTTTGTTAGTACGCTTGAAGTATTATTATTTTTATGTCAATATTAAACTTTTATCTTGAATCTTTCGGATCTGAATATTCATACCACAGTTAAGAAGAATTACATTGAAATTATGCCAAATAGCATTCCACATCAAAAATTCTGTTTTTATCATTTACCTACTCGAGGACGAGCAGGAATTAAGCTTGGGGATGCTTGATACGTCTTCAACGTATCTATAATTTTTGATTGCTCCATGCTATATTATCTACTGTTTTGGACATTATTGGGCTTTATTATCCACTTTTATATTATTTTTGGGACTAACCTATTAACTGGAGGCCCTGCCCAGAATTGCTGTTTTTGCCTATTTTAGGGTTTCGAAGAAAAGGAATATCAAATGGAGTCCAAACGGAATGAAACCTTCGGGAACATGATTTTCTCACCAAACATGATCCAGGAGACTTGGACCCTACGTCAAGAAACAAAGGAGGAAGCCACGAGGTAGGGGGCGCGCCTACCCCCCCCCCCCTCCCAAGTGCGCCCTCCACCCTCGTGGGCCCCCTGTTGCTCCACCGACGTACTCCTTCCTCCTATATATACCTACGTACCCCCAAACGATCAGATACGGAGCCAAAACCCTAATTCCACCGCCGTAACTTCCTGTATCCACGAGATCCCATCTTGGGGCCTGTTCCGGAGCTCCGCCTGAGGGGGCATCCATCACGGAGGGCTTCTACATCAACACCATAGCCTCTCCGATGAAGTGTGGGTAGTTTACCTCAGACCTTCGGGTCCATAGTTATTAGCTATATGGCTTCTTCTCTCTTTTTGGATCTCAATACAATGTTCTCCCCCTCTCTTGTGGAGATCTATTCGATGTAGTCTTCTTTTTGCGGTGTGTTTGTTGAGACCGATGAATTGTGGGTTTATGATCAAGATTATCTATGAACAATATTTGAATCTTCTCTGAATTCTTTTATGTATGATTGGTTATCTTTGCAAGTCTCTTTGAATTATCAGTTTGGTTTGGCCTACTAGATTGATCTTTCTTGCAATGGGAGAAGTGCTTAGCTTTGGGTTCAATCTTGCGGTGTCCTTTCCAGTGACAGTAGGGGCAGCAAGGTACGTATTGTATTGTCGCCATCGAGGATAACAAGATGGGGTTTTTTATCATATTGCATGAATTTATCCCTCTACATCATGTCATCTTGCTTAAGGTGTTACTCTGTTTTCATGAACTTAATACTCTAGATGCATGCTGGATAGCGGTCGATGAGTGGAGTAATAGTAGTAGATGCAGGCAGGAGTCGGTCTACTTGTCTCGGACATGATGCCTATATACATGATCATACCTAGATATTCTCATAACTATGCTCAATTCTGTCAATTTCTCAACAGTAATTCGTTCACCCACCGTAAAATACTTATGCTCTTGAGAGAAGCCACTAGTGAAACCTATGGCCTCCGGGTCTATCTTCATCATATTAATCTTCCAATACTTAGTTATTGCCTTTGCTTTTTTACTTTACTTTTATTTTATTGCATCTTTACCACAAAAATACCAAAAATATTATCTTATCATATCTATCAGATCTCACTCTCGTAAGTGACCATGAAGGGATTGACAACCCCTTATCGCGTTGGTTGCGAGGAGTTATTTGTTTGTGCGGGTACTAGGGACTCGCGTGCAACCTCCTACTGGATTGATACCTTGGTTCTCAAAAATTGAGGGAAATACTTACGCTACTTTGTTGCATCATCCTTTCCTCTTCAAGGAAATCCAACGCAGTGCTCAAGAGGTAGCACCTCCAATGGCCTTTGGGTCATGGAGGTGTGGAGGATCTCGCCCAACCCCCCCCCCCCCCTCCGGCGGGACGAACGCCGATGCAGTTTTTGTTAGGTTCAATATCTTGGTTGGGGCTTTGTGGCGGTGGCGATATCCCTTAGTAGGGATAATGTCTTCACATCCGATCCTATCTCGATGGTTTGTGTAGCATAGGCGAAGAGCATGTGGATGTGTGTCACCGTTGAATATCACAGAATTTGATAAGTATTGGTATTCAGTGGATCTATTTGTATCCAGTTTTCGATCGTCTTCGTTCGTGTGGCTACAGGTTTGATCTTTTCGATCTACGTCTCTCTTCATCGTTGATGGTTGCTGCTCTAATGTGTTAGTCCTTTGGGGCCTTAACACGATGACTTCTCGACTGTCTACTACAACAAGGTTTGCCCGACTCCGATGCGGAAGGGGCGATGATGGTGGCGCGCCTTCGGCTCGCTCCAGTATTTGCAGTCGTCGCTATGTGGTCCATGGACCAGGTAGTAATTTTATTACCTCTAGTCTTCTTTGTACTATCATGATTGATTAGGAATAGATCGAAAAGTTCTCTCGCAAAAAAGAAAAAGTAACGAAATTCAGTTTGCTCCCATTCACCTGACCTATGGTCAAATGAATGGAAAACATATTGAGAGCATTAACCGAAATAGTTGGAAGTGGCGTCATCTACAACATAAGTATATGTCAACTATTGTTGAACTTGGAGGTCAAATAAATCCAAAAGTGATAGAAAAATATCAAAGATTACATTGGATAGACGTGATCTGGGAAAAGGATCTCTGTTTCTAACGCCCACCTACAATTATAGTCAGACTTTTTGTTTGTTTTAAAATAGCTAACCACTCATACCGAGCGTGACATAAACAGGATGTTAGAATCAAGATAGAAAGAAAGTTACATTTTCAAAATTCTGTTGGACTAATTTTGCTAAAGTGCAGACCATCATGCATACTTGGTGACGGTGAACACGTGGAATAATTCGGTACGGTGTCCAAGTACCAACAACGCATTTCCTATGATGACCTCAAGCAAATAATTGAGAAATCTTAACTATAAACTGAAATTTCAATCCACAAGATCAAGACAAAATAAAACACAAGCACTAGAAAATAAAAGGGAACGATCTAGTGACGATAGGAGACAGATTTTAAAGATCGTACTGAACAATTTGCAGCGGCCAAAGACTGGAAGGTGAGTTTTAGGTTCTACGGTGAGGAAGAAGAGGGTTCGAGATTCTATTGGGAACCACTCTTTTCTCTACGAAGGTGATCACGTGTTCATAATAAACATATAAGGATTAAAAACACATAATAAGCATCCGACGAAGTGCACCAGAGCCGCCCACACCCCCTGCCAAATCCGCCCCGAGCCAATTACCTTTCCGCTGCCTCATCCTGCATAGGATGGGAAGTCGGGAATGAGGGTGAGGTGGTACGAGAAGAGGACATGGGTGAGGAATAGCTGAGGAGGGGCAAGATATTGGAGAAGTCAATCGCGTCGCAACACCACCAGACCTTCTCCTACCATTCAGAGTGTGGTATCAAGAGCATAGCGACCCGTCGGTGCTCCGGCAGGTTGACTTGAACATTTTGGGGCAGAAGAGGGGGGCGGTTGAACTCTGACTGTGATAGAGAGGGTACCCTCATCGGGCACTGATGTCGTCAAATCTGGCACCATGGAGGGGCCTATTGAGTTGGGAAGAGTGGATGTGTTATTATATTGAGTAGCATTTGCGGGTAATTTCGTCACATTTTCAGTGCCATCTAACCCGTTTGTTTTAGATCTGATGGTTCAGATTGCTAGGAGGCAGGCACATCATCAATTATGTTTTTATAGGAGTATTTATTTAAAATAATTTGAAATGTAGAAAAAAAACAAATAAATAAATAGAAAAATCAAACGAAATGAACAAACATGTGTCTCGCCAGCTACTAGATCGACCCACTATGGAGTCTGCTTGAGGGGATGGCTTTTCGCGACCATAACAAGCTCTCGCGTCACACGCATCACCAGTGGGCCGGCCCACAGAGTTATTCTCTTGTTGTGGTTTAATCGCTGCATGTTCGCTGCTGCTTGAGTTTTCTCTGGGTCTTTTTTCTTGTTTTCTTTTTTTTTCTTTGGTCCTTTTTGCTTTTTCAATGGTTTTATTTATTCTTTCATATAACTTCCTTTTTCTTTGTTTTTCCTTTTCTCATTTTTTCTTCTTATTTTCCTTCGGTTTCTTTTTATTCTTTGGTGTAATTATTTTTCTTTGTTTTTCTTTGATATAACTTCTCTTTTCTTTGTTTTCTTATTTTCTTTTTTCGGGTTTTTTTGTTTTTCAGGGTTTTCAATTTTTTTCCTTTTTTATCGACTTTCATTGTTTTTTCATTCTTTTTTAGACTTGTTTCCTCGGTTTTCATTGTTTTTATCATTTTTCTTTCTTTCTTTTGGTTTTTCTTCTAAGTGGAACGGGATGATCCATGGCTAGAAAAAAAAGGGAACCTATCCAGTGATTACAGTACGCACGAATAATTTTGGACAGATTTACAGCAAACAGGAACGCTGTAAAATCAAAGAGTCCTAACCGGAATTAATTTTCAGTTCTTTGTTGTAAACTTGTGATCGTTCAGTTTTTTTCTTTTCAAGATTTTGTAATGTTTTTTTAGAATCATTGAGATTCCGTAATCATTCAGTTTTTCTTTGAGGGGTTGTAATTGTTCAGTTGGCAATGAAGGCTTAAGGCATTGTGGGTGGGCCCTCGTTTACGTGCCCAGGCCCACTTATCATTGTACAGATGACGATGATGTTTCTGTGTGGGTTGGTCTGTCCGTCGATGCTTAATCTAGTTTGATGTCGATGCAGTATTAATGGGCATTGAACTATTTAATTATGCCATTTATGATGTTAATGTGATATCTAAATCGAATTATGCAATGAACTGGTTTAAATGTGTGTTTCAAATGAGTTTGCGTACAAGATTTTGTGTTCATTTTTTTTTTGAATGACTAAGTTGGGGATATGCTACATGAAGAAAAGTTTAGTCCCATAACGAAAAAAATAGGGAATCCCCTAGAGATGCTCTTAGCGAGCGAGCGTCTACACAAGGTGATGGGTATTGATCCCCTCCACTTGATGAGCGAGGGATGTCAAGTTACCTAGTCGACGAGTTGGCTGACCCCCCTTTATTCCCAAGGAGTGCGCTATCCCCTGCATGCATCGGCTAAATCCGGTCGAAATCGGCACCGCTAGCCGCATCTTCTTCCAGCAGGCAAGCACGTACTCGTACTACTTACTGCATGCATGCGCGGTTCAGGATGCGACGCCTGTGGCTCCAGCGGCTCCCTGGCACAACTTGCTCTGCATCATCTTGCATGCACATCCACGATTTGCAAGCTAGCTAGCCAGAGGATCGAAAGGTGAGCTGTGACTCCTGGATTTGAGATAAAATGCGGACAGAATGTCATGGAGCAACAAGGCGCTGCGTGTACGTACGTACGTACGTTGGCACTCCCGGCTGAGAGAAGTGGAGTTCGATCTTGGTCGACTTCTCAGCCCTACTGTGGCCACCACATGTTCTTGTCGGAAAGCTGTAGTGAGCCTCCCGTACCACGCACGGTTCTCATCGCTAGCTAGTGCGTGATATTCTCTTTCTCTGTGTAAAAAGCAAGAAAAAAGGAGGCGGATTACTGATCGATCGTGGCATCTAGTTCCTAGTACTTACTAGTTCGCCTAGATTATTTTTGTTTCTTCAGATCATATAGGAAGTGCACTGCACGATGTACGCGCTATGCCTGACCGACCTAACAAGTGCAGCCGCCAAGACAGATCAGGACCGTTCTTTCTTCCACAAGAACAGAACAGTGCAAATCCACGATTTTAGCTCGACAGCTAGAATGCTTCTCGCTAGAAAGCACAGGAGGACGGTGTACGTGCATGACAGGCGGAAAGGCGGGCGGCAAGAAGTACGGCCAAGTTCACAGCACAGGCCATGAATAGAATGCACGATGGAGGCAAAGATGAAGCCCTCCCTATCAGTGTCGGGAAAAGGATCCCTTTCGTGCCTACAAAGGCGCATCCACTAAGGACATTTTCATTTCCCCCCGACTGGCCTTCCCGGCGCCTTCCATAGTTCATCATTCGTGCGTCTCATAAATATTGCGCGCGCCTACAAATCCAAGGTCACTAGCTCAGCTCGCACATGCGACCCGCGCACAAGAAACTGTCTTTCGCTTTCCTTCTACACCCCCGCGGTTTTACTTGGACAAGTGCAAGAGCATCCGCAGCTGAACTAGGCAAATCTGAATTCTCAAACGCCCGCGAACACGACCGGTCAACCCTTGAATTTTCTAATCTACATCTGAATACCTTATAGTAGAAATCTTAAATCCATACAAAAGCATGTAAATAAAAAAAATCACATACTATGTAGATCAACTACCCTAGTCCTTGTCGGAGATGTCCACTATCTTCGTGCCCGTGGCGACGCTGGAGAGCATGGAAAGAGCGGCGGACTGGGAGAGATGAGGTGGATGGGCTCCGGCTGGCGGCACGGAGAGGGAGGAGGTGGATGGGCTAGGGTTGGGGACGCCAGACGGCTTAAATAGCCGGATTTGGTCTCGGACGACGAGCCAGACCGGCGCCACGCTGCGTTCACACCCTCCACCGGAGGAGACGATCATCAGACCTTCGGGTTTTCGGGCGATTCGGCATGGACCCGCCGTCAGTCCGACGTGCGGACGCGTCCAGGCACACCATATTTGTTTCATATTTGGGTTGGATATGAGGGATGTCGGTCAGCACAGGAGTTTGAGGCGCCCATCTAAGTTAAATTTTTGTGACCGGGCCATCCTCCCGGGTGTTCAAAACGGGTTTGGAACGGCCGCTTGTAGATGCTCTAAGGGAGAAAAGAAGAGTTGAATAGTCAGTAAAAGTAATGCGTATGTGTGGTGATGATTCTGCTTTAGATATGGGTGGCCCTGGTGCGATTTCCTTGATCGATCCTCAGAGACCCCAGGTGCACACGCACTTGGATTTTTGGAACGTACCGTACCTTGGGAAGCATATCGGCACATATTCTCCGATTGTGCCATGTTAGGTCGTCCGGGCCTCCTGGCTGCTGATGGAACAGTTATTCGAATGTTCCCCACTTCCGTGTTCCGATCCTGTCGTACGTCCCCTCCGTTCGATCTCGATGCTGTTAACAACTTAACCAGAGCCAGGTGTGATGTGAGAGACTGAGTTGAAGTTACTTCAGCATTCAGCAGCCAGCCAGGATAAGGCGAATATTGCCGGTGACAGGAGAACTAAAGGTGAAACTAACGGCGGAGCGGCGCTACCGTCGCTAAGGTTCGGAGCCTATGCGTGTCAGCTGTGTAGAGGTTGAGCATTTCCGTAATTTTTGTGAAACTCGGTCCCTTGTATTGATTTTAGCTGGCAGCAGCTAGCTGCATGCACCAAGAACTGAGCTAGCCGGCATATACCAGTTACGGGACAATGCCCGATATGCCAATCAGGATTTAAGGATGCTCAGCACTGTTTGTTTACATGTAAGAGGGCGAAGGATATATGGAAGGAGCTGGGTCTCGAGGCTGAAGTTCAGAAAATTGTAGCGGAGGACCGTTCGGGCGCATTCACTCTGGCTATCCTTATAGAGCGTCACGATTCAAAAAACACTCTATCTGTCGCCGAGTTAGCTGCGGTGGCAGGATGGTATATTTGGTGCCAACGACGACAAATTGTTAAGGGCGAGACAGTCCGAGAGCCGCACCAAACTGCTATATTAATACGAGTTCTAGCGACGAAATTTATCCGCTCACAAACACCAAACCAGCTGATGGTTAAACATGATCACATGTGATACAAACCAATGAGAGGAGTGGTTAAAATTAATGTCGACGCATCTTTTAGCCCCGAAAATATGGCTGCAGGCACAAGAACAGTGGCAAGAGATGAACATGGTGACTTTATAGCGGCTGCTTCCTGGTTCATACCACATGTAGTGTCCGTGGATGCGGCAGAGATGATTGCTATCCGGAATGGGTTCTATCTGGCAGCCAAGATTGGGTGTAACATTCTATACACATCGAGTCGGATAGCTCAAATGCAGTGTGTGCCCTCAACTCTGAAACTCTCCTTGGTCTCTTCTTGAGAGCAAAGAGATGGGTCTGGATTATGCGAAGTATGAAGTAAGTAACTGCCCAGGGAAGCAAACTGTGTAGCTGATTGTATAGCTAAATCATCTCTAGCTAGCAGATCTTCAGACTTTTGGAAAGGTGCTATCCCAGACTTTATTTCTGACCTCATTGTAAACGATGTTGCCATTATTTGAGAAATAAAGTTTTACCTTATAAAAAAAACTGAGCAAGAGAGCCGCCGTGCTGCAATCAAATACTACTCTCTTTGTTCGGAAATACTTATCAAGAGAAATGGATGTATCCAGACGTATTGAAGTTTTAAATACATCTATTTGTATTCATTACTTCAACAAGTATTTTTGGACAGAGGGACTAACAGTGATGCGTCCGTTATGAGCTGCTATGGTATACGGGTATCTGAACAGTTGCAATCACTATGGATGTGGATCAGTTTCGGCCTGAGTCGGTGACTGGGACTAGCAACACCGGAAAACAGCTGGTTGAGTCCGTACAGGATATATGCTGCCTACGTGCAGAAAGAAACAAAAGAAGCAGCGGTGGTACGGTGCGGTACGGTACGGTAAGGATGCGCGGTCAGCTTCACGCGAACGGTGGAGGGAAGAGTTTGACGAAGGATGACAAGGTCATACAGATACACGCACGTCTACATGCATCGAACACGGCCGAGTTCATCAATTTCCATCCCTAGGTGTCAGAAAATAGAAGCGCGTGCGTGGTTGAAGAAGAGGACAAGAGCTCCCATTCAACGTGATAAGCCGTAGTTGAGATCCACCGAAAAATTCAGAAAAAAGCGGATAGATTGATAAGTCAGGCCACCTCTTGATGCATGATAGCTAGCTAGCTAGAGAGAGTGGAGACAAGCAATGGTGTATACAGCGAGTCATCAAATTGCTTTTGTGTTTCCAAATGAAGCAACGACTTCCTTTACATGTCACAAACGTGAAAGAATAGGAAAAAATACAACAACGGCAATGCTCTACTTTTGGGCGCGGTGCTCCGCTGCTTTATCCTTTGATCAAAAGTCAGAGGTAGACCACCATGGGGTCAGCACGTACGGCCCGGGCAAAATAACTCACGCGTACTCCTCATCCGACAAGGCAAGTTGCGTTTCATTTTCACCTCATCCGACACCGCTCTCATTCTCCTCGAGTCCAAAAAAGCAGATAATAGATAAACTAAACTAATTACCGCGATGGGTGATGTGTCGATCGTGAGGTACGTACGGAGGTACGGAATGAGTGGCCATACGTAAGAACGCAACACGTGGGATATAATAACATTAACATGAATGCAAATGACAAGTTATCGAGAGTTTCTGGAACAAACACGCCCAAGCTAAAGGCACACCTGTCTACACCAACGCAAAGTTCATATATCCGTTTCGAAAGAAAGTTCATATATACACACGCACTTATCCAACACATGTCGATCGGAGTGACGATCTTGCTGCCATTTCAAAGCATGACGCACAGCTAAAAACGCAATCGATCGAATGAATACACACATTTCCTCATATCATTTCACTGACCCTAAGCAGAGCAGGAGCGGCCGCAGCCGATGGACCAGAGCAACGTCGGAGACGGAGAAGACGAGACGAAACCAAACACGACAAGGGCAAGATCCCGGGACGGTCGTGTTCTCCGAGAAAGTCGATGGCGCCATGCTACGCTTTTTGTTCCACTACCGAATACCGATCGACCCGGCCCGGGGGCCCTGTGTGTCGCATCGCAATACGAGATACATGTCGCGGTCCAGAAAAGCGTCCGCATGCAGCTGGCGTTCCCTTGCGTCTATATAAGCCCTCCGAGCCATAGCCTCCCTGCCCAACTCACTCACACACAATAAGCTAGCTGCTTCACAAAACACAGCACAACTAGCTGCATATCCACCACCATTCTCATTCTGCCATGGAGGTTGATCACCGCATCAGGGTGAGCGGCGGCGACGGCGAGACGATGACCGGACAAGCCGGCGTTGTCGGTGTGTTCTTCGCGGGCTGCTGGCTGCGGCTCCGCTCGGTGCTCGTCGGGCTCTGCTGCTGGGTCGCGGGGTTCGCCAGGAAGGTGGGCAGGATCGCCAGGGAGGATCCAAGGCGGGTGGCGCACTCGTTCAAGGTCGGCCTGGCGCTCACTCTGGTGTCCGTCTTGTACTACGTGACGCCGCTGTTCAAGGGCTTCGGGGTCTCCACGCTCTGGGCCGTGCTCACCGTCGTCGTTGTCATGGAGTACACCGTCGGTGCGTATTACATACAAATGACTTGAGTTGTACTCCCTGCATCCGAAATTACTTGTCGTATACATATTTCAGTTTTAGATACATTTTTTTAATCTATTTATGCGACAAAAAATTCGGGACAGAGAAAGTACTGTATATGTGGGTGTCAAGGGCATGCAAGTCTCTGACGTACGTGCATGCAACAGGTGGCACGCTGAGCAAAGGCTTGAATAGAGCCTTCGCGACGTTTGTGGCTGGATTCATCGCCGTGGGAGCTCATCAGGTAGCTAACCGCTGTGGTGCGCAGGGGGAGCCAATACTGCTCGCCATCTTCGTCTTCTTGCTAGGTACGCATGCATATGCAACTAGACTAAAAACATGCATGTTCCAACTACTAGTATACTTGGACTTGTCTTACTACTACTAGCTACGTAGATAGAAGTATTTTGCCGCCATGCATGCAAAAGCAAGAAATTGGCAGGCTCTGATCGAATAATGCACACAACCGTATATATAGAATCCAGCAGCTGAATAAATTTGACCCCAAAAACAACATAGTAAAAGACATAAACAAACAAAAATTACACAACTCCTAGACGAAAGCTTTCAGTGATGGAGTCTAACCATAGGCCAGTCTTGGATTTTTCATCCCCAAGCTGAGCTTCGATCCACCAACTACGGCAAGGATACGAAGCAGGCACGCATCGACATGATCTAATCAAAGATCTTGTGTTTTCATCCACATATAGGAGTATATATACTTATTGTTGAAGCCGTCTCTACCATCATATATTGTCAGAGAAGTGAGTACCGACGCCTCAATAGCCGGATACCATACCGGAAAAAAAAAAAGTGGACCTGCGGTTTGAACCGACAAAGAGAACTAATACCCTAACGAAACTTGGTTATATTGCAGCGTCGGCAGCAACATTCTCGCGCTTCATCCCGGAGATCAAGGCGAGGTATGACTACGGCGTGACCATCTTCATACTGACCTTCAGCCTGGTGGCCGTGTCGAGCTACCGCGTGGAGGAACTTATTCAGCTGGCACACCAGCGCTTCTCCACCATCGTCATCGGCGTCCTTACCTGCCTCTGCACCACCATCTTCGTCTTCCCTGTCTGGGCCGGCGAGGATCTTCACAAGCTCACCGCAGGCAACCTCGATAAGCTGGCACAGTTTCTTCAAGGTAATATATATACTCATAAAAAATCCCTGCAATTTTTGTCATCAAAAAAGAAAGAAAGATTCCTGCACTTTTTGGTCACTCTCGCCGTAGTCTCCTTCAAGTACGTAAGGTAATGTGTTCTTTGGAAAGAAAGAGAAATAAAGGGAACATCAAACAGTGGAGTTTTCCTGACCAGTCACCAGACATACTCATACTCTGTTTTATAGCTCTGCTTCTCCCCTGTAGAACCTCTGTAGCAAATTCATATTGATACAAAGAGTTTGCGAGGCTGAAAAGTGAGCATACGTACGCAGGATTGGAATCTGAATGCTTTGGAGAAAAGGCTGCCAGCGAGAATTTGGAGGGCAAAGCCTTTCTACAAGTGTACAAGAGCGTCCTCAACTCCAAGGCCAGTGAGGACTCCCTGGTAAGCTTCTTTACGGATGATACACTACACTATATGCCGAGTGCAAAAGCTACAATAAACATCTGCAACAAGACAGCTTGCATACATAGCAGTTTTTGTAATGTTATTCTGAAAATTGCAGTGCAATTTTGCCAAGTGGGAGCCCGGTCATGGCAAATTCGGCTTCCGGCACCCATGGAGCCAATACTAGAAGCTCGGAGCTCTTTGTCGTCAGTGCGCGTCTTCAATGGAGGCTCTTGCTTCCTATGTCATCACACTGCAAAAGTCCCAGGTAATTGCAGATTCTCCCCCAATTCATGATATTAAACGGAGACTATGGAGCCAAGATATTGACCGACACCATTTTCCTGATCAACAGTACCCTGAGGCCAATCCAGAGCTAACCTTGAAGGTCCGAACGGCGTGCGGGGAAATGAGCTCGCACTCTGCTAAGGCGCTCAAGGAGCTATCAACGGCCATTCGGACAATGATCGTACCATGTCCAGCCAACATCGCCATGTCCGCAGCCATCAAAGCTGCAAAAGACCTCAGAAATGAATTGTCAGAGGAAGCAGCCCTGTTGCAAGTGATGCATGTGGCTGTTACTGCCACACTTCTCTCAGACTTGGTTACGACAATAGTGAAAATTGCAGAAACCGCTGACAATCTAGCACGGCTTGGCCACTTCAAGAAGCCTGAAAAAACTCAGAAAGATGTCGCTATCAACATTCCGAGCAGATAAAGACGCAAATTTCCTTCCAAAGGAAAAAAAAAAGAGAGGCAAACTTCTGTCCTCAGGTGTGGTTATTCTAAAAAAAATAACGTGAAAGTTCCCCTCCCTTATACGGAGTACGTGGTTAGATAGAAATGAGGCACGAAACGGAGACTGCTGCTCGAACGCGGGTGGGCGAGCTCATCCGCATGTGCTCGAACCAACCAGACACTACTCGGTTCTCATGTGGTTGTTCTATCCAGAGAATAATCCACGGGAGCATCAATGCTAAGCCGAATCTATCGTGTACAGTACTATATCGTGTATACAGCAAGTGACTAATTTCTTCAGTATTATAGAAGTAATTATGATGCTGAATTTTGATAATAAAGCATTGCAGTCTTTCCAACAGAAATGCCACAAAAAGCTGTTACATACTCCCTCTGTTTCTAAATGTAAGAACGTCTTACATTTAAAAACAGAGCTAGTAGATGTTAATGAACAGTTTTCTCCTAAATCTTCTATCTTCCTCTTTTGTGTTGTTTGTTTGAGATTGAAAATCATGATTCCACTAGGTACTTTTACAAGATCCGTTTTGTAACGCCCCGAGACCGATGTGCCGGGTGTCTTCCAGTTATTCGTTGTCATTGCCATGTCATTTGCTTGCGTGTTGCATTTCATCTTGTCATCATGTGCATTGCATCATCATGTTTTCAAAACCTGCATCCGTCCGGGTTCCCCCAGTTCCGTCCGTTGTCCGTTTTGAGCCCAGACACACTTGCACGTGCCCGCGGCATGTCCGAAATAGTATTTTATAAGTGGCCGGAAAATGTTCTCGAAATGGGTTGAAAGTTGGCGTGTGGTCTTATTTTAGTGTAGATAGACCGCCTGTCAAGTTTCATCGCATTCGGAGTTCGTTTGATAGTCCAACCGTTAAATATAGCGGCAATAGTAGCCGGTCTAACGTCGGACGTTTTCGGTCTCCGGAAACAGTCGCCGGGCATCCCTCTCTTCTCTTCTCTCAGCTCGAGACCGTCTACACAGCTCACTACCTACCGCCAGGTCCAACCTAATCTCTCTCATCAGCCCGCAGCCCCCCTCGCGCGCGTCCGAAAGTTGTCCCGGATCCGACCCGAGCAGTCATCACCGTTGTGTCCGGATCATCCCCAAACATCTACAAAACGTCTCCGTTTTCTTATTTAGACTTCCTAGCTATTTTATTCGCGATCATTCGATTGCGATCGGAGGGACGATATACCCCTAAGTCAACCCACTTGCTATATATATTAGCCTAACCTAGACCAAATCCTTAATTCCTAGGGATCCTCCCAGCCGCCGCCGCACTCATTCCCCACCTTGGGATCCTCTCATTCCCCCTACACCAACCATCAGCCGCACCCAGATCCAATCCATCCACGCAGCCCCGCGCCCGAGCTCTTCTCCCTCCCGATGCCTCTTCCTCCTTGCTTCGCTCAAGTCCAAAGGAGAGGAGCTCCTTCTCTGCCCCGGCGAACCTCGACGCCGAGCACCAGCAGGAATTGCTTGCCATGGACCCTCCTTGTTCCTCTCTCACCCTTCATCCTTTTTTCCCTCTCTGGTTCTCCCCTCACCTCATCTCTCTTTGCTCTCTTCACAGGAGCACACCGGCGTCATGGAAGTCACCGCCGGCCTACGCGTCGAGCTCCGCCACCGGAGATCCCTGTCGCTGCCTCCATTCCCGCGTCGTTCCCGTCGTGCCCCTGCTGCGCCGCCGTGCGTCTGCCGTCCGCGTCGGTGACTGCAGCGCCCAGCCATGGCATCCAAGGAGCCCTCCTGCCGCCGCCTCGCCGGCCTCGCTCATGCCCAGCACCTCCTCCACCCTGCAGCCGCGCCTCCACCAGCAGATGAGCCCTCGCCGTCGGCCAGCAGAGCCGTCGGAGCACCACCAGAACCAGGCCGCCTTCCCTGCCCTCCTCTCTCTTCGTCACTCCCTCTCCGTCTCTCTGCTCTCTCATGGCCTCTCTCTATGTGCCCTTCGTAGGTCGACGCCGCCGGCCATCTCCGCCCCGGATCCGGTTGCCCTTGTCGTCCCGTGCTCGGATCTACCTCCTCCAGTCATCTCCTTGCTGGTCCGCGCCCCGGGGACCCGTCGATGAACGCTGCCATGCCGTGCGCCGCCTCCTCTGTTTTCTGCGCCCGCTCGAGCAGGGAGGACGAGCGGTAGTGCATATGGGCCCTTTGCATCGCCTTCAGGCCCAACGCCATGCCTCCTCTATTTTTCCTGCCGGCCCAAGGGGCCCATGGGTGAGCAGCCTTCCCCAGCGCCTGTTTCGGTTGGGCCAGCCAGATCCGCCCGCTATGTTTTTTTCCTGTCGAGTGATTTTAGTAATTATCCAGAGTTTACGGTTTTACAAAAAAAACCCTAGTCTTCATGCATATAAAACTTATAAATAATGCATCATATGTAAAAACTCTATATATGAAACATGCTTAGAATTTTGTGTAGATTCATATTGTGCAACTTTCATCCATGTTTGAAATGTTTAAAATGGTGTTTGATTAAATTTGCTCCTATGCCATGTTAAAATGCTTTAATTCATAACTAAATAACCGTAACTTTGAATTTAATAAACTTTATATGTAAATGGGGTGGGAAAATGCCTAGTTTAACATGGTGGCTTTACTTTGCATGTTTAACAACTATAAAATATGGTTTAGGGCAGAAAAGTACCAAACCTAATATATGCATATGAGGAGTTTCCGGAAATTGTTGTTCGTTGTTTCCGGCCTCATTTAAACTTGACTAGATAGGTAGTTTTCTTTGCTTCACCCACTTGCCATGTTTAACAACATTTAATATTGTTGGGTACATAAACAAGATCGAACTTAATAAGTCACGTGGTGTTTCGTCAATATGCAACGGAGTTGCATATTGAGCTCCACTTAATTTATAGTATTGCTTGTGCATTTTGCCATGCCATTTATCATTAAACAGGACATGCATCATACTTGTTTGCGCATCGTGCCATGCTTATGTGATGTTTGTTCACCATGATTGTTTGTTTCTTTCCGGTGTTGCTTCTTCGGGTTGGTTCCGATAACGTCGTGTTGTGAGGATTCATTCGACTACGTCCGTTTGTCTTCTTCATGGACTCGTTCTTCTTCCTTGCGGGATCTCAGGCAAGATGATCACACCCTCGAAATCACTTCTATCTTTGCTTGCTTAGTTGCTCGCTCTTTTGCTATGCCTATGCTGCGATACCTACCACTTGCTTATCATGCCACCCATATTGTTGAACCAAGCCTCTAACCCACCTTGTCCTAGCAAACCGTTGATTGGCTATGTCACCGCTTCGCTCAGCCCCTCTTATAGCATTGTTAGTTGCAGGTGAAGATTGAAGTTTGTTCCTTGTTGGAACATGGAGATGTTGTTCCTTGTTGGAACATGCTTATATGTTGGGATATCACAATATATCTTATTGAATTTAATGCATCTATATACTTGGTAAAGGGTGGAAGGCTCGACCTTATGTCTGGTGTTTTGTTCCACTCTTGCCGCCCTAGTTTCTGTCATATCGGTGTTATGTTCCCGGATTTTGCGTTCCTCACGCGGTTGGGTTATAATGGGAACCCCTTGACAGTTCGCTTTGAATAAAACTCCTCCAGCAATGCCCAACATTGGTTTTACCATTTGCCACCTAGCCTCTTTTTCCCTTGGGAGTCGCGCTCCTGAGGGTCATCATTATTTTAACCCCCCCGGGCCAGTGCTCCTCTGAGTGTTGGTCCAAACTAGAGCCCCTTGCAGCACCACCTCGGAGAAACTCGAGGGCTGGTTTTAGTTGTACGGACTGCTCATCTGAGTGTGCCCTGAGAACGAGATATGTGCAGCTCCTATCGGGATTTGTCGGCACATTCGGGCGGTGTTGCTGGACTTGTTTTACCATTGTCGAGGATGTCTTGTAGAATCGGGATACCGAGTCTGATCGGAATGTCTCGGGAGGAGGTCTATTCCTTTGTTGACCGTGAGAGCTTGTGATGGGCTAAGTTGGGACACCCCTGCAGGGATTTGAACTTTCGAAAGCCATGCCCGCGGTTATGGGCAGATGGGAATTTGTTAACGTCCGGTTGTAGAAAACCTGAATTTGACCTTATTTAAAAATGCATCAACCGCGTGTGTAACCGTGATGGTCTCTTTCCGGCGGAGTCCGGGAAGTGAACACGGTGTTGGAGTAATGTTTGGCGTAGGTTGTTCTAGGATCACTTCTTGATCATAGTTTCTCGATCGTGCTTTGCCTTCTCTTCTCGCTCTTATTTGCGTATGTGTAGCCACCATATATGCTAGTCGCTTGCTGCAGCTCCACCTCATACCTTTTACCTTACCCATAAGCTTAAATAGTCTTGATCGCGAGGGTGTGACATTGCTGAGTCCCCGTGACTCACAGATACTTCCAAAACCAGTTTGCAGGTGCCGTTGAACCGTGCAGATGACGCAACCAAGCTCAAGGAGGAGCTCGATGATGATCTTGTCCTTTATGTTGTTCTGTTTCCAGTTGATCAGTAGAGGAGCCCAGTTGGGGTCGATCGGGGATCTGTGTAGCATTTGGGGTAGTCTTCTTTTATTTTGGTTCTGTAGTCGGACCTTGATTGTATTGTTTGATGTAATGCTTTATTCATGTAATTGGGTGAAGTGGCGATTGTAAGCCAACTATGTATCTCTTTCCCTTATGTATTACATGGGTTGTGTGAAGATTACCTCACTTGCAACATTGCTTTCAATGCGGTTATGCCTCTAAGACGTGCTTCGACACGTGGGAGATATAGCCGCATCGAGGGCGTTACAAGTTGGTAATCAGAGCCTTCCCCCGACCTTAGGAGCCCCCACTGCTTGATCGTTTTTAGCAGCCGTTGTTGAGTCTAGAAAAATGTTTTGAGTCATTTAGGATTATATATATCGGAGAGCTAGGAATTCCTTTTACTCCTCAGTCCCTTCATCGCTCTGGTGAGGCTTCCTGACGTAGAGTTTTGACTCTTCTCTTCTCAAATTTCACTAAAAAAAATTTAGGATCACGCGGGTATCTTGGAATCGTTCCGATGGTTTTGTGATGAGAACATTGTCTTGGTGCCTCCTGTTAGGGGTTTTGTGGCAGTGTCCCGGGGAGTTGAGCTCCGAGGTGTTGTCGTCACAATCTTATCGTTGCAGTTCTGGAATACCTGAGTTTAGTACACCGACATCGAAAATCTCTTTTATGCAGTTCGTTGGTGAGATAACCTCGACGCCACCCAGTACTGGGGCAGGAGTTCGGGAGTATTGCCATAACTTGTATAACGGATGCTTTTCGAAGGTTGAGGTAGAGATTTCCGAAGGTTTCTTGGTTATGTGTTGAAGGATGGATACAGCTGGATGTAGGATTTGCTAGTTTTGGGTGAGATAATATGCTTCCCCTGTATCCCCAACACCTGATTGCATAACCGGAAAATTTCCGGAGTTTATAAGTGGGAATTCAAGTAGCTCTTAGGATTTCTTTCCGACAGATGTATGATACGAAATTGGGGTTCGACGTCTAGTGGTCCGCCTATTCACAGTTGGTTTTATAGTGGTCTCGTTGTGTCTTAAAGAGTCCTTGGCTATGCCGACTCGGGGACGCTTCGTATGTCATGTGCACTGCCTTGTACATGATGGTGTTGTACGATCGAGCCCATGTAGGCCCCACCACGAAAACTTCGGATGAAATCTCTATCATATGTTTGTTCCGGCTTATTCTGCAAGCCAACCCTTTGTTTTTGTTTTGAGTTGTGGTATTCGAGTTGCTTCAATGTCAAGTGTTGATTCCATACCTTTTCTAAGTGGTGTTCTCATACTCCGATGTGAATACTAATCCTTCTCGATAATCAAGATTGTCATATCACTCCTTTTCACCGGTGTGTTTCTCTTCACGTGGATCTGATCATTTTCAACATCCACAAGGTCAACTCAAATTTTTGGTCAACGGTGTTTGTTTCATTCGTCTCCAAGTTGTTTTTGTTTTCCCACCCTCCCACCCTCTTTTCTTCGAGGACTCGGATGTCTTAATCAAGTATCATTTTATTGATGTGAAGTCTCTTCTTTCTTTCCTTTCAATGTTCTTACCCGGTGTTTCTCATGAAGATTCTAATGGAGCTTCAAGTTCGTCATTCTTCATTCTTTTCATCTCCGGTGGTTCCAAGTCAAGCTTTGTTGATCATATCCTTTCCTCGTTTCAATGTTTTCTCATGCCGGTGCAATTCTTAATCGTTCACCTCTCGCTATTCTATTGTCCCAGAGTGCTCAAAATATCTCAGAAGGCTCATCTTTTCGTTCAAGATCAGTTCAACCTATTTCGAGGATGTTATTTCATTCAAGTCATTTAATTCAACCGGTGCAACCTCTCTTTTAAATTGTTCAACGGTGTTTCCTTTTGAGTGGGCCCTAACCCATAGGTCTTTTCCCAGGATCTTACCTAACTCTTCTTATTTTCCCGGAGCGATTATCAAATCTTTTTTTTAAGTTTGATGTAAGAATGATCTATCATCAGTGAAATATCTTTCTCCAAGATCTTTCATTTCTTTTCATCATTGGTTCAACTTTTCTATTCTTCTTTATTCCGGATTGCATCAACAATTTATGGTGGTGTTTCTCATCGTCATTCTCAGGTTTTGAAGAACGAAGAAGACTTTTCCTCCATATATATCCGTTCTCTCTGAGATTCGTGATTCTAGCTTGTTGCCATCCTCTCATAATTATTTTCGATTGTGGGAATTCTTTTCACCTATCCGGAGCAATTCAAGAGTCTTCTCAGTTTGATTATCCGGAGCCCATCATCTCAGAGTTATTCATTCTCAGCTTTCAGCTCTCATCCTCCTAATTTTACCGGTGCATCGATCAAATATCCTCTAATCAGTGCATGATCTCTTCGTTCTCTCATATATAAATTCACTCAAACATTTTTGTTCACTTGCTAATTCTTCCCGGTGTTTCTTTATCTTTTCTTCGTTCATTTTCAATTCTTACCCGGCGATTCATCCCTTACTTCGTTTATTTTAATTCTAACGGTGGTTCGTGCAAGAGTTCTCGTCATTCGTTATCGTATATATTCATTCGTTCTTCTCAATCCTACCGGTAATTTGTTGAAGACGTTCTCAAGTTTATGTTATATCTCTCTTAATATTTTCCACGAGAATAAGTAATATGTCAAATCCGTTGATTGTCATCAATTTAATTGATGAAGGATAAGCATAATGTAATTCGTATTCTTGTTTCATCGAGTAAATTCAATTCCTTATTCCGGAGCCTCATCAAAAACTCTCGGTTTCACTTGTTTAATCTTTCTTTCCGGAGCTCAAAGTTATTTCAATTATATCATTCCAAAGATCTATCTAATCATTACAAGGATTCACCTTGTGTTTCCAACTTCTCTATCCTTTCGTTTGATCATCCCTTTGCTTACCGGAGTTCTTCATGGAGGTCTACATGATGGTTCATCAAGGATTTAATTCCTTCTCGAAGGGTCATCAACATTCTTTTCAGAGGAGCTCAAGCATTCTTCATCTTGCATTCCGAGGTGTGATTCTTTCTTTCTTATATTTTGAGGTGGTGTTATGTCACTCTTGACAAATTTCCCTTCGTGTTTCATGATTCACATGTTTTCAAGAGTGAGGTATTTAAATCCATCATTTTCTCTTTGCTCAAGTCATCTTTCCAACCAATCAACCTCTTCTTTGGAGTTATCTTGGGTTATATTTCACCTAAAGCTTTCCCTAAGGATTTTGCTAATTATGGTGCTTATAAATGATCCAAGTTCTTCATTTATCCTCCCGGTGAAATAAGTTTCTCGTCTCCTTGTTGATATCAATCCAATCTATTATTTTTCGTTAGTGGCAGAATTTCACCTCATAGCTTTGAGATGTTTTCTATAAGTCCACTACAACGTTGTTCTTTTCGTTGTTGGTTTTCCAACAACTCCGTTCGACCCTTCTCCTAAGGATACCTTTTCAATCTCTTTTGTAGCATAAGTTGGCATTTTCTTCTACATTCTTTTATCTCAATGATCTATCTTCTATTTCTTTCTTCCGGAGGAATTGTGTTGTTGCTCTCTTCAATCTTTCTTCTTGTTCTTGTCAGGATCCTGTTCTTTTCATGCTTATCCTTTTAACCGGAGTGTTATCGTAATTGATCCTTATTGTTCCTTATACATCTCGTTTCTACCGAAGTGTGCCCGCTACTCAAGTTCTTTTCATCTTATAAAGTTTCTTTTCATTTTTCAACCGGAGTGCTGCCCGGAGTTGTTCTTCCTTGTTCAAGTTTTCTAACGGAGTGTTTTCAACTTTGTTCATCTCTGTTGTATTCTTTTCTCATAGTTGTTATACCTCTCAAGGTTCTTTGGTTTCACTCGTTTGTCAAGAAGCAACTTAGTTTTACCTCTTCTCTTTCTCTTCTGTTTTCCCTCCGGTGTCATTCTAGATCTCGGGACGAGATCCTCTCGTAGTGGTGGAGCGTTGTAACGCCCCGAGACCGATGTGCCAGGTGTCTTCCAGTTATTCGTTGTCATTGCCATGTCATTTGCTTGCGTGTTGCATTTCATCTTGTCATCATGTGCATTGCATCATCATGTTTTCAAAACATGCATCCGTCCGGGTTCCCCCAGTTCCGTCTGTTGTCCGTTTTGAGCCCAGACACACTTGCACGCGCCCGCGGCATGTCCGAAATAGTATTTTATAAGTGGCCGGAAAATGTTCTCGGAATGGGTTGAAAGTTGGCGTGTGGTCTTATTTTAGTGTAGATAGACCGCCTGTCAAGTTTCATCGCATTCGGAGTTCGTTTGATAGTCCAACCGTTAAATATAGCGGCAATAGTAGCCGGTCTAACGTCGGACGTTTTCGGTCTACGGAAACAGTCGCCGGGCCTCCCTCTCTTCTCTTCTCTCAGCTCGAGACCGTCTACACAGCTCACTACCTACCGCCAGGTCCAACCTAACCTCTCTCGTCAGCCCGCAACCCCCCTCGCACGCGTCCGAAAGTTGTCCTGGATCCGACCCGAGCAGTCATCACCGTTGTGTCCGGATCATCCCCAAACATCTACAAAACGTCTCCGTTTTCTTATTTGGACTTCCTAGCTATTTTATTCGCGATCGTTCGATTGCGATCGGAGGGACGATATACCCCTAAGTCAACCCACTTGCTATATATACTAGCCTAACCTAGACCAGATCCCTAATTCCTAGGGATCCTCCCAGCCGCCGCCGCCGCCGCACTCATTCCCCACCTTGGGATCCTCTCATTCCCCCCTGCACCAACCATCAGCCGCACCCAGATCCAATCCATCCACGCAGCCCCGCACCCGAGCTCTTCTCCCTCTCGATGCCTCTTCCTCCTTGCTTCGCTCAAGTCCAAAGGAGAGGAGCTCCTTCTCTGCCCCAGCGAACCTCGACGCCGAGCACCAGCAGGAATTGCTTGCCATGGACCCTCCTTGTTCCTCTCTCACCCTTCATACTTTTTTCCCTCTCTGGTTCTCCCCTCACCTCATCTCTCTTTGCTCTCTTCACAGGAGCACACCGGCGTCATGGAAGTCACCGCCGGCCTACGCGTCGAGCTCCGCCACCGGAGATCCCTGTCGCTGCCTCCATTCCCGCGCCGTTCCCGCCGTGCCCCTGCTGCGCCGCCGTGCGTCTGCCGTCCGCGTCGGTGACTGTAGCGCCCAGCCATGGCGTCCAAGGAGCTCTCCTGCCGCCGCCTCGCCGGCCTCGCTCATGCCCAGCACCTCCTCCACCCCGCAGCCGCGCCTCCACCAGCAGATGAGCCCTCGCCGCCGGCCAGCAGAGCCGTCGGAGCACCACCAGAACCGGGCCGCCTTCCCTGCCCTCCTCTCTCTTCGTCACTCCCTCTCCATCTCTCTGCTCTCTCATGGCCTCTCTCTATGTGCCCTTCGCAGGTCGACACCGCCGGCCATCTCCACCCCGGATCCGGTTGCCCTTGTCGTCCCGTGCTCGGATCTACCTCTTCCAGTCATCTCCTTGCTGGTCCGCGCCCCGGGGACCCGTCGATGAACGCTGCCATGCCGTGCGCCGCCTCCTCTGTTTTCTGCGCCCGCTCGAGCGGGGAGGACGAGCGGTAGTGCATATGGGCCCTTTGCATCGCCTTCAGGCCCAACGCCATGCCTCCTCTATTTTTCCTGCCGGCCCAAGGGGCCCATGGGTGAGCAGCCTTCCCCAACGTCTGTTTCGGTTGGGCCAGCCAGATCCGGCCCGCTATGTTTTTTTTCCTGTCCAGTGATTTTAGTAATTATCCAGAGTTTACGGTTTTACAGAAAAACCCCTAGTCTTCATGCATATAAAACTTATAAATAATGCATCATATGTAAAAACTCTATATATGAAACATGCTTAGAATTTTGTGTAGATTCATATTGTGCAACTTTCATCCATGTTTGAAATGTTTAAAATGGTGTTTGATTAAATTTGCTCCTATGCCATGTTAAAATGCTTTAATTCATAACTAAATAACCGTAACTCCAAATTTAATAAACTTTATATGTAAATGGGGTGGGAAAATGCCTAGTTTAACATGGTGGCTTTACTTGGCATGTTTAACAACTATAAAATATGGTTTAGGACAGAACAGTACCAAACCTAATATATGCATATGAGGAGTTTTCGGAAATTGTTGTTCGTTGTTTCCGGCCTCATTTAAACTTGACTAGATAGGTAGTTTTCTTTGCTTCACCCTCTTCCCATGTTTAACAACATTTAATATTGTTGGGTACATAAACAAGATCGAACTTAATAAGTCACGTGGTGTTTCGTCAATATGCAACAGAGTTGCATATTGAGCTCCACTTAATTTGTAGTATTGCTTGTGCATTTTGCCATGCCATTTATCATTAAACCGGACATGCATCATACTTGTTTACGCATCGTTCCATGCTTATGTGATGTTTGTTCACCATGATTGTTTGCTTCTTTCCGGTGTTGCTTCTTCGGGTTGGTTCCGATAACGTCGTGTTGTGAGGATTCATTCGACTACATCCGTTTGTCTTCTTCATGGACTCGTTCGTCTTCCTTGCGGGATCTCAGGCAAGATGATCATACCCTCGAAATCACTTCTATCTTTGCTTGCTTAGTTGCTCGCTCTTTTGCTATGCCTATGCTGCGATACCTACCACTTGCTTATCATGCCACCCATATTGTTGAACCAAGCCTCTAACCCACCTTGTCCTAGCAAATCGTTGATTGGCTATGTCACCGCTTCGCTCAGCCCCTCTTATAGCATTGTTAGTTGCAGGTGAAGATTGAAGTTTGTTCCTTGTTGGAACATGGAGATGTTGTTCCTTGTTGGAACATGCTTATATGTTGGGATATCACAATATATCTTATTAAATTAATGCATCTATATACTTGGTAAAGGGTGGAAGGCTCGGCCTTATGCCTGGTGTTTTGTTCCACTCTTGCCGCCCTAGTTTCTGTCATATTAGTGTTATGTTCCCGGATTTTGCGTTCCTCACGCGATTGGGTTATAATGGGAACCCCTTGACAGTTTGCTTTGAATAAAACTCCTCCAGTAATGCCCAACATTGGTTTTACCATTTGCCACCTAGCCTCTTTTTCCCTTGGGAGTCGCGCTCCTGAGGGTCATCATTATTTTAACCCCCCGGGCCAGTGCTCCTCTAAGTGTTGGTCCAAACTAGAGCCCCTTGCAGCGCCACCTCGGGGAACTCGAGGGCTGGTTTTAGTTGTACGGACTGCTCATCTGAGTGTGCCCTGAGAACGAGATATGTGCAGCTCCTATCGGGATTTGTCGGCACATTCGGGCGGTGTTGCTGGACTTGTTTTACCATTGTCGAGGATGTCTTGTAGAACCGGGATACCGAGTCTGATCGGAATGTCTCGGGAGGAGGTCTATTCCTTCGTTGACCGTGAGAGCTTGTGATGGGCTAAGTTGGGACACCCCTGCAGGGATTTGAACTTTCGAAAGCCGTGCCCACGGTTATGGGCAGATGGGAATTTGTTAACGTCCGGTTGTAGAAAACCTGAATTTGACCTTATTTAAAAATGCATCAACCGCGTGTGTAACCATGATGGTCTCTTTCCGGCAGAGTCCGGGAAGTGAACACGGTGTTGGAGTAATGTTTGGCGTAGGTTGTTCTAGGATCACTTCTTGATCATAGTTTCTCGATGGTGCTTTTCCTTCTCTTCTCGCTCTTATTTGCGTATGTGTAGCCACCATATATGCTAGTCGCTTGTTGCAGCTTCACCTCATACATTTTACCTTACCCATAAGCTTAAATAGTCTTGATCGCGAGGGTGTGAGAGTGCTGAGTCCCCATGACTCACAGATACTTCCAAAACCAGTTTGCAGGTGCCGTTGAACCGTGCAGATGACGCAACCAAGCTCAAGGAGGAGCTCGATGATGATCTTGTCCTTTATGTTGTTCTGTTTCCAGTTGATCAGTAGAGGAGCCCAGTTGGGGTCGATCGGGGATCTGTGTAGCATTTGGGGTAGTCTTCTTTTATTTTGGTTCCGTAGTCGGACCTTGATTGTATTGTTTGATGTAATGCTTTATTCATGTAATTGGGTGAAGTGGCGATTGTAAGCCAACTATGTATCTCTTTCCCTTATGTATTACATGGGTTGTGTGAAGATTACCTCACTTGCGACATTCCTTTCAATGCGGTTATGCCTCTAAGACATGCTTCGACACGTGGGAGATATAGCCGCATCGAGGGCGTTACAAGTTTAGAAGTTGTGATGGTACGATAATGGATTTTCTCATAGTAAGCACGAAGCTCATGACAAACTGGATGTACAGCCAGACCAGTCTACACAAAAAACTTTTTTTTTTGAGAAATCACCAGGGGAGGAGTCCCTCAAAATGGCCATTATGCCAAGAGAGTGATCCAGTTTATAAGGGAAACCAGATCAAAAACCTGAACAAATTGACCCTGTTTATAAGGGAAACCGGGCCGAAAACCGTACAAGTAACAAGATTACTAAAGGATAAGAACAACATGACGCCTAAGATAAGGCAGGACCTAGCTAGCAGGCAAAAGGACCATCACCACGAGAAACACAAGTAGATGTAGGGTATCGTCGAAGGATCACAACACCAAGACTTTGCGAGCAACCTAGCGCACTGCACCGGTGTGCACCCACAATCTACTAGTGCCAAGCACGAACCTTGACTCGGAGCTCCGCCAGTGGAATTCAGAATGATTAGCAAGTTGGGGAGGCTTATTGCGTCGTCATTGAGCAAAGATGAACCAAGACAACCCCAAAAGCACGAAGCTCGCCATGACACAACGGCAACCATGGGAGGGTCTTGAGCCTGCACAACAACAGGGACGACACAAAGGCAGCGCCGCCGCCCCCCAACAGAACACCACCAAAGATGGGCAAAGGGTAGAGATGGCAGCTGAGCAACATGGAGCAGTGTTGTTGCCAGACCCCAACACACACCACCGTCGACCCCAAGCTAGTCACACCACCACCACCGACATCCCCACCTACTGAACAAAATAACCTGGCCAACTTCTTGATGATACTTTCAAGAAGGGGTGCGACACACGGTTGCGCCGCCATCATCGGTTCCAGGCGGACCTGGAAGCAGAGTTTCCTCCGAAGTTGAGCAAAAGGTGGCGAAATCAACATTTCAACGATGCCTCCAAGAAGGTTAGTGGCGCCCACGGGCGTCACCGTCGTTGGCTCTGAGCAGAGCATGGCTTTCGCCGAGTTGAACATACACACACCCTATGAACAGATTATTTGAGGTAGACCGCGCACCTGCATCACCATGAAGCATTGGGCCATGGCAGCCCCGACGCCGCACATGGCCAGCACTCCACCTCCCAGCCACCCACCGCCATGCAGCGAGCCGCCACCACACCAGTGGACGGAGTAACCGCCGCGCCTCAAAGCTCGCCGTGCAGCGAGCGGCCGCGTCTACACAAAGAACTATCAGCACAACTCACCAAATTTCCCAAATATTAATTCCTTTTGCTCATTGGTCTAACTATACATTCTTGTGGAACTTCAGTGATATCCAGAAGCAACATGTTGCAGTGGAACTTCAGTGAATATACATTCTTGTGGAATTTCCCAGATATCACTGAACTTTAGACTACCGTATATTGATGCTGCAAATACATGTAGAGTGAAGCACACCAGATATTTTCCATCTATGTAAATTACATTCTACAAATGGTTGATGAACTTGCCTATTTAGAGAATAAAATGGAGATAATTACCGGCAAATGGTACAAACAAGACAAGCCATACAGAACCTAATGAAATTTTACAAATGTATGGGCTCTACTAATCTACTGTCCAGTCATTAGTTACTACAGGAAATGGACAACACTTAGTATGCACATACCTAGGGAGAAAAGTCCTTCAACTATACATTAGTTTAGTAAAACCAGATTCACATCACAAGCCATATACAGGGTGTTGAATTTGGGGAGGCAAGAGATTCAAATCCATGCACTGCTGCTTATCATAGTCCCGTGTACCAGGAGTTGCTCCTGTTGCCATTCTGAGGATCTCATTGCCGGTTGCGCAGTAATGAGCAAATGCCAGTCCCCCATCCAAGATGTCCGAGAATTTGGGGAGTAAAGGTAGCTTCCTCACTCCTTTTCTCTTTACACCTTCTCCACACTGACCATTTCTATCTTTCAGAACTTTGTCAAGCTCCGAGTACTCCATAAATCTCTCGGTTGCTGCTTCCCATGACAAACTGTATCTTTTCTCAGGGGTCAAAGGTTGAGGTTCACTAGACATGGCCTCCTTCACTCGGGCAACAAATTCCTCTGGAGTTTTATACATCAAGCAGTTGGGAAATGACTTGAAAAATTCATTTGATGGATGATCGGGACAGATAACAAATTTCCCCATTGCAAGAGCCTCAGCAGTTGCTGTGCACAGTACATCACTAACACTGGGATTGATGAAAACCTTGTACCTGAAAGTTAGCAAGAGAGAAAAACCACCACTTCAGTAATTAGAAACATATAGCCAAAACAAGGGAGTTTATTTAGCGGCCTGCTTGATTCTAATCTCACCCATGGAGTGAATCATCGGCATGGTCCTTTCCCTTGTAGAAATTGATGCCCAAATCCAATTTCCTAGCAGCAGCCTCGACAGCCTGTGAATCCTCGCCATTTCCATAAACATCTAACTTGAAGCCCTCCAAGTCATTTTTGTGTTTGTGTAACAAATCAATCAGTTCTTTATAGCCTTTAGCCCAAACCATCTTCCCAAGAAAATACGCTCCCTTGGAAAAAGAGTTATGTCCACGCTCCCTATCCGCTATTACTTTTTCGCCAATATTGAGGAACTTTGGATTTACGCCATGAACGTTGCAAATGATGGACCTGGGTAGATCTTGAGTTGCTGCAGAAAGACGTAAAACCTGCAGGCACCATTATTAGTTGTACTGTAGCAACCACGATGTCAACACAAAAATTGACCTAAAACACTGTACCTTGTGGCAGTATGCCCTAGTCACCCAATTGTTGATATGTTTAACAAGGAAAGCTTGAAGAGCACCATTTTTCTCCCTTTTGATATACTCTAGATAATTTGTATGAACTACACCAATGACATGATTGAACTTGTCTGTCCAACGCTTCCCATGATGATACCAATTGAGATGCTCTGGTTCTTCCAGAATTGCTATATCAGCTTCTCTTGAGGGAATGAATTCTGAGGTATCCCCTGCAGGAATAATGCTTCGTCGCTCTTTTGAGAACTGTTGAAGATAATGAACAATGAAAATCTTTGGGGAAAACAAAGTATGGAGTGAAGACGTAAACCTTGGGATATATGTGAGTTGGATGTTTACCTTGCCAGGATAGAAGGATATCTTAAAACTTGCTGCAAAGCCAAGTCTTTCCTGTAGCCAGTTCCTAATATAAGTTTCTTGCTCTTCTGGTGAACTAAAGGTGATGTTATCCGGGTAGACTAGTTGCTGGTCTGACTTACAGAGCCAAGGAACCACTAGTGTCACTTTTTCCATTGTACTTCTTGCCAGATATGCAGCACGGAACAGTGGATTGATAGCTGTCCCAGTCATCCATGGAAGACTTGCTGTGGTGACAATTGCAACATGTCGTCTGTTGTCTGAGATCTTGTACTTTGCAGGATCGTTCCAAAAACCTTCTCTGTGATAGCCAGTACTTTCTAGCACCCTAGCTATCCTTAGATCAAGCTCATCAGTTATGTCCTCACTACCAATTAAGGATCTATCTCCTGAAAAAGGCGGATGCATGAGCCGGCCATTCCGTTTACTGTACAATGTGCCCACTAGTTTTTCACACAGATCTGCAACACAACATTAACAAGAATTTTAAAAGTCGACACAGAAAAAAAACAAGAGTTGAAGGAAACAAATAATTATATTTTGTACCTCTTTGTACACCAAGTTGATCCAAGAATGGTCCAGACTGCCTGACTAGATATGCCAGTATTTCAGTTAGATCCAGTGGCGGGGCATCCTGCTTTACATTCCAAATTCAGTTCAGAGAAAACACACCTAAGCAATGACTAATAAGACCAAATGGCAAGCAGAGGATTGCATAAGTGACAGAATCAAGTGTTTTTTGAGCAAGAAGGATTGCTTTTAGGAAACATACCAGCTTGTTGTATTTAAGGAAAACGAATTCAATGTCAATGAATTTGAAGTAATGGCAATATCAATAGGAATTGGCTTCCGATGTCATCTAAAAGAAGTCATACTTGCAAGTTAGCTACGTTTATGCTGCTTCATCATTCGTAAGCATCAAATCCTATCTATTGGCTTCTTCTTTTTCTGCAACAAGTAATGATCTTGGTGCTGAAAAATTGACGTTAAACCAGTATGTGTTGCAGTTTGCAGAATTAAACATATATTTATTAAAGGACTTGCTTTTGTCATAATAGGTTACTACAAGGCAAAGGGAATCCACGGAAGTTCACGTTAGGGAAATGTATTCAAAACGGAATTGTCACCAAAGTTTCAACTGTACAGAAGAAGTGCAGTTAAGCTCAGGCATTGTTTCTTATGCATTACCTTCGGTTCCTGAGACTCTTTGTTCATAGATTTCTGCAATAAAAATGAGTAGTACACATTAGTACTTTAATTGACACCAAACATCACAGCTCACATGACGGAATAACAGATTAGTACATTAATTGTTCATAGATTGCTTAGTACTTTGTATTGTTTTTAAAGGTAGAATTGCTGCACAGATGTCATCGGATCATTGCAAGCTGGGAAAATAGACGGGGATATTAAGCTGAAATTGCTGATTTTAGCTGTTCCTAAAATCATCTTATTTTAGAAATACAGTGCATTTATTTCACAACAATGAGTTAGATACCAAACGTTATCATATCTAAATAGGAGTATCTAATAAAATAGTACAACAAATGTGGGAAAAAATATCTGGCTGCTGCCACCTCTAGTTTTACTTGAGCTTAACATGATTATAATACTCCCTTCGTTTTTATTTACTCTGCATATTAGGTTTGACTGAAGTCAAACTTCGTAAAGTTTCACCAAGTTTATAGAAAAAAATATAAACATTAACATAACAAATCTATATGATATGAAAGTACATTCAATAATAGATCTAATGGTATTGATTTGTTATTGTATATGTTATTGTTTTTGTTTATAAACTTTGTCAAAGTTTATAAAGCTTGACTTTGACCAAAGCTAATACGCGAACTAAATAAAAATCAGAGGGAGTAGTATTTTGTTGCTACGGATCCCAAAGCTACCGGTCATAACAAATTCGATTTCCAAAGCACATGGTTTAATAAACAAGTATTAGGTGCACGTCATCATTCACTGTTCAAATGCTACAATCGAACTTACCAAGCTCAGTTTAAATTTCTCCACAAAGTCGGTGCGGACACGAAACCCAGCAGACATCTCACTTGACAGGCTCCGGCGCTCGAACTCCTTGAGCCTGTTCCGTATCATCTTCACCACCTCCCACTCCTTCTTCCCCTCGTCACAGCCACCAGCCTTCCCGCTGGACACAATGGCGTTGCGGATAGCCATAATCCCAGAGAGGTCGATGCGGAGGCTGGCGCCGGACTTTGGCGACCATCCGTCGAGCACTGTCGCCGAGTACTGCTTCCTCAGCTCCGCAATCTTGGGCTGGATCCGCTTCCGCACCAACTCCAGCTCCGCGAAGGGCGCCCCCGCGGCCACCGGCGGCGCCGGTCCGGGCCCCGCGAGCGCCGACGCCGAAGAGAGGAGGCGCCCCAGCTCCCTATCGGTCCGCGTCCGCATCAGCTGCAGGTCGGCGGTCGCCGAGTCCCGCACCTCGCGCCAGCCCTTGGAGATGAAGGCGAACGCGCCGTCGTCGCGGCTGGAGCCGGTGATCGGCGGCGGATTATCCACGCCCATGTCCCGTGAGTAGGCTGGGGAACTGTGATCTAGCGTTGGGTTGGCTAGGGATTGGGTTCTGGAAGCGCGTAGGACAGTCGCGAGGCGGGAGACGATGGTGGTGGGGTGGGGACGGGGGAAGAAGAAGACGGTGGCGTACTGGACGGCCACGGGGGAAGGGAGCGAGAGGTTTTGGTTCGGCTCGGTCGCTCAGCTCACGTGAGCGAGGACGACGGGACGCCAGAGATCAGACCGCGCGAATGCCGACACTTGGCCCGGTGGGCCTGGGGAAATCTTGATGTGTGGTGGCTCGTGAAATAGTTCCTCTCCGGTTCCGTCCCGCGAACATTTTCCGTTCCGAAACATCTAAAAAAACACTTACCCCTAAAAAAACTAAAAAATATTTTTTGCGCAAAAAATAATCTAAAAACCTTTCCGGAAGGATGTGCTTCTTTCCTGCTTGCCTCTAATTTTTCCTTTCTGGATAGAGCTGTTCTGGATACTACCGTGAAAACTCTAGTAGCATGTAGAAGAGGCCTCTGGGGTTCGTCGTTTCCTCGTGTATTTTTCCGATGGTTGCTAGTCGCTTCGAAAAAACATTGCTTTTTGTGTGTAATCGTTCACTCTGTGCAAAAGGTTTATTCGGTTTACATGGTTCAATTTATACGGTTTTTTGGTTTGTACGGTATTAATACTTTGGTAAATATGGTATGAAATTAAAATATGATTCGGTTTCGGTGTATACCAAATTATTTCAATATGGTTTCAGTATATATCATAATAACCAAAGTTGACACGAATTTGAAAATGACATAATAATAATTTGTAGATTTATGACTCAAACACATACTGTTTTATACAAATAGTATATAATTATATGTGTGTGTATACAAATAGTATATATGCATGCATTGATTCATCTGTTGATGGTTGTGGACATGCTTTGCATTTTGAAAAGGGAAAAATGACTATGTTACAACAAAAAATTACGTGCTTAGTAGTAAATTTGACTCATGTACAAGAAAAATGACAACTTGTATGGTTGTTCATCACAAGAAATATAAAATTATTGTTTACCTCGGTTTGTTCAATTTTTCGGTATATACCATAAAAATCAAATTTCAAATCGATATGAAAAGTTTATACCATACCGAAACCAGAAATCATAAAAACCATAAATTTGATTCGATTCAATTTATTTTTGGTATGGTTTTTTAGTTCGGTTTTCAAATGCACAGAGTGAGTAATCGTCACACTCAAGCTCACCAATTACACTTGCACCGCCAAATTGTCATCAATATCCAACATCTAACATGGCTTCGTGACGAAACATCACAACTTAAGTAAGGTCGAGTTTTGTTATGCAGATTTTTCTTATATCTAATGCCTTAAATGGTAAAACCGTGACTCGTTGTTAACATCCACGGTGCCATCATGTTTTTCGCAAATCGTAAGATTGTGTATCGCTTTATTGATAAGTATTAATAGATAGAGAGTCAAACAACTATAACATTAAAAGTACCTTTCTACACTTGAGCTAGTATATTAGGAGTCTATCAAGATGATGCATACTCACCTAGTGAAGCATAGATTAGGGGCAGTGTTAAGGATTAATTAAATCCTAATGACCCATGCTTAGGTCGGTTGTGTAGATGAGCAACCGCTAGTTACCGCCTATGTAGTTACCGCCTTGTAACAGGGGTATAAATACCCTACTCTTCAATCAATAAAATAAGAAGTTCACTCTCTCAATCATTTTTACTTTCACACGTTATCACGCACGCCTCTTCCAGAGAGCAAGTAGGCCAAGAACTCGACGGCACCAGCGTCCCTGGCCATCGGCCTGATACACGGCTGTGGCGGCGACTCCCTCCGGTGCCAAGGACACAAGGACCCTCGGCCTCGACAGCGCTCCAGCGGCGCACCACAAGCACGTGATGCAGGCGGCTGAGGCACTCCATGGTCGAGACGCCCTCCCCTGTAGGCGCGTCGAAGCGAAGCCCTCCGGCGGTTCAATCCGCCACATGACCGCCGACGGCAGCGGCAACAAAAGGCAAGGCCTCTCTATGGGCAGAGGCCATCTGACCATGACCCAGCCTCCCAACGCAGCAACTCTACCGAGAGCGGAGGCCATTCCGGCGATCTGCAATTGCCGCAGACGATGACCGGAGAAGTCTGGAGAAGTTGGCTACTGGAGTTTCGGCCACCACGCGATTCACGGCGAAGGCGAGATGTTCCTCGTACAAAAGGAAAGAAACTATTTTTTTTGAACGAAGGCTTAAGTCGAGCCCGGCTTTGAATTAACAAAGCCATCAACCGGCCAGGATTACAAACTGCCAACGCTTTACAAGAACGAAACAAAAAAAGAAAAAACCACACGGCTGATACAAGATGCACAAATGAAACAGCTCGAAGGCCCTGGCATAAACGATCAGGAGCATCGTTATGCCATGGCCATCGCCCTATGGTACAACATACACCAGCAAACAGACTAAGGACTACCGAGGAATGCATCGCCGCGCTTGGATTGATGTCGCAACCACCTCGAATGACCAAACATGGACATGACCACCATCTGGATCCGTCGCCGCAAAAGGCCCCTACCCTCTCACCCTGGTTCGAAGGGTGCCGCACCGGCGGACGACAGATCGGTTCTCCCTAGAACCCAGATAGCTGGCACCCACGTTGCCAATGAGGCGAAACTGAAACAGAATCTGCAAGCCCAGACCACACTACTCAGGAGCACCCTCGTCGTCTCCGGCTCAGTCACACCCTCGGACGAGAGCTGTCGGCCGAAGTTACAGAAGCATTTGGGATAGCACCAAACATGGGCCAATAGCAGGACTCGCCGAAGCACACAGCTCCCACCAAACTGGCGTACCGTTGTCGCCGCAGAGGGGAACCCGATCCCCTCTCGCCCAGGAACGAGGGTGTCGATCCACCGACGCCCTTGGCAGGGACCCTCCATACTAGCAGCCCATGAAAAGATGCCGACAAGAAAGATCAAGCTGGCGCCCGCCGCCCCCACACCCACCACCGCTCACTCGCCACCCCTGCGATCCCCGGACGAAGCCTCCAAGAAGGAACACGACACATTGCGCCGTCACCGCCCGAAACAGGGGACCTTGGCTTTCACCACGACGCAGGGGAGGGGATGGGAGGGTGTGGATCCTCACCAGAGCCTCCATGGAGGAGATCGGCGCCCAAGGTGTCGACTTTGATGTGGCCGCCGCGTCAGTCAAGTGTTTCCCCCAGATCCACACACACCCACAAGCATCCCGCAACCAGCACCCGGAATCAGTGGCTAGCACCACCAAAGCCCGAATCCGGCGAGGGAAGGAGCATATCGGGGCGAGAGGGAGGAGCAGCTTCACATGAATGCCGGCAGGCCTGCGGGGGACACTGCCGCACTAGCAACCGACGGTCGCCGTCGCCTCGTCGCCCACACGACCGAGGGGAGCCGGCTCACCAGCACCTGCGGGCGTGACCCGCCGACGAGGCCACACCGCGCGCACCTCCCAGGGCCGCCGCCCCGGCTGCCGAGGCCCTCCACTCAAGGTGGAGCCGCAAATCCCCGCCGCCACCTTCATTGGTGTCGCGCGCGCGAGCCGGAGGACACCTCTGGTGGCGGCGGAGGGTAGGGAAGGGGGGGAGGAGGGCGGCGGCGGCGGCTAGGGTAACCCCCGAGTCGCCTCAGAGGAGACGACGCGAGGGGAGGGGAAGGGAGTGTTCGTTCGCTTCCAAGGAAAGAAACTAATCAGGAGATTGATTGACTGATCTTGTCTTCTTGCAATCAATTACTAATCTAACAATGAATTGTTTTTCTCCTGTATGTATATGCGCTCACACGAATCTGACGAAGAATTGATCAATCGTGAACTACAAACAAAAAGAGCAGAACAAGAAAAGGATCACATCCGCGCAGATCGACGGCGCCGAGGATATGGCCATGGCCGACCCTCCGCAGCGACATCCTCCGGCACGCACGGAGTCTCATCGTTGCACCCCACTGCGGGACAGGAGGCAGTGGCGCGCAACGGCGCAGCGACGCTCCCCTCGGCCTGGCTCCTCTCGGCACAGCAACGGATCTGGTGCGACGCCCTTCAGTCTAATTAGACGCTCCGGCAATAGCGGTAGGCGCCCACACGAGCAACGGCGCTGCAACAGTAGTGTTTTCTGTCTTGCGGCGGTGGCAGCGGCGACGCGCTCCAGACGAGGCAGCCCGTCCTAAGGCGGGGCGACTATCCTCGCGGCAAGATCGACGATGCGGCCGCACAGCCACAGGCGGTGGCCTGCGGCCAACGCTTGACCCTGTCACTCCAGGTGTAGATGCACTCCCCGACGGTGGCAGAGGCAACCAACGACCGGCGCGTCCACTCTCTCCTGATGCAAATGGATGTGGCGATATTTCTCTTTCTGTGGAGAAAATCCTCACTGGATGTTAACCGTACGGGGAAGAGAGAGATTAGGACAAACCTTATCCCTTCGCCATTTGAGACTAAGCCCTTCTAGTTTCTTTTATTGGCAAATGAGTCATCAGACTTAATATTACTTGAACACAAGCCATCAAGGCTTATTGTTTTAGATTTTGGTTAATAACTACTAGTAGTAGATCATATTGGTTGAGTCTAAGGCATTGAGCCTATGTTTTTGGATGGGTCGATCATTACATCTGCGATGGACCCCAAGATACTAGTACTATTCTTTACAATAAGTACAACAACTATGTTTTGCAATTGATTTTCTTCTTCTTCTTGCAAATCATGATGTAAATTCAAAACAAGGATTGCGAAGTGTTATACTTAATATGACTACATCATATTTTATTTGCGGATCACAAGGTATTGATGGCATCTACTTCATAATTTACAGATTATCCATCACTACTGTGAGGTCTACGTCTTATCATTTTGATAAGATGACTACCTTCAAGTGCTCTTCCAAATATTAATATTATATTGTTGGGGAACGTAGTAATTTCAAAAAATTCCTATGCACACGCAAGATCATGATGATGCATAGCAACGAGAGGGGAGAGTGTGATCTACGTACCCTTGTAGATCGACAACGGAAGCGTTTGGTTGATGTAGTCGTACGTCTCCACGGCCCGACCGATCAAGCACCGAAACTACGGCACCTCCGAGTTCTAGCACACGTTCAGCTCGATGACGATCCCCGGACTCCGATCCAGCAAAGTGTCGGGGAAGAGTTCCGTCAGCACGACGGCGTGGTGACGATCTTGATGCACTACCGTCGCAGGGCTTCGCCTAAGCACCGCTACAATATTATCGAGGACTATGGTGGAAGGGGGCACCGCACACGGCTAAGAATATGATCACGTGGATCAACTTGTTTATCTAGGGGTGCCCCCTGCCCCCGTATATAAAGGAGCAAGGGGAGGAGGCCGGCCGGCCCTATAGGCGCGCCAAGGAGGAGTCCTCCTCCTAGTAGGAGTAGGACTCCTACTAGGAGGGGGAAAGTAGTGGGGAGGGAGAGGGAAAGGGGGGCGCCGCCCCCCTCTCCTAGTCCAATTCGGACCAGGGGGGAGGAGGCGCGTGGCCCACCTTTGGCTGCCCCTCTCCCTTTCCACTAAGGCCCATATGGCCCATTACTTCTCCCGGGGGGGTTCCGGTAACCCTCCGGCTCTCCGGATTTCTCCGAAATCACCCGGAACACTTCCGGTGTCCGAATATAGCCGTCCAATATATCAATCTTTATGTCTCGACCATTTCGAGACTCCTCGTCATGTCCGTGAACACATCCGGGACTCCGAACTAACTTCGGTACATCAAAACTCATAAACTCATAATATAACTGTCATCGAAACCTTAAGCGTGCGGACCCTACGGGTTCGAGAACAATGTAGACATGACCGAGACACGTCTCCGGTCAATAACCAATAGCGGAACCTGGATGCTCATATTGGCTCCTACATATTCTACGAAGATCTTTATCGGTCAGACCGCATAACAACATATGTTGTTCCCTTTGTCATCGGTATGTTACTTGCCCGAGATTCGATCGTCGGTATCTCAATACCTAGTTCAATCTCGTTACCGGCAAGTCTCTTTACTCGTTCCGTAATACATCATCTCACAACTAACTCATTAGTTGCAATGCTTGAAAGGCTTATGTGATGTGCATTACCGAGAGGGCCCAGAGATACCTCTCCGACAATCGGAGTGACAAATCCTAATCTCGAAATACGCCAACCCAACATGTACCTTTGGAGACACCTGTAGAGCTCCTTTATAATCATCCAGTTATGTTGTGACGTTTGGTAGCACAAAAAGTGTTCCTCCGGCAAATGGGAGTTGCATAATCTCATAGTCATAGGAACATGTATAAGTCATGAAGAAAACAATAGCAACATACTAAATGATCGGGTGCTAAGCTAATGGAATGGGTCATGTCAATCAGATCATTCATCTAATGATGTGATCCTGTTAATCAAATGACAACTCTTTGTCCATGGTTAGGAAACATAACCATCTTTGATTAACAAGCTAGTCTAGTAGAGGCATACTAGTGACACTCTGTTTGTCTATGTATTCACACATGTATTATGTTTCCGGTTAATACAATTCTAGCATGAATAATAAACTTTTATCATGATATATAAGGAAATAAATAATAACTTTATTATTGCCTCTAGGGCATATTTCCTTCAGTCTCCCACTTGCACTAGAGTCAATAATCTAGATTACACAGTAATGATTCTAACACCCATGGAGCCTTGGTGCTGATCATGTTTTGCTCGTGGAAGAGGCTTAGTCAACGGGTCTGCTACATTCAGATCCGTATGTATCTTGCAAATCTCTATGTCTCCCACCTGGACTAGATCCCGGATGGAATTGAAGCATCTCTTGATGTGCTTGGTTCTCTTGTGTAATCTGGATTCCTTTGCCAAGGCAGTTGCAGTAGTATTGTCACAAAAGATTTTCATTGGACCCGATGCACTAGGTATGACACCTAGATCGGATATGAACTCCTTCATCCAGACTCCATCGCTGCTTCCGAAGCAGCTATGTATTCCGCTTCACATGTAGATCCCGCCACGACGCTCTGTTTAGAACTGCACCAACTGACAGCTCCACCGTTGAATGTAAACACGTATCCGGTTTGCGATTTAGAATCGTCCGGATCAGTGTCAAAGCTTGCATCAACGTAACCGTTTACGATGAGCTCTTTGTCACCTCCATATACGAGAAACATATCCTTAGTCCTTTTCAGGTACTTCAGGATGTTCTTGACCGCTGTCCAGTGATCCACTCCTGGATTACTTTGGTACCTCCCTGCTAGACTTATAGCAAGGCACACATCAGGTCTGGTACACAGCATTGCATACATGATAGAGCCTATGGCTGACACATAGGGAACATCTTTCATTTTCTCTCTATGTTCTGCAGTGGTGGGGCATTGAGTCTGACTCAACTTCACACCTTGTAACACAGGCAAGAAGCCTTTCTTTGCTTGATCCATTTTGAACTTCTTCAAAATCTTGTCAAGGTATGTGCTTTGTGAAAGTCCAATTAAGCGTCTTGATCTATCTCTATAGATCTTTATGCCTAATATGTAAGCAGCTTCACCGAGGTCTTTCATTGAAAAACTCTTATTCAAGTATCCCTTTATGCTATCCAGAAATTCTATATCATTTCCAATCAGTAATATGTCATCCACATATAATATCAGAAATGCTACAAAGCTCCCACTCACTTTCTTGAAAATACAGACTTCTCCAAAGGTCTGTATAAAACCAAATGCTTTGATCACACTATCAAAGCATTTATTCCAACTCCGAGAGGCTTCCACCAGTCCATAAATGGATCGCTGGAGCTTGCACACTTTGTTAGCTCCCTTTGGACCGACAAAAGCTTCCAGTTGCATCATATACAACTCTTCTTCCAGAAATCCATTCAGGAATGCAGTTTTGACATCCATTTGCCAAATTTCATAATCATAAAATGCGGCAATTGCTAACATGATTCGGACAGACTTAAGCATCGCTACGGGTGAGAAGGTCTCATCGTAGTCAACCCCTTGAACTTGTCGAAAACCTTTTGCGATAAGTCGAGCTTTGTAGACAGTAATATTACCTTCAGCGTCAGTCTTCTTCTTGAAGATCCATTTATTCTCAATTGCTTGCCGATCATCGGGCAAGTCAACCAAAGTCCATACTTTGTTCTCATACATGGATCCCATCTCAGATTTCATGGCTTCAAGCCATTTTTCGGAATCTGGGCTCACCATCGCTTCTTCATAGTTTGTAGGTTCATCATGATCTAGTAGCATGACTTCCAGAACAGGATTACCGTACCACTCTGGCACGGATCTTACTCTGGTTGATCTACGAGGTTCAGTAGTATCTTGTTCTGAAGTTTCATGATCATTATCATTAGCTTCCTCACTAATTGGTGTAGGTGTCGCAGAAACAGGTTTCTGTGATGTACTACTTTCCAATAAGGGAGTAGGTACAGTTACCTCGTCAAGTTCTACTTTCCTCCCACTCACTTCTTTCGAGAGAAACTCCTTCTCTAGAAAGGATCCATTCTTAGCAACGAATGTCTTGCCTTCGGATCTGTGATAGAAGGTGTACCCAACAGTCTCCTTTGGATATCCTATGAAGACACATTTCTCCGATTTGGGTTCGAGCTTATCAGGTTGAAGCTTTTTCACATAAGCATCGCAGCCCCAAACTTTAAGAAACGACAACTTTGGTTTCTTGCCAAACCATAGTTCATAAGGTGTCGTCTCAACGTATTTTGATGGTGCCCTATTTAACGTGAATGCGACCGTCTCTAAAGCATAACCCCAAAATGATAGCGGTAAATTTGTAAGGGACATCATAGATCGCACCATATCAAGTAAAGTACGATTACGACGTTCGGACACACCATTACGCTGAGGTGTTCCGGGTGGCGTGAGTTGCGAAACTATTCCACATTGTTTCAGATGTAGACCAAACCCGTAACTCAAATATTCTCCTCCACGATCAGATCGCAGAAACTTTATTTTCTTGTTACGATGATTTTCAACTTCACTCTGAAATTCTTTGAACTTTTCAAATGTTTCAGACTTATGCTTCATTAAGTAGATATACCCATATCTGCTTAAATCATCTGTGAAGGTGAGAAAATAACGATATCTGCCACGAGCCTCAACATTCACCGGACCACATACATCTGTATGTATGATTTCTAACAAATCTGTTGCTCTCTCCATTGTACCGGAGAACGGTGTTTTAGTCATCTTGCCCATAAGGCACGGTTCGCAAGTACCAAGTGATTCATAATCAAGAGGTTCCAAAAGTCCATCGGTATGGAGTTTCTTCATGCGCTTTACACCGATATGACCTAAACGGCAGTGCCACAAATAAGTTGCACTATCATTATCAACTCTGCATCTTTTGGCTTCAACATTATGAATATGTGTGTTACTACTATCGAGATTCATCAAAAATAGACCACTCTTCAAAGGTGCATGACCATAAAAGATATTACTCATATAAATAGAACAACCATTATTCTCTGATTTAAATGAATAACCGTCTCGCATTAAACAAGATCCAGATATAATGTTCATGCTCAACGCTGGCACCAAATAACAATTATTTAGGTCTAATAATAATCCTGAAGGTATATGTAGAGGTAGCGTGCCGACCGCGATCACATCAACTTTAGAACCATTTCCGACGCGCATCGCCACCTCGTCCTTTGCCAGTGTTCGCTTAATCCGTAGTCCCTGTTTCGAGTTGCAAATATTAGCAACATAACCAGTATCAAATACCCAGGTGCTACTGCGAGCTCTAGTAAGGTACACATCAATAACATGTATATCACATATACCTTTGTTCACCTTGCCATCCTTCTTATCCGCCAAATACTTGGGGTAGTTCCGCTTCCAGTGACCAGTCTGCTTGCAGTAGAAGCACTCAGTTTCAGGCTTAGGTCCAGACTTGGGTTTCTTCTCCTGATCAGCAACTTGCTTGCTTTTCTTCTTGAAGTTCCCCTTCTTCTTCCCTTTGCCCTTTTTCTTGAAACTAGTGGTCTTGTTGACCATCAACACTTGATGCTCCTTCTTGATTTCTACCTCCGCAGCTTTCAGCATTGCGAAGAGCTCAGGAATAGTCTTATTCATCCCTTGCATATTATAGTTCATCACAAAGCTCTTGTAGCTTGGTGGCAGTGATTGGAGAATTCTGTCAATGACGCAATCATCTGGAAGATTAACTCCCATCTGAATCAAGTGATTATTATACCCAGACATTTTGAGTATATGCTCACTGACAGAACTATTCTCCTCCATCTTGCAGCTATAGAACTTATTGGAGACTTCATATCTCTCAATCCGGGCATTTGCTTGAAATATTAACTTCAACTCCTGGAACATCTCATATGCTCCATGACGTTCAAAACGTCGTTGAAGTCCCGATTATAAGCCGTAAAGCATGGCACACTGAACTATCGAGTAGTCATCAGCTTTGCTCTGCCAGATGTTCATAACATCTGGTGTTGCTCCAGCAGCAGGCCTGGCACCTAGCGGTGCTTCCAGGACATAATTCTTCTGTGCAGCAATGAGGATAATCCTCAAGTTACGGACCCAGTCCGTGTAATTGCTACCATCATCTTTCAACTTTGCTTTCTCTAGGAACGCATTAAAATTTAACGGAACAACAGCATGGGACATTTATCTACAATTAACATAAACAAGCAAGATACTATCAGGGACTAAGTTCACGATAAATTTAAGTTCAATTAATCATATTACTCAAGAACTCCCACTTAGATAGACATCCCACTAATCATCTAAGTGATCACGTGATCCAAATCAACTAAACCATAACCGATCATCACGTGAAATGGAGTAGTTTTCAATGGTGAGCATCGCTATGTTGATCATATCTACTATATGATTCACGCTCGATCTTTCGGTCTTAGTGTTCCGAGGCCATATCTGCATATGCTAGGCTCGTCAAGTTTAACCTGAGTATTCTGCGTGTGCAAAACTGGCTTGCACCCATTGTAGATGGACGTAGAGCTTATCACACCCGATCATCACGTGGTGTCTGGGCATGACGAACTTTGGCAACGGTGCATACTCAGGGAGAACACTTTTATCTTGAAATTTAGTGAGAGATCATCTTATAATGCTACCGTCAATCAAAGCAAGATAAGATGCATAAAAGATAAACATCACATGCAATCAATATAAGTGATATGATATGGCCATCATCATCGTGTGCTTGTGATCTCCATCCTTGAAGCACCATCGTGATCACCATCGTCACCGGCGCGACACCTTGATCTCCATCGTAGCATCATTGTCGTCTCGCCAATCTTATGCTTCTACGACTATCGCTACCACTTAGTGATAAAGTAAAGCATTACAGGGCGATTGCATTGCATACAATAAAGCGACAACCATATGGCTCCTGCCAGTTGCCGATAACTCGGTTACAAAACATGATCATCTCATACAATAAAATTTAGCATCATGTCTTGACCATATCACATCACAACATGCCCTGCAAAAACAAGTTAGACGTTCTCTACTTTGTTGTTGCAAGTTTTACGTGGCTGCTACGGGCGTAGCCACAGTCGGTTCAACTAAAGTTGGAGAAACTGTCACCCGCAAGCCACCTATGTGCAAAGCACGTTGGGAGAACCGGTCTCGCGTAAGCGTACGCGTAATGTCGGTCCGGGCCGCTTCGTCCAACAATACCGCCGAACCAAAGTATGACATGATGGTAAGCAGTATGACTTATATCGCCCATAACTCACTTGTGTTCTACTCGTGCATATAACATCAACATATAAAACCTAGGCTCGGATGCCACTGTTGGGGAACGTAGTAATTTTAAAAAAAATCCTACGCACACGCAAGATCATGGTGATGCATAGCAACGAAAGGGGAGAGTGTGATCTACGTACCCTTGTAGATTGACAACGGAAGCGTTTGGTTGATGTAGTCGTACGTCTCCACGACCCGACCGATCAAGCACCGAAACTATGGCACCTCCGAGTTCTAGCACACGTTCAGCTTGATGACGATCCCCGGACTCCGATCCAACAAAGTGTCAGGGAAGAGTTCCATCAGCACGACGGCGTGGTGACGATCTTGATGTACTACCGTCGCAGGGCTTCGCCTAAGCACCGCTACAATATTATCGAGGACTATGGTGGAAGGGGGCACCGCACACGGCTAAGAATATGATCACGTGGATCAACTTGTGTATCTAGGGGTGCCCCCTGCCCCCGTATATAAAGGAGCAAGGGGAGGAGGCCGGCCGACCCTATAGGCGCGCCAAGGAGGAGTCCTCCTCCTAGTAGGAGTAGGACTCCTACTAGGAGGGGGAAAGAAGTGGGGAGGGAGAGGGAAAGGGGGGCGCCGCCCCCCCTCTCCTAGTCCAATTCGGACCAGGGGGGAGGAGGCATGCGGCCCACCTTTGGCTGCCCCTCTCTCTTTCCACTAAGGCCCATATGGCCCATTACTTCTCCCGGGGGGGTTCCGGTAACCCTCCGGCTCTCCGGTTTTCTTCGAAATCACCCGGAACACTTCCGGTGTCCGAATATAGCCGTCCAATATATCAATCTTTATGTCTCGACCATTTCGAGACTCCTCGTCATGTCCGTGATCACATCCGGGACTCCGAACTAACTTCGGTACATCAAAACTCATAAACTCGTAATATAACTGTCATCGAAACCTTAAGCGTGCGGACCCTAGGGGTTCGAGAACAATGTAGACATGACCGAGACACGTCTCCGGTCAATAACCAATAGCGGAACCTGGATGCTCATATTGGCTCCTACATATTCTACGAAGATCTTTATCGGTCAGACCGCATAACAACATACGTTGTTCCCGTTGTCATCGGTATGTTACTTGCCCGAGATTTGATCGTCGGTATCTCAATACCTAGTTCAATCTCGTTACCGGCAAGTCTCTTTACTCGTTCCGTAATACATCATCTCACAACTAACTCATTAGTTGCAATGCTTGCAAGGCTTATGTGATGTGCATTACCGAGAGGGCCCAGAGATACCTCTCCGACAATCGGAGTGACAAACCCTAATCTCGAAATACGCCAACCCAACATGTACCTTTGGAGACACCTGTAGAGCTCCTTTATAATCACCCAGTTACGTTGTGACGTTTGGTAGCACACAAAGTGTTCCTCCGGCAAACGGGAGTTGCATAATCTCATAGTCATAGGAACATGTATAAGTCATGAAGAAAGCAATAGCAACATACTAAATGATCGGGTGCTAAGCTAATGGAATGGGTCATGTCAATCAGATCATTCATCTAATGATGTGATCCTGTTAATCAAATGACAACTCTTTGTCCATGGTTAGGAAACATAACCATCTTTGATTAACAAGCTAGTCTAGTAGAGGCATACTAGTGACACTCTGTTTGTCTATGTATTCACACATGTATTATGTTTCCGGTTAATACAATTCTAGCATGAATAATAAACTTTTATCATGATATATAAGGAAATAAATAATAACTTTATTATTGCCTCTAGGGCATATTTCCTTCATATATGTGACTACCTCAAGATATCATAAGGTAATACTGGCATCTATTGTAAGTTTTTACAGACTATCCACTATTACTGCAAGGTCTACATGTTGTCACTTTGACATATGATTACCTTCAAAGTGATTTTATACATTTGGCATAACATAAGGTAATAGAATTATGAACATCTACTGGCAAAAGTCAGACTATGTTTTCTATTACTGTGAGATCTACACCGTATTGGTGATTATCTTCAAAGTGTTATCCTATAGATTGAGGTCTACACATATGGTTATAAAGCATCAGCTATTCCAAAATTTGCTCCTCCGAAGCAATTGTTGTTGTTCACTAAAATGATTTACTATCATAGTAAATTCATACATGACCATTTTATGTTGAATGGTAATATCAACCAATATCAATTATTCAAGCCTCATTTTGCTTGAATAAGTCATAGGGAATTACGCAAACATATGCATACCCCGGTAATTACCTTCTATAATATTGGTTAAATACATGAAAGTTGAGCCTATGTCACTATTTCTAATTATAGTGTCGTTCATCCATCAAGATGGATCCCATAATATATGGCAACGATTGAGTGTCTCAACACTTTTGTAGTGTCCACATCACATTGTGGTTATACTTTCATTGTGACTAACCAATGTTAAACATGCAATGTCTATGTTTTTGGCGGTGACTCTAAAGTTGCAACATTCATGCATTTTATGCGTCACCAACTTCACTTAGTTCTCAAACTAAGTACATAATGGATGAATATTTATTCATCTTGAATATTTCAGTTAAGAGAAACATGATGCCATGTGCACATCGGGAATGATCCCTCATTTAGTTTTCAAGACCTCAAGTCTATTGCATCTCACAATTATGTCACATAATCAACTTCAAGTTGAGATCTCGTGATCAAATATTTTCATATGCGGATCTAGTTGAAAAGCTCTCAATACACTTTACATCCTCTTATGATGGCATTTTCCATGATGAGTGAAAGAACATGCGGTGCCCCCATGTTTGGTTTTGGTAATTGATGACAATCTCTATGGACTAATGGTTGCCTTGAGTTATATTTGAAGGTTTTGTCCATAGGCTTTTCTTGGAGTACATGTGTTGGTTTCAAGGAGAGTTTGTGTCAACCAAGGTGTTATTCAAGGAATTATCCAAAGATTGGTCATGTGAGAGTTGAGCTTATTGCAAGCATGTCTTGAAGAAGAAGATTGTGTGATCATTCATGTCTACCTTCAAGACATCATTCAAATGAAGAGAATTGTAAAGGTTCAAGGACGATCAAGACTAAGTCAAGAGTGAATCAAGTTGATCAACTCACAAAGCGCAGAAGATGTACCGAGAGGGATCAAGTGATCCCATGGTATGGTAAGAATTGTCAATTATGCTTTGTGTACTAACCCATGGTCTTCCTGAGAGTTCTTTGTGGGGTTAGGTTGCGGTGTGCAATTTCAAGTGGAGCATCACGAAGATATCAAATGCTTGAAGCTTGCCGTCCTTTGTGGTGATAATGGACTTGTGAAGATGTGCGGAAGAGTGGCTCACCCATAGTGGAGTATGGGGGAGCAATCAACTAGTCTTCATCGAGTCAACACAATCAAGAAAGATGGTCCAACTTGAGGGAGTCAAGATTGTCATCATCTAGCTCAAGTGGACCATGTGCAAGGCAAAGGTTTGCCCTTGATAGTTTTTCTATTTTACCGGTCTCATGATGGTAGTTGGGAGACCGGGTTATAGGATCGATTGCCGTACTATCAAGGGGGGCTCTCGATGAGTAGCTTGATTGTATTGTTCGTAGAGAGCTCAAACCATTGCATCCTTGCATCATCTTTCTTGGTTCTTGTTTGGTTCTCTTTGTGAGTCTTAGAGCTTATGGTCATCTTGATGACAAGCTCGAGTTCATCGAAAACGGAGTTCACATGCATCTTCTATGATGTTTTCGATGTTGGAGGTTTTGCCGGTTCTTCTCGGTTGGAGGTTTCACTCCTCTATTTGTTGGCATACCTCCCCTGTTTTGATGCTACTCGTCGTCTTGTTTCCAACAAGCTTGAGTTTGCTCAATTCGGAGCTCATATGCAGAAGTTATGGCAGTTCTGGTTTTCTTGAGAGTGGTTTTTGTGTGGTCCCAGCGGTAGTACCGCGTGCCCCAGCGGTAGTACCGCTTGGAGCTCTCAGCCGTTGTACCGCTGCTTCCGGGCGGTGGTACCGCCAACTTGCTTAGCAAAGACTTGGGCGGTTGTTCCGGCCAGGCACCGCCCAAGTACCGGTCAGGCCTCTGTTTTGATGCGGTACTCGGGCGGTGGTGGCCCGGTTGGTCTGGTCGTACCGGTACCACCGGTGTCCGAAGCGGTTCGACCGCTCAGGACTTAGCCGCCCGAGCGCTCAAGGCCATGCGGTTGCACCGGCCCGGTACCGCTCGACTACCGCACTCAGGGGTGACTCCCTTCTGTTTCTATGCGGTGGTTGAGCGGTGGCTGGGCGGTTGGTCCGGTTGTTCTTCTCAACCGGTGCTACCGCCTGATCGCCCGGTTGTACTGCCTGGTAGGGTTCTGCACGTATACTGTGAGTCCCGGGTGTACTGGGACCAGGAGCGGTAGTACCGCTCGTGTGCGGGCTGAGCACATAACGGTTGGATTTTCCCCCTCCTATAAAAGGGGGTCTTCTTCCCCATTGAACCTAACCTTTTGAGCTCGTGTTCTTCCCCCATTGTTGACCTTCTTTGAGCTTGCTAAGTCTCAATCCCTCCATGAATTCTTGCTAGGTTTTGAGGGAAAAGAGAGAGGAGATCTAGATCCACATTTCCACCAATCACTTTCTCCTCTATGTGAGGGGAACCCCTTGGATCTAGATCTTGGAGTTCTTGGTGTTCTCCTTCTTGTTCTTCCTCTCATTTTCCTCCCTAGCATTAGTTGCTCCAGTGGGATTTGAGAGAGAAGGACTTGGGCACTCCGTGTGCCCTTGCCATTGCATTTGGTGCATCGGTTTGAGTTCTCCACGGTGATACGTGGAAGTGAAGTTTGAGAAGCTTATTACTCTTGGGTGTTTGGGCACCCTAGAGCTTGTTCCTCTTGGGTGCCTTGGCGCCCTAGACGGTTGGTGTTGTTCGGAGCTCAATCATTGTGGTGTAAAGCTCCGGGCAAGCGTCGGGGTCTCCAATTAGGTTGTGGAGATCGCCCCGAGCAATTTGACGGGTACCGGTGACCGTCCCCAAGGGTTGCCAAAGTGTACGGGTTCGGTGACCGCCCCCAAGGGTTGCCATTTCTACGGGTTCGGTGACCGCCCTCAAGGGTCCCTTAGTGGAATCACGACATCTTGCATTGTGCGAGGGCGTGAGGAGATTACGGTGGCCCTAATGGCTTCTTGGGGAGCATTGTGCCTCCACACCGCTCCAAACGGAGATTAGCATCCGCAAGGGTGTGAACTTCGGGATACATCGTCGTCTCCGTATGCCTCGGTTATCTCTTACCCGAGCTCTTTACTTATGCACTTTACTTTGTGATAGCCGTATTGTTTCTTGTCATATATCTTGCTATCGCATAGTTGCTTATCTTGCTTAGCATAAGTTGTTGGTGCACATAGGTGAGCCTAGTTGTTTTAGGTTTTGTGCTTGATAAATTAAACGCTAGGTTTATTCCGCATTTGTTCAAGCATAAATCGTAATTATTTTAAAACGCCTATTCACCCCCCCTCTAGGCGACATCCACGATCTTTCAATGAGGAACATGGAATTTCTTAAAATCATCAGATTCACCCAACAGGTTCTATACCATAATTTAAAATTCTTGCTAGTATCAGAATACTATGCAAGTTAGTGGTCACAAAATAGAACCATGAGGAATTGGAAGTAAAGTGGAGGCTAATAGACAACCAAAGACAAAATTATCTCTTAATAGGAATCAATAATTTTCAAATGATCAAAGGGCAACTCTCAAATTTGTCAAATGTGTGGTCGTATAAATATTGTACCTATGATTACCAAACCCTCAAACATATGGTCGAACCACACCACAAATTTACTGAAAAGGCAAATAAGTTTCATGTGATAAATTTAAAATTTTACAAACATACAACCAGTAAATTTCCTGGAAAATGATTGTTCTCAGATTCTTCATCATAAGGAGGACCAGAATCTAGTGCGGTAAAAGGAGGATCATTTGCATTCAGTAAAAAAATGGAGACCTCGGGTAATCTCCTAATCATCCCAAAATATTATTAGCCTATGCTTGTTCTACTACAAGTAGAGCGATGTCCAATATCTTATTTCGCAGACACGATATTCGATAAATTTTTGAATGTATGAATCAAGACATACTCAATATTGTTGCGTACACAGTAATTTTCTATATCTTAATACATTAAGTATTTGGTTTAGTAGTCTTAACCATCCTGGTTTGGGGTTGATTAGAAAATTATTGACAATTCTGTTGGTCACAACTTATCAAGTTACAAATTTTCCCAAATCATCAGATTTTATGTGCACCGCATGTGACATACGGGAAATTAGTTTTTAAGGCACTCTCACCTTAAAATTTCTAAGCAGGCCACTTATTCTTTCTTGAACACATTCAAAAGATATATGTGGATTGCTTAATCGTTATTTGGGGTAATTTAGATAACTCATGTTACTCATATACGCATTCATAAATTTTTTGAAGTGTATCCCTTATCACATCAAACCATGATCTTACCCAAACAAATTGCTTAACTTATCAAAGTAGGAGCAAATTCTCCTGAACAATGGATAAACTCATTCGAATGGACAATGTCGTTGAACTCATTTCACGAGCCTTTTATGACTGCATTCAGTACTCTATGTACTTACCCAGAATGATTTAACTAAATTTCTTATCAAAGATAGTCAAATGAATTACATGACCACTTTTAGCCTCTTGCCGGACACATGTGGCCTTACACACCTTAAGTATGATCTAAATCATAACAATTGCATATCATACTACTTTTCCCTTGTAGTAACTACGTGGAAATCAACAAAGTATTTCCCATCTGCGATAATTCGGTTACATACCGATATCACCACTCCAGCGTACATTAATGGGCACTCACAAAAAAATTAGGAATCTATGTGAGGAATAACAGTTTATCCGTCAATCAAAATTATTCATAGCCCGTATGCTGATTGCATCAGCAATAAGGATTTTTTCTAGCATTAGGGGGAGATAAGTACCACAATGAATGCCGAGAAATAAATTAGAAATGTTATTGACATTCAATCCTTCTATCCACGTACTCAAAGAATCTGAACTAAAAGTTTAGAGAATCATATATTTGCAACACATTGCAAATTTGCCACATACATTTACTGATGACAAGGTGTTACTAAATTCTATATTCCTGCAGTAAAGTGTCAGAAAGAGTGGAGGTACCTGATAAACCACTCTTCTCCCCAAATGAGAGCAAGAGGGGGAGAAAATTTGACAAGACGAGATATAACTTCTCATATGCTTCCGCGGAAACAGAGGAAATCAAATCCTCAACCAGTAAATGTAATTCAACATCAAGTTGAAAGACACCTCACTAGATGCTCATAATCCAAAGCCCGGCATAAATGTGCACAAAATGTTTTGGCGCTGGGACATCGAAACACCTTGACTCCATTTGTTGTAGGAAATCACAAGGAGTTAAAAAGGAACAAATATTTTGTCCACAAACTTGAATGATTCCATCAGAATCATATAAACTAAAAACTACATTTGTCGACATATATTTCTTCTTAAATTACTAAACCTTTTGGGCCCTGAACCAAAATCCATGGTAGAGTGCCTCTTGCACTCATATTGGTTCACATAAAAGGAAGCAAGTAATGAAGAATAGCACTCGCTCTGCAAACGAGTGGTATTTACCGCAGTAATACCTTACTCCTCATAAGTATCTTCCACATGAAATACTAAAAACTTCTCATTCATAGACAAAGTCAATGAGGTGGTGAGAAAGTGAGGCTTGTAGCAAAAGGGTTCCCGTAGAGACCCGACATCGATTACGATGTAACATACCCTCTTGGTATGAGTGGAATTATGTTATACTAAATATCATTGGCAATAAAAATAATAATATTATCCATGCAGTTGATGGATGAAGTAGCTACATGCTCATATGAGTCGCTCATTTCGGATATCTCTATTGAAGTCCCTGAAGGGCTAAAACTTCCGAATCCAAGCGCAAATCGCAACAAGTTTTGTGTAAAACTTCATTCACTCTATGACTTGAAATAGTCGGAAATCATATGGTACTACCGACTAAATGAGTTCTTTCTTCAAAAGGATTACTCAAAGAATGATGATTGCTTATGTGTTAATAAGGGAATCCCAAATTTGATTTCCTTATATCACTTAGTGTATATCAATGACTTCATCATCAATGTCTATACAATACCTAAACATACACAAAATCATCTCAAGGCGGAAAATTTGGATTAAGCCAAATTTAGCTTAAGTTTACAACTTGAGCATTCTCTCAAGAATACATATCAGTCTACATATATCCAAAACATATATGAGAAGTTCAATGTGGATATATCATACCAACAAAACGTATATGGTCGATATGAGGAATATTGAGTTATATCCCAAGTTCACAATAAATCTTGGACAATTCCATCAGGAAAACCAAGATTTGACCATGATATGATATATGATATTGGCTCTTTACTTGATCCCAACAAAGCCATATCAATGACTGAATTTGATGGAATAGCCTTCTTATGGAAGTCATCTAAATAGAACTTAACGACTACTTCCACTTATCATTCTGATATAATTGATTTATATAAAGGCATTGAAAATATGCTTGGCTTAGCAGAATGATTAACCACACTCAAAACCATGTGGTTGAGATTCATCAGATAACATAACTTGATTTATCAAGATGCTACCACTTGTGTTACTCAATACATACAGGTTATATGAAGAGCAATATCACAAAGCACATTGCTCGAGATCACTTATCCTCATGAATTATAGAAAGCGAGGAAACAATTTGCAAACAAAATATTGGAAAATCCAATGGATTATTCCTAATGTCATGATCATGTCAATGTAATTGATATGAGACATCCTTCAGATTGGCAAAGTTCAGGGGGGAGTATTCTTCCAAAGTATAACCCATTAACAATCATTAGATTGCATATATTGTACTCTTTTTCCCTTCATGAGTTTTTCCCTAATGGTTTCTCATAAAAGGTTTTTAACGAGACAATATAAACACAAGTGTATGTATATGCCATATCATTTTCTCCTTATATTTTTCCCACTGGGTTTTAAGGGAGTTTTCGATGGCATATCAGATTGCACTCTTTTCCCTTATGAGTTTTCTCTCAAAGTTTCTCATAACGGTATTTAATGAGGCAATATCTTTTTAAGATAATATGCAATACTTTTAAGTTTTCCCATGGGGTTTTTAAAGGAAAGTATACAAAGCATATTTATTGTTCTCTAAACTCACCAATGATTTTTCTCCTTCTTCAAAGGTTTTTCTCATATGAGTTATCAAGAGACAATAATCATTATATGTTGCATCATTTTCTCCTTATTATTTTTCCCACTGGGTTTAAAGGAGTTTTAGCAACATATCTACACTATTCTCCTCATATTTTCCCACAGGGTTTTTGGAGCAGACTTTAATAATTATACAAGGATTTCTCAAGATGAAGATGATGAACATTCTCAAGGGCGGCCATATATTAGGAGTCTATCAAGATGATGGATACTCACCTAGTGAAGCATGGATTAGGGGGAGTGTCAAGGATTAATTAAATCCTAATAACCCATGCTTAGGTCGGTTGTGTAGATGAGCAACCGCTAGTTACCGCCTATGTAGTTACCGCCTTGTAACAGGGGTATAAATACCCTACTCTTCAATCAATAAAATAAGAAGTTTATTCTCTCGGTCATTTTTACTTTCACAGGTTTGGCTCGGTTGCTCGGCCCATGTGAGCGAGGACGACGGGACGCCAGATGTCAGCCGCGCGAATTGCGACACTTGGCCCAGTGGGCCTGGGGAAATCTTGATGTGTGGTGGCTCATGAAATAGTTCCTCTCCGGTTCCGTCCCGCGAACATTTTCCGTTCCGAAACATCTAAAAAAACACTTACCCCTAAAAAAACTAAAAAATATCTTTTGCGCAAAAAATAATCTAAAAACCTTTCCGGAAGGATGTGCTTCTTTCCTGCTTGCCTCTAATTTTTCCTTTCTGGATAGAGCTGTTCTGGATACTACCGTGGAAACTCTAGTAGCATGTAGAAGAGGCCTCTGGGGTTCGTCGTTTCCTTGTGTATTTTCCCGATGGTTGCTAGTCGCTTCGAAAAAACATTGCTTTTTGTGTGTAATCGTTCACTCTGTGCAAAAGGTTTATTCGATTTACATGGTTCAATTTATACGGTTTTTTGATTTGTACGGTATTAATATTTTGGTAAATATGGTATGAAATTAAAACACGATTCGGTTTCGGTATATACCAAATTATTTCAGTATGGTTTCAGTATATATCATAATAACCAAAGTTGACACGAATTTGAAAATGACATAATAATAATTTGTAGATTTATGACTCAAAACACATACTGTTTTATACAAATAGTATATAACTATATGTGTGTATACAAATAGTATATATGCATGCATTGATTCATCTGTTGATGGTTGTGGACATGCTTAGCATTTTAAAAAGGGAAAAATGACTATGTTACAACAAAAAGTTACGTGCTTAGTAGTGAATTTGACTCATGTACAAGAAAAATTAGAACTTGTATGGTTGTTCATCACAAGAAATATAAAATTATTTTTTACCTCGGTTTGTTCGTTTTTCAGTATATACCATAAAAACCAAATTTCAAATCGATATGAAAAGTTCATACCATACCAAAACCAGAAATCATAAAAACCATAAGTTTGGTTCGGTTCGATTTATTTTTGGTATGGTTTTTCAGTTCGGTTTTCAAATGCACAGACTGAGTAATCATCACACTCAAGCTCACCAATTACACTTGCACCACCAAATTGTCATCAATATCCAACATCTAACATGGCTTCGTGACGAAACATCACAACTTAAGTAAGGTCGAGTTTTGTTATGCAGATTTTTCTTATATCTAATGCCTAAAACGGTAAAACTGTGACTCATTGTTAACATCCACGGTGCCATCATGTTTTTCGCAAATCGTAAGATTGTGTATCGCTTTATTGATAAGTATTAATAGATAGAGAGTCAAACAACTATAAGATCAAAAGTACCTTTCCACACTTGAGCTCGTATGCTCCTGGTGTGAACAGTAAAATAAATAAAATAGAAAAATATTTTAAAAATGTGATTTTTTTGTGACATACTTTAAGAAATGTTTGTTGTGCATGCAAAATTTCATCACGGAATCACATTGATGGAAGTCGTGGCAAAAAACAAAACAAAATGAGAGCTCCAAAATGTGTTTGAAACTAATATTTTTCAGAGCATTGATTTTTTTACCACACCTTTCATCAATGTCATTTCGTGATGAAAATTTTGATGCACAACAAACATTTCTTAAAGTATGCCACAAAAAAATTCAAATTTTTAAAAAATATTATTATTTTATTTATTTTACTGTTCACACCAGGAGGCATATGAGCTCAGGCGTAGAAACTCCACGTCCCTATACAACTCGCAAAACCAGTGGTTGTGAGCGCATAAGTAGAACAAGAAAAAGGGTGCTCGGCCCTGCAAATACACGGTCTGAGCTGCTCAGGTAACAGTAGGTCAAAGATCTCCCCCACGAGACAAATGAAGATCTTGACATGCAAAGGTGCCCCATGTCTACCATATCTCATTAAGGCCAAATTAACCTATGCAATTTTGTCCTTGGACCTAAACTGTGACTCATTGTGATGATCCACCATCTATGATAACTTCATGAAAAAACGTGATGCATTAGGTTTATATGAGTTTCTTAAGAGCCTAGGTCATCATTTAGTTAATAGAAAGCTTTCTTACTTTCTCGCTTGTTGGTCTTCTTCTTCTTCTTCTTTCTTTCTTCTTCTTTACATGTTTGTGTTCCAAGCCAGCAATTACCATAAGTGGCTACACCAATGCAAGACTAGCATCCCGCAAGTTGAAGGAGTTCCCAGATTTGTCTATATTTCATAAGCTTCCACATTAAGTGCTATTTTGAGGATTAGTTACCAAAGTTCTTGGTCTACTTTTTTTAACACAGTACAGATGCAACCGCTCATATAGATGCGCATACGCTCATCCCTATTAACGCACACACGCACAACCTACCCTTATGAGCACCTTCGAAAGACTGAGCCGGCATGTCATCTTGAAATTTACGAAGTCATCATGGTCCAAGAATAAATGCGAGCACCGGGATTTCAACCCTGGTGGGCTGGGATACCGCAGTCCCTCTAACCATCCAACCACAGGTTGGTTCGCAGTTCCTGATCTACTTATAATGGCCTTCTTCATGCGTAAAAATTGAAGTTCGAAATTCCTATTAACATTAATTTGAAATATCATTAAATATCCTAAACAATCATAAATAAGTCAATAAATACATGCCATTTTTACTAGCTAATTATCATCAGTAGTTCCCAAAAAAATAGTGATCAATGTTGCCACTAACCAATAATATTCAAAATGTATGAATAAAAAACTATTAACAATTGGCATACATTGAGAAAGACTCGTAGTCTCATAGTTAATTTGTAGAAATCAGGATGCTAATAACTTACAAAGTATGTTTAGAACATATCAAAATCCGTGTTAAATGTTTTGAATTGCGGTAGGGAAAACTTGCGTGGAGTAAGGAAATTTCAGCAAACGGACATCTAAAGTTGTAGCTCTACCACATTATTAGTTGGGCTTGTTTTTCTAACTTCATCACCCACCATGTGCTCCCTATGTTTGAATGGTCACATGAATATGAATTAAAATACCCCCAGAAAAAATTATGATAGATGGATTATACTACACTAGCATAGTGGCATATGATGCAACACCTATCTCCTACAAAATGGCCCTAATTTTGGCTACCCTTGTCACTATGTCCTAAGAAGTATTTTTGGATCATGTGTCTTTTTATAGGTAGTGGGATTATATGTGGGTTATCTAGGATACACCTGGGACGCAATATGCAAATCTTGATTCGAAAAATGGAACACACGAGTTGAAGATAGACCAAGGCCCAATAATGGTTTCCGTGATTTTTCTTGTAGTCATGTTTTCTTTCCAGTTTAGTGTTGCTTTTTCGTTTTTCTTATTCATTTTATCGTTATGCTTTTCTTTTGAGTTTTCCTACTTCCTTTTCATTTTTACTGCTAGTTTTTCTTCTACTTCACTTGTTTTTACATACGCGATGCTCATTCATACAAATACACGCTGAACATTTTAAAACACGCAATGAATATTTTAAATACTTCCTTCATTTCTATATACAAGGCCACAAACTCAGATTATAGGTATCAAGGTAAAATTTTACTGGGATCATTAATACACTTCATGCATGCAAGAAAACTGAATGGATGAAGTAGCTAAGTGTCATTATGACTGTATGCATGCAAGCATTAAACAAGTACTAGTACAAGATATATTATTAATTTTTGTCTCGATTATTATTGGTGGTCTTGTATAGATGCCAAATATATATTCCATAGTGGCCTTGTATAAGTAAATGAAGGGAGTACATGGTGATCAATTTTCAAATTACTCACTCAATATTTTTTTAATGTACGATGAACATTTGTTAAATACACCATGGGCATTGTTACAAATACAAAGTGAACATTTTTAAAATATGTGACGAAAATTTCTTAAAATACAAGACGATCATGTGTGCAAATGCATACTGAAAAAATAAATACACAATGAAAATTTTCAAAATAAAATTTTGAAATACTTTAATGTGTGGACTTTTTTTCCAAGTACATGAAGATTTTTTAGTTATGGATGAATATTTTGAAAATATGCAGTGAACGTTTTTTAAGTAGGCGAAAAAAAGTTTTCATATATGTGATGAACGATATTTTCAATACCAGTAACATGTTTCAAATACAAAGTGGATAAATGATGTTTTCTTAAATATGCAATGAACACTTTTCTTTTTAACAACGTGTTTTAGCATGTTAGTTAAATTTCTTTTTCTCCAAATTGAAACTGGTAGTATCAATGGGCTGCTTCCGGTCAGTCCATACAGGGCAAAGTGAGCATTTTCTCAACTATTTGATGCCGGGCGCAACTAACAAAGGAGCGCTCCTTTGGGAGCCTTCCCAAGAGTCACTCAGGGTGGACTGGGAGCACGCCACTTCGCGCGCTCTCAGCCGCTGTCAGGTGTCGCGCTCTGGACGCTTTATTTTTGGCTTTTTATATTTTTATATTTTTTTGCACGTGTGTTTTGGCTTTTTAGATGAGTTTTTTTGCAGCTTTTCGTTTTTTCACCGGCCTTTCTTAGTTTTTGGACAAAAAGTAGGAAAAAAGTTACGCAAAAAACAAACTTTTTTACGCATTTTTTTCCTTCCGCAAGAGGCACATTTTTTGCTTTCACGAGAGCCACATATTTACTTCTGTGAGAGGCAAGGTTGTGCCTCCCGAAAACTGAATAAAAACTCGTTTTTTTACCTACCGTGAGGCATGATTTTGCTTCCGCAAGAGGTACGGGCGTGCTTCTTGAAAACGAAAAAAAATATATGTTTTCCCTTCTGCTAGAGGTACGGTTTTGCTTTCGCGAGAGGCACGGCCGTGTCTCTCGGAAATGAAAAAAACATGTTTTCGTTTTTTTCCTTCCGCGAGAGGTACGGATTTGTTTCTGAGGCACGACCGTGACTATCGGAAACGGAAAAAATAAACGGTTTTTACTTTCGCGGGAGGCACGAATATGCTTCCGCAAGAGACATGTGCGTGCCTCTCGGAAACGAAAAAAACATGTTTTTTCCTTTCGCGAGAGACACGTGTTTACTTCTCGTGGAGGCATGAATTTTCTTCTATGAGAGACACAATTGCCTCCTTTAGAAAGAAAAAAATGTGCTTCCGGTTCAGTATTTTCGTCTGATTTTTTTCATGATAAAAAAAGTTCGTCAAAACGTATTAACATGGATCTAATTTTGAAGATCTTGACGAGAAGAATCCAATACCGAAAACAGTTCAAGATTTGGACGCACTGTTTAAGAGCTAAAATATTTTGAATAAACGAATCTACGAAAAAAAAGAAAACTCACAGGTTACGACAAGTGGTGCATATGTAGTGCGCCACTCATTGCAACCTGAGAAAACGAGAGTGAATATATCAAAATATGAGGTCTTTTTGCTCAAAAATATATATCAAAATATGAGGTCTCATAAGCGATATATAGTATGGGGTAACTTTGCTAAATTGTCTGCTTCAAAACCTCTCTTGCTTTTGCAGGCAAATGACAATGTAACAATTCATTTGGAGTTAATCAATAAAGCAATGTTTTTTCTCCTAAAAAAAGTATAGTCGGTAATTACCGGGAGTTCCTATACGACACGTCACTCTATGGTAATTTGTCGTTGAAATGCACATAGCGATGGGATATGGTCTGGCCCACGAAAACTGGCTCTCAATAAAAACTGAAAATGTTATTGCGTGATAAAAATATTTTATTTAAAATGTGACTTCTTAAAATATGAACATTTTTAGATTTTGATAGTATATTTTAAAAAGCATGAACATTTTAAAATTTTGATATTAGTTCCCTAAAAATGCAAAAAAAATTAGAAAACTTATTTTTCAGAAAAATCCCCCAAAATGTGATTTTTTTATTAAAATAAAAATACCTAAATTAAGAAAACTAACAAGAAAAAACCAAAAAAAACTTCTAGAAGGTTCCCAAACCGGGCTATGTAGTACTCCTATGCTATCCAGCTAAAAAGGCATAGTCTAGTTTGGGTCGGTCGCTTGCTCGATATGCGGGATTGGTCGATAGTCTGTTGGAACAAGAAAAAAAATAGGAATGACTAATTACCCTTGAGAAGGTTGGCTACAATTTTGTCATTGAGGTAAATATGGTGGCAAACATCGGTCTTGTTTGTATTCTAGTAGGGCTACTCACTACAAGAATCAACTAATTTGCCGTCTATGGGAAACAGACAGTAAAGGCATGAAAACATACGACAAAGAGTTTGCCGTCAGTTTGCTGACGGCAAAGTCTGTCAACAAAGAGTATGCCGGCAAAGAGCTGCTTTGCGGTCAATAATTCATCGCATTGACGGTAAAGACCTGTCGTCTTTGTTGTTAGCCAAATAATAACAGACGGCAAAGAAAAGCTTCAGTTGAAAAAGTTGAAGCGAGAAAAAGTATAATACAGTTGCTTGGTTTGGCACCGGGGTGCTCATGATTTATAATTTACGTGATGAAGACCGAGTTATGCCATGCTTATATGATTAAATGAGCAGGGAATAACATTCTTTAGCATTCTTTATTTTAAAGACTAATAATTATTTTCTAGCACTCTTGCATATAATCGTTTTGATATCAAATAGTTCATCGCTTCCCAATAGTCATACGGTAAAAGGATTACATGATAAGACATGTTAGGTAGCATTTCACATCAAAAATTCTGGTTTTATCATTTAACTACTCAAGGACGAGCATAAACTAAACTTGGAGATGTTGATACATCTCCGACGTATCTACAATTATTGATTGTTTCATGCTATTACATTATCAACCTTGTATGCTTTATATGTCATTTTATATTGTTTTTATGGACTAAGATATTAACTCAGTGCCCCATGTCAATTCCTGTTTTTTTGCACGCTTTTGGTTTTCCAAAAAATCCTTACAAAACAAATTCCAAACACGATGAAACTTTTGACAATTTATTCTAAAAAAAGACCCTGAAAGCTTCGGGAGGAGGCCGGAACACTCACGAGGGAGCGACAAGGTAGGGGGCCCACCCTGAGAGGTGTTGGGGAACGTTGCATGGGAAACAAAAGTTTTTCTACGCTCACCAAGATCCAATCTAGGAGATGACCATCTACGAGAGGAGAGATTGGATCTACATACCCTTATAGATCGCTAAGCGGAAGAATTAAGAAAACTTAGTTGTGGGCGGTGATCGTCATACTGCTTACCACCAACGTCTTATTTTGATTCGGCAATATTGTTGGATGAAGCGGCTCGGACCAACCTTACATGACCACGTTCATGAGACCGGTTCCACCTACAGACATGTAACTAGTTTTGCATAAAGGTGGCTGGAGGGTGTCTGTTTCTCCAACTTTAGTTGAATCAAATTTGACTATGCCGGTCCTTATTGAAGGTTCAAACAACAAACTTGATAAATCACCGTTGTGGTTTTGATGCGTAGGTAAGAACGGTTCTTGCTAGAAGCCCGTAGCAACCACGTAAAACTTGCAACAACAAAGTAGAGGACATCTAACTTGTTTTTGCAGGGCATGTTGTGATGTGATATGGTCAAGACATGATGTGATATACGTTATTGTATGATATGATCATGTTTTGTAAAAGTTACTGGCAACCGGTAGAAGCCTTATGTTTGTCTCTTTACTGTATGAAATGCATACGCCATGTAATTGCTTTACTTTATCACTATGTGTTAGCGATAGTTGTAGAAGCAATAGTTGGCGAGACGACCATGGCGCTACGATGGAGATCAAGGTGTTAAGCCAGTGACGATGGAGATCATGACGATGCTTTGGTGATGGAGATAAAAAACACAAGATGATGATGGCCATATCATGTCACATATTTTGATTGCATGTGATGTTTATCTTTTATGCATCTTATTTTGCTTAGTACGGCGGTAGCATTATAAGATGACCCCTCACTAAAATTTCAAGGTATAAGTGTTCTCCCCGAGTACGCACCGTTGCGACAGTTCGTCGTGCTGAGATACCACATGATGATCGGGTGTGATACACTCTAAGTTCACATACAACAGGTGCAAGACAGTTTTGCACATGTGGAATACTCGGGATAAACTTGACGAGACTAGCATGTACAGACATGGCCTCAGAACAGTGGAGACTGAAAGGTCGAACATGAATCATATAGTAGATATGATCAACATAGAGATGTTCACCATTGAAAAGTACTCCATCTCACGTGATGATCGGACATGGTTTAGTTGATTTGGATCACGTATCATTTAGATTACTTGAGGGATGTCAATCTAAGTGGGTGTTCTTAAGTAATATGATTAATTGAACTTTATCATGAACTTAGTAGTGATAGTATTAGCATATCTATGTTGGAGATCAATAGCTCGCGTATAGCTCCCTTGTTTTATTTTTGATATGTTCCCAGAGAAAACTAAGTTGAAAGATGATAGTAGCGTTGATGCGGACTAGGTCCGTGATCTAAGGATTATCCTCATTGCTGCACAGAAGAATTATGTCCTTGATGCACCACTAGGTGACAGACCTATTGCAGGAGCCGATGCAGACGTTATGAACGTCTGGCAAGCTTGGTATGATGACTACTTAATAGTTTAGTGCACCATGCTTTACGACTTAGAACCGGGACTTCAAAAATGTTTTGAATGCCACGAAGCATATGAGATGTTCCAAGAGTTGAAATTGGTATTTCAGACTCATGCCCATGTCAAGAGGTATGAGAGCTCTGACAAGTACTTTGCCTACAAGATGGAGGAGAATAGCTTAGCTAGTGAGCATGTGCTCAGAATGTTTGGGTGCTACAATAACTTGAATCAAGTGGGAGTTAATCTTCTAGATAAGATAGTGATTGACAATAGTTTTCTAGTCACTATCACCAAGTTACTAGAACTTCGTGATGAACTATAATATGCAAGGGATGACAAAAATGATTCCCGAGCTTTTCGCATTGCTGAAATCCGCAAAGGTAGAAATCAAAAAGAGCATCAAATGTTGATGGTTAACAAGACCACTAGTTTCAAGAAAAAGGGCAAAAGGGAAAAAAAGTTCAAGAGTGGTAAGCAAGTTGCGACTCTCGGGAAGAAGTCCAAAGCTGGACCCAAGCCTGAAACTGAGTCCTTCTACTACAAAGGGAGTGATCACTGGAAGCGGAACTGCCCTAGATACTTGGCAGATAAGAAGGATGGCAAAGTGAACAAAGGTATATTTGATATACATGTTATTGATGTGTACTTTACTAGTGTTCATAGTAGCCCCTGGGTATTTGATACCGGTTCCGTTGCTAAGATTAGTAACTTGAAACTGGAGTTGCAAAATGAACAGAGACTAGTTAAGGGCAAGGTGACGATGTGTGTTGGAAGTGATTCCATGGTTGATAAGATCACCATCGCATACTCCCTCTACCTTTGGGATTAGTGTTGAACCTAAATAAATGTTATTTGGTGTTTGCGTTGAGCATGAATATGACTGGATCATGTTTATTGCAATACAATTATTCATTTAAGTCAGAGAATAATTGTTGTTCTGTTTACATGAATAAAACCTTCTATGGTCATACACCAAATGTAAATGGTTTATTGAATCTCGATTGTAGTAATACACATATTCATAATATTGATGCCAAAAGATGCAAAGTTGATAATGATAGTGCAACATACTTGTGGCACTGCCACTTTGGTCATATTGGTGTAAAGCACATGAAGAAACTCCATGTAGATGTACTTTTGGAATCACTTGATTATTAATCATTTGATACTTGGGAACCATGCCTCATGGGCAAGATGACTGAAACTCCATTCTTCGGAACAATGGAGCGAGCCAATAACTTATTGGAAATAATACATACCGATGTATGCGGTCCAATGAGTGTTGAGGCACGCGGCGGGTATCGTTATTTTCTGACCTTCACAGATGATTTGAGCAGATATGGATATATCTACTTAATGAAACACGAGTCTGAAATATTTGAAAAGTTCAAAGAATTTCAGAGTGAAGTGGAGAATCATCGTAACAAGAAAATAAAGCTTCTATGATCTGATCGTAGAGGCGAATATTTGAGTTACGAGTTTGTCCTTCATTTATAACAATGTGGAATAGTTTCACAACTCACGTCACCTGGAACACCACAGCATAATGGTGTGTCTGAATGTCGTAACCATACTTTATTATATATGGTGCGATCTATGATGTCTCTCACCGATTTAGCACTATCGTTTTGGGGTTATGCATTAGAGACAACCGCAATCACGTTAAATAGGGAACCGTCTAAATCCGTTGAGACGACACCGTATGAACTATGGTTTGGCAAGAAACCTAAGCTGTCATTTCTTAAAGTTTGGGGTTGCGATGCTTAAGTGAAAAAACTTTAGCCTGATAAGCTCGAACCCAAATCGGAGAAGTGTGTCTTCGTAGGATACCCAAAAGAAACTGTTGGGTACACCTTCTACTACAGATCCGAAGGCAAGATCTTTGTTGCTAAGAATTGATCCTTTCTAGAGAAGGAGTTTCTCTCGAAAGAAGTGAGTGGGAGGAAAGTAGAACTTGATGAGGTAATTGTACCTTCTCTTATATTGGAAAGTAGCTCGTCAGAGAAATCCATTCCCATGATGCCTACACGAACTAGAGAGGAAGCTAATGATAATGATCATGAAACTTTAGACCAAGTTACTACAGGACCTCGTAGGTAGTCCACTACTGGATTACTTTGGTGCCTCCCTGCTAAACTAATAGCAAGGCACACATCAGGTATGGTACACAACATTGCATACATGATAGAGCCTATGGCTGAAGCATAGGGAACATTTTTCATTTTCTCTCTATCTTCTGCAGTGGTCAGGCATTGAGTCTTACTCAACTTCACACCTTGTAACACATGCAACGACCCTTTCTTAGCTTGATCCATTTTGAACTACTTCAAAACTTTATCAAGGTATGTGCTTTATGAAAGTCCAATCAAGCGTCTTGATCTATCTCTATAGATCTTGATTCCCAATATATAAGCAGCTTCACCGAGGTCTTTCATTGAAAAACTCTTATTCGAGTTTCCTTTTATGCTATCCAGAAATTCTATATCATTTCCAATCAACAATATGTCATCCACATATAATATTAGAAATGCTATAGAGCTTCCACTCACTTTCTTGTAAATACAGGCTTCTTCTCCAAAAGTCTGTATAAAATCATATGCTTTGATCACACTATCAAAACGTTTATTCCAACTCCGAGAGGTTTACACCAGTCCATAAATGGATCGCTGGAGCTTGCACACTTTTTTAGCACCCTTTGGATCGATAAAACCTTCAGGTTGCATCATATACAACTCTTCTTCCAGAAATCCATTCAGGAATGCAGTCTTCACATCCATTTGCCAAATTTCATAATCATAAAATGCGGCAATTGCTAACATGATTCAGATGGACTTAAGCATCGCTACGGGTGAGAAGGTCTCATCGTAGTCAACTCCTTGAACTTGTCGAAAACCTTTCGCAACAAGTCAAGCTTTGTAGACAGTAATGTTACCGTCAGCTGAGGGAGTCCTAGACTAAGGGGTCCTCGGGCGTCCGACCTGTTATCCATGGGCCGGACTGATGGGCTGTGAAGACATGAAGGCCGAAGACTGTACCTGTGTCCGGATTGGACTCTCCTGGGCGTGGAATGCAAGTTTGGCGACCGACTATGAAGATTCCTTCTTATGTAACCGACTCTATGTAACCTTAGATTCCCTCACCGGTGTCTATATAAACCGGAGGGGTTAGTCCGGAAAGGATATACTCATTACCATAGTCATACATGCTAGGCTTCTAGGTTTTAGCCATCACGATCTCATGGTAGATCAACTCTTGTAATACTCATACTCATCAAGATCAATCAAGAAGGAAGTAGGGTATTACCTCCATAGAGAGGGCCCGAACCTGGGTAAACATCGTGTCCCCCATCTCCTGTTACCATCGATCCTAGACGCACAGTTCGGGACCCCTACCCGAGATCCGCTGGTTTTGACACCGACATTGGTGCTTTCATCGAGAGTTCCACTGTGCTGTCGACGAAAGGATCGATGGCTCACCTTGTCCTTAAAGACAACATCACCTCCGGGGGAGCTCTGGCCCTAGGCCAAACCCTCCGGCTGGGCGGCTTTACTATGATCGCCTGTTCGGCTGTTGAGTCGACGATGACCTCTCGGGCCATCGAAAACCCCCCTCGCATCAACTCCGAGCACTCCAAGCAGATGGATCCGACGGAGTTTTCGTCTTTGAACGAACTCCTAGATCGCATAACCGCTTTGGGAATAGCCACAAACTACGATCGGATCGGGCCTAAAACCGATCAAGGAGAAATCGAGACCCTACCGATCACCCACCAGATTGCGGTAGTCGTGGAGCAGGACGACGAGTCTTCTTCTATACCGAAGACGGACTATGTTCAGATCGTCGATCAGGAAGAGCCGGATACTCACCCGCGAAAGGATGCGACCAGCCCTCCGAACATAGCATCGGACGGCGGTCCTAAACAATCAGAAGATATTCCGGAACCCGGACTGTTAAGCCCGGAAGGTCGTCAAACTCCGAATAATCGGTCAGGTCGGGGTTCGGATTTAATTCCACCCACCCACCTAGACATAGACGCGCTCATGAGCATAAAACAACAGCCTCTGGAACCGGTCCACCACTTCTGAGCTAGATTCCTCCTTGTCAAAGACAAGGTAAAAGATTGCCGTGATGAGGACACAATATCAGCGTTCTGCAACAATTGCGCGGACGAAGGAATCCTCAACACCATCAGTCGCCGCCGCATACTGAAATTCGCTGACTTAGCAACCATCGTACAAAAGTACAGCGCGATGGAGAGCGCCCGGAAAACTCAGGCAGCTCGCTGGGAACCATCAGTCCCAACTCAACTCTCCCTACAGGCGAAAAGGGCGCACCCTCATGGCACGCCCAGTCCAACAGTCAAGAAACACAAAACCGCTATGAGGCACGACACCGTTCTGATGGGGTGGCTCGATGGCCCATGCAAAATACATACAACACCAGATACCGTGGCAACCCACAGCCTTAGAGCATGTTGGATACTACGACAGGTAGCCAAGAGCAGCGAGGACATCCTTATCAAAGACGACCCATAACGACATCCCCCAGAGGACGATAACTCAAGAGTATTGATGGTCTTTGAGACATTCGCTTCAAACAACAAGCGCAAAAGGGTGCTTCACAAGATCACCGAAGTCTGCCAAATTGCTGAAATAAACCCTGGAACGACACGGCTATAACATTCAACGCCGGTGACGAACCAAAGTAAAGAACAGTACGAGCACCAGCCGCGTTAGTCCTCAGTCCCATCATGGACGGGTTTCGACTTACCAAGGTCCTCATGGACGACGACAGCAGACTAAACCTCATTTATGAGGACACACTCCATAAAATGGAAATAGACAGGAGCCGCATCAAGCAAAGTAACACAACCTTCCGAGGAATTATTCCCAATCAGGAGGCACGGTGCGCGGGCAAAATCACACTTGACGTAGTATTCGGCACGCCGGAGAACTATCGGTCCAAAGAAATAACTTTCCAAGTGGCCCCTTTCAGCAACAGATATCACGCCCTGTTGGGGCGGGATGCTTTTACACGCTTTCAGGCCATACCCCATTACGGGTATATGAAGCTCAAAATGCCCGGACCAAACGGTATAATCACTCTCGTCAGTGATCCAGAGATAGCACTCCACGCTGAAAACAAAACCGCATCCCTGGCCCTGGAGGCGCTATCCGAAGCCCTCATGGCCGAAGAATTAACCGCACTACGCTCCACGGTGGACAAGGACAACATGATCCTCGACAAACGCCCTAAATCCACATCCTTCAAACTAGCAGAAGAAATAGTCAAATTCTAGGTCCACCCAACGGACCCCAAGAAGACAACATCTATGGAGCTCAGCTGAACCCAACAGTTGACACCGCACTACGAGAATTCCTGCGCGAAAACTGGGACATATTCGCTTGGCACCCTTAAGATATGCCAGGGATCCCACGCGAGCTGGCCGAACATAGCCTCAATATATTAAAGGGATTTAAACCGGTTAAGCAAACACTACGGCACTTTTCCGAACCCAAGCGACAAGCCATGGGGGAGGAGCTGGCCAAACTCATCGAGGCCGGATTCATTAGAGAAATCAAACATCCGGACTGGCTGGCAAACCTGGTGATGGTACCAAAGAAGGACAAATCCTGGCGCCTGTGTGTCGATTTCAAAGACCTCAACAAGGCTTGCCCTAAGGATCCCTTCCCCCTCCCCCGCATTGATCAAATCATCGACGCCACCACAGGACACGACTCACTGTGTTTCCTTGATGCATATTCTGGATACCATCAAATCAAAATGAAGGAGTTCGATCAAGCCGCAACAACATTTATCACCCCATATGGGCCATTCTGCTTCAACACCATGTCCTTTGGGCTAAAGAACGCCGGCGCCACATACCAACGCATGATTCAAATATGCCTGGAGAAACAGATCGGCAAAACGGTAGAAGCTTACGTCGATGACGTCGTCATCAAAACTAGGCACATCGAAACACTATTAGACGACTTACGTCTCACATTCGACAACCTCCAGGCGTATGACATTAAGCTCAACCCGGAAAAGTGTGTCTTCGGCGTCCCTACTGGAAAACTGCTGGGCTTCATCATTTCCAATAGAGGAATCGAAGCAAATCCAGCTAAAGTCCAAGCTCTATCATAGTTGGCTACACCAACAGACCTCAAACAGGTCCAAAAGCTAGCTGGATGCGTAGCAGCGCTAAGCCGCTTTATCTCCAAATTAGGAGAAAAGGCACTACCACTCTATCGCCTCTTACGGCGCATTGATAACTTCGAATGGACAGACGCAGTGACTGCCGGACTGGAGGAAATAAAGGCCCTCCTAGCAAGCAACCCGATCTTGGCCGCACCAAACACTGGCGAGCCCATGTTGTTATACATATCGGCAACACATCAGGTGGTGAGCGCCGTGCTCGTCGTCGAACGAGAACAAGATGGACACAAATTTCCGCTCCAAAAACTATTATACTACGTATCAACTGTCCTCACACCATGCAAATCCTGGTACCCCCACCACCAAAAGATAGCATACGCGGTCTTCATGGCATCCCGCAAGCTACGACACTACTTCCAGGAGTGTTCAATCACGGTGGCTTCCGAGGTCCCACTCAATGACATAATAAAAAACCGCGATGCCACGAGACGGATCGCCAAATGGGCCATAGAGCTACTTCCATTTGACATAACATACAAGCCATGACGAGCCATCAAATCCCAAGTACTGTCCGACTTCATCGCCGAATGGACAGAGGACGAACTCCCTAAAGAGTACGGCACATATTCCAATTTGGTTATGTATTTTGACGGCTCCAAAATGTTGGCAGGGCTGGGAGTGGGAGTCGTGTTAACATCACCCACTGGAGATGTCATCCAACATGTACTCCAGATATTATACACAGACTCTAACAACGCAGCCGAATACGAGGCCCTACTGCATGGTCTTCGGATGGCCGTATCCATGGGCATACAACGCCTGGAGGTGCGCGGGGACTCGAACCTCGCCATATCTCAAATAAACGGTGACTTTGACGCCAAAGATCCAAAGATGGCAGCTTATCGTAATGCCGTATTAAAAATGTCGGCTCACTTTGAGGGGCTTGAAATTCATCACGTCGCCCAAGAAAGTAACCAAGCGGCGGACGTCCTTGCTCGCATTGGCGCTAAGCGCGACCCCGTCCCACCCAACATCTTCCTGGAAAGGCTTTTCAAGCCATTTGTGGTGTGGCAAGGGGAGGGCAGCAACAATAGTCCAGATCCGAATACAACTCCAAATCCTGAACACACTGATAGTATCGGGGGCTCATCCACCAAAGTAACACCGTCGGCCCATCTCATTATGGCAGTAATTGCTCCATGGACCGAACCTTTCCTGGCCTACATTAATAGGAAGGAGCTCCCCGAAGACCAGAATGAGGCTTGGTGCATTGTTCGACGCTCGAAGGCCTACAAGGTTCACGACGGAGAGCTCTACAAGAAAAGTACCACCGGAGTACTTCAAAGATGTATCTCCGAAGAAGAGGGGTGGTAGCTTCTAGCGGAAATTCAGGCCGGTCTCGGTGGACACCACATCGCAGCTCGGTCTCTTGTTAGCAAGGCCTTTCGTACTGGGTTTTATTGGCCGACAGCCCGAGCAGACGCATAGGACCTCGTCCAACGCTGCATTGGATGCCAACTCTTCGCCAACCAAAGCCACATGCCCCCAACTGCCTTACAGACTATCCCCATCACTTGGCCTTTCGTGGTCTGGGGACTGGATATGGTTGGACCCCTTAAAGGGGGAAGCCATAAGAAAAAATATCTGCTGTTTATGGTGGACAAATTCACTAAGTGGATAGAGGCTAAACCGGTCAAAACGTCTGAGTCCGGCCCGGTGATAGACTTCATATCCAACGTTGTGCACCGTTATGGTGTCCCACACAACATCATCACCGACAACGACTCTAATTTCATAGCCGACGAGGTAAAAACCTGGTGTACTAATCTGGGTATTAAACTCGATTACGCCTCCGTCTACCACCCACAAACCAACAATCAAGTCAAACGAGCCAACGGTCTTATTATGAGCGGCATTAAGCCCAGACTAGTGCTGTCTTTGAAAGAATCAGACAAGCACTGGGTTGAGGAGCTCAACTACGTACTCTGGGGGCTGCGGACCACGCCCAACCGTACTACCGGATACACAACTTTCTTCATGGTGTATGGCGCAGAGGTCGTATTACATTGCGATATTATTCACGACTCACCTCGAGTGCGTATGTACGAAGAGAGAGAAGCCGAGCTTGATCGGTAGGATAGCCTAGATGCACTGGAGGAGGAACGTGATTTCGCAAAAGCCCGTTCAACATTTTACCAACAGTAGGCTCGAAGATATCAAAGCAGAGAAGTACGGGCCAAGACCTACAATGTTGGCGAGCTCGTTCTGCGCCTGCCGGAGAAGAAAAAGGACAAACTCAAGCCCAAATGGGAGGGTCCCTTCATAATTTACGAAGTTCTCACCGGAGGAGCATACCGCCTTCGCGATGCATCAGACAATCGCCTCGAGCCGAACCCCAGGAATGCGGCCAGACTCTGAAGATTCTATGCCTAGGGCCAAACCCCTTGTTCGTCTCCTCCTCCCCTGTAGTTTCCATTATTTTTCTCTCTTTTACGATTACTTTCTTCTTTCTTGCTTTAACGCTTTGGTACGGCTAGACCGCACACCATTGCCACATACATCTCTAAATATGTACGTCACTTGTACCCAAGGGCTTCTTGGACAGAGGTTCTTGTCATTCATTGATCATTAAGCTCCTCACATAGGAGTTTTTCCATATGTACCTTTTCTTTGCCACTATATGCATCGATATGACTTAAGTTTTGGCCAATCTAAGTTTCCTGGCTCCTATGATTATGCCCTATGTTCCCGTTAGTTCGGCTAGGGCATAAAGGGAGCACCTCTGCGGTTGTTACTACCGGGTCATCCGGATGTGTACCTCAGACTCGATGAAGCCGAAAGTTAGCGTTCTTAAGGGAATATTCGGTCGGTAAATTAAAGATGTTTTCTAAACTCACTCCACTATGCACCCCCAGAAGTTATACAAACTGTGGTGCTTGCATCACAATTCAGACATGTACATTAAATGCATGCACACCCAGGGAAAGGTACCCTTAACGGAACTATTCTCTTTGGAAGATGTTTCTTACGATACCAATGTAATATAACATAGCTAGCCGGATACAACTTGTCTGTTCAAGCAACTATGACCCCTACGCCTAGTTTTCCAGGCATACCCCGACCTATTCAGCCGCGACAGTATTCGGAAACACTCCGCACCTTCGGGTCCGGAGGTTGAAGTGAAAAGGTCTTCCATGACAAATGATATACAATTCAGCTAGAGTTCCACATAATGAGGAAAGTACACAGTCACTTGGACTCGAACACTTCCTCCTCTACACCTTCCAACATGCAGTCTAACTTAAAATCCTGTTGGGAATATTTGGCGGCCACCTCTACTTGGTCATATACTAAACTAACGGGAATTTCTTCCCTATTTGACCCTAATGGTCCAACCTGAGCCATGTGATTTGGATCTAGCTTGGTATATCGCGTTTTCACCATGGCCCAGGCCTCTCGCGCGCCCTCTCGGCAAACCGATATCTTCCATAGTCGGATACGCCGCCGTGCTCCCTTGAACAGCTCTACAAGCTCCTCCATACTTCCTGGAGGGGAGGCGGAGGGCCATAAGGTCTTGGCAACACTCCGCATGGCCAGTCGGGCTGTTCGTGCACTTGCGACAGTCTTTGCAGCAGATCACTCGATGATCCGGACACCTCCTCTTCAGGACGGCCTGTCAATATACCTGCAAACATGACTATATTAGTCCCATTTATCTCTGAACTACTTTAAAAATAGTTTGGACACATAATGAATATGCCGCCCCGCAACTTCTTGCTCTCCTTCACGGAATCGGCTAGCTAGGCTCAAACATCTTTCAATTCTTCACCCAATGTAGTGTTGGAATCCTGTAGCTTGTTTTTCTCGTCTCTGACGCGGGTCGGCACACGCTCGCCTGCGGCGTGTTGCCTTTTTTGCCTCCTTTTCTCCCTCTTGGGTGATCCTCAACTTCTCTTCAAGTTGATCACACGACCCTATTATGCGATCAACAGCAGAATTAGCACAGTTGGTATATAATTATTGTTCCTCGGTGGAGGGGAACACTACCAGAAGACGACTTCTTGACATTTTCCAGTTCGGCAGTAGCAACATTTAGCTGCGCCCGGCACTGCTCCAGCTCCTGGGCTAGCAAGCAATTCTTCTCTATAAGGACCTGGTCGTACAACGATCCTTAAATCATTTGTGCCAACTGCTTTCAGTCTCGGGGGCTACGGGCATATGGTTATCCTTTTTTGACAAAGAAAACTTACCTACACATCTGTCAGATATTGCTTCATGGCTCTTCTAAGCCCATCTTGAGCAGCTCGGATGTACGCGTCGCCCGAGCTAAAGGCATTAAAAGCCTCCTCCGAGAACTTGGGGTCTCGCAAGATAGCCCTGTAGCGCCGATGGTTCGTGGCACTCTCTACCTCCGAGTTGGTGACGAACATATTTTCCGAACCCTGGCCGAAGGGCAGTCCGACGCTGTTCCTGCACCAGCCCCAGTCTCCCCGATTGGATCTAAATCTCGGTTGTTGGGAACACCACCGAACGGGTCCCCGAACATAGTTCGGCGAACCTTCTTCCTGTAACCAAACAAACACACGAGTCACAGTCGGATGCGACTGCTGAAAAGCATGTTTATCTGTACCTCCTCGATGAAGGCCTGGCTGTGTCTTCACCCGCCTTCCTCTTCGAAGGCTTGCCCGGCGCGGGAGCCGATCTCTTCGAAATCGTCGAACGTCTCCCCTGTGAAGCACGATACAGTGCGGTGGGTGAGGCAAAATAAGAACACTCTTTTAGAGAAGGTGTTTCTTAATTATTTACATGTGAAGTAGGAAGAAGGCCAGGGTAGTCGGCGGTGATGGCCACTTCTGTGCTGTCATAGCTTGTCTGGTAAAACACTCCCTCCGCAAGCACCATGAATATATCTGGATCCTCTTCAAACCCAAGATCTAGCTCCCGGTTGTGGATCTCCGGCTGTGGGGCAGGACTATGAAGTCCTTCGGTGAGCTTCCGCCAGTGCTGTCATAACAAACAGACTTGAAACTTATCAAAAGTAATCCGGAAGGGGAATGAGTGGAATAGAGGGGTCGAAGCTTACCCAACTGGGAGGATCATACATAGAATACACATCTCTGCGCTTAATGCGAAGAAACTCCTCTTCCTCCCCTTTAAACAGCTCGGCCAATATTTTGGCCAGAGCGGCGGGGGTATCCGGACCCTTCTGGCCATAGCGGGAGGCGTCAGCCTCTCCATTGTAGTGCCACATGGGCGACCCTCTGTATTGTAGCGGCTGAACCCCTCACACTATGGAGGTCGCCACTACCCCGATTATTGTGAGTCCGGATTGAGCGAGCGTCTTTATCTTGCTCATAAGCTGGCAAACTTCTGCGCTGTCATCCTCTTCAAGACTCCGGGGACGCCAACTGTGGCGTTTCTTCAGCGGACTGCTCGCAAATTCAGGAAGACCCTTTCGAACTGGGTCAGGAAGCGCGACGTCCTTAATATAGAACCATTCGGAAGGCCATTCTTCGGGTGCCTTCCTTGGTGTGCCAGACAGATATCCTGTATCGGCGATACGCCATACTTCGGCTCCGCCCACTTCAAATATTGACCCCTCGTGATTACGCGGGACAAGACAAAACAACTTCCTCCACATCTCGAAATGAGCCTCGATACCCAGGAATAGTTCGCATAAAGCGACGTAACCCACAATGTGCAGAATGAAGGCATGGGTGAAGTTGTGCAGCTGGAGGCCATAGTATTCCAAAAAGCCCTCGGAGGAACGGATGAATGGGAAATCCAATGCCCCTTAGCTGGTAGGGGACGAAACATACTCGCTCTCCCCCGAATGGACTGGGGAAGTCCTCTGCCTGAATCTCACCATTGAAGGAATCTAGCCCCGCTCGAACAGAAACTAGATCTGCGGGGGGAAGAAATCCCTGCGTCTGCAGCTTCGTCAATTGACTGTGGGACACTGAACACCTCCCCCACTGGCCTTTCTCTAGGCCGGAACGGGTGGAGGAGCAGGGGGCACTAGCCATGCTAGAATGGTTTCTCCTAAGCAGTTTCCGGGGATTTCCTCTGCGTGGTGCCGAATGGATCTAGGATCCAATCTCTTTAATAGGTGCTCTTCCTTGCATGGACGGGGTGTTATCTGCAGAAATACCCTGACCTTCCACCTTCGCTTGACACATGGAAGGCGAAGTTATTTAACGCACAGAAGCCGAGGGGAGCGACATTGAACCGATGGCCGAATACATCACTTGGAGATCATTAAAGGAGGAACCCGCCTTGCAATGCCGAAGACAATTTGTGTGCTGAACACCTCGCTATTGAAGACTGGTTCGGGGGCTACTGAGGGAGTCCTGGACTAAGGGGTCCTCGGGCGTCTGGCCTGTTATCCATGGGCCGGACGGACTGATGGGCTGTGAAGACATGAAGGCCGAAGACTGTACCTGTGTCCGGATTGGACTCTCCTAGGCATGGAAGGCAAGTTTGGTGACCGACTATGAAGATTCCTTCTTATGTAACCGACTCTATGTAACCCTAGATTCCCTCCCCGGTGTCTATATAAACCGGAGGGGTTAGTTCGGAAAGGATATACTCATTACCATAGTCATACAGGCTAGGCTTCTAGGGTTTAGACATCACGATCTCATGGTAGATCAACTCTTGTAATACTCATATTCATCAAGATCAATCAAGCAGGAAGTAGGGTATTACTTCCATAGAGAGGGCCCGAACCTGGGTAAACATCATGTCCCTGTCTCCTGTTACCATCGATCCTAGACGCACAGTTCGGGACCCCCTACACGAGATCCGCCGGTTTTCACACCGACATCAGCGTCAGTCTTCTTCTTGAAGATCCATTTATTCTCGACGGCTTGCCGATCATCGGGCAAGTCAACAAAGTCCACACTTTGTTCTCATACATGGATCCCATCTAAGATTTCATGGCCTTAAGCCATTTTGCGGAATCTGGGATCATCATCGCTTCTTCATAGTTCGTAGGTTCGTCATGGTCAAGTAACATGACCCCCAGAACAGGATTACCATACCACTCTGGTGCGGATCTTACTCTAGTTGACCTACGAGGTTCGGTAGTAACTTGATCTAAAGTTTCATGATCATCATCATTGGCTTCCTCACTAATTGGTGTAGGTATCACAGGAACCAGTTTCTGTGATGGACTACTTTCCAATAAGGGAGCAGGTACAATTACCTCATCAAGTTCTACTTTCCTCCCACTCACTTCTTTCGAGAGAAACTCCCTCTCTAGAAAGGATCCATTCTTAGCAACAAATGTCTTGCCTTCGGATCTGTGATAGAAGGTGTACCCAACACTCTCCTTTGGGTATCCTATGAAGACACATTTCTCCGATTTAGGTTCGAGCTTATCAGGTTGAAGTTTTTTCACATAAGCATCGCAACCCCAAACTTTAAGAAATGACAACTTTGGTTTCTTGCCAAACCATAGTTCATAAGGCGTCGTCTCAACGGATTTAGATGGTGCCCTATTTAACGTGAATGCAACTATCTCTAAAGCATAACCCCCCAACGATAGCGGTAAATTAGTAAGAGACATCATAGATCGCACCATATCTAGTAAAGTATGATTACGTCATTCAGACACACCATTACGCCATGGTGTTCCGGGTGGCGTGAGTTGCGAAACTATTCCACATTGTTTCAAATGAAGACCAAACTCGTAACTCAAATATTCTCCTCCACGATCAGATCGTAGAATCTTTATTTTTTTGTTACGATGATTTTCCACTTCACTCTGAAATTCTTTGAACTTTTCAAATGTTTCAGACTTATGTTTCATCAAGTAGATATACCCATATCTGCTCAAATCATCTGTGAAGGTGAGAAAATAACGATACCCGCCGTGAGCCTCAACATTCATCGGACCACATACATCATTATGTTTGATTTCCAACAAATCTGTTGCTCACTCCATAGTTACGGAGAATGTCATTTTAGTCATCTTGCCCATGAGGCATGGTTCGCAAGTACCAAGTGACTCATAATCAAGTGATTCCAAAAGTCCATCAGAATGGAGTTTCTTCATGCGCTTTACACTAATATGACCTAAACGACGGTGCCACAAATAAGTTGCACTATGATTATCAACTCTGCATCTTTTGGCTTCAACATTATGAATATGTGTATCACTACTATGCATGACCATAAAAGATATTACTCATATAAATAGAACAACCATTATTCTCTGATTTAAATGAATAACCATCTCGCATCAAACAAGATCCAGATATAATGTTCATGCTCAACGCTGGCACCAAATAACAATTATTCAGGTCTAATACTAATCCCGAAGGTAGATGTAGAGGTAGCGTGCCGACGGCGATCACATCGACTTTGGAACCATTTCCCACGCGCATCGTCACCTCGTCCTTAGCCAATCTTCGCTTAATCCGTAGTCCCTATTTCAAGTTGCAAATATTAGCAACAGAACTAGTATCAAATACCCAGGTGCTACTACGAGCTTTAGTAAGGTACACATCAATAACATGTATATCACATATACCTTTGTTCACCTTGCCATCCTTCTTATCCGCCAAATACTTGGGGCAGTTCCGCTTCCAGTGACCAATCCGTTTGTAGTAGAAGCACTCAGTCTCAGGCTTAGGTCCAGACTTGGGTTTCTTCTCTTGAGCAGCAACTTGTTTGTTGTTCTTCTTGAAGTTCCCTTTCTTCTTCCCTTTACCCTTTTTCTTGAAACTGGTGGTCTTGTTGACCATCAACACTTGATGCTCTTCTTGATTTCTACCACCGCAACTTTTAGCATTGTGAAGAGCTCGGGAATCGTATTATCCATCCCTTGCATATTATAGTTCACCACGAAGCTCTTGTAGCTTGGTGGCAGTGATTGAAGAACTATGTCAATGACACTATCAACAGGAAGATTAACTCCCAGTTGAGTCAAGTGGTTATGGTACCCAGACATTCTGAGTATATGTTCATTGACATAACTATTCTCCTCCATCTTGCAGCTATAGAACTTATTGGAGACTTCATATCTCTCAATCCGGACATTTGCTTGAAATATTAACTTCAACTCCTGGAACATCTCATATGCTCCATGAAGTTCAAAACGTCGGTGAAGTCCCGGTTCTAAGCCGTAAAGCATGGCACACTGAACTATTGAGTAGTCATTAGCTTTGCTCTGCTAGACATTCATAACATCTGGCGTTGCTCCCGCAGTGGGTTTGGCACCTAGCGGTGCTTCCAAGACGTAATTCTTCTGTGCAGCCATGAGGATAATCCTCAAGTTATGGACCCAGTCCGTGTAATTGCTGCCATCATCTTTCAACTTTGCTTTCTCAAGGAACGCACTAAAATTCAACGGAACAATAGCACGGGCCATCTATCTACAACAACATAGACAAGCAAAATACTATCAGGTACTAAGTTCATGATAAATTAAAGTTCAATTAATCATATTTAAGAACTCCCACTTAGATAAACATCCCTCTAATCATCTAAGTGATCACATGATCCAAATCAACTAAACCATGACCGATCATCACGTGAAATGGAGTAGTTTTCAATGGTGAACATCACTATGTTGATCATATCTACTATATGATTCACGCTCGACCTTTCGGTCTCAGTGTTCCGAAGCCATATCTGCATATGCTAGGCTCGTCAAGTTTAACCCGAGTATTTCTGCGTGTGCACAACTGGCTTGCACCCGTTGTATGTGAACGTAGAGCTTATCACACCTGATCATCACGTGGTGCCTCGGCATGACGAACTTTGGCAATGGTGCATACTCAGGGAGAACACTTCTACCTTGAAATTTAGTGAGAGATCATCTTATAATGCTACCGTCAATCAAGCAGAATAAGAGGCATAAAGGATAAACACCACAAGCAATCAATATAAGTGATATGATATGGCCATCATCATCGTGTGCCTTTGTTCTCCATCTCCAAAGCACCGTCATGATCACCATCGTGACCGGTGCGACACCTTGATCTCCATCGTAGCATCGTTGTTGTCTAGCCAAATATTGCTTCTACGACTATCGCTACCATTTAGTGATAAAGTAAAGCAATTACAAGGCGATTGCATTTCATACAATAAAGCGACAATCATATGGCTCCTGCCAGTTGCCGATAACTCTGTTAGAAAACATGATCATCTCATACAATAAAATATATCATCATGCCTTGACCATATCACATCACAACATGCAGTGCAAAAACAAGTTAGACGTCCTCTACTTTGTTGTTGCAAGTTTTACGTGGCTGCTACGGGCTGAGCAAGAAACGCCCTTACCTACGCATCAAAACCACAACAATATTTCGTCAAGTTAGTGTTGTTTTAACCTTCAACAAGGACCGGGCGTATTCACACTCAGTTCAACTGAAGTTGGAGAAACTGACACCCGCCAGCCACCTATGTGCAAAGCACGTCAGTAGAACCAATCTCGCGTAAGCGTACGCGTAATGTCGGTCCGAGCCGCTTCATCCAACAACACCGCCGAACCAAAGTATGACATGCTGGTAAGCAGTATGACTTGTATCGCCCACAACTCACTTGTATTCTACTCGTGCGTATAACATCCACGCATAAACCTGGCTCCGATACCACTGTTGGGGAACGTAGTAATTTCAAAAAAAATTGTACGCACACGTAAGATCATGGTGATGCATAGCAACGAGAGGGAAGAGTATCGTCCACGTAACCTCATAGACCATAAGCGGAAGCGTTATGAGAACGCGGTTGATGTAGTTGTACGTCTTCATGATCCGAACGATTAAAGTACCGAACGTACGGCACCTTAGAGTTCAGCACACGTTCAGCTCGATGATGTCTCACGAACTCCGATCTAGTAGAGCTTCACAGGAGAGTTTCGTCAGCACGACGGCGTGATGATGGTGATGATGTTGCTATCGACGTAGGGCTTCGCCTAAGCACCGCTATGATATGATCGAGGTGGATTATGGTGGAGGGGGCACCGCACACGGCTTGGAACAATCAACTTGTGTGTCCTAGGGTGCCCCCTGCCCCCGTATATAAAGGAGGAAGGGGGGAGGCTAGCCGGCCCTTGCAGGGCGCACCAGGAGGAGGAGTCCTCCTAGTAGGAGTAGGACTCCCCTTTCCTACTCCTACTAGCAGGGGGAAAGGAAGGAGGAGAGGGAGAAGGAAAGGGGGGCGCCGCCCCCCTTCCCTAGTCCAATTTGGACCAGAGGGGGAGGGGGCACAGGACCTGCCCTGGCCGGCCCTCTCTCTCTCCACTAAGGCCCATGTGGCCCATTACTTCTCCGGGGGGGGGGGGTGTTCCGGTAACCCTCCGGCACTCCGGTTTTCTTCGAAATCACCCGGAACACTTCCGGTATCTGAATATAGTCGTACAATATATCAATCTTTATGTATCGACCATTTCGAGACTCCTCGTCATGTCCGTGATCACATCCGGGACTCCGAACTACCTTCGGTACATCAAATCACATAAACTCATAACACCAATCGTCACCGAACGTTAAGCGTGCGGACCCTACGGGTTCGAGAACTATGTAGACATGACCGAGACATGTCTCCGGTCAATAACCAATGGCGGAACCTGGATGCTCATATTGGCTCCTACATGTTCTACAAAGATCTTTATCGGTTAAACCGCATAACAACATACATTGTTCCCTTTGTTATCGGTATGTTACTTGCCTGAGATTCGATCGTCGGTATCTCAATACCTAGCTCAACCTCATTACCGGCAAGTCTCTTTACTCGTTCCGTAATGCAGCATCCCGCAACTAACTCATTAATTTCATTGCTTGCAAGTCTTATAGTGATGCGCATTACCGAGACCCAGAGATACCTCTCCGACAATCGGAGTGACAAATCCTAATCTCGATCTATGCCAACTCAACAAGTACCATTGGAGACACATGTAGAGCACCTTTATAATCACCCAGTTACGTTGTGACGTTTGGTAGCACACAAAGTGTTCCTCCGGTAATCGGGAGTTGCATAATCTCATAGTCATAGGAACATGCATAAGTCATGAAGAAAGCAATAGCAGTAAACTAAAACGATCAAGTGCTAAGCTAACGGAATGGGTCAAGTCAATCACCTCATTCTCCTAATGATGTGATCCCATTTATCAAATGACAACTCATGTCTATGGTTAGGAAACATAACCATCTTTGATCAACGAGCTAGTCAAGTAGAGGCATACTAGTGACACTCTGTTTGTCTATGTATTCACACATGTATTATGTTTCCGTTTAATACAATTCGAGCATGAATAATAAACATTTTTAATGAAATAAGGAAATAAATAATAACTTTATTATTGCCTCTAGGGCATATTTCCTTCAGTCTCCCACTTGCACTAGAGTCAATAATCTAGATTATACAATAATGATTCTAACACCCATGGAGCCTTGGTGCTGATCATGTTTTGCTCGTGGAAGAGGCTTAGTCAGCGGGTCTGCAACATTCAGATCCGTATGTATCTTGCAAATTTCTACGTCTCCCACTTGGACTAAATCCCGAATGGAATTGAAGCGTCTCTTGATATGCTTGGTTCTCTTGTGAAATCTGGATTCCTTTGCCAAGGCAATTGCACCAATATTGTCACAAAAGATTTTCATTGGACCCGATGCACTAGGTATGACACCTAGATCGGATATGAACTCCTTCATCCATACTCCTTCATTAGCTGCTTCCGATGCAGCTATGTACTCCGCTTCACATGTAGATCCCGCCACGACGCTTTGTTTAGAACTGCACCAACTGTCAGCTCCATCGTTCAATGTAAACACGTATCCGGTTTGCGATTTAGAATCGTCCGGATCAGTGTCAAAACTTGCATCAACGTAACCATTTACGATGAGCTCTTTGTCACCTCCATATACGAGAAACATATCCTTAGTCATTTTCAGGTACTTCAGGATGTTCTTCACCGTTGTCCAGTGATCCACTCCTGAATTACTTTGGTACCTCCCTGCTAGACTTATAGCAAGGCAGACATCAGGTCTGGTACACAGCATTGCATACATGATAGAGCCTATGGCTGAAGCATAGGGAACATCTTTCATTTTCTCTCTATCTTCTGCGGTGGTCGGACATTGAGTCTTACTCAACTTCACACCTTGTAACACAGGCAAGAACCCTTTCTTTGCTTGATCTATTTTGAACTTCTTCAAAACTTTGTCAAGGTATGTGCTTTATGAAAGTCCAATTAAGCATCTTGATCTATCTCTATAGATCTTAATGTCCAATATGTAAGCAACTTCACCGATGTCTTTCATTGAAAAACTCTTATTCAAGTATCCCTTTATGCTATCCAGAAATTCTATATCATTTCCAATCAGTAATATGTCATCTACATGTAATATCAGAAATGCTACAGAGCTCCCACTCACTTTCTTGAAAATACAGGCTTCTCCAAAAGTCTGTACAAAACCAAATGCTTTGATTACACTATCAAAGCGTTTATTCCAACTCCGAGAGGCTTGCACTAGTCCATAAATGGATCCCTGGAGCTTGCACACTTTGTTAGCTCCCTTTGGATCGACCAAACCTTCCGGTTGTATCATATACAACTCTTCTTCCAGAAATCCATTCAGGAATGCAGTTTTGACATCCATCTGCCAAATTTCATAATCATAAAATGCGGCAATTGCTAACATGATTCGGACAGACTTAAGCATCGCTACGGGTGAGAAGGTCTCATCGTAGTCAATCCCTTGAACTTGTCGAAAACCTTTCGCAACAAGTCGAGCTTTGTAGATAGTAACATTACCGTCAGCATCAGTCTTCTTCTTGAAGATCCATTTATTCTCGACAGCTTGCCGATCATCGGGCAAGTCAACCAAAGTCCACACTTTGTTCTCATACATGGATCCCATCTTAGATTTCATGGCCTCAAGCCATTTTGCGGAATCTGGGATCATCATCGCTTCTTCACAGTTCGTAGGTTCATCATGGTCAAGTAACATGACCCCCAGAACAGGATTACCATACCACTCTGGTGCGGATCTTACTCTAGTTGACCTACGAGGTTCGGTAGTAACTTGATCTAAAGTTTCATGATCATCATCATTGGCTTCCTCACTAATTGGTGTAGGTATCATAGGAACCAGTTTCTGTGATGGACTACTTTCCAATAAAGGAGCAGGTACAATTACCTCATCAAGTTCTACTTTCCTCCCACTCACTTCTTTCGAGAGAAACTCCCTCTCTAGAAAGGATCCATTCTTAGAAACAAATGTCTTGCCTTCGGATCTGTGATAGAAGGTGTACCCAACACTCTCCTTTGGGTATCCTATGAAGACACATTTCTCCGATTTAAGTTCGAGCTTATCAGGTTGAAGTTTTTTCACATAAGCATCGCAACCCCAAAATTTAAGAAACGACAACTTTGGTTTCTTGCCAAACCATAGTTCATAAGGCGTCATCTCAACGTATTTAGATGGTGCCCTATTTAATGTGAATGCAACTGTCTCTAAAGCATAACCCCCCAACGATAGCGGTAAATCAGTAAGAGACATCATAGATCGCACCATATCTAGTAAAGTACGATTACGACGTTCGGACACACCATTACGCTGTGGTGTTCTGGGTGGCGTGAGTTGTGAAACTATTCCGCATTGTTTCAAATGTAGACCAAACTCGTAACTCAAATATTCTCCTCCACGATCAGATCGTAGAAACTTTATTTTCTTGTTACGATTATTTTCAACTTCACTCTGAAATTCTTTGAACTTTTCAAATGTTTTAGACTTATGCTTCATTAAGTAGATATACCCATATCTGCTTAAATCATCTGTGAAGGTGAGAAAATAACGATATCCCCCACGAGCCTCAACATTCATCGGACCACATACATCTGTATGTATGATTTCCAACAAATCTGTTGCTCTCTCCATAGTACCGGAGAACGGCGTTTTAGTCATCTTGCCCATGAGGCACGGTTCGCAAGTACCAAGTGATTCATAATCAAGTGGTTCCAAAAGTCCATCAGTATGGAGTTTCTTCATGCGCTTTACACCGATATGACCTAAACGACAGTGCCACAAATAAGTTGCACTATCATTATCAACTCTGCATCTTTTGGTTTCAACATTATGAATATGTGTATCACTACTATCGAGATTCATCAAAAATAGACCACTCTTCAAGGGTGCATGACCATAAAAGATATTACTCATATAAATAGAACAACCATTATTGTCTGACTTAAATGAATAACCGTCTCGCATCAAACAAGATCCAGATATAATGTTCATGCTTAACGCTGGCACCAAATAACAATTATTTAGGTCTAATACTAATCCCGTGGGTAGATGTAGAGGTAGCATGCCGACCGCGATCACATCGACTTTGGAACCATTTCCCACGCGCATCGTCACCTCGTCCTTCGCTAGTGTTCGCTTAATCCATAGTCCCTGTTTCGAGTTGCAAATATTAGCAACAGAACTAGTATCAAATACCCAGGTGCTACTGCGAGCTCTAGTAAGGTACACATCAATAACATGTATATCACATATACCTTTGTTCACCTTGCCATCCTTATTATCCGCCAAGTACTTGGGGCAGTTCCGCTTCTAGTGACCAGTCTGCTTGTAGTAGAAGCACTCAGTTTCAGGCTTAGGTCCAGATTTGGGTTTCTTCTCCTGAGCAACAACTTGCTTACTGTTCTTCTTGAAGTTCCCCTTGTTCTTCCCTTTGCCCTTTTTCTTCAAACTAGTAGTCTTGTTGACCATCAACACTTGATGCTCCTTCTTGATTTCTACCTCTGCAGCCTTTAGCATTGCGAAGAGCTCAGGAATTGTCTTGTTCATCCCTTGCATATTATAGTTCATCACGAAGCTTTTGTAGCTTGGTGGCAGTGATTGGAGAATTCTATCAATGACGCTATCATCTGGAAGATTAACTCCCAGTTGAATCAAGTGATTATTATACCCAGACATTTTGAGTACATGCTCACTGACAGAACTGTTCTCCTCCATCTTGCAGCTATAGAACTTATTAGAGACTTCATATCTCTCAATCCGGGCATTTTCTTGAAATATTAGCTTCAACTCCTAGAACATCTCATATGCTCCATGACGTTCAAAACGTCGTTGAAGACCCGGTTCTAAGCCGTAAAGCATGGCACACTGAACTATCGAGTAGTCATCAGCTTTGCTCTGCCAGACATTCATAACATCTGGTGTTGCTCCAGCAGCAGGCCTGGCACCCAGCGGTACTTCCAGGACGTAATTCTTCTGTGCAGCAATGAGGATAATCCTCAAGTTACGAACCCATTCCATGTAATTGCTACCATCATCTTTCAACTTTGCTTTCTCAAGGAATGCATTAAAATTCAACAGAACAACAGCACGGGCCATCTATCTACAATCAAACATAAACAAGTAAGATACTATCAGGTACTAAGTTCATGATAAATTTAAGTTCAATTAATCATATTACTTAAGAACTCCCACTTAGAAAGACATCCCACTAATCCTCTAAGTGATCACGTGATTCAAATCAACTAAACCATAACCGATCATCACGTGAAATGGAGTAGTTTTCAATGGTGAACATCACTATGTTGATCATATCTACTATATGATTCACGCTCGACCTTTCGGTCTCAGTGTTCCGAGGCCATATCTGCACATGCTAGGCTCGTCAAGTTTAACCTGAGTATTCTGCATGTGCAAAACTGGCTTGCACCCGTTGTAGATGGACGTAGAGCTTATCACACCCGATCATCACGTGGTGTCTGGGCACGACGAACTTTGGCAACGGTGCATACTCAGGGAGAACACTTTTATCTTGAAATTTCGTGAGAGATCATCTTATAATGCTACCGTCAATCAAAGCAAGATAAGATGCATAAAAGATAAACATCACATGCAGTCAATATAAGTGATATGATATGGCCATCATCATCTTGTGCTTGTGATCTCCATCTACGAAGCACCGTTATGATCACCATCGTCACCGGCGCGACACCTTGATCTCCATCATAGCATCGTTGTCGTCTCGCCAATCTTATGCTTCTACGACTATCACTACCGCTTAGTGATAAAGTAAAGCATTACAGGGCAATTGCATTGCATACAATAAAGCGACAACCATATGGCTCCTGCCAGTTGCCGATAACTTGGTTACAAAACATGATCATCTCATACAATAAAATTTAGCATCATGTCTTGACCATATCACATCACAACATGCCCTACAAAAACAAGTTAGACATCCTCTACTTTGTTGTTGCAAGTTTTACGTGGCTGCTACGGGCTTAGCAAGAACCGTTCTTACCTACGCATCAAAACCACAACGATAGTTTGTCAAGTTGGTGTTGTTTTAACCTTCGCAAGGACCGGGCGTAGCCACACTCGGTTCAACTAAAGTTGGAGAAACTGACACCCGCCAGCCACCTGTGTGCAAAGCACGTCGGTAGAACCAGTCTCGCGTAAGCGTACGCATAATGTTGGTCCGGGCCGCTTCATCCAACAATACCGCCGAACCAAAGTATGAAATGCTGGTAAGCAGTATGACTTATATCGCCCACAACTCACTTGTGTTCTACTCGTGCATATAACATCAACGCCTAAAACCAGGCTCGGATGCCACTGTTGGGGAATGTAGTAATTTCAAAAAAATTACTACGCACATGCAAGATCATGGTGATGCATAGCAACGAGGGGGGAGAGTGTTATCCACGACCCTCGTAGACCGAAAGCGGAAGTGTTAGCACAACGTGGTTGATGTAGCCGTACGTCTTCACGGCCCGACCGATCAAGCACCGAATCTACGGCACCTCCGAGTTCTAGCACACGTTCAGCTCGATGACGATCCCCGGACTCCGATCCAGCAGAATGTCGGGGAAGAGTTCCGTCAACACGACGGTGTGGTGACGATCTTGATGTTCTACCGTCGCAGGGCTTCGCCTAAGCACCGCTACAATATTATCGAGGATTACGGTGGAGGGGGCACCGCACACGGCTAAGAGATCAATGATCAATTGTTGTGTCTATGGGGTGCCCCCTGCCCCCATATATAAAGGAGCAAGGGGGAGGAGGTGAGGCCAGGCAAGGGGCGCGCCAAGAGGAGTCCTACTCCTACCGGGAGTAGGACTCCCCCTTTTCCATGTTGGACTAGGACTTGAGGGGGGAAG